>NW_026294584.1:61260802-61860802 GCF_007827085.1 Peromyscus californicus insignis
TCTTTATTTCTACTCATTACAAGAGGAAACTGTGTCCTAGAAAAGCAGAAGCTGAGTTAAGTCCATGGAGTGGAAGGAAGGCGCTGTGGCCTCTGCTTTTCACCATAGCCAGAGCTGGCTGTCATTGCTGTTGCTACTGCATGTAAAGTTCGTGTGTTGATCACACTTTTGTTTTCCCTTTATGCTGCCTGCCCTGGTGCTCTCAGATATCTGTTACTCCAGTGTGGTCTTAGGGTAAAGAGAAAGAAAATAGGAAGGAGTGAGTGTGGCCTACTGGTCTGCAAGTGTGACTGCAGGTCTCAGAACCCCATTCTCCAGGCTGGTGCAGGGGTGCAGGGGTAAACAACACTGGCTGCAGAGCCTGATGGCTTGAGTTTGGTCCTGGGATCCCACGTGGTAGGACTCCTGCAAGTTGTATACAAACACGCACACAGCACATACACATATGCACACATGCGCACTCAAAAATAAATTAATTAATGAAAAAAGAACTCCATTTACCATAGGAAATGGACTGTTGCCCAGGAAGTTTGTGTGACAGGCAATTCTGCTGTTCCCAGGGAAAACCCTTGAAGAACAAGGGGTGACTCACAATGTAAAGGCGATGGTGCTGGAGCTGAAACAGTCTGAAGAGGATGCAAGGAAAAACTTCCAGGTAGAGGAGGAGGAGCAGAATGAGGCTGACCTGAAGGAGAAGCGCATTCAGAGGACCAAAAGGGGACTGGAGATCCTGGCAGAGAGAGGTACACAGAGTTTGGCTTGTCCCTTCCTCGGATACACAGCTAGAGGACCGTGCCTCTTGTGGGGTTCACTCCAGAGGGTGGCATCTCAAGGGTTGTCACTGGCACTGCCGTCCACCTGAGTTAACCGGACTCTATGGCTTTGTTGCAGCGGAGATGGTAGATCCGGAAAGGATGCCTTACTTAGACATTGCAAACCAGACAGGCAGGTCAATCAGAATTCCTCCTGCCGAAAGAAAAGTAAGTACAGGCTTGGAAGGCTTGCTGGGCGGTCAGAACAGAGGGGCGGGGTCAGGCCCAGAAGTTTCTTAGAATGAAGAGTTCTGACTAGGAATCAAGTTCATTTTAGGGTTTTGATTTTGTATCTTTTTGGTATTTAAATAACAATTTGGGGTAGACTGCACTATTTGAATTATTCTATTTAAAATTAAAAATTAAGAGCTGGGAGGTGGTGGCACACACCTTTAATCCCAGCACTCGGGAGGCAGAGCCAGGCGGATCTCTGTGAGTTTGAAGCCAGCCTGGGCTACCAAGTGAGTTCCAGGAAAGGTGCAGAGCTACACAGAGAAACCCTGTCTCGAAAAACCAAAACAAAAAAAAAAAAAAAAAAAAAAAGAAGAAGAAGAAGAGTCTTGAAAGCTGTCCTGTGACCTCCACATATGTGCTGTGGCACAAATACACACACGTGCGCGCACGCACAAATGTAAAGATGCTGTCATTGTCAAGTATTTCAGAAGTGTGTAGTGATACTGCTTGTGAAGGTGGAGGATGGGAGACTGACATAGGAGTCTTGATAAGTAATCAAAAAACCACAACCAAGAATGAGTGTTTGGTATACTCTTGCTACTAAGCTCAGGTTGGCCTCTACCTCACAGTCCTTCCTCGGCTTCTCACAGGCCCACACTACCATACCTGCATACTCCTTAGAAAGGCCATAACAGTTACTGGCCACTAATCCTGTCTAGTCTTTTGGAAAACTAGAACTACATCTAGACCAGCAGGTGGTTTAAAAAACAAAACTGATAAAAGTGAGGGTGGATGCTACTCATGATGGCAGCCACACTGATGTGAGAATTTGGCTTTGGTGCTTCAGTGAGAGAAAGCTCTAATTATAACAATTAATTTGGCTTTTAGATTGATTGTTTTTGTTTTTGCCTTGTTTTTCATTAGAGCTAATATGCTTTTTAATTTGTTTTATTAATGCTTTACTAATTTTGTTTGAAAGAGCTGTTTTTAAAATTCCACATTCTTTCCTAGGCCCTTATGTTAGCTATGGGATACCATGAGAAGGGCAGAGCTTTCCTGAAGAGAAAAGAGTATGGAATAGCCTTGCCGTGCCTTCTGGACGCTGACAAGTATTTCTGGTAGGTACTTTTGTATTCAGCATATACTAGTGTAAGGGGGATGCCCCAGCACCCCCCTGCCTGTAACTTCAGACTGATTTTCACCCCACAGTGGTTGCTGGGAGTGTGGAGTTAAGGCACACACCAGTTTGTGCTTGTTTCTTCCTTTGTATTTTTTTTTTTCTTTTGAGACAGAGTTTCTCTGTGTAGCCCAGGCTGGCCTCGAACTCACAGAGATCCACCTACCTCTGCCTCCCAAGTGCTGGGATCAAAGGCATGCACCACCACCGCCCGGCCCTCCTTTGTATTTCTAACTGCCCTGACCCCCCCCCCCCCCCCCCCCCCCCCCCGTTCATTTTTACCTAGTGTGTAGGCTCTGCACTCCCAGGGTGCTGCCACCAGAGCTGTCCGTCACAAATGGTGTTGGTGCAGAAGGTGATGGCCCCTGAACCATATTGCAGCGAACACTGCAGAATGTGACCCTGTCCCTCTTCTTCAGTCACTGCTGGATTTCTCTGAAGAGGAGTATTTTGCCGCTTGAGCTGTCAGTTATGCTGAGGTGCAGTGTTCACAGGAAGAAAGCAAAGTGCCTGCCTCCTTTTGCCTTATTTCCTAGTTTTCAGATTCAGTTGGTTCCTCAAATGTGACCAAACTGAGGTTTGCTTTTTTTTCCCCCCTCATCAGTATTAACTGGTGAAGCCAAGAGTGAATTCCTACTGTCTCAGCACTTGGGAGGTTGAGGCACAAGTTGTAGGCCAACCTGGGCTACCCTGCAAGCCCTTGTCTCCAGGGTGTGTGTGTGTGTGTGTGTGTGTGTGTGTGTATGTATGTATGTATGTATGTATACATGTTTTTAACATGGGCTGTAACACATCTGATCTGATGTGCTTCGTATAGCTATGCTTAGCTTCTCCATCTCTGGCTGGCCCCGGTGTCCTTTTGACCTGGTGCTGGCAGTCTCTGCAGTTTCCCAGGGTTCCTAGTTCCTGTTCATGGAAATGGTACTTAGAGAATGTCATCCAGACGTGTTGGATGCCTGATATAGATAGGCTTGGTTCTGGGAAATGGTCAAGAGTAAACAGCCTCAGTGTGGACTTTGTGTTTGGTGAATTCCCATGACAATCATCCATATGTCAAGAAATGAGGGGGGGGTTAAAAAAAAAAAAAGAAATGAATACAGATGTTTATGATAGTTTTCTAGTTGCAAAGGTCAGTGCTGTTGGGTCTTAAATGTGTAAACCTCAGGCTAACTTATACGAAAAAGAGATTTATTGTCCCAGATGTTGGAAGGAGAGGGAGCAAGGCTGGGGAGAGTGAGAAGGTGGTCTGGCTTCAGGGTCTGGCTGTGTCCCTCTGTCTCTGTACTGTATGTGTGCTGCTTCTCTGCTGATGCGAACACTAGAGGCTGAAACCTGAGTCATTACAATTGAGGAAAAGTTTTCACATCTTTGCATAGTTGTTCCTACCTTGTTAGTAGAGAAGATTTCAAATATGTGTGGAGGGAGAGACTGTTGTAGTGAACTTACATAGGCTCATAGTCTGGCTTTAGTGGGTGCCAAGAAATAGTCTTGATTCTTCTTTGTGAGTCTTTTTCAACCTTTTCTCCCTGGACAAATCATTTAAATGATTTTCAGATGTCAGATCCCTCATTAAAACAACCATGTCATCAGTTCATGATATACCAATAAATCATTAAGTAGCAGGTGTAATAAATAATAACTATTAGTGCTTTTAAGGTATGGTCATGAATGTATCGAATTCCCCACTGGTATCTGCAGGTGGAGATTTCTCCTAAGGTCCGGAATAGACACTACCAAGCGGCGAAGAAATTAATCTGAGTCCATTCACTCTATTCTTCTAAGTCAATTCTAGCTACACAGCTTCTTTTCTGTCCTCGTACTTAGCTCCTCTGTGCACCTTCTCCTGCTGTTCTCTCACTGTTCTATCTTAGTTCTTCTTCCCTTGTTCTCCCCTCAAGCACACAAGCATATAATATATATATATACACACATATACATATACATACATATATATATCCATCCATTAACAACTTGTTAGTAAAAACTACAAAGTAAACTCTCAGGGACAAGCATTCTGATAAGAGTCACACTTGGCAAGACTTGTTCAGCTAAATTGGTGACTGACAACAGCTGTAGGTTGTAAAAAGTTCTGGCTTTCTCTTAAAGGGATAGCTACAAGGGTTACAAGGGAAGAAATTAAACCAATGAGAGATTTAAGGAAAAGGCAAAAAATACGTGTTCTATTTTAGGTGATTAATAATATCCAGACATGGTTAGTCAGTTAACAGCCCTTTTCTGTTAATCACCTGAATCTCAGGACCTATACATAATTAGTCTACTGAGCCTAAAATCTTGCACTAAAAACTAGTGTAGAAATAAATACAAAGTGTTAATTGTTTTTTGAATCAGAGTCGGGAGGTGCCGGTGGAAGAAGCTTAGGGCCACATGGGTGCTATTGATCTCTTGAAGGACTAAGATGTACCCAGGCCAGACACCTGCACTGTCACTTCTAGTTTGCTATAATTCTTCTGAAGGGTTTTGATCCAACAAGGCCAGGCACCTGCAGTTCCGTTCTGTGAAAGTTCTACAAGGACACTCTATCTGGCCAATATTTACCTTGTCAGTGGCTAAGGATGGAGAACAAGACCTCCAAGTGTCTACAGTCCACATGGAACAACAGACCTAGTTATGAAGCATATTTTAGTATGTTTCTATTCATAAAAATTGTACAGTTAAATAAGAAACCATCTTCTTGGCTATCCACAATCTTGTGTGCCCATAAGATTGAGATGCAGTCGTGAGATTACATGAACACATTACATGGAAACGCACGGTAAATGGAGAATCATAGCTGTTATTGCACAAGAAGTTTACAACAAGAAGCAGCCAATTCATTCAAAAGGCAGTAATTCCATAACGCCTTTTGTGATGGTTTCCTCCAACAGAACCCTTGGTTCTGATAGGTTGACCTTCTGAATACTAATTGTCACCTGCTGTATACTCCCATGGCCTTTTGCTACCAGCAGCTCTCAATATGGATGCACAAGGTGATCAGCTTATAGAGTAAGGTTTACTGGCTCACCATATTAGAGGTTTAGCCTATCACTAGCTGGCCCTATTGCCTTGCCATGTCCCTTTGTCTCTACTGCTTTGTAGAGTGAGTGCGTGGTTGAGGAACTGAACTATTCATCTCAGTTGGCTAGAAAGACCAGCCTCTCACAGTTCCCTTCAAGGACACCTCACAATGACATAAAACCTTCCACTCTTAAAGATTCCACTCACTTCTAGTGTGACCGTGTGTATTTATGCCCAAGCTGTTATGCATGGCCCTTGGGGAACATTCCAGGTATATTGTAGATAATTACCTCTCTCCTCTCGAGAACTATTGGTTCTGGTCAACGGATCTATGTATTTGTGTGATTTCTCTCTCTCTTTTTTTTTTTTGAAGAAAGCCAGCTGTAGCAGGAGCCCAGGTGCTGATGGAGGGAATCCTAGCATTCCATTTTTTTTCCTGATTTTTTCCCCTCTCCCCAAGTAAGCAGAACTTCTTCATGACTTTTTACTTGTCTTATTTACAGTGGCTAGTATGCCAAGAATAGTTCTCCCCCCCCTTTTTTGTGAGTACATACATGTGTGCCTGTGTGTGTATACCTCTGTGTACGTGTGGTGCTGAGAATCAACCACGGTTTGTGCATGCTAAGCAGATGCTTTATTACTGAGCCATACCCATGGAGCAGCAGGACAGGATTTACTCTGTCATATGATGGACCTAAAAAGCCTGGCCAAATGAAGAAATCAACAGCTCCCCAGCAGTTTGGGGCAAGCAAAGGCAGGCAGGGCATCACCCTGAGTTGAGGTAGCACTAGGTGTCCAAGCTGCCGATGAGGCCAGTGAAAGTGCTTGAGGTTTCTCTTGAGTCTCCATGGAGTGAGGTAACCAGCATACCCATGGGAAGAAACCACCCACTTCTGGGTAGGGACCACCTGAAAGAAGTAGCAGGTACAATCCTTTGTGCCTGCAGAGGACAAGGAGCAGTTTGTGTCCCTACCAACAGGAGTAGAGAACTGTGTGGTCATGGTATAGCGAATGGAGCTTTGGGAAGGGTATTGTCTCAGCACAAGCCAAGAAGGCTGCTGTTGGTTCCACCCAGCCCAGCCTCAGCCTCAAAGCTTTCCATGAACAGCAGGCTTGTTATGTTTTCACGTAACCCTAATGCAACCCTAACAAGGTTCGATATTCAGTAACCAAAATAAACTGTGCCCAATTACAAGCCCACAGTAAAATGAAGACGGAGCTCAGTCAGCAGAAGCAGCTCCAGAAACTACACAGAGCTCGAATTAGTAGTCAAGGACACTGAAGCAGTAGATGTATTCCTGTGTTCAAGAAGGCTTGAGCAGCCGAGACGGTGGGTGGCATGGGAGGTATGCAGAAGACCCTCATTGAAAACAAAGGATGACCTAGTAACCGACTTCTGTTGAAAAGAGATACTTAAGCTTAGCTTATCATTCTATTGGGCTGGAGAGATGGTTCAGTGGTTAAGAACACTGACTGCCTCAGCAAAGGACCTAGGTTCAGTTCCCAGCATCCATACTGAGTGGTCCACAACTGCCTGTAACTTCAGTTCAAGGGGATCCAACACCTTTTCTGGTCTCCATGGGCACTGCATAAACACAAATGTATACACACATATATACAACACACAGAAGTAAGAATAACTGTAAAAATTAAAAATTCTGTTAACCAATCTTAATTCCAGTTGACTCTAATGCTTCCATTTTAATGCTGTTTCAACATGAAAATTGGTTGAATAGCAAAGCTTTTAAAACTGCAAACCATGCCGGGCAGTGGTGGCGCACGACACCACTTTAATCCCAGCACTCGGGAGGCAGAGCCAGGTGGATCTCTGTGAGTTCGAGGCCAGCCTGGGCTACCAAGTGAGTTCCAGGAGAGGCGCAGGGTTTCTACACAGAGAAACCCTGTCTCGAAAAACCAAAAAAAAAAACAAAAACAAAAACAAAAAAAAACTGCAAACCAAGTCATTATTAATAGAAATATACTTTAAAACACAATTTTATGCTAGGTTTTTGTTTTTAAATTTTCCCTCCCCAATTGACAAGATCAGGTTCAAATTCAGTTTCAAAACTATAGTATGTGGATGTTGGTTTCTTTTTCTCTCATTCAGTCATTAGTTTGTTTGTTAGTTTGTTTGTTTGTTTGTTTTGAAGCAGGGTCTCTTTATGTAGCCCTGGCTGTCTGTCCTGGAACCTCTTAGATGGACAAACTCAAGAGAGATCTGCCTGCCTCTGCCTCCTGAGTGCTGAAATTAATGGTATATAGCACCATGCCCAGCTTGATTTCTTGAAACTAGTAGAATAAAACATAGCTCTCTAATAGGAGACCTGGGCTTTGATATATTTTTGGTTTTATGTTTTGGCCATACATATATTCAATTCTGGGTCACACTATTGATTATATTGACTCAAACGAGGCCATTTCTGTCCTTGTCCTTGCTGCTTTCCTGAAGGCATTGAAAAAGCTTTTCACAGGCCTCGAAGTTAACGTGTGGCAGAGTACCCATTGCATTCTGTGAATGGCTCAGCATTTCTGTCCCAGAAACTGAATCTGTCAGGGTGCAGATCAAGGCATCTCCCTGGATGTGAGAGCAGACCTCCACCCATAGCCTCTCTGCCTCTTCTCAAAGCAAGTTTTCAGGCTGAGCTGCAGGTTTTAAGACTCCCTTTCACTGGGCCTCCCCAGGCCTATGTGTGTAGCGGCGTGGCATTTATTTTAAAGACATTCATAATGAA
Organism: Peromyscus californicus insignis; assembly: GCF_007827085.1. Classification (NCBI taxonomy): domain Eukaryota; kingdom Metazoa; phylum Chordata; class Mammalia; order Rodentia; family Cricetidae; genus Peromyscus; species Peromyscus californicus. The sequence continues at coordinate 61,268,713 of NW_026294584.1, forward strand.
TAGGAATGTTAGAAGAGGCAGGGAAGAAAGCATGCAAAAACACTGTTCTGTATGTTCTCGCCCCCCTGGACTGTGTACAGCCTCATGGGCTGATGACCACATCCATTAGATTGGGCTCTTGGCTGAGCACATATTAATAGGCAAAGCAGGAAGCTCATAGTTAACAGCATCCCAGTGGAAGCAGATGGGTGAAGCTTTGAAGTTATCCGTGTGAACTGTGTGGTCACAGATGTTCTCCCGCCTCGAGGTCAGGTCTGCACTATGCACTGAGCATCATCACAACTTAAAGTACAGATAAATAGTTCATGGCAGTGTCTTCATCCTTTCCCTGTGTCTGGCTCAGCCTGTCCATGGGCCCTCAGGAGTCAGCTTGGCATTTAAGTTAGCCTGGTGTTTTCCAGACTGTTTTCCCAACAAGAAAGTTCCTGGGCATGCCTGTCTCATCGTAGCTGTTATCAGCTGAGGCATTTTTAGGAAGTGGGGGTTTTGGGGTGTCTTGAAAACTGTGTGTCAACCTTTCGTGCATGTTAGACTCTCCAGGGAGGTTTTAGAGATAGGACTCCAGCTCCTGGCATGGGGAACCTTGTTACACTGGCCCTAATTGGGTCCTCAGCATCAGCATCTCCAAAGAAAAAGACTCTTGTGTCTTTTTTTTTTTTTTTTTGACTCTTGTGTCTTGGTGATTGTAATTCACAGCCAGAGCTGGAAGCCACTATGTCCTAGGCGAGATGCCACCGTGCTGCTGTTGAGAACCCTAGTTCCCCTTTATCCATTCAAAGGATCCATATTTTTTTTTTTTTTTTGGCCTGGGGCAGGGTGGGTGGGGTAGTCATTTGCTCTGGGCTGAGCTCTCCCTTTTTTTTTTTTTTTTTAATGTTTTTAATGCCAAATGCTGTTTATTGAAGGAGGGGAGAGGTCTTAAATACAGGCTTACAGCACAATGGGAGAACCCTGGAGGGCAGAAGTTCGCTACAGATGTTTTACAATCTTGCATCTAAGCTGTTAATGCCCATTATGCAGGATACACAGACAAGGAACTTCCCTTAAGCATTCAGGAGGGTGGAACCCGGCAGGGAATTAGCATAGGGAGGATGTCAAGGTCAAGGTCAGCAAGCAAGGCAACAGTTACAAGGATCCATATTTTAAATAAATATCCTTTTAGTTAATCCTAGAGATGCAGCAAGAGCTGGAAAGCTTTCTGGGGACCCACAAGGGCTGAAGGGCTCCGCATTGATGGCTTCCTTTTCTTGCAGTGAGTGCAAAGAGCTGCTGGACACTGTGGACAACTACGCGGTTCTTCAGCTGGATATCGTGTGGTGCTACTTCCGCCTGGAACAACTGGAGTGCCTCGATGATGCAGAGAAGAAGCTGAACTTGGCCCAGAAGTGCTTTAAAAACTGTTATGGAGAGAATCACCAGAGACTGGTCCACATAAAAGTACGTAACTGTGATTGGTTTTCTGAACCCACTTCTATGGGCACATTTATTCCTGTCCAGATGTGGAAACTGCTGCCAGAGGTGATTCATCTGGGCAGCAGTGTAAAATATCCCCTTTGTAAAACAAGGCTTTAGCAGGTATTAAGTGTTTAATTAGTCCGGCTGGGTTTTATTTTATTTTATTGTTTTGAGACAGTCTCATGTAGCCCAGGCTGCCCCTGAACTCCTAATCCTCTTGCTTCAGCCTCCAGAGTTCTGGGATTACAGTATGCACCACCTGTGCAGCTTAGTCTCACTACTTCTGTGGAGGTTTTTAAAGCCAGTTTACTGATTACAGACCCCTGCACTCAGTCACTCCGACCAGGAGAGAGCTACTGACTTATTCATGGCCTGTAGCGGTTGGAGACAGGTGTTGTGACTGGTTCCTTCCATGCTTGGGAATCTTCCCAATGACAGCAATGATGCCATGGGCACTCTAGTGTTGCCACTTTGCTCCTGTGGAGACACGGGATGGTCACATCAGTGAGAGTGCTACCCTTCAATTAGAAATAAGACAGCTTATTCTTTTTCTCCCAATGACTTCAGGGAAACTGTGGGAAAGAGAAGGTGTTGTTTTTAAGACTCTACTTGCTTCAAGGGATTCGAAACTATCACAGTGGAAATGGAGAGGAGGCTCGGGACTATCTCAACAAGGTAAGAAAGGCAGCTGGGTCTGCCCTCACCTGCGCCTCTGTGACTGGCAGTGGAGTGCTCTGTGAATTACGCTCAGACTGACCCCTCAGGGCCCTGCACCTTCCTCCCATCCTCTCCCTCCCATACAGCATGAACACTTGTATCTGTTAGGGTTCAGGCAAGATGCTGCAATAAGGACGCTTCAAAATGACAATCACCTTAACTGGGTAAAGTCTCTGCCCTGCTCTCGAGCATCTTGAGGTGAGCAGGCCAGGCCAGAGCTGTGCAGGCTTTGACTCCCATCCATTGTTCCTGCTGGTACCTCTGCCACTGCAGAGAGGGCCAGAGAGTCAGGGCAGACCTTCACACGACATAGAAACCACCAACCAGCCCAGCTACAAGGTTAAAACCTTCCTTTTTGATTAGACAGAAAGGGGGAAATGCTGTGGGATGGTCCTTCTGTACTCTGTGAATGTGTGTTGCTCTCATTGGTTGATGATAAAGCAGTTTTGGCCTATGGCAAGGCTGGATAATGTTAGGTAGAACAATCAAACTGAGGACTTAGAGGAAGAGGGATGGAGTTGGGGAGATTCGAGCCAGATGCCTAAGAACCAAGATGCCAGAGGACCAGTAAAGCCACATGGCAATACACAGATTAATAGAAATGGGTTAGTTTAAATGTAAGAGCTAGTAAGTGATAAGCCTGAGCCATCGGCCAAGCATTTATAACTGATATACGCTTCTGTGTGTTTTTGTGATAAGGCGGTTGGGACAAAAGAAAAGCTCTGCCTCCGTTTACAGAGAGTTGTAGATGATATGTGCAGCTCAGATTCCGTGGATTTTTTTCTTTTTGTTTTGAGACAGGGTCTTGCTGTCAGCCCAGATGGCCTTTACCTCCTGATTGCTGGGATTACAGACATGCACCACCGCAGCCAGCTAAACTCAGGAATGTATTACAGTCGCTCTGGCACTCCTGCAGCACTCAGCCTGCCCACTTGGTTGGCTATGCAGGCAGAGATAGTGTTGTCTGTTTTCCTTCCTGACGGTGGATAGGTTAGACAAGCTCACCACCATCATACTCTCCCACGCAGTAGTTCACATTGGTGGCCTGACTTAGGGGCTTTAGCATTGCTAAGCTTTGATGTTGTTGCTGTTGCATGAGTCTTCTGTTATTTCCTGTTGATAGGCAAGCCAGCTCTTTAAAGAGCTGTACATCGATCCGTCAAAAGTTCACAACTTGCTGCAGTTGGGGTTCACTGCCCAAGAAGCCCGGCTTGGTCTGCGGGCTTGTGATGGGAACGTGGACCATGCAGCCACTCACATTTCCAACCGCAGAGAGGTAAGTTCTCACTTCTTTCTTCAGCTCCCATGAGGCTTGGACCCTTTGAAAAGGTTAAGAAACAAAAACAGTACTTCTTTTCTGAACTGGGTAGGGAAAGACCAGAGAGAATGCCAGAAGAGGTGTGAACAAGAATCAGGAGGGCAGGAATACATTGCCTTCCCCCCCTTTTTTTTGAGACAGGGGCTCATGTAGTCCAGGTTGGCCTCTAACGAGTGGTAAAGCCAAGGGTAACCTTGAACTTCTGGTTCTCCTTGCTAGTAACTGTGAGGGCTAGGATTACTGGCATTCACCACACCCTGTTTTCTGCAGTCCTGGGGAGGGGACCTGGAGCGTCAAGGATGCTGGGCAAGTGTTTACCAACAAGGCTACATCCCCACCAGATTGTATTTCTGGAAGCTGTTTCAAAGGGACTGTAAACAGCCTGTGAGGCCACTATGATAGTTTAGGATTGCCTTCTTGCCTGGAAACATGTCAGATGATAGAAAAGAGGTCTTAAAAGCCGCAGTCATTTATAACAAGCTCACAAAAGGAAGTTTTAGAATTCTAGAGCTGGAAGGAAGGGACCCTGTCATACCCAGCCTGTTGTACAGCCGAGAACCTGAGGTCAGGGAGGGCTGGTGACAGGTGTCCATCTTCTCAAGGCTGGCAGAGTCTCTTTGGGCTTTCCAGCCGGACACTCTTCTTGTGTGGATCCCATTTCCCAGGGAACCCTGAAGCACAGCAGCCCGTGGGCCACAGAAGGGGCAGGAGACACTAGTCATTGTGGGAATGGACCCATGGGCTAGTTGTGTAATGACCTGTCAGCAGGACTGTCAGCCCTCGTCTGTTGTTCTAGTGTCGTCCCTGGGCCTCGCTGAGGAGTCAGGGACAGGTCAGGGAAGCTGGCGCTGTGCGCTGTCTAGTTCAGCAGCAGGAAGCAAGCCTTCGAACATCGCATTTCCACCTTCCTACTGCTCCGTCACCACACGACTTCAGTGGAGAGCCTCTGTTTTCAAGTACTTTCTGAAAACATGGTGCAATGCTCAGTAGTTCATGAGTCATTCTCATGATATAGTGATATAATTCAGTTGTGACCATGGCTGCCTGTGATGCCACTGGCAAAGGTGGTTCTCGTTTACACCGAGGTGTCTGTGGTTCAGAGACTGCCTTTGAAAGTATAGTGGGGAGGGCCGTGAGAGATGAGATAGCATCAGTGTCAAGCTTGCAGGCAAGCCCAGTGATCTGCGTTTGATCCCCTGGACCCATGTGCACACACACACACACACACACACAGGAGAGACACAGTAATTAAGATGGAATAAAAAATATTGCAGAATTATTGGGTTGCATAAGACATTGGGTCCTAACACCACAAATGTAAATGAGCGTGTATACATGTACGTGTGTGAACACTTACATGTCATACATATATGCACTTCTGAATTAAGTGATCTTCAGAGAAAAAGCCCTGGGCAGGGTGATAGGTTAGGTGAGTTGGTGGTCACGCACGCTGCCAAGGACCTGGTCCGCTCCTCCCCTTTGTGTCTGATCACACCCCGAATGCCCACCAGTCCTTCTCGCTCTTGAGCCAGCTGCCCTTGAACCGCTCACTGAGGCTGGTGTGCGCTGATACCATTCGGATCTCATCTGGGAGCTGGTCAGGGCAGGAGATGTTGGGAAGATACTCTTGGGGTGCCACAGAAGAGGCGCTCCTATGGGAACTTAAAGTGAGGTGGGAGCTGCTGCCTCGATTCCTGCCACTCTGGGTCTGCATTTGTCAAAGAACTAAATGAACTAAGTCCTTCCTTCTCCTGATGTGAGGGACAGAACCAGGGTGTCGTGCTAGGCAACCCTACCCAAAGTGATGTTCCTAGCCCCTTGATAGGAATCCCCAGGTAAGTGACCAGAGGCTGAGATGACCTTTCACTCTGGCAGGAAACTCTTCTGACATGATACTGTAGCTGCCCACCTGTGGGGCCTCCAACCCCCAGCACATAGGAACCTGCCTGTTCTTATGCTGCGTGCTGGGTTCTGGGTTCATGAGGTGCTGGGCTGATCCTGTGTTTCTACTCCTGACCTCAGAGCCCACCCCTAGCCCAGTCCCTGAGCCTCTTGCCACTTCTCTCAGCAAGGATAGGTAGAGAGAGGTCCCTCTGTTTGGTTGTTCCCCAGCCCAGAGACCTTGAGACACCCTGCAGAGCAGAACCCCAGATTCCTGCGCTGCCTCCATCCCTAACTCAGAGGGACTTGTTTTCCTAAAGGAACTGGCTCAAATAAGGAAGGAGGAGAAGGAGAAGAGGAGACGTCGTCTGGAAAATATCAACTGTTTGAAAGGAATGGGCTACTCCACACATGCCGCCAAACAGGCCCTTCACCAGGCCAGAGGCAACCTGGACGATGCCCTGAAGGTAATGCTTCCAGGCTTCAGTCTGAGCAGCTGGATGCACCCCACTGGCCTGCCTCCAGGCTGACTCTCCTTCCACAGCCTTCTTGTGGACGTCCCTCCTACGTCTGTGTAGACGGGTTGCGAGTGCAGCCAGTTCTGTCTTCTTCCAGCCTAGCCAGAATGATGGATGGCCCTGGCACTTGGCCTGGCTTCTTTCTTTTTGACGAGTCTAATGTCAGCGGCTATACTGTCCAACTCAAGGGATTGGTCATGTTTCAGTTGAAGTTTTTGAATAAACTGTTTGTTTTTATATCTGGTTTTATTTTTTGTGGTAGCTCTTGGCACAGGGGCTTTTTAAAGAAATCCCCAAAGTAACAGAGCAGCAGTGGCTTTTCTTTGGTCAAGAAGCACAGTAAGCTCTGTGCTACAGGTCAGATGCTGCCCTCAGGTGCCACAGAACAGTGACAGACAGATGGATGCAGGGGCAGGAGCTGTGTGCCTGCATGTGAGAGATGGTAGTCTGCGTGGCTGGTAGTTAGGTGAATAAAGGCCGTCCTGTGCTTTCAGATTCTCCTCAGTAACCCCCTCATGTGGTGGCTACAGGATTTAGACCCTGAAAACAACAGTCGTCAAACAAGTCCTTCCCAGGAGAGCATCGACCAAGTGAGTGACAGGCGGTGCATCTTCCCTTGGGCGGGGCTGCCTGGGATGAGTAGGATGGCAGCAGGATGGCCATCCCTGGGAGGACTTCAGGCATATGTAGTCGGGTGGATGTGGGGAGAGGGGTTCTGAATGAGAGGTGCTTCTGTAGAAGGGAAAGGGGATGGCATGGTAGTACATACCTTTAGTCTCAGCACCTGGAGACAGAGGCAAGTGGGTCTTTGAGTTCAAGGCCAGCCTGATCTCCATAGTGAGTTCCAGGCCAGGGCTCCATAGTGAGATTCTGTCCTCTGAAAACCGCACGAGGTGGACTGCAGCGGAAGGTACCTTTGCCCTCATTTCTCAGTTGCCTCTGTCCATGTTCCACTATCTCCATCAGTCCTCTTTCTCTGCCTGGGACCTGAGAGGTTGCCATTGTGTCCCATGAAACTCAACCCACCTCAAAGTGTGGAGACTTCATCCACACTTGACATCGCACTTTAGCATGTCCCATGCATTGTGGCCATTTAACGTGTGGTACTCACAGTTAGATTTTCATGACACCTGCTTTCAGCACCAAGGTGGCCGGCCGGTCCTGAGGTGAGTGAGTGCCTAGCACCTGTTGAACCCAGGTCTTCAGAGCCCCTTCTGCACGGCCTGGTGTCTCTGGGGCTGAAGAGGGAAGAACTTGTCAGAAAGGGCAAAAGATGCAGGCAGCATTCTTTTTTTCTTTTTTTTTTTGTTTTTGTTTTTTCGAGACAGGGTTTCTCTGTGTAGCTTTGCGCCTTTCCTGGGACTCACTTGGTAGTCCAGGCTGGCCTCGAACTCACAGAGATCCGCCTGGCTCTGCCTCCCGAGTGCTGGGATTAAAGGCGTGCGCCGCCACCGCCCGGCGTAGGCAGCATTCTTTAATCATACTTACCTAGAAAGATGCAGGCAGCATTCTTTAATCATACTTACCTAGAAAGATGCAAACTTGTCCTAGCTGTGCTCTGAGGTGCGAGAACATGGATGGGGTCCACAGGGCAGTGTGAGCTGAGCGCATGGTCACAGTCCTAACCCTGTGATCTCTCCTAGCTGGTGTACATGGGATTCGACACAGTGGTGGCTGAAGCCGCGCTAAGGGTGTTTGGAGGCAATGTCCAGCTGGCAGCTCAGACCCTTGCGCACCACGGAGGAAGCCTTCCTCCAGACCTGCAGTTCTCAGGAGAGGACTCCTCCTCCACACCGTCCACATCCCCATCTGACTCTGCAGGTAGGCCTGAGGTCTGGATGCTCCCTGATGGCTGCATTCTGCTGAGTTTGAGCTAAGGGCAGCTGTGATCCTAAGGCAGAGGCTAACCTGGAGGCCGAGGGCATCCCTGGGTTCTGCCAGGATGGGGTTTTGCCAGGCCGGGGTTCTGCCAGGACGAGGTGGCTGCCAAAGGTACAATCAGGGCACCTCTCCTCCTGTGATCTGCTTATCCCCATGGTGTTTTCATTGCAGGGACCTCTAGTGCCTCAACAGATGAAGACATGGAGACAGAGGCCGTCAACGAAATCCTGGAGGACATTCCGGAGCATGAGGAGGACTACCTGGACTCCACTCTGGAGGATGAAGAAGTGATTATTGCTGAGTACTTGTCCTACGTAGAAAGTATAAGGTCTGCCACAAACAACAACTGAACAGAACTAAGTCCTGCATTTCTGCCTATAAATTCTGTCGTTGTGAATGGTCGAATGCAGCTCTTCTTTGCGTTCCTCTTGCTTTTCAACGATTCTGCTCCAAGTAGGCTTCTTCCTCAGGTACAGGGACCCAGCGTAGTGAAGAGAGACTTCATTGGGAAGAGGACAGTCTAGGAGAGGGAATCCCTGGCTCTGCTGTTCCCCTTCGGCCTCCAGGTCTGCATCCCTAACTCTGCCACTCTGCCGGTTTTCCATCCAGACTGGGAAGCAGGCTCCCTAATGGAAGCAGGGTGGTCTGCAGAGAGCTGGGGACTCGGTCTCCTGTCCCCCTCAGCTAGCCCTCCTGTGCACTTTTCCTCCTACCCTGCTGCTGCAACTGCCCTCCTCCACCCACCTCTGCTGTGCAAGCTTACCTCAGCCCTTGCTCACCCTGCCTCCCCCCTGCCTCTTCATTCCAAGTGCTGTGGGCACAATGAGATATAGGCCGCATCCCATACCAAATGGTGGCAGATACCTTGATCTTGAAATGTCAGTGTTCTGTGCTCTTAGATCAGTAAAGTCTGTACTTAAAATTCAAGGTTGCAAATCAGAGTTTCTATGAATTCTAAATTCCTCATACAAAGTGAGTCTTTTATTAAATGCAAGTTTTCAATGCTAACCAAAGCAACTTCTTTTCATTTACATTTCTAGACTGTTGTCAGAAAACTCACTGATGGCTAAGAGACCTCTGAGATTGTGATGTGTTTTCTCAAGTCTCTTGCTGGGTTTTTCTACAGCTGGGTCACAGGACTGTTCCTAAACAGACCTGTCAGCCTTTGGTTGGTTCTTCCTGGGAATGGACCAGATGGATAGCCTTCTGGCACCCAGGGCATGGCAGCAGACAGATGTGGAGTGGGTCAAGTGCCACTGTATTCCTGAGATCCTCTCATTTCACCTGAAGTCCTGACCGCAGACTAGGCTAAGCACGTAGGATTGTTTCTTGCTTTTTTTTAATTACACATATTTATTGTGTGGGGGATGGGAAAACATGCCATAGCACATGTCTGGGGGTTCAGAAGACAACGTGTGGGGATTTGTTCTCTTTCCACCATGTGGGTACCAGGGACTAAGCTCAGGTTGTCAGGCTTGGTGGCAAGCCCCACTCCCTGATGAATCATCGTGTTGCCCCCCTTGCTATTCTTTGGAAGTAGATGATACTGATGGAAATAAACATGGAGAATGCAAATGAATGTCTTTGGCCTAGCTGCAGTGAGTTGCTTCCTAGTTGGTCAATGACCATTCCATTCTGTGTGTTGGGAGTGAGTGCAGTGTTGCCCTCAAGCAGCCTAGAGGTTGGAGTGTGGCTCTGCAACAGGGCCCTTGTTGGGCCTGTGTGGGTCACGCCTCCAGCATCAGCAGGGTTCAGGTATGACCAGGAAGGAGAGAATCTGCGAGGGGCCGTGAAGCAGCCACCAGAGTGTGTGTCTTCACAAGTGCGGGGCAGAGGGACTTACCTTGAAACTATTGGCCAACCAGGCACCGTCCTGGGCATGGTGCCAGCTGTACTTTCTGGATTCCCTACTGTTTAAATGCTGGTGGAGAACACCGGAAGCCAAGACGTCACTGCCATGGCAGCAGGCCCTGACTGCATGTGTGAGGGTGAGCCATGGGCAAGCAGAGCCAGCAAGATGCCCTTGGGTAGCGGCCATAGGGGAGAGATGAAGCAGGGGGGTTAGCAACCACCAGAGTGGGGTTGAGAGAGATTCTCCTTAAGAGTCAGAATATTCCAGAGTAGACACAGATGTTGTTACGGACAGGGTGAGGGGAGGGACAAGTGAGTGACCCATGAGTTGGGAGAAGGTTCTGGGTGCACCAGGAGTGCTGGGAAGAGGATGAAGAGCCTGCTGAGACTCTGCAGGGCCCCGATAGCAGGTGGAGACCTGGCCAGAGGTGTCAGAGCACCCAGAGTGGGAGGACCAGGGCAGCAGAGAGCATGCTTGCGGGATGAAGTCAGCCTGAAGCTCTGCAGTGATGTGCTGGCCTTGGCCTGATGTCACTTCACATCACCTGAAATTGTCTTGCATTGGTAAAACTGCCATACCTCTCCGTCTTCCTGGCCAGGTATCTAGTAGAAAGTTCTGTTCCTTCCTTTGGCCAACTGAACATATGTCACAGACACTCGCTTCCTTCCTCTCAAAGGCCAAGCAAGCACTCTACCACTGAAATACACTCCCTGTTCTGGTGTGGCTCAGCATTCAACAGTAACACACAGAACAGTAACACCCACAGGTGCTGGGAAAGGAGTGAGTGTGGGGCATCCTCATGTCCTCAACATCAAGCCAAGGTCACTATGCTATTGAAATAAAAACCCAGTGGGTTGTGCTGGGTCATGCAAAATATTCTGGTGTTTCCCCAAGAACACCATGTAAAATAGTGTTTTCCTAAGAAAACCCACACAGCAACCTGTCGCAGACTCCAGACTGAGGGAGGTTCCCAGCTGGCACCCATCCTTTCTGCCACTTCTGGCAGGATTCTCTATAGCAGAAATAACAGTTTAAATAAGGGGTGGGGGGAGACACTGGTTGTAGTGGTACATGCCTTTCATCCTAGCACTAGGGAGGTGGAGGCAGGCTGATCTCTGAGGTCAAGTACAACCTGGTCTACAGAGTGAGTTCCAGGACAGCTAGGGCTACAGAGAGAACCCCTATCTCAATAAACAGATAATAGAAAAAGGGTTTATTTTTACTTTTAAATTTTATATGCATTTGTTGTGTATAGCTATGTGCAGTGTGGGTGCAGGTGACCATGGAGGCCAGGAGAGGGCATTTTATCACCTGAACTAGAGTTACAGGTGGTTGTGACAGCCCAGCATGGGTGCTGGGAACCAAACTCCCGCAAGAATAGTACAAGCTCTTAACCGCCGAGCCATCTCTCCAGCCCCCAGTGGCTCCTGCATGTGTCCAGTGACTCCACCACATCTGGCATAGTACGGCATTTCTGCACAAGACCAGATGGTCCTACCCAGCTGTTCAATGACAGACCTTGACAGAAAACCCCTGGATTAATGTCCAAAAATGGATGGGTACTCCAAGGCAGGGGCTCCTGCCAAGCAGGCTGGTTGAAGAGGTTCCTTGCTCCCTGGCCTCTCCCAAGGCCACTGCTGTATAAATGACCTTGGTTCACAAGCCCTCTTCTCAACCAGAAGGGGAGATGACCCAGGCCAGGGGTCAGAGGGCACAGCTGTGGCAGGCCAACGGACCTCCAAAAGGAAACCAAACCAAGAACGACACCCAGAGCACTTTGAGTGACGTGTATTTGAGTTCTGGGGGGGGGGGGGGTTGTGGCACATGACTGGCCAATCTGACCTGGTTTTTGTAAGTTCATTTCCTCAGCAGGGAGGGCCTGGCAGCATGGGCTTCAACTCAGAACTGGAGGCAGGCCGGCTCAAGTCCCTGCCGTGGCTACAAGTGTCCCGGTGGGAAGGCCTTGGCTCAGAGCATAGGGAAGGGCACCTTCTTCCACAGTAGGAAAGGTCACAAGGGCAGGTGTGTGCTCTGCCACAGGCCACTGCAGTTGCAGAGTGCTTGGGAAAGCCAAGAACACTGACAGACCAGCCAGGCCACGGGTTTCGACCATCTCCTCTCCGGGGACTCAGGCTGGCTGCAAGGGCACCGGGGCTGCACAGGCCACCTTGTTGCTAAAGAGGCGTGACAGGCTGCGTTTGGCTGCTGGCCTTCGTGGCAAAGGTGGCACTGACTGGAGGCCACGCACGTCCCAGAGGCGCAGAGCACCGTCATGAGATGCTGTGTAGAGCACCTGACCATGGACCTGTGGGCAGGCAGGACGGCTGTCAGCCAGGAGCGGGCCCCTTGCTTCCCTGGGGCAGGAGAGCTGGGAAGGGAGACTCCTACCTGGAGGCAGTTGATGACAAAGCTGTGGCCTCGGAAGACCCTCTGCAGCACTCCTGACCGGGCGTCAAAGGCGCGGGCGCAGGCGTCCCCACTGCCCGTGAACACTGTGGACACACAGTACACTGGGCCCTTCCTGGCTGCCACCTTGCCACCTCCCCAGGAATGCGGCACGGTGAGAGGGTGGTCTGACCTCTGCCTGCCCCACAGAGACATCCTAAGGGTCAGGTGGGAAACATCTGGAAGCCTTCTGAAGGGCAACTCGGGCTCTCGGTCCTGTGGAGTCAGGGAGGGCACGGAGGGCCCCAGGACACCCCTGCTGTATGGACATCTTTGCACAGTCTGGCTGCCATGCCTTCCTTGACTTCCGGTCAGCCTGTGCTGTCCTGAGTGGCCCTGTGTCTCAAGAACCTCTCAGGGCCAGGTGCCCACCTTATACCCTATTGAGTTAAGCAGACTTCTCTGCCTTGTGTTTCTAGGACACTCACCACATCCTGCAGGCTCTGCCCTGCCCATTCATCACCTGTACCCAGGGCCAGGCAGAGCCCACCCACCCTCCTCAGAAAGGGATGCGGCCTTGAGGCAAGGCCCAGGCCCCGTCTGATTGCTGGGTCTTCCTCTGTCATAACATGGCTTGGTGGTACTCTGGCATCAAGGACACCAGAGTCCCTGCAGTGCTGACTGGGACAGATGGCTGAGTGCCACCCCACAGTTTCTGGTGCACTGAGGGGGGCCTGTGACTCCTTTTTAATCAGTACTGGTGAGGCTGGCGATGAGGACCACCTGAAGTAGCCAACTATGGGAGTTCAGTGGTTCACTTACCCTCCTACGCTGATTTCCCCAGAAGCCACCCCCTGAACAGGAGACCAGCAGTTCACATGGACAGTGCCGGAAGCATGGAGGTGATAGGGACGAAACCACAGAGGCCTGTTTAGTGAGCAGAGCGGCTCAGGTGGGGGTGGGGGGAAACTGTAGGTCCAGCGAGGAGGTAAGGATGCTGGGCCACACACCCTTCAATACCCCTGGTGAGAGAGTGGTCCTGGGGATCAGTCCCCAGCAGTCCTGCTTGCTTAGTGTGAACTGTCAACTTGTCCCAACCTAGAATCACCGGGGAAGAGAGTCTCATCTCACTGCAGAATTATCTCGGTCAGGGTAGCCTGAGGCATGACATGATGGTTAATTGAGGTGGGAGACCCTGAATGTGGGAGCACCATGTCAAGGGCTGAGCCCTGAACTGCGTCAGTGAGGAAAGTGAGCTGAGTACGCAGCTGGCAGTATCGGGTTCGCTCACTCCTCTCAGCTCTGGACGACCCACGTGGTGTAACCAGCTGACTTAGGCCCCTGCTGCTGTACCTCCCTGCAACCTGGAACTGTAAGACAACCCTTTCCTCTGAGTGTCTGTGACAGCAGCAGACGAAACCCCAAGGCTACCTTGTATTTGCCACTCTGGGCCTGCCCAAAGTCAGCCCCTCCAGGCTGCTCCCTGGTCTTCGTATCTATTTCTTACCCTTTCCTGCCTTTGTCTGCACACACTTCCCCTTTTCTTAAAGCTTGAGGGTGCACAGGGCCCCGGGAGGGAGTTTCCTTGCTGGGTTTCCTCAGTTCCTTCCTTGCCTCTCCCCAGACTCAGCAGCAGGGTCCAGCCCCCATGGGCTGCTGGGCATCTTGAGAGTAGACAGGGTCGGGAGCAAAGCCCATTCAGTAGCCTTGTTGGCAAAGACCAAGAACCAAGCTCAGTCATAGTGAGAGGGGCCTATGAGGGTGACTTCAGCACAGCTGTGCCAGTTGCCACCAAGGGGAGGGGCACAGGAGGCCACCTGGCAGTGTCTGGGGGCTAACCATTCTGTGCTCAGTTAAGTGAGCGGTGTCTGACCAGGGAGCAGAGCTATGCCCACACTAAGGCTTGGCTAACTCCTAGGGTTTCCACTCACAGGCCCAGCCCTATGGGAGTCTAACATCTGCTTCTGTTAGGGGCTCATGGAACTAAATAGGAAGGGAATAGCCACTGGCGGAGCGGAGGAGAAGGGGATGAAGACCCAGATGTGTGACCATCTGGGACCTAGGAGACAAAAAGCTTCCTCCCTCCCCAACAAGCCATTCCCCTTCAGACACCAATGAAATGGAAAGGTAGCCTGGCTCAGGGACGGCAAACCATGCGGCCATGGGAGGCAGAGGAGACGAACCAGGAGAGGAAGGGAGAGTGGGCAAACTGGAGTGGCATGGGCAGAGCCAGGACAGATGACTTACAGGTGCCTGCGTGGTACTTGAGGGCACTCACGCTGTGTCTGTGGGCCGGGAACGTGCGCACCCTCTCTCCGGTGTCGGCCAGCCAGCACTTAACAGTCCGGTCCGCACTGCCCGAGTACAGGAGCCGCTCTGTGAGCTGTCGGAAAAGCAGGAGGGTCTACCCATGGGCCTTGATGGCCAGGCAGCCCTCAAATCATTATTTACAAGGTGAGAAACATTGGCAGGTCTCAATGGGGGAAAGCACGGTGACCCCAAGACGTACTCCCCACCACCCACTAGAGCACTAGACAGTGCTGGCTCCTCTTTCCCCTGGGCCCAGAAGGCAGTGTCCTCAGCCCTAGAAAGCCCTGCAGACCCCAAACAGAACCCTACAGAAGCTAGCCAGACATAACCCTGCAGACCTTAGATGGAGCCCTGCAGATACTAGACAGTGTCCCTCAGACCCAGACAGAGACCCCCAGTCCCCATACAGCCCTGCAGACCCCAAGCAGAGCCACACACTCAGACAGAGCCTCTCCACTGGCTCCTCCTCCTCCTCCTCCTCCTCCTCCTCCTCCTCCTCCTCCTCCTCCTCCTCCACAGGCTCACTAATAAAGCCTTGGTCCCTAGCTGATGGCACTCAGGAGAGGTAGCAGAGCCTCCAGAGAGTCAGAGGACACAGGAGAGGCCTGTCACTAAGTGGCAAGCTCAGTGCCCAGGCATAAACAGAAGCCCCCTGCCTACACACGATCCTCACACACAGCAGTGCCCGCCCCCAGTACTCCTGTTAAGTGGGGACACACTGAGCCATGCTCCAGCTGAGGGTCGGGTCACTTCCACACTCAGCCCTGGAGAGACCTAGAAGCCTGTTGTCACCACTAGCATATTGGGTGAGAGAACTGGTACCCAGGACTGAAGGCTGACAGTATACACAACCCCAAATACGGCAGCAAAGGCACTGTGTTCAGACCCTCCTCCAGCTCCTAAAAACTGAGAAAAGCCCTGTCTCTAGGGGAAGAAAAAGGTTCCAGTTGCCAGAGACAGAAACTCAGCTCAGGAAATACACAGACGCAGGTCAGGTCTTAGGGGTTTTTGTTGATGTTATTTTTGTGTATGTATGTATGAGTTCATGTTCCGTGTGTGTGTGTGTGTGTGTGTGTGTGTGTGTGGAGAGAGAGAGAGAGCAGTGATCAACCTCTGCTGACCCTCAGGCATCCTGAGCTCACTAATTAGGTTGGGCTGGTTGGGCAGCAAGCCATAGGGGTCCGCCTGCCTCTGCCTCTCCAGGGTGGGTTACAGGCACGTGCCCCCAGCTTTTCTTTTCTCTTTCTAATTACTTATTTTTTTTTTTTTTTTTTTTTTTTTTTTGGTTTTTTGAGACAGGGTTTCTCTGTGTAGCTTTGCGCCTTTCCTGGGACTCACTTGGTAGCCCAGGCTGGCCTCGAACTCACAGAGATCCGCCTGCCTCTGCCTCCCGAGTGCTGGGATTATAGGCGTGCGCCACCACCGCCCGGCTTCTAATTACTTATTTTATGAATATGAGTCTTCTACCTATCTGTACAACTTATGTCAGAAGAGGGCAACAGATCCCACTAGAGATAGTTGTGAGCCACCACGTGGTTGCTGGGAATTGAACCTGGGTCCTCTGGAAGAGCAGCCAGTGCTCTTAGCTGCTGAGCCATCTTTCCAGCCCCAACACACCCAGCTCTTCTACATGGTGCTGGGATGAACTCAGCTCCTCAGCTTGTGCAGCAAATGTTTGAGCCAACTCCCTAGTCTGTTTTTTCGGACAGGATCTCACTGTGTAGCCCAAGCTGGCTTCAGATTCCCTCCTGGCTTCCCCAGCAGCAGGATTCCAGGTATTCTCAATCACACTTAGGCTGTTAAAAGTTCCTTTCTCTGTTGGGTCATTTCTTCGGGCCTACCTCCCCTTTGTCTGGATATATTTTCAGGAATCTTCTTCTTCAGTCGACTTACTGTCCATTTTCCTGGCAAGGTCTGCACTGCTGAGATCTGACTGTATCTCCCACAAAACATAGGCTGGACACTTTCCCAGTGCAAGAGTGTGGGTGGGCCAGGGCCAGGCATAATGGCGCACACCTTTAATCCCAGCACACATGAGGCAGGGAAGCAGGTGGATCTCTGTAACTTCAAGGCTAGCCTGGTCTACACAGAATTCCAGGATAGCCAGGAGTACACAGTGAGACCCTGTCTCAAAAATCAATCAACCGCCGGGTGGTGGTGGCGCACGCCTTTAATCCCAGCACTCAGGAGGCAGAGCCAGGCAGATCTCTGTGAGTTCGAGGCCAGCCTGGGCTACAGAGCGAGTTCCAGGAGAGGCGCAAAGCTACACAGAGAAACCCTGTCTCGAAAAACCAAAAAAAAAAAAAAAAAAAAAATCAATCAACCAATCAATCAATCAATTAATTAATTAATGATTGTAGGGTTGGGGATGTCTAATAGAAAGTGTTTAGTGAGCTGGGCGTGGTGGTACATGCCTTTAATCCCAGCACTCAGGAGGCAGAGGCAGGAGGATGATCTCTGAGTTCACGGCCAGCCTGGTCTACAGAGTGAGTCCCAGGACAGCCCGGATGACACAGAGAAACCCTGTCTTGAAAAACAAAAAAGAAAGGTGTTTAGGCCACGAGAACTCTAGCAGCTCCACACGTGAGAGAACTGATGGACGGATGCAATGAACGGACGGGCACTGTGAACGAAGGCTACTTGAGGCTGTGTTCCCCTCGTCCCTTCCTCCCACAAGAGGACATGCAGTCTGGCAGCAGTCGGGCAGGGCCTCACCTCCAGACAGATGACAGAGCCCTGGTGCTCCCGGAACACCCGCAGCTGCTCCCCACTCAGGATGTCCCACGCACGGACGGTGGCATCCGTGCTACCTGTGAAGGCCGTGTGGCTGGAGACATCCAGCACCAGGCACAGCACTGCACCTGTGTGGCCCCGAAGTGTCTGGTGGCAGCAGCCACTGGCCACCTGCCACACCTTGGCTGTGTCGTCTGTGCTGCCGGTCACTAGCAGCCCGCCACCCATGGCGGCCTCCAAGCAGGGATCACTGGGCAGGTCCTTGGGGGCCGAGTAGGCTAGTGTCAGCACACAGTTGCGGTGGCCCCGGAACTCCTTGGACACTTGCCCTTTGTCCACAGTCCAGGCACGTGCTGTCCGGTCATAGGAACTGCTGAAGAGCTGGTCATCTGCAACTAGGATCCTGTGGGTAAGAGGGGAAAGGGTCAGGCTCAGAACACCCAGGGTTGAAGGGATCCACCCGGCCCTCACAGGCAAGCCTTGGCCCTGTAACAGACAGCCTCCAGTCCCTGCCCTGCTCCACACTCACTTTCCAAGGTCTAGCTCGAAACACCACATGTCCACTGTGCCCACCCCCCAGGCACCCCTTCATTCTCAATTCTTTCCCTCTTTGACAAACCTGCAAACCTGCAGGCCTGACCTGTACCCCAGCAGGGACCCTGTCTCTGGGGCATGATTCACATAACACTATCCAAGCCAGAGACACAGGAGGAAGAGGGGACACAGGGCTTTCTGTTTAAAATAGGAAAAAGCCGTTCAGGGAGCTGAGGCAGAAGGACTGCCTTGAGTTCAAAGTGAGTTTGAGGCAAGCCCCAGGCTATACAGCGAGAGAGACCCCGCCTCAAAAAGCCTGCTCTCACACTGCTAAATGCTACAACCTCCCAGAAAAACACATTTGTCTTCAGAGAACTTTGCACAGAACTCCCAAGGGCCTGTTTACACGTCCTTGTTAAGAAGTCTAGACTCACCAGGTATGACCCACGCCTGTAATCCCAGCACTCAGAAGACAGAGGCAGGTGGATCTCTGAGCCTGAGGCTAGCCTGGTCTACATGGCGAGTTTCTGATCTGTTGAGAGTCAAAGAAACCCCTTGACAAGAACCTATGATGTTCTAGGGGTGCAGCCCCATAGGGGGTGCTCGAGGCACTGGGGTTCTCAATGGTTAATGTTGCCAACTTGGTAAGATTTAGGATCACCATGGAAACAAGCCTCTGGTACATCTGTGACCTTCTAGATTAGGTTAAGTGAAGTAGGAAGCTCCATCCTAAGCAGGTGACACCATTCCCTGTCTGTGGTCCTGGGCTGAATAACAAGGAGAAAGTGAGCGGATCGTCGGTGTGACCTGACCGGCGGCTGTCTCCTGCTCCTGCAGACACGCCCTCCCTGCCGTGATAGACTGGCTCCCTTTATTCCTTTTTGCTGTCTCTGGGGGTGAGTGATGTCCAAGCAATGAGAAAAGAAACTAACACGGGCTAAGCGGCCCTGGGCAGATGCGGCAGAATGTACAACAGGGACGTGAGGCCACTGAAGGATGGTGTGCTCGAAGCTCACACACACACAGCCTAGCTCTAAAAACAGAAGTGAGTTCCAGCCTCTCACCCATTTGGGAACACAGTCATCGGAGTATGTCCTTCGTGTGGTGGATTTGGAACAGCCACTGATGGGAAAGAGTGTATGTGTGTGCGTTTGTGTATGTTCCGTCTGTGCACGTGGATTGGACACACGTGGAGCACATGTGTGGACATTCCTTTGTATATGTATTTGATGCATCTCAGTTATGTATGTGTTGTGTATATGTATGTTTATATGAATGATCTTGTTCATACATATGCATGTTGCGTGTATGCTGTATGTACGTGTGTATCCATGTGCTGTACCTTTGTGTTGTGTTATGTATATTACCTGTGTGTGGGCATGGATGCTAAACCTCGAAGAGCATAGTTTCCGCCTTGTTTAGAGAAGCTTGTGACTGTTCCCTAATCAACAACCTGAGGACAAGCTGGTCATCTGAGGCATGGACCCTCACCCCCCTAGGCTGGCTTCTGACGGATGCCTCAGTTTCTGTTTTTGTGGAGAACATTTTTTGTATAGACAGGAAAGGGAGGGATTCAGAGACAGGGTCTCCTCTAAGCCAGACTGATCTAGAGCTCATTCTGTACCCAGGCTGGCCTTGAAGTCATGGAAATTGCACTACCTCAGTTTCCCAAGTTCTAGGACAACAGAAACAAGTGACCATGCCCGGCCAATGACAGACATCTTGCTGGGAAAGGCCAGTTTGAACTGTGAGGGTTTTCTCCTTCTAAATCTAGCATCTCCTGCAGACACCTTCAGACTGTGAGCCGCCATCTGACGGGGGCTCTGGAGCTGCAGTTAGCTTGGGTAGCTAATCTGCCTGTCTGGAGGCCCACACAGCACTCAGAGCCCGCCCTGGCTACAGCACAGCCTCTCCTCCGCGTCCACAAAGAAAGGCCCTTGGGTCTTTCCCAAGTAGGGACTCTCCTATCAGTGTGACTCCACGGGTTCCAATGCTAGGCATCTACTTGGAACTTGGGAGCCCTGGGCAACTGTTGTGTGTCATAACAATAACATCAAGTTGATCTGGTCAGCAAACAAATTTCCACTGCTCAGGTCCAACCTAAATTCAACAAGGAAAAAAATTCAGATCCCGAAGAAGGCCAGGAGACCTTCAGTAGCCATAGGAAAGGAAGTTTAAAAACATCACCAACTGCATCTCCCTCCTCCTCTGAGCCCCTAGCTGTCATTGGTGTCATATAAGCAGTCTCCTCTGGAATTCGCTCCCATCGGTGGGTGCTGTAGCTCCACTTCCCCACACCCAGAGGGGCAGTCAGGGTGTGTGGCTCCCAGAGGACAGACTATGCTAATATATGCTAACGATGCCTCTTTCCTGTGGCTCCTCTGCCCCATCATCCCGCTACCACAAGTGGTTAGCTGCCCTGCTCAGAATCAGTCCTCCATGTCTGTCTTCTTGGCCCATACCCCGGGGCTTGGCTGACCTGTTCACGATGGACGTGTGCCCTCGGTACACCTGCAGACACTGCCCGGTCCTAACGTCCCACTTCCGGATGGTGCAGTCGGCACTACAGGTGAAGGCGGCTTCATCCTCCAGCTGGCAGAAGGTCACATAGCTCTCATGACCTACCATGAGAGGAAATGTGAGCTGGCCAGGCACCAGCTCTTCTTTTCCTGTGTGTGCAAGTGGATACATGAGAGCAGAAGCATCTGAGGCAAGTCTGGGAGACAAGCCCTCCTTCTGTCCTACAGACCAGCATCTTACTTTGTAGCCCAGGCTAGGCTTGAACTCACAATCCTGCCTCAGCCTCCAGGGTGCTCACTCAGATCCCAGGAGTAAATCGCCATTTCCAGTGAGACTGACCCTTTTGTGATTTTTTGTTTGTTTGTTTTCAAGACAGGTTTTTCTCTGTGAAGCAGTCCTGACAGTCCTGGGATTCACTCTGTAGTTGGCTTCGAACTCAGATATCTGCCTGCCTCTGCCTCCCAAGTGCTGGGGTTAAAAGTGTGTGCCACCACTGCCCAGCTCCCTTTTGTGATTTTTAAACCTGTCTGTCTGTCTCTCTCTGTCTGTCTCTGTGTGTGTGATAGAGAGGTGTTTGTGCGTGTGTGTGTGTGCGTGTGTGTGTGTGTGTGTGTGTGTGTGTGTGTGTGTGTGTGTGTGCCAATGGACACATGGAAAAGGACTGTCTGGTCTGCCCTACCACTCTCTGTGTGTTCTCTTGAGAGTCTCTCACAGAACCTGGAGCTGGGCTGAGTACAGGCCCCAGTGATCCTCCTGTGTCCATCTTCCACAGCACTGGAGGTTACAGTAGTTTGCAAAAAAGCACCCTCAGCTTTTTACATAGGTTCTGGAGATCTGAATTCAGGCTCTCCCAAGCTGAGCACCAAGCCCCCTGATTCACTGACCATCTCCCCAGGACCTGCTCCCCTTTTATTTTGAGACGTTTTCATGTATACCAGGCTGGCCTTGAACTCCTGATTCTCCTAAATCTACCTCCCACCATTGGGATTAAAAGCATGTGCCAGGCGGGCGGTGGTGGTGCACGCCTTTAATCCCAGCACTCGGGAGGCAGAGGTAGGTGGATCTCTGTGAGTTCGAGGCCAGCCTGGTCTACAAAGTGAGTTCCAGGAAAGGCGCAAAACTACACAGAGAAACCCTGTCTCGAAAAATTAAAAAAAAAAAAAAAAAAAAAAAAGCATGTGCCACCACACCCAGGTCTTTAATCTCATTTGAGAATTTTCTTTCATAGCTGGAGTCAGGCAAACAGGAATTTTAGCAATCTCTCCGGCAGGATCAAGCTTGTTAACTTTTTTTTTTTTTTTTTTTTTTTTTTTTTTTTTAAGGTCCTGGGTTAAACTTAGCTTGGAAGAACTTGACTTCCTAGGTTCTAAGAAAGAGAATTTTAATAAAAGCTCTCAGTCTTCCGGGAGAGTGCATGCCAGGCTGCTCTGAAAACAATGCAAGAATTAAGTAAACCCGTAAGAAATGGCAGATTGTGTTTCCCCGAATACACAAGTTGATGAAAAAGCTAAGGGCAAATCTGTTTGGCAAAACATAGCCCAGATTTTTGCCAGAGTTTATAAATATTTCTTAAAGTTGTCAACAAACTTTCCCTGAGACCAGTCTGCCTCCCTCTTCCAAATGCCTCTTGGGAGCTGAGATACCCCAAGAAAGGCAGCCAAGGTGTGCCAGGCCTACCGGGTACTGGCATGGCATGACTCCAGGCCCCCCTAATGACTTTGTATGGGAGTTACCTCCCATAGCCCCCTAATAACCGTGGATGGGCGTCACCACCCATGGCTCCTAAGGACCGTGAGCCAAGGCTGGCTGAGGCCCAGAGCAACTGCTCCAGCAGCGCCCAGCTGCCGACGTCCCCTCGACACAGTGGGTCAAGTGCAGGAGTGAACCATAAATCGAACCATGAAGAAGCACCTGAGAGCCACGTGGAGCTATTGGGCAACGGCTCCCGTTGTGTGGAACCGCGGAGGGAGCCTGGCTGCTGAACCTGAGGTGGGGGCAGCTCTGTGGCACGTTAGGGAGAGGGCTGAACACACAGACTGAAAAGAGACACTAAACGAAAGCAACAGCAGTTTTCCCTGTTTCTGACTGCAAGCCAGGCTGACCTAGCAGCCTCTGCCCTCTGCAGCCAGGCACTGAGCCAAGGGAGGCTCCCTCAGCACCCAGGACTCCACTGAAGGCAAAGGCCCTCTCCAGTCTCTATAGCTCACCCCCCAAGCAGCAAACACACCCGCTTAGATCGTGGGTCAGAGCCTGCCAGCTGAGGGCCTGGACGCTGCTGTGCCTGTCCCTTGTCCACCCCCCAAATCCCCACCCCACCCCGGTACACTGTAACCAGTGCCACCAAAAGACTGATGGGCCAGACCCAGGGCTGGTGGGGTCACCACTGAGGGTGGGAGGAGCTGTGTCTGCCGGCTCTGGACCTATCACCTCCAGGGACCTCAGCTTTCAGCTGTTGGAATTGTGCAGAATAAGCAAAAAACGCCAAGCTGAAAGTAAATATTTTTGAAGGGATAAAGAATGCAGATAAGATGTAGTTATTGCATTCAGAAGAGCAGCCCTGGGGGCTCCTGCTGAGGCAGCGGCCCTTCTCGCCTCCCTGGGCACTGAGGGTTTGCCAAGATCTGCTGTTCCCTCTACACAAGGGAAAAGTGGCCCAGAACCCAGGGCCGCAGGGGACACAGCATGAAACAAGTCCTCTTTTCTCTTTTAGTCCCCAGGATCACACAACAAAGCAGCTGGCCACCCCAACTGCCACTCGGTGACTGCACCACATAGTAACGCATCCTTACCCCACCCTGGGAACACAAGCAGGTACTGTAATTTGTGCAGAAAAGTACACTTGCTGGGTGGCCCCTGGTTGTGGGAGCCCACAGAGGTTTCCTAGTTAGATCTGAGCTTGCTTTACACAGCAGGGCTGCATAAGGGGATGGACTGACCACGTGCTTGGTTACAAGGTGTTTGGAAGGGTTTGCACTTGGCTGTGCTAGGGGGAGGTCTTTTGCTCCACCCCTTGGCATTTCTATAATAGCCCTTTAGAAGAGACAGGAGGGGCTGTTGGGTATTGACCTAGGCCCTCCCAAGGCTATCCTGTGTTTCTGTCCCTAAGCATCTCTTTCTATCTAAATGTTTCTCACTTCTCCCTCCTCAAGAGTTCCCTGGGATAAAAGAGGGAGCGGGTCTCCCACACCTGGTCCTCCCCCTTCCAGTAGGTTTCACACGGTGGGAGACTTTAGGCCAAAACGTTACCTCGGGCTCTGACACAGAGGGCTGCCTCAGGCTGCCCGTGGCCCTCCAGTCAAGGTCCCCTTGCCCCAGAGGAGCCTTCCCCCCAGCTGCCTCCAGGCTGTTGCAGCTGTATTGCCCCTGGGAGAAGTGATGTCTCGGTGGTTCTTCTTCTTCTTCGTATAACACTCTGTCCACTTTGTGGTGTCGCTTTCTTAGATGCTTATGAATTACCCTATGTAAAGGGAGCCAGGACCCTGACTGGTACCGCCCTTCAGCAGGTGACATCTGGCACTCAGATGTGCCAGAGTGGACATTGTCCAAAGCACCAGGATCATGGTCTATCTGCAGGCTGTCACTCAGAACTGAGAATCACATCAGGGCTTCCTGGATTTCTGTGTGGGAATCAGGCCCATCGGTCCCGAGCTGCCACCATCAGCCATATAAGACATGGCCTTCTCCTTCAGCACCAGCCCAGCCATGACCCTCCCACAGCCTCACCCACCACTCTGGCACCTTTCCCCTTAGCCTTCTGAACAGGCAACAGGGAACCTACCCTTGAACCTCCAAAGTGCGGTCACTAAGACAGACGACATCTTCATGGAATTCTTCCTTGAGCAAATACTGATTTGCTTATGTGTAGCAGTCCTCCCAGTACTCCTCTATGCCTTGTGAGGGGCTGGACAGACAGCTCAACAGTTAAGAGCACTGGCTGCTCTTCTAAAGGACGTGGGTTCAATTCCCAGCACCCCCACATGGCTGCTCATGACTATCTGTAACTTTAGTCCCATGGGCTCTGACACCCTCTTGTGGTGCCATCAGGCACACATGTAGTACATAGACATACATGCAGGCAAAACATTCACACATATAAGATAAAAAATCTAAAAATAAATTTTAAGTGCATGAGTTGTTAGCTTACCTGACCCTCAAAGCTAACAGTTAACACTGTGCTTGGGTCCTGTCCCAGGCCAGTGCCCTCCCCTGAAGCTTGCAACCATGAGGGGCTCACAGGAGATGCTGAGGCCAAAGAAGGATGTGGAGCATCCACCGTGGCCTAGAACCTTCAGGTCAAGTCCCTTACTCCATTGGGAACCAAAGAGGGCAGCACAGACATCTCAGGATGTTTTCTCAGGTCAGGATCCAGTGTCCTGAAGGACATGGATACCCCACAGAGGGCAAAGAGGGGACTGGAGACCACTACCATCCCAGCAATCCTCTTCCCAAAATAAGTACCAGTCAACCCTTCTTCACCAGTGTTCACCCCTGCATCTGAAACCACCCCTTCTAAATGTGTGTGTCCGCAGCGGGAAGCCTGAGCATTCCGGTCCCACTGATGCTGCTCTGTGACCCTTCTGAGACTCTTCGGAGAGTTCCAACAGAAATCATCTGCCCAGCAATCTCCACTTTCGTCTCCATCCCAGCCCCTGGTCCAAACTTCCCCAAGCTCTGGAAAATACTCAGAAAATCCTCCAGCCCAGACAGCCTCAGCTGCTGAGAACTGATAAGGAAGCTTGAACACACAGCCCAGTCACCAATCTCAACCGCTCTGCCCAAGGAACCAGGGCTGTCCAAACAATAGGCAGGAATTCCAAGGCCTTTGCAAGCCTAAGGCTACACAAGGGTCCAAGCCCTCCACAGGAACAGAAGGATGCCTGCATTCACGGGCAGTTCACAGGGATGAAAGCTGCCTCTAGCTGGCTGTATGGCCTGGGCACAGCTTCCCTGCAGCAGGACCCTGAGGAGAAGCAGTAGCCACAAGCAGTGGGCTGCTATGGACCAGTCTTGCCACCTTGTACAAGTCCTCTAGTTCACTCCCGCTTGGGGGATGCTGAGGCTACACTCACCTCCAGGCAGCATCCAGAAAACACAAGACATTCTGCAATAATAATTAAGTCTGCCTTTGTCCATCTCTGGTTCATAAACTGGTGTCAGTGGGGCTTGTGGAAATGGCTCAGTGGCTAAGAGCACTAGCTGTTCTTCCAAAGGACCCGGGTTCTTTTCCCAGACCCCACATGGAGGCTCACAACCATCTGTAACTCCAGTTCCAGAGTATTTGATGCCCTCTTCTGGCTTCCTTGGGTACCAGGCACACAGTTGGCGCACAGACATACATGCAGGCAAAATACCCATACACATAAAGTAACCCCCCCCCCCATACACATACATACACACCCACAAAGCACAGTTCCTGAGGAACACCTAAGGTTAATATCTGGCCTCCATATACAGGTACATACACTTGCATTCATGTATGCCCAAAACAAAAGGGGTGTGTATGTGTAATCAATCCTACTAATATCTCAGGAGGAAGCTGCTGGGGGAGACCTTGTTTTTCCCAGGTGGAGGGAACACAAACAGAAAGATACCAAATAACCACACTGACTCGTGCAAGCTCAGTCATAATCAGGAAAAAAATACCTTTGTCCCTTTTATCCTGGTACAGTTTTGAAACGCCAGCCTTTAGAAACAAAGACTCAGAGTCTTCACCCTGGCAAGAACAGCCGAGGCAGGGGATCTTCAACAGTTTCCCCTTCAGTGGGGTGGCTTCCCACTAGGGCCAGGCCAGGCATCCCTCACTGGGAAGCTGTATTATATTGATGGGACACACAGCTGTGAGGGCCACAAACGTAGGTGTGAAGGATGCTGGGTGCCAGTCACAGCTGGGCTCAGGGATGGGCCCTGGAAACTTGGCAGGATTCCAGAGCTACCCTGGGACAAGCCACTGGGCCAGAACCAGCCTGGGAGGCCTAGACTTTCTGAGGAGAAGCCTCCTTGACAAACAGGAGTCCCACTGGAGTCCCAGGCACAAGCGCTCCACAGGCTGGCTGTGCACTAGTCACCCAAACCCTGATGAAACAGCAATTGGAAACACCAACCAAGCCTGGCATGGTGTAGAGCCTCTGACTGCAGGTATTTTGGAGGTGGAGGCAGGAGGATCAGGAATTCAAAGTTACAAGGTGAGTGTGCTGTCTAGTTTTATGTCAACTTGACACTAGCTGAAGTCATCTGAGAGGAGGGGACCTCAATTCAGAAAATATCTGTAAAAGATTAGACTGTAGGCAAGCTTGCCGGGCATTGTCTTAGTGATTGATGGGGGGAGAGCCCACAGCCCACTGGGGGCTGGTGGTCCTGGGTTCTGTAAGAAGGCAGGCTGAGCAGGCCATGGAGAGCAAGTCTGTAAGCAGCACCCCTCCATGGGCTCTGCAGCAGCTCCTGCCTCCAGGCTCCTGCCCTGCTTGAGTTCCTGTCCTGACTTCCTTCAGTGACAGCAGTGTTGTAGAAATGCATAAGCCTAATAAACCCTTTCCTCCCCAGCTTGCCTTTAATTGTCTTGTTTCATTACAGCAACAATAACCCTAACTAAGACAGTGACTTTGAAACCTGAGGGTGACATGAAACCCCGCCTCAAACCAAAATGGAAGCCAAGCGGTGGTTGTGCACGCCTTTAACTCCAGCACCCAGACTCTGAATTTGAGGCCAGCCTGGTCTACAGAGTGAGTCCCAGGACACAGAGAAACCCTGTCTTGGAGAGAGAGAGAGAGAGAGAGAGAGAGAGAGAGAGAGAGAGAGAGAGAGAGAGAGAGAGAGAGAGAGAAAGAAAAAAACCAAAATCAAACAAGCCAATTCCAAGGTTCTCCTCTGGGGAATCTTTGGAGCCAGGCCAAAGAACCTGCACTCTTAAGAACCCCAGACAGTCTTTTCTTTGGGAAACAATGCGTATTTAACTTGAGCTAACAGCTCTCCTCCTAAGCGGGGCCTGTCAGTGAATGCTGGCTGTGTGGAGAAGAATGTGGACCAGTTTGCAGCCAATTCCCCATCTTTACACCAGCTCCCAGGTACCTGTCAATCCAATGTTCCTCCCTTCGGGGCCATGAACTAGCTACCTTACACTGTTTTCACTTAAAACTGATAGTGGAGGAATGAAGCAGTTTCAAGACTAACACTATCTTTCTGGAGGGCTTGAGCCAGGCCACCCAGCATTTGCTGATCGTGGTGGAAAAGCTGGAGATAAAGAGCCATACCTTGTGCAAAAAGCTTGGCATGCCTCAAGCCTGCATGCGCTACTGCAGAGGCCAACAGCAGGTCAGGGGGCCTCCACAGAGCAGCGTGGGGAGCACCCAGGACAAGGCTGCTCAGGATGCGAACAGAATTGAATCAATGGGTGAATACCCGGGACACACTGTAAATTCTGCGCATGGTAATTCCGTGTTTCCTTTCAAATATGCTAGATAAACTCGACCCCACTTCTCAGAAATTTGAATCAATCTTCCCCTTTCTTCTGGCCATAACTGACACGAGGCCAAAAAGAGCTGAGGGAGGGGGGTTTGGGGGGGGGATTCAAATCTCAAGGGTGGCCCTCAGCCCTGGACAAGTCCCTAACGTAGTGACATCGGTTCGTGTCTGGGTTAGGGTCACAGTGTGAAGACAGCCCACAGCAGCGTGGATCCTCAACAACCTCTACTGTTACAAGGGCCCCCAAGTGGAAATGTCGGCCAAGGGTCACCAGGTCAAGGAGTGCCGCAGGAAGTGTTCTTTAGGGTATGGGCGAGACTTTTTGTTTGCTAAAAATTTTGTCACGATAAGGATTGCATGGGACTGGTCGACAAAACGATCTTGCATTAGGGTGCGCGCCCCTTAGTCACCCACACCCAAGCACCCTCGGACTCTCACGGCGCCCCACCACGAGCTCAAGGGTTGGGTGAGCCCCCGGGTGTGAAGGAGCTAGATAGAGCTCTACTCTTCCAGAAGGGGACTGCAGGCCCCGGAAGAGTGAGGTCCGGGGTGCTGGGCAGGTGAGCATGGCGAGGCTGAAAGGGTCGCGAGCACGCGCGCTCGTCTACCTTGCAGGAGCGCGCAGCACTGGCCGTCCGCGGTGCTCCAGAGGCGGGCCGTGCCGTCCTCGCTGCCCGTCAGCAGGCGCTGCCCGTCGGGGCTCAGACTCAGCCAGTTGATGCCCCCGCGGTGGTCCGCACAGACCCTCAACGCCGACCCGCTGCTCCCCATCGCCAGGCGGGGGTAAAGAGGCGCTGTGGCCGGCTAGAGAGCGGTGCTCCAGCGTCCGCACGTGGTCCTGGCGGGGCCCGGACGGACAGCGGCCATCGCAGGGGGGACCTGGTGCCCCGCTCCTGCAACGGCTCGCGGTGCGGCTGGGAACAACAGAGACTCTGACTCTCCACCGGTATCCCCCGCTCGCGCGGCTCCGACACAGAGCTCCAGGTGAGACCTCCCCTCCTCTGAACCGTCTCGGGGCGCAGGGGGGCCGCCTCTGCCTCGGGGTGCGCCCACTGGGTCTGAAGCGGGCAGAAGAACCCGAGAAGCGGAGCGCGGAACAATACAGTCCAGCCTGGCTCCTCCTCAGAGACCACCCCCCAACCTGTCCCCTCCCACTTCTCCGGCCGCGCGCCAACCCCCACCCCAAGACGCTCTGGTCGTCCTTTGGGAACAGAAGTGAGATGCTACTCTGGTCCCGGCTTGGGAACCGCTTCCACGTGTTCCACGTGAGACCCTCCTAGCAGTCTAGGCTGGGTTCTGTCCCCTGCTCTTCCAGCTGTCCCTGTCCCCAGAGCCCAGGGCAAGGAAGAAGTGGACATAAGAGTCTGGAGTCTTGGGGGAACCCCCGGTGATGGGAGCTGGGGAGCCCCGAGTCCGCCCTCCCTGGGAAAACACGAACACACACCGAATTCTACCAGGGCTGGGCAGGGGAGGGCTGGATCCCGGGCCTTGGGGGTGGGAGGTAGGGGCAAGCCCAGATGGGGGAGGTCAGGTTTGTCCCTCCCACACCCATCGCCACCCCACCCCCTACGCCCTCAGCAGGGCGCGCGCCTCTGAGGTCCCACTGAGGTCTGGCGGAATCCTACACCCGGCCCGCAGCCCTCCCGGAGCTCAGTCGGCTGGTTCCTATTAGAGCAGTTCCGGGTGTCAACTTTGCTGGGGGGCGGGGAGGGTGACCCCCCTACACACACTCGGATCCTCCAGGTCCTAAAGGTAGCAGGGTTTCTCAAACCCTCCAGGGCTCTTTTTGTAGTCCAAGGAGAGAGGAAGGAAAGCGATGGTTTGGGGGAGCCAGCCCCCTGGGTAATGTGATGACCTGCCCTGCCCACTCTGGCTGACCCTGTTCAGTTCCAAGAAAACCCCAGAAATGGGTTCCATGGAATAGCCGGCTTTATTCCCCGAGTGGCGCAATCAAATAAACGTGTTTTTCCTCCCAGCAGAGGGTATTAAGGAGTGTTTTGATGGGCTCTTGAGTGTGGAGGCAAGAGGCTGCCGGCGATCATAGAAAGGGTAAAGGACTCAGGATCCAAAATGCCTCTAAGGGCCCATCCTGAGTTCATCTAGTACCTTGACCTTTACAGGGCCTTTGCCTCATCCGGTTGTGAAGACCAGTGGGTCAGGGGACATTGTAAAGGAGTTGGAGAACAGCCAGGG
Source organism: Peromyscus californicus insignis (assembly GCF_007827085.1). NCBI lineage: Eukaryota > Metazoa > Chordata > Mammalia > Rodentia > Cricetidae > Peromyscus > Peromyscus californicus. The sequence goes on from NW_026294584.1 coordinate 61,298,468, forward strand.
ATAGGTGGTGTAAACATATTCACAGCCTCAAAGAGCTTGCCCAGCAGGGGATAGGGCAATAGCCACCTTGGGGGGGAGGGGGCAACACTTCCAAGGTGGGTCACATGATATGAGCAAAGTGGGACTCCTCTACTTCTGGTTTGTCTACCAGTCCCCAGGAAAACATCTGTTTGCTTCCTCAACCCCAAACCTGCAGAGGAACCAAAGCTATCAATTCATTTCTCAGGTAGGTTTTTTTTTTTTTTTTTTTTTTTTTTTTTTAAATAAATGCTGACCATATGCTGATAATGGCAGTTTTTTTTTTTTTTGTTTTTTGTTTTTAAAGATTTTATTTATTATGTATACAGCATGTATGACCAGAAGAGGGCACCAGACCTATTACAGATGGTTGTGAGCCACCATGTGGTTGCTGGGAATTGAACTCAGGACCTCTGGAAGAGCAGTCAGTGCTCTTAACCTCTGAGCCATCTCTCCAGCCCTCAGGTAGGTTTTGTTCCCAGTGGCTGTGTGCTTGTGCAGTTACTGTGTTGGCTCGGGTCGTGTCTCTGCCCTTTTCCTTTACAGGGTAGCTGGAAAATCCAGCAGGATTTTCCTGGAGACAAGAAAGAAAGCAGAAATCCAGGTCCTTTGAGCCTGGAGTCTTCTCCACCTAGAAACAACAAAGCTTGAGCTCCAGAAGCCAGGTAGGGCAGCCGCACAGCTGATATCAGCAAAAACTGGTGTGGGTGTGGTCCCAGGCCGCCAAGCCCCCTGCAGGAGCCGTGTGCTCTGAGAGCCAATAGTTTGCAGAATGCAAAGCACCATAAGAAGAGGAATGGGGCCGGGAGGAACAGTCACATCCAAGAGGCAGAAGGAAAAGGCAGACTGTTCAGAAGAACCCCAGCATCAATGGACGTGACCATCTGGTGCCAGGGAGGGCCCATCCCCAAGGCCACACAGATAGTCTCAATGTCACCTGTTAGAAAGACTGACCCTCTGGGACTCTATGAGAAACACCTAGAATGGTGATGATCTCAAAACAGGAGGTAACAGAGGGAACCACCTTTTGGGGTCCCTGTCATGAGCGCACACTGTCAGAAACATAAATGACACATTTGTGTCTTCCCACGTCAGAATTTGTTTGAATCACAATAAATTCACACGGTTGCAATTTCAGGGGAGCAGTTTGTCAAATTATCCCTCCCACCACACTCTCCTTGATTGTGTTGAACAAGGTAAACATAGGCTTTTATTCCAGGCTTAATTATTAATATTAACTTTCAGATTATATCATACACATAGTAAATGTGTGTGTGCATATGCATAGGTTACAGAAAGGACACAAAAGGGTTAAAAAGCAAGGAGTTCTGAAGAGGCCTGAGATGCCAAAGCTGGGAAACTGATAGCCATATTGACTGTGTGGGGGTGAGATATCAAACCAGCTGGCGGTCTCCGGAGAGGGCCTGCAGCTGCAATTGCAGTGTCCAGCTGCAAAGCCAGAGCTGAGCTGTGGAGCTGAGTCCAGCTGTGGATGTGACAGGGCAGGACTGGGCACGGAGTCACTGATGGGGATGGGTGGAAGGACAGCAGATCTGGAAGGATGAACAGCAAGACAGGGAAACCAGAACAGGCTGTGTCAACAGTGGGCCAGGGAGCAGCAGGGAGTCCTGCCTGTCTGCCCTTAGATGCACATATCCGGTGGCCGGATGACAGGACAGGAAGGGACTGTTGCCATGCCCCAGTGAGAGAGTTACACCTTTTTCTTGTGTGTCCAATAAATTCTAGGGCCTGGTTCTCCTGACATGGTTTTCATATGCTCGTGTGCCCTTTTTTTTTTTTTTTTTCAAGACAGGGTTTCTCTGTGTAGCTTTGCGCCTTTCCTGGAACTCACTCTGTAGCCCAGGCATGCCTTGAACTCACAGAGATCCGCCTGGCTCTGCCTCCCGAGTGCTGGATTAAAGGCGTGTGCCACCACTGCCCGGCCCAACAGTACTACTTTTCCCCAGTAGATTCATACTATGGCCCCTTTCTATTCCCAGAGTGTCATTTTTCAGTGTGTATTTCATGAGTTGTGCCAGACAATACACAATCCATCTCCATCCTCAAAATGGAGCCCAAAATGCTTGTAAAGTGGAATCTTTCCGGGCAAGGCAAGTCTGAAAAGCCATTGTTTTACATAATATGGATTGATTTAGGGCAGGGCCCAGCTTCATCTCAACAGTACCCACAGGGTATTGTCACCTATAGCCTGTGACACCCGCTCTTACTCTTGAGGTACCAGATGCCTTGCTGGAGACGAAAGGGACCGGTCATCACCGTCTTCGGTTGAGTACTGACTGTGTTCCAGGTCCTATGCTAAATACTAGTGTTTTCAAGAAGATGAAAGCTTTTCCTGTCTGTGAGTTATTCCCAGAAGGAGAGCTCAGGGCCTCCAGAAGGAAGCTGGAAGCCCCTGTGTGATTCCCACCGGGCTGAAAGTGCACAAGCCAAGAGGTGGTTTCGAGATGGGGCTCAGGGCGGCACAGAGGTTGGCTGGAGAAAGGCGGGCTCGATCTAGATGGTGTATGGAAGGATGGAGAGCTTTGCTTAGGGTTAAATAGTGCCGAGAAGGGACTAGTAGAGAGAGAAGTTGAATGTGCAGAAGAGAGCAAAGAACCCTGGAAAGGAGGAGGCAGACAGAGCAAAAGGCGAGGTTGGCCTTGGGTAAGAACACCTGGGGTGTGCGTGAGCTAGGTAGGCAGGGAGGTCTTCAACTGGAGTCGCAGTTCCTGGGGCTCAAGTGAAGCACTAATTGCAGGCACCCATGGCTTCGTTATGCTGTTCTTTACCATCTGTATTTGAAATGTAAACATTTTGGTTTGGTTTGGTTTTTGTTTTTTCGAGACAGGGTTTCTCTGTGTAGCCCTGGCTGTCATGGAACTCGCTCTGTTGACCAGGCTGGCCTCGAACTCACAGAGATCTGCCTGTTAAAGGCATGCACCACCACCACCCAACTGAAATGTAAACATTTAAAAACTATGTGCAGTCAGCTTTCTGTGACTATTACAAAAGACCCCAGGCCAGTTTATGAAGAAGGGTTTCTCTTGGCTCCCAGTGGTGGAGGCTCTGCATTCTGACCTGCTGATCCGGTTGCTGTGGGCCTACGGCGAGACAGCACATCATGGCGGAAGCATGTGGAGAAAATGAATCGTCCCTTCACTACGAGCCAGAGAGCACAAAGGAAGAGGAAAAGCTTAGGACCCAAACCCCATCCAGGGCGCCACTCGATGGACTAAAGACATTCTGCCTGACCTACATCCAGGAGTATCTGTCACCTTGGGGGCCAACCCTTAACACACAGGTCTAGGAGGAATATTCAGAATTTAAACTTCTGTCCATAAAAAGGCAAGTCAAGGCACATAGCTGTAATCTTAGCCCTCAGTAGGCTGAGGAAGGAGGATTGTGATTTCTAGGCAATCTTGGGCGACTCAGTGAGACCATTCCTCAAAAACAAACTAAAATAAAGATATGGGGAGAAACTGTTGAGAAAATAAAAATGACCTTTGGAATGGAAGAATATCAAAGAACTGATAACAGTTTGAATGCAGAATACACTAGGAATTCCTCCGTCAGCACACAGCTTTAAGTACGAAAGGGATGGTGGGCCTGGAGAGCTGGCTCAGCAGTTAAGAGCACTGACTGCTTTTCCAGAGGACCGGGGTTCAATCCCCAGCACCCACATGGCAGCTCACAACTGTCTGTAACTCCACGATCTGACACACTCACACAGACATACATGCAGGCAAAACACCAATGCACATAAAATAAATAAATAATTTAAAAAGAAAAAGAAAAGGATGGTGGGCCTGGAGAACGGCTCAATGGCTAAGAATGCTTGCTGCTCACACAGAAAGACCAGAGTATATTTCCCAGCACCTGTGTGTTCGAACAGCAGGATCACTGGGACCTGCTGGCTTCCAGCCTAACTGGGAAACACATGAGCGCTAAGTTCGGGAAGAGACCTTGCATCAAAGCAATAAGGTGGAGAGTGATGGGGGCAGGGTGAACCCTGAATGTTTTTCTTTATGGTTTTGAGGATCAAACCCAAGACTTCACGCATGCTAGGCAAGTGTTCATCCTCTGAGCTGTACCTTTATCCCAAAGAGGTTTATGGAGAAAGGTCAATCACAAAAGACACATGGTACATGGTTGTGTTTATATGACAGCTATGGCAGAGGATCTGTGCAACAAGAATTGGTCACCTAGAGCTGGAGGGAGTTTGAGAAAGTGGGAGTTGTTCTAGGTTTCTTTAATCCTAGCACTCAAGAGGCAGAGGAAGGTGGGTCTCTGAGTTCGAGGCCAGCCTGGTCTACCAAGCAAGTTCCAGGACAGCCAGTATTACACAGAGAAACCTTGTCTTTAAAAACAGAAGGAAGAAAGAAAGAGAGAGAGAGAGAGAGAGAGAGAGAGAGAGAGAGAGAGAGAGAGAGAGAGGGGAGGGAAGGAAGGAAAAAGGAAAGGAAAAGAAAATGCCCCACAGACTTTTCCACAGGTATGGAGGTGTGGCGGTGTTGTGGGATAATCTTTTTGTACACTGTGAAGCTGTGTCTCTGCCAAGGTGCCTTTTGATTGGTTTAATAAAGAGCTGAATGTCCAATAGCTAGGCAGGAGAGGATAGGCAGGACTTCCGGGGAGAGAAAGGAACCCAGGAGAAGAATCAGAGAGAGGCAAGGATTCACTATCAAGTCTCAGAGGAAGTCGGACATACAGTATGAAGGAGAAGTAACAAGCCAGAATGTAGTGGCATAATGTAGATTAATATAAACAGGTTAATTTAAGTTTTAAGAGCTAGTTGGGAAGAAGCCTAAGCTAAGGCCCAGCTTTCATAATTAATTAAAAAAACCCTCCATGTCATTATTCAGAAGCTGGTGGTCCAAAGAAAGTCAACTACATGGAGGCGTTTCTCAGTTCAGGCTCCTCTTCCCAGATGAGTCTGGTTTCTGTCATGTTGGACAAAAAACAAAACTAACTAACCAGGACAAGAGTGAAGAGTGATGGATAAAACATACAGGATTTTCCTTGATGGTGATAAAATGTTCTAAATTGGCCATGTTGATGTTACATACAGCTGTGGATATACTACACACTGCTGGACTACACATGCTGCAACATCTCGATAAATTTGTTTTTCAGACACATGAGATGCCACTTTGCCTCCACCAGGATGGCCATAGTTTAAAAACAGAGAATCCTAAGTGTTGTCAAGAACATGGAAGACTGGAGCATTTGTGCTGGTAAGAACATGGTGCAGCCACTTTGGAAAACTGTCTTGTTCCCTCACTGAGGCCAAGTACCTGGACTCTGCTCCTAGGAGTTACCCCAGAGAACTGAACACGTGTATCGTATCCAAACACAAGTGCGGATGTGAATGTTCCCAGTGGCAGAGGGTAGAAACAACTGAGATGCACATCAGCAGGTGGACAGGGAGTCAGACGCCATGCCACACAGGGAGGTTTTACTCAGCTAGGGAAGAAATGAAGGAGCTGGCCCACCTTATGGATGAGCTCAGACAGCATCCTGCTGTGTGTTGGAAGCCAGAGTCAAAAGGACAAGTATTACCTCATCCAGAGGCAATGTCCAAGTGCAGACAGACAGACAGCAGGTTAGCAGTTGCTAGGAGCTTGAGGGAGGACCTGGGGCTTGGCTGTGTAATGTATGGTGGGTATCCCATTAGGGTGAGTTCTGCACAAACAGTGGGGAAGGCTGGGTGACATGGTGAGCTAGGCTTCATGCCACTGAATAAGCACATGGTAAAATGGTTACGATGGTCAGTTTACTGATGTGTATTTTATTTTAGCCCAGGCTAGCCTCAAACTCACTCAGATGACCTTGAACTCCTGATTCTTGTGCCATTACCTCCCAAGTACAGGCTTACAAGTGCACCTTCACACCCTGCCTATGTGGTGCTGGGGTAGAACCTGGGCTCTCTAAATACCAAGCAAGCACTCTACCAATTGAGTTACATCTCTGGCCCAGCTGTGTGTGTTTTAATGTGTACACACACCAATTTCTTCAAAGATATTTAATGAACCTGCTATATTATTACTACTACTGAATGGTCATCAGACTATTAAAATGAATGTTTGGAGGGGCTGGGAAAACAGCTTAGTTGATGACATACTTGATGTGCACCCGGAGGTAGAGACAGGAGGAACCCTGGGGTTTGCTGGCCAAATCAGTCAGTGAGCTCCAGGTTCAGTGAGAGACCCTGTCTCAAAAAATAAAGAGTGATTGAGGAAAACGCCCAGTGTGAGCCTCCGCCCCCCCACATCATGTGCACATGTGCACAGTCACCTGCATAAAACCTGTGCACACACATGTGTTGGGGTCCCTGCAAGTGTCACAGGTGGCAGGGAAATGCTCATGTGAGGTAAAGAATGAAACTCAGTCAGCACCAATTTTGCGGGTGCTGGGTCAAAAATTTCCATAGTCTGCCCCAGCAGTTTCTTTTTCTTTTTCTTTCTTTTTTTAAATATTCTTTTTTTTTTTTTTTTTTTTTTTGGTTTTTCGAGACAGGGTTTCTCTGAGTAGCTTTGCGCCTCTCCTGGAACTCACTTGGTAGCCCAGGCTGGCCTCGAACTCACAGAGATCCGCCTGCCTCTGCCTCCCGAGTGCTGGGATTAAAGGCGTGCGCCACCACCGCCCGGCTTTAAATATTCTTTTTTAAAAAAGATTTATTTATTTATTATGAGGACACCAGATCTCATTACAGGTGGCTGTGAGCCACCATGTGGTTGCTGGGAATTGAACTCAGAGCCTCTGGAAAAGCAGTCAGTGCTCTTAACCGCTGAGCCATCTCTCCTGTTCCTCAGTTTATTTTTCTTAGACGTTTAAACACAGTAAAACTTTGGAGAAAGGTTTCCATGTGATAATATTATAATAAAGCTTCACGGATATCCTTCCAAAGTACATCTCAAGGCACCTGTGACCTTCACCATAATGATGAATCCTGTTTACTGATAACAGTGCCTCCCTAGGGCAACGGCTTAGGGAGGAAGACTCTAATAGCCTAAGGATGGAGTCTACTGATGGAGGATGCAAAGTACTTAGGGCTGCTTTCATAAGGATGGGTTCTATTCACTGAAAACAAAGCTCAGGATGTGGGCCTAAAAAATGCTCAGGATTTTGAGGGAGTCAGGTGAAAGCTGGCTGCATAGAATAAAAGCAAAGGATTCCAGGTTATTAGACAACATCCACTCCAGCATTCTGGGTGAAAAGGCACCATTTCTTTTCCTTGAAAAGAAAAAAAAAAAAAAAAAGCCAGGTGGTGGCACAAGCCTCTAATCCCAGTACTCAGGAGACAGAGGCAGGCAGATCTCTCTGAGTTTGAGGGTAGCTTGGTCTACAGAGTGAGTTCCAGGACAGCCAGGGCTACACAGAGAAACCCTGTCTCAAAACAACAACAACAAAAAGTCCAGTCTCCTTCCTATGGTCACTGGTGGCCACTGATGGCCCCTCTGGGCAGGAGACCACATGGGCACAGGGTTGGAGGTCTAGTCTGCACATGTGCAGGACTTTCTGTGGTCACCCCACATCCGGCCCTGGAATGTCAGCCCTTTCTGGGTCTCTGACCAGGGCTGTGTTCTGTAGAAAGCAAGCCAACTGGCAAACCTCCCACCACCCACCCCAGATTCCCCCTTTATCTTCTGCAGCCTCTTCCCAGGAACTTCTGAGAATGCAGAGCTGACTTTGCAGAGGGCTGCAAAGCTTCCAGCACTCAAGCTCTGCTCCCATTTCCGGCAAGGGATTGACAAGGACCTGTTTGCCCTCCTGCCTCCCACCCAAAGCAACCAAAACCAGACGCATAAAATACACAGAGCTGTTGTTTTCAAGACATAAGACATCAGGCAGTGGAGGATAGTAATCCCGAGGGATGGGGAAAATGAGGTCCAGGCTACCACTGGGCTGGCTCTCTGCCTTGAGAGACTTCCAGACCACAGAGCAGGAAGGGGGACCCTGCAGAGCCCAGCGGACTTCCCGAGTGGGGGAAACAGCAGAGTATTTGGGGGCAGCGAGTTGGCTGCTGTTGGTAGGACAGAGCAGTGAAGAGAGAACCCCCAAATGCGTGTTTCAGGCCCCGAGGATCCCTCTCCAGCAGTTATTAGTAATTGCATTCCATATGTTTAAAAAGTTATGCAGGGCCAAGATACAGCTCATTGGCCGAGGACTTGCCCAGAACACTCCAGGTTCCAGGTTCAAACCCGAGACCACCATCTTAAAAACACTGAAAATATCGTAGTCCCCAGTAGAGCTAGAGATGGCCCACGCCATTAATCCCAGCACCTGGGAGGCAGAGGCAGGCAGATCTCTGTGAGTTCGAGGCCAGCCTGGTCTACAGAGAAAGTTCCAGGACAGTCAGGGCTACACAGAGAAACCCCATCTCCAAAGCAAAACAAAGATGTCTGAATTTAAAGCAACCCTGGACGGGACTGACACCTGATTAGACATGACAGAAGAACGTGACCACAAAGACAGTGTGCAGTGCAGCCTTCAGGAACTGAGACATGGAAGAAAAAATACTTGAAAAAACAAAAAGGTCATTAAAAATACAGTGAATGGAAAGCAAACCAGTGACCTAAAACAACTTTGACCCATGTGAACTGTGTTGTTATCAGAATTAGAAAAGAGGGCAGAGGCGGGAAAAACTGTTAGAGGAATCAACGGTGGCAAAGTCACCACACTGGATGATGAAAATCCCGAGATCCGAAGATCTCACTGAGCCTCAAGCACAAGAAGCAAGGAAAATGGGCCAGCAATACAGCTTTGCAGGTAAGGGACCGGCCCCCGAGACTGACGCAGGAACTCAGCCCCTGGGACTCACACGATGGAAGGGGAGAACTGACGGATGTCCACTCACACAGGGACCGGCCCCCGAGACTGACGCAGGAACTCAGCCCCTGGGACTCACACGATGGAAGGGGAGAACTGACGGATGTCCACTCACACAGACACACACACATAAACAGAGATAAGAAAAATAAGACTTTGTGTGGCTGCAGAGATGGATCAGCTAGAAGAGCACTCACTGCTCTTGCAGAGGACCTGGGTTCGAGCCCCAGCACCCATGTGGTGGCTCACAACCATCCATAACTCTACTTCCAAAGGATCTGATGTATGTCCTCTTGATGACCTCTTATGACTCCGGGTGTGCATACAGCATACATAAATACATGCAGGTAACACACACACATAAAAAAATGAATACATAAATGCATAAATAATATTAGGCTTGCAAGATGGTTCATCAGGTAAAGACACTTGCCACCAAGCCTGAAGACCTGAGTCCAATCGCTAGATTTACATGGCAGAAGGAGAGAACCACTCCCACGAGTTGTCCCCTGACCTTTACACACACATTATGGCATGCACATACCCACCTCCAAAATGAGTAAGTGGGTTTTTTGGTTGGTTGGTTGTTTTGGTTTGGTCTGGTTTTCCAAGAGACAGGGTTTCCCTGTGTAGCCCTGGCTGCCCTGGAACTTGCTCTGTAGACCAGGCTGGCCTTGAACTCAGAGATCCTCCTACCTCTGTCTGCCAAGGGCTGGAATTTAAGGCTTGTGCCACTGCTGCATGCCCAAAATAAGATGTTTTAAATTTTAAATAAAATCTTTTAAAATGTTTTTACACAACATGCCGCAGACCAGGTTTGCGAGGCTGTGGTGGTTTGGGAGAAAATGACCTCCAAAGGGAGCGGCTCTATTAGGAGGTGTGTCACTGTGGGTGGGATTTGAGGTCTCTTTTTCTCAAGCTTCCCTCAGTGTGGCAGTCAGTCGACTTCGTGTTGCCTGCAAGATGTCGGACTCTCAGCTCCAGCGCCATGTCTGCCTGCACACTGCCATGCTCCCCGTCATGATGACAATGGACTGAACCTCTGAAACTGTAAGTGAGCCACCCCAATGAAATGTTTCCTTTATAAGAGTTGCCATGGTCATGGTGCCTCTTCACAGCAATGAAAACCCTAACAAAGACAGGTGCACACCTGCAGTCCTGGTGCTGGAGAGGCAGAGGCAGGGGGATCTCATGAGTTTGGCAGCCTGATCTACAGAGTGAGTTCTAGGCCACATACTGAGATCCCGTCTCAAAAAGGAAAGGAAAAAACAAACAACAAAGACTCGGAAGGAACAACTTATAAGTCAGTAGTTCACTAGCTGAACTGTGGTGATGGTTTCCTGGGTGTGTGCATCTGCCAAAAGAGATCCAAATTCATCCCAGGCAAAGCTATCACACCCTCTTCATACAACCCTCATCACACACAGTAGGGTTTCTGGTTAGAAGGAATATGTGTGAGAGAGTGTGCGCCAGCGTGCACATGGGAAGCTGTTAGCGTGTGAGGGTTCGTGTGTGTTCATGCAAAGTGAGAATGTGCTTGCATGCCTGACTGCTGCGAGTGCTCCTGTGAGAGTGTGAGTAAACGCATGTGTGCACATGTGCACGTTTGTGGCCTTGTGCATTCTTCTTGAGAGTGTGAAAGCATGTTTGTGTGTCTGAGTATCAGTGTTGTTCATGTGAGTGTGAGCACATGTGTGTAAAGTCCTTTGTGTCTGAGTGGGAGGGACGGGGAGGGAGCCCTGCCAACTGCATCTGCTTCCACTCATTCCAGAAGCTCCCACTGCCCACAGAACAAAGCTGTGGCTTGCTCCCCGTGGGGGTTCTGAGCAGAACTTAGCACTGCTGGGCTGCTCAGCCTACACAGGCATTTCCCCCTGTGCTCAGTGTCCTCTCTGCTGGGAGCAAGGCCGCAGAGTCACACCCTGCCTGCCTTTTGCGGCTCAAGGCATCACAGGACTCTTGAGAGCTGAGCACAAGCAGGAACAGGACAGGGGCTTTAGAAGGCCACTGAGGGCAAGTAAGGAGAGTGTCATAGAGGATGGGGGCAGGAGACCATCAAAGCCCAACATGGGTGCTGGGACCCAGACTCAAGGCTTCTGCAAGAACACCCTGTGCTCTTACCTGCTGAGCCACCTCTCCAGCTCTGCTAACATCCGTCTTTGACAGAAAGTTTTAAGGACTCTATGATCTGCAGCAGGTTTTTTGTTGTGTTTTGAATTTTGTGTGCACACATGTATGTGTATTTTATGTGCATGGCCATATGTGTATATGTGTGTGTGAGTGCCAGTGTACACATGCCACAGCATCTGTGTGCAGGTCAGAGGACAGCCTCAAATGTTGGTCCTCACCTTCTGTCTTGTTCAGGGCTGCAGAAGCCGGACCCCCCGGGCTTTGGGAGCTCTCCCTTCCTCTGCTGCCCGTCTCGCTGGAGGAGCACTGGGGTCACATCTGCAATGAGTCTCGATTTTTTTACACGTGTCCTGGGGATCCAGACTCAGGTCCTCATGCTCGCACATTAAGCACTTTACACACTGAACTACCTCCTCACCCCACTCGAAAGCAGTTTTATTGGACTGAATTCCATTGCAGTTATACACACATTGAAGGGCAGCTGGCCAAGCGGTGGAGCCCAGAAGCCGTACACACCAAGCTTGCTACACATCACGAGGTCCCCAGAGCACGAGGGCAGCTAGAGCTCCTCGGGACAGTGAGTGTGGGTCGGGGCACCTTTGCTTCACCCTGCGATGTCCAGAGAGTTAGGCTCAAATATGTTCTAACGTGCCAATAGTTCCATGTAAGACTGGCTGGTCAGCAAGCTTTGGGGGTCCTCCTGTCTCCACCTCCCCAGTGCTGAGACGATAGACATGCATCATTATACCTGGCTGGAGACATAAAAGACTCCGAGGTTAAGAGCATGACTGCTCTTGCAGAGGACCTGAGTTCAGTTCCCAACACCCACCTTGGGTGGCTCACAACCATCTGTAACTCCAGCTCCAGTGGGATGGAGGGCTCTGGGATCTTAGGCATCTGCATTCATGAGCACACACACACACACACACACACACACACACACAAATCTTTTTTAAAAAGAATGAAACAAGAGTTTATTTTGCTCACAGTTTCAGGTCTATCAATGCAGGGAAATGGTGGCTGCAGCAGCTCCAGGCAGAGGGTCATACTGTATCCACAGCAGAGACTCGCTTTCTCCTTTTTATTTAGCCAGGACCCGTGAAGGTGTACTTAGGGGGAATGTGTTGAGGCCTGAAGCTGTAGAAGGCTTCCATTAATAGACAGTGCCCATCCCTTTGTTGTTTAATTCATTTACTTTTTTATTAAAAGGTTTCCCATACAATATTTTTGATCATATTATCTCCCTTCCCTCAACTCAATTTTATAGAAGAATAATGAGTTACAAATGATATATAACTTCATACTGCATATGCTCATGAAATAGAAGTGTATGCTCTGGCATATGGTGATTTAAATATGCATGCACACACACAAATACACACAAAGAGAAGAGAGAGAATGAACATGGAAACATATCAATGATAGTGGCCGTTTGTGGTCTCTGTTCACGTGGATCAGAAACTCCAGGGCACCTCCAAGCAACCTCTCAGCAAGACTAGCACTTCCTTTTTTGTGGGAAAGGGGCCCAGAGGCAAGGCCAATCAGCTTTGCTCAGCAGCGGGATTCCTACTCTGGATGTTCAGAGATGGGTAGGGCAGGATAGAAAGGATCTTTCTAGCCACTCCCCTAAACTGCCTTGGACCTCAGTCTGAGTCCTAACTAACCTTTTTATCTGTTTGTTTTTGTTTTTCTAGACAGGGTTTCTCTATGTAACAGTCCTGGCGTCCTGGAACTGTCTGTACAGACCAGGCTGGCCTCGAACTCACGGAGATCTGCCTGCCTCTGGCTCCCGAGTGCTGGAATTAAAGGTGTGTGCCACCACTGCCCGGCCTAGTCCTACCTAATCTTAAATGCTGTTTCTATCCCACCCAGGGTCTCTGTCCCCACCCAGGGAGTATAGACACGGGGTCTCATGGATTAGAACACTTAACTACAGCTGACTTTGTATCACCGACCACTGAAACTGACCCACACTTCAGCAAGGGGCTTCATACCCACAGGCTGGACCCAGGCTTGACTCCCTGGATCCACCCCCCAAATCCAGCCAAAGGCTGCACATCTGTCAGCTGGCTCCAGTGACCCCCCTGTCACATACTGTGAAAAGAGCTGCACACTTGTAGGCTGCTGACCCTGTCCACCCTTCCCCGCCACAGAGAGGTCACAAGGAGAAGGTTGCAGCTGATCTCCACAGGATTGTTTACATCACAGGCAGCGTAGCAGGCCCACAGGCAGCAGAGAAGCAAACCTCGTCTTTGTAAAAACATCCACTGTACAGACAGGCTTAGCAGGATGGACAGTCACTCCTGTCTGTGTCTTTGCTGATACAAGGCCATGGAGCTGTTGGCTGAGCAGGGCTGGGGGAAAGTGGAGTTAGGCTCAGGTATCTCCACCTTGCTCTGCAGTGGCCTTACTGGGTCTCCCATTGAGGTTCCTTGGCAGCCAGGGCACCCTTCCCCACACTGAGATCAACAAAAAGGTGACAGATGGGATGAGGGCTGTGTGAGGCATGCCTGGGGCAAGTGAGACCCAGTGTGTTGTCAAGGTCAGGAAGGGCCTTCAGTACCTCAATTACCTGCCAATGGCTCTGAGGCTCTGAGTACTTCAGCAGGAGGAGTGAGGCTTTCGTTCTGTGCAAACTCCTCATCAAATCCACCACTGTGACTGGGTGCACTGCTTGGCGTCAAACCCACCACGGTCACTGTGGCTGGGTGCACTGCTTGGCGTCAAACCCACCACGGCCACTGTGGCTGGGTGCACTGCTCAGCCTCAAACCCACCACGGCCACTGTGGCTGGGTGCACTGCTAGGTGGCAGTGAAGCTATTCACACTGCTGTGTGCACACTGCCACCACCTGACTCCAGAACTGTATCTTCTCCAGCTGGTATGATGTGAATGTAGAATGCCCCCCCAATAGGGTCATGTGTTTGCATGCTTGGTCTCCATCTGGTGGCACAGTTTTTGGGGAGATGTAGAACCTTTGGAACAGATTGTCCAGCTCTCAGATACAGGTCTCCGGAGCCAGCCTTGAAGACTATGTATCTCTGATCCTGCCCGGGGCTTCCAGCTTCCTTCCCCGTCAGCTGACACTGTAAAAAACCACCACAGTCTGGCCACTATGCTGGGCCATACCCTCTGAGACCATGAACCCAATCACTCTACAAGTTGCTTCTGCAGGCATTTGGACACAGCAGTGAGAAGAGCAGTTAACACACCAGAGGGAACTCAGTGGCGGGCTATTATTTATTTGACAGTGATGGGGCTGGAATTCAGAGCCTCCCACACGGCGGGCAAGTGCTCTGCCACTAGCCACCCCCTCAGCCATGAAGCTGGGTTTTAAACACTGTCTTGTCCCACAGGTTTTGGTTGAAAACTCTGCTGCAGCTTCTAGAGGGAAGCAAGGACACTTAGGGCCTCGATCCACTCTGCAGCTTTCCAGCCAAGCAGTGGCCAAGCAGGGCACAGCTGGAGATGGGCAGAGGGAGGCCAGGGAAGGGAGGGGACAGAGTCTATAGCATAATCCTGGCATGGGCTGAGGAGTAGGGAGAGACATACCACGGAGATGACTAGACATCAGCGTGGGCTTCAAAGGAAAGGTTTTTCCTGTGGTCTGACTAGACCTGATAAATAATGCCTGCAGATCCCTGATCAGCGAGGGGTCTGAGGGATGGTGAAGTCTCAGGGCTGAGGACCCAGGACGTGGCTCTAAAAAGCCCCAGTTTTCCAAACCACGAGTGGAGACAGAAATATGAGAAGCATGTTCGGCACTAAGGGCTCTCATCCTCGGTCCATCGACCCCCTGGACGGACTTCAGATAAACTGCACAGCTGCCCACAGGCTCTGTGGTGGGAAAAGCTTGTTTTTCTTCTTCCTGACCAAAAGCAGATCTGCTGACAGATTAGCGAGCAGGGGGCTGGGGTGACAGGGAGGTCACCCAGGAGTGCAAAGCTGTGTGGAGCCTTGAATCACCCGAATGAGGTGCCTCTGTTCCTGAGAGCGGGGAGGGAGGCTAGTTCAGGAGGAGCCGCTGCGGCTGGCTTAGGCGGGCAGGGCGGCGGTAGCTTCCATTTGGCTCCCAGGAGGAAGCCCTTCCCCCACAAGGGTGGGCTATTATCCCACTGTGCACCTGTGGACACTGAGGCACGGAGCATATGTGAATGAGAGTTCGGGAGTCCTGCTGGAACCCAGCACTTCTCCCTGCTTCCCTCAAGTACATGGTCACCGACCCACAGGCCACAAAATGCATCATTTCACCTTGTCTGGGTACACAGCTCCATGGCAGTAGGTACATGCATTCTGCCATTTGCCTGCAACACACCATGATTCTCTCCTTGGAGGTTGCTTGGCTTATTTAGTTGTGTGTGGTTTTTGTTTCTTAGACAGGGCCTCACTCCTGGTTGGCCTGGAACTTGCTATGCAGATCAAGTTGGCCTTGAACTTGCAGTGATCTACCTGCCTCTGTTTAGGATTATGGGCCTGCGCCATCATAGTTTGATTTTTGCATTTACATATGTAAGGTGCATATAACAGGTAAGATTGCGTTTATTTCACAGACTAAGGACAGGCCAGCAGAGGCTTTTGGCTATCTCCAAGTTCATGTCAAATATGCCAATATATGCAAATGTGTGGTTCAGTGTAGGGGCAAAGGGTCTGCATCTTGCCTGCCGTATAACCTTAAGTAAGTTACTTAACATATTTGAATCTAATCACCCTCATGTATCTGGTGGTCATAATAAGCACTGGTGTTATTGTATAAAGTAAAGCTGCATGAATCATATCTACCTCAGAGCCTGCTATAAAATCGGTGCTCAATAAATGCCCACAATAATGACAGTGAGCAAAGGACCGTGAGACCCTTAGCCAGGACCAGCTGGACTCTGCCCTCCTCCAGAGGCGTTGGTGGGGGGTGGACAGTTGTGGCAGGGGAAGCTGGCTTGCAAGGGCAGGGCCCTGACCTCCTCCAGGAAGACCTTACTGGCAGATGTGCTTGCCCATGGCGACAAGCTGGCTGGAGCTCTCTCCTACAGAGAGGTCCACTGCTGTGACAGAGGAAAAAAAAAAACACTCAGGCTCAACTCTAAACAAACTCCCCTCCCAAGGGGAAGCAGTGATACTGGAGAAGGAGAAGGTATTTGGCCTGTTGCTTGTTTTCGAGTGTTTCTTCGGGTCCTTGGCCTGAGCCTCATGGGGATGGAGGGTCTGCTTGGGGGGCTCTCAGTTTGCCCAGCTTTAGTGGCTTCTCAGTGGTGTGGGGTGGGAGTCAGCAAGTCCTTCTGGGGACTCCTAAGGCAGAAGGTGACCCTGTGTTTGTTTCTCTGCCAAGCCCAGAGAGAGCTTAATGATGATCTACCTAGAACAATCCTCTACTGTCCTGTGGTGACTCAGGGGTCCCCCAGTACATTTCTAGGGGTCACTCATCTTTGGCCCCTGCCCAGCTCCTGGTGACAGCATCGTCCTGGGTGAACTGACTGATCTTTAATGGCGTTCTCTTTTCCATTTCTGTCAGTGTAGGGAGATAGGGATGGAAATGGGGCAGGAGAGGCGAGAGACACTGGGCTGGGAGGGTCTAGGTATGCAGGCAGGGGCAGGGAAATGCCCGGGCCACCATTTCGTCTGGAAAATTCCCCTCCAAGGCCTTGCTGTTTTCACTGGGGAGCTAGGTTGAACAACGTTGGCCTTTGAGGTTTTCTTACCAGAAACCCCACTGCCTAGGCGCAGGAGTCTTTCCTGGACAGGTTCCTCCTCTCTCTCCACTCCTAGGAATATGCTCTCCAGATTTACGCCCAGCCCCAAGGCGGACCTAATGTCTTGGAGCGACCTTGTCCACAGGGAAGCTCCGTATATTGGCACCTGGAGCCGTGCAAAGGAGAAGGCGAAGAGATACCCTGCAGAGACAGACGCTGTCTAGTGCCTCTGGACCCTGATAACTTCTTTCTGGTCTCGGTTCTTTGCATTCCGGGGGCCTGACCCCTCCTCTTTCACCTGGCCCTGCCCCTCCTCTCACCTGGCCCCTCCCCTCCCTACATCAGCCCCAGCTCTCTTCCCCTTGGCCACGCCCACTCTTTGACCCGCCTCTTCTCCCCGCCCAGCCTGCCCCTTTTCTCCGACCCCGCCCCTCCTTTCCTCCCCTTACCCCCCTCGTCCTACCTACCCTTCCCCCACCACCACCTGGCCCCTCTTCTTCTCCTCGGCCCCGCCTCTACCTCCCTCGCCATCCCCAGCCCTGCCCTTCCTCCTGGCCCCTCACCCCCTTTCCCAGCCCCCCAACTCTCCGCCCCTCCTCTCGGGTGGGGTCCCGAGGCCGGAGAAAACACTCAGGCTGCGTCCTGCTCTCGGGCGCCCTCTTGTGGCCCTGGCCCTTGGGGCGGCGGCCGCTCTGGCTAGGCTTTGGGAGCGCAGGGGCTTGGCTTCCTGGCTCCACCAGGCTTCCACGGTCCCCAGCCGGGGAGTGACCCAGAAAGCACTCCAAGGCCGGCCAGCACTCGGCTTTCAGGATCTTTATTGCCTCCGTAGGCTGCACGGCCCCAGGTGGGACTAGAAGAAGTTGAGCACCCTGCGGAGCGACTGCACGCGTGCGCTGTGGGCCTCCCAGTCGGAGAAGCTGCGGAAGTCGCCCCTCTCCACCACGTACATGCGGCCGCGGTAGTTGGGCTCCTCGTAGAGGACCCACCTGAAGGCCAGGGGAAGGGCGGGTCAGCGGGCGGGAGCCACGAGGGCAAGTCTCCCGGGCCCCGCCCCTCTGTCCTAGCGCCTTACTGCCTTGGGCATCAGTGGCTGAATCGGGCTTGGTGCTGGGGTGGGACAAGAAGGGGACTGCCCAGTAACTGTCAAGGGCGGGAGTGGCTCCGGGACGCACTCTGCCCAGTCGCCCTCCAAAGGGCCATTTGCACACAGTCCCCAGCCCCATAAACTGGGGACCATTCCCACTGTGTATCCACTCAGCCAACAGCCCTGGTGGGGCTGTGCTCCAGTGCAAGTGGGCTGTGCTGCCTGCATTGTACAGAGGAGCTGTAACCTCCGGGACATGAGGTCTGGCAAGGGCACCCTTCCGTTGGTGGTGTGTGCGCACCAGGCCTCTGGCCAGTAACAACCCAGGGGGCTGTGGTGAAGGTGAAGAGCACCACGGACCACGGAATCGGTAAGATTAATGGAGAAGATCAGGAGGGTGGTCTCGACCGGGGAACAAGTGTAAGGAAGAGAGTCTCATCAGAGCCTGGACTAGCCCTGCTCATCCCATCACCGTCCCTGAGACAAGCGTAGAGCTGTGCGTGTGGGATCCAGGAAAAGACGCCCTGTGTACCCTCCCACTTGGGGGTCAGGTTTGGGGGCGGGGCTAGGGAGTTTTAGAAAGTTGGGGAGGGGCCTCCAGGCCTGGCTGCACCCAGAACTGCAACTACCGTGGGCAAGACCTGGCTCTGCCTTTCACTTCAGTCTTTAGTTCAGACTCACTCTGCCTCCCCTGTCCCCCTACTCTACCCCACCCCCTGCCCATTCACCACAGTAGAAAACAACTTTCTTCTGGACCACGGTGGTTTTATGAAACAGGGGTCCCCCGGGGCCGCTCAGATCTCTGAGATTCTTGAGACCCAGGTCACAGGGCTACTCTGACCTTTCTTTGTAGGAACCCGTCCCTGCTCCCAAAGCACTCTGTGGGTCAAGGAGTTTTCTTTCCAGGGAACAGACTGGGAATCTGTGAGCTCCTTAGCCCAAGGTTCTGCTCGCAGATGAACTCAGAGGAGAGAGACCACTAAAGGGCCATGCAGCCCACTTCCCCAGCCCACTTCCCCAGCTCGCCGCTCCCAAGTCACTATAGCCCCCTCCCTTCCTTATCCTGACCTCTCGCCTGATAAATTCTAACAGTAGTGATTGGAGAGAGAGAGAGAGAGAGAGAGAGAGAGAGAGAGAGAGAGAGAGAGAGAGAGAGAGAGAGAGAGAGAGAGAGAGAGAGAGAGGGAGGTGTGTTGGAGGGCACCTGCTGGAGCCTGCTGGAGACAGGAGCAGGCCCGGGTCACCTAAGCTTCCTTACAACCCACCACATTGCTGGGGTCTCCAAGAGAGCGAGCTAATCCTACCCTGCTCTATAGTGCCCTGAGCCACCTTGGAGTTCTTGTGGACATCCCAAAAGGAAGAGGGACCTGACTGGGCATGAAGGCTAATCCCCTGGCTCCTCACCCGCAACTCCTGGGGCGAAGCAATGGAGAAAGGGGTCTCTGAAGAGGTGGCTCAGCGGTTAAGAGCACTGGCTGTTTTCCCAGAGGACCCAGGTTCAATTCTCAGCACCCACATGGCAGTTCACAACTGTCTGTAACTCCAGGTGCAGGGAATTCAATGCCCCCTTCAGACCTCTGTGGTCACCAGGCATGCATGTGGTGCACACACATGCATGCAGGCAAAATACATGTATAAAATAATTTTTTTAATTTAAAAAAGGGGAGCGCATGCCAGCTCAGTCTGTTAGAATGTCGGGAGAATGTCCCTGCTTTTCCCGCACATGCCTTCTAGGACACAGATACGAGTGATGATTCACTTCTAAGCTGGTATGGAACCCAGAAGGAATGCTCTTGACCTATGGGAGGTGGTGAAGGGGCCCTGCTTCACTGCCTGCAGATCCCAGAGGAAGCTCCAGGGACCCAAGGCATATCACAGAAGAGTTAAGGTCATCGAAGAGAAAAGACAAGCATACCTTGGACCCCAACACAGAGGCCCACTGTCTTGGCCTCCATCTCCTGACCATTGAGCCTGGTTCCTTCCAGGAAAGTGGAGATTAAAAACTATATACCCCAAGTCTGGCTGTGGTGGCACATGCCTTTAATCCCAGCACTTGGGAGGCAGAGGCAGGATCTCTTGAGTTCAAGGTCAAAAGAGGGAGTTCCAGGACAGCCAGGACTACACAGAGAGACCCTGTCCCGAAAAACTAAAAAAACTAAAAAAATAAAAAAATGCCCCTCCAATCACAATCAGAGGTCTCTCTTGCCTTCTCTCTCCCTCTCCCAAGATCCCCAGGGTTACTGGGGGATTATGTCTTAGGTCTTAGGACATCTTCCATACTGAAGTATGCGTCTGGCCTCATGAGACACAATTTAGCTTGCAAATTTTCCAAGGCAAGTTGTTTTGGACTCCTACCCCCGTATCCTCAGCTTAGGGGAGCCAAGGCCAGGTATTGGGAGAAATAATAGCTGCAGGTCTGCTCTGAGCACACCTTGTCTCCCTCAGTCCCTCCCTTGACCTCTCGCGAAGGGCCCTGAGCCTGAGCCTCAGAAATATAGAAGGCATGTTTCCAGAGGAGCCAAGTTCCCATTCCAGCCCTGCACAGGGAGGCTGGAGCCTGTGGGGCTCTTCTGCTGGGGGACAGGGTCCCCAGCTCTGGAGTGGAAGGGGCTTGACCGGGCTGCAGTACCAGCAGGGCCTCTGCTGTGGAAAGGATTAGTTAACTACAATCTTAGTTTGTGCGTCTGTAAAATGGCAATGACGTCTCCAGAGTGGATAGACGTCCAGTGTGATGTGCCTTTGTGTATACAGTGAACAGGTGCATGGGGAGCTGCCCCACAGGGTAAGCACTGCACCCTGACAGCTCTTTTGGAACAGAGAAGATGGGCAAAGTTCCTGGTACTCTTATCCATCCTATAAGAGCTTCTCGAAGCCCAACAAGCTGGTGTGGGTTGTTGGCCACCAGGCAGAGCCATCTTAGGTCTGGGGTCATCTGAGCTGGGCCGATGTACCCTCTCAGAGAAGGTGGGACTGCTTTGTAGCTTTGAACCCCCTAAGTGGGGGTTCTCTGGAGTCCAGTGACTCAAGAAAGCCAGAGAGTCTAGACGTTCAGTCCTGTAGCAGAGATGGTCATAGTTTCCTAAATGCTCCTTTCCTTCGGGTGTGGCCCACCAGAGGGGAGGTCTCAGGGAGCCTCTGAGGTAGCTATTCACTGCTTGCCTGGAGCAGGTGAGGCAGATGAAGGCCTGTGGCTCAGGGGCACCATGCCCACCACACCTGATGCCTACCCACCCTACCACACCTGTCTGGCTGCCCCGGCTGTACTCACGCTCCATCGCCATACACCTTGATGGCGTTGACACAGCTCTTGGCCCAGCCCCGGCTCTGCAGGAAGGGGCAGTCTTCCACGAACTCCAGGCACTGACCTGTGAAGTTGCAGCCCTCGAAGATGTCTATGCGGAAATGTTCTCCATGCTCCAGGACCCAGGCAGGTGGGGAAGGAAAAAGGAATACTCCAAGTCTCTCCTCCCCATGCAAGGGTAGAAAGGAAACAACTCCCAGTCCTGCGCTAGACTGGGACCCAGTGAGTACTCACCATCCCAACACATACACACACTGGTTTTCTTCCGTGAGATGTGGTGGGAGAAAGGGTCCTTCTATCACTTTAAAAACCTAAGCCATTGAACTGGTCCGATCTTCACCTTTTACAACCAAGGACCCAAGGTCCTCGAGGGCGACTGTCTAGAGGCCAGCACAGTAAGATCGGAGCTGGGGGGTCACTGGCTCCTTCCAGGCATTCCACTTGGGGGATTCATGTCCCAGCTTTGGCGTATTCACCCTTGGTTTCAGGCTACAGGCAGGCCTCCAAACGATAATATTTTAGAAGTGTAATAGAACCCTTTATGAAAACAGTAAGCCAAGACATCTAAAACAATGACTCTCATTTGCTGAAGTCCCTGCTGGCTTCAACATCATAATTCACTAGCACCAGTGCATACATCTTCCTATGTGATCCCCTACCCGGTGTCCAAAGGAGAGGGGAGGCCCTCCCTACTGGCCAGGTTCCTATGAAGCCTGGGATAGCTCTAACAAGAACAGCCTTCATAAGATATCTTGTATATTTTTCATATAAACAGCATTATGCAGGATCCAGAGCCAACCATTCTAATGCTCTCTCCAAATGCCCACATCCTGGCAGAGACACTAGGGAAGCATTCTTTCAGTTGAACGTGCCAGAGCCCAGCTGATTCTGGAACTGATGTAGAAAAGAAAAGGGGCCCCATGCAGAGTGGCGCCTCTCCAGACTCCTCAAATGTTGGCCAGAGCCCCGGTGAGGCATCCAGGATGCCCTGGCTGACAGACACTCTGGTGAGAGCTGCCCACACTGGTCCCCAGAATCACCTGTTTCCCACCCAAAGGACAACACTGAGAGCAGGTCTCGTACCTGTGACCTGAGGAGCCCTCACTCCCCAAATCCCACCCTAAGGAGACTGGAGAGAGACAAGACTTTTTCTAGGGGGAGCAATGCCCTTCATTTGCTTTCCCTACACACTTCAGGCCACAGCTCTGCGAAGCAACCATCTGTGCAACTCAAGAGCCCTGTCCCCTCAGATTTCCTGCTGGTCCTGCTGGCACTTGGGCTGCCATTATTCATTCCAACTTTGGAACGTTGAGGGCCAGCATAACGCTCCAAGGGAACCTGCGTGGGTAGATGCTCATGCTCAAAGCAGCCTTACCTTGTATATGTATGTGTCCATGCACACAGGAGTACATCCAGGCACATGTGTGAGCATGTGTGTTGGAAGTCAGAGGGCAATTTTGGACATCTTCCCCAATCACTTTACTAAGAACTTTTGTTACTGTGTTTTGTATGTGTATGTGTACACGTGTGTGTGGAGATCAGACAGTATTGTAGAGTCCGTACTCTGTTCTGTCTTTCCATGGGTTTTCGGGACCAAACTCAGGCTTGTACACCTTATCCATTCTGCCCTCCACTTCATTGATGTATTTATTTTTTTAGAAAGAGCCTCTCACTGAGCCTGAAGCGTCTCAATTTGGCTAGACTAATTGGTCCGCAAACACTGAGGAGTCTGCTGGCTCCACCTCCCCAGGGCTGGGGTCCCACGTGAACCATCACACCTGGCCTTTTATGGGTTCTGGGAATGCAAAGTCAGGTCCTCATACTTGTGAGGCAGACACTTTACAAGCTGGGCCATATATCCCCAGCCTTTCATTTTGCTTTTGATGAGTGCACCCTTATTCAGTGACTATCCAAACGTATTTCCAGCCTTTGAAGTTTAGCTACATGCTTGGCTCAGAAATCTAAAAGGATTCCTTGGCAACTCCCAGAGGCTCTTGTGTTCAGTCTCCTGTCCCTCTTGGTCCTCATAGCATCTCATGCTCACGTCAGTGTGGGTCTGGACAGGGTTCTCTCAGTTTTTAAGGTTTTATTGTTGGGAGGTGCCCATGCTTCTGATTAGATGCCAGGGTGACCTCCCACTGCCTGAGCTGCAAGTTCCCAGCCCCCAGGCAGAGTGACTCACTCACCATGCCCACAGGCCGACAGGAGCCCATGTGGTCATTGTGGCCATTCCAGCGGAAGAATTCAGGGTAGTCACCATGCTCCAGGATGAACTGCTGGCCTCGAAAGTCAGGGTGATCAAAGCAGACCCAAGCTCCACTCTCCACACGAATGGAGTTCACTCGGTTCATAAAGCCTCGGTCCTGGAAGTTGTCACAGTCCCCAAAGACTTCCAGCTTCCGCCCTGTGAAGTGCTTGCCCTCATAGAGAGTGATCTGGAACAGCCAGGTGAGAGCTCTGGATCAGGGTCCCATCTGACCTACACACATATACTCACACATGCTCACATGTGGGCATGAGTGTACTAAACATTTGTTTGTTGTTACACTTAACATTCATAATAGCACTAAAGGATATGTCTTTTAAGGCATAAATGTCTTGCAAAAACAGTCATCATAACTCAACATTGATTTTTCAAAAAGCAAAGTTCCTAATACTGAAATTCCAATCATTCAATAACTCTTTGGGTCTAAAGAACTGTGGTCTCAGAAAAAGACTCTGGGTTACGGGCTTCTCGGCATCTGGGCCCCACATCCTCATTAGAACCCAGACTTCCATCCCTGTTCACTGCGGTAGATGACTGACACTGTTTGCTGATGGGCAGAGAGTGAATGGTCAAGTAACCAACAGGCTTACGCAGCCATGGCTCCACCGGGCTCTCACCGACACACGGCCCCGCTATCTGTGAACAGGGCTGTCCCCTTAGTCTCGGTGCCCACTTGAAATCAGGCTATTTTCAGACTGTCACTGTATTTGTTAAACTCAGCACTTGTTTGTCGTTATATATAACACCCACAATAGCATTAAAGGAAACGTTTTCTAAAAGCATAAATGTCATGCAGAACAAGTCACCATAACTCATTTTTCAGAGAGTAAACTTTCTAATCCTGGGACCCATCCTTAACTGGAGAAGGGAACCTGTGGAAGTCAGGGCAGGGTTCTCAGGAGAGGGCTAAATGACCAATGTCACTGATCTCCATGCCTTTTCTCCCACCAATACCCTATATTTTTTTTTTGAGACAGGATTTTAATTATCTCAGAATAACCTTGAACGTACTATGTAGCTAGGGACGTCCTTAAGCTTCTGATCCTTCTGCCTCCACTTCCTGAGTGCTGAGAGTACAGCCAAGTCCCCCAGGCCTGGTTTATGCAGGGTTAGGGATGGAACCCAGGGCTCTGTGCATGTTAGAGAAGCACACTCACTCAGATCTTCAGCTTTTCCACGGACATGCCTGAGTAATAGACAGGTGTCAGACTTGGAATTGTATGAACCTCTTGGCAGTTCAGACATAGTCTCGTAGTAATAGACAACCTGTTAGTGATACGGACAGGTTGTCATTGTCCCAAACTAAACAGGTGAAGCAGCCGTAGCCTGCATATTCACTTCCCACCACAGGAAATCCAATCACTCAACAGCTCTTCGGGACTCAAGAACTACGGTCTCAGAGGACTCTGCAGGAATATAGTCCTATCACCCAGAAACGGATCACTCCAGTTTCTCTGTTTGCACCTTTTCCAAAGGATTCTACAGTGGCAAGTCCCTGCCCCTTGGAATTAAGGTGTTTTGTGGGAATGGATGTCTGTGAGCCAGGGTAACACTGATTTGGGGTTTCTTCCTTTCCTGCTCTGCCATGTTGGTGCTGTTTGTTACTGAAGCACACCCCAGTTCATGCAGACAAATCAATGGTGTCCACCACTGATGGGCGGGTATACTGGGAGCCTCTGGAGGCCAAAGGGTTCCTGGATCAGCCAGAACCTGGACACTAGAGGAGGACAGGGGATAGCCACATTGGTGGGTACCCTTCCTGCATAAGGCAGGTCTGGTTAGGGCCTCTGGGACATTCCGGGAGATCTCAGCATTTCAAGGATTTGGAGGTTCCCTTCAATCTCCACACACTCTGAGAACCAGCCTCAGGTCTAGTGGGGAGAGGAGGCGTCCCCCGCCCAGAACTCCCCCAAGTCACCTGGGGAGAGAGATCCGGAGGGGCAAAGACCACATTTTGGCCACCCTGTAGTGAATAGGGGCCATCAGAGATTCACCACTCCAAGCCAGCTGACCACGCCCCTCCTGACTTGAGGATCTCATAAAGGAGGGATGGGAGACGGCCACCTTCCTATCCCACGCCCTCGACGCGCCAGGGGGAAGTCGCTCCATCTCATTAAGAAATAAAGCCAACTTTGCTTGACTTTGCCAGACCCAAAGAGCATCAGAGATCAGTCTGCACCCTCCCCACGCGCGCGCGCGCGCGGCGGTGGGGGGGGGGGGGGGGAAGTCCCCAAGGCCGCTGGCCGCACTCACCTTCCCCGAGCGTTGCGCCATGGTGTGTGGCTGGCCGCAGCGGGACCCAGTATATACTCTGTGGCGCCTGCTGGCTCAGCGCCGCCCGGGACAAAAGATTTGCTTGGCCCGGCACCCGCGCGTTAGTGCTGTCGGGCGTGCTAAGCCGGCGCCATGACCCGCCCGCCGACCCAGTGTCACACACAAACGACCTAGACCTCAGTGCCTCTGGATCCGACCCTCGTGCCCAGCCCACCGCTGCGCCGCTGAGTCAGGGCCTCAGCACCCCGGCTTGGGAGAGCCCCCTCAACCCCTTGTTTTGTCCCCTCCGCCCCCCGCTCCTCGCCCCTCTCGAGCTGCGGCTCAGTGCCCGTGACCTGCAGCGCTTTTCTTACCTGGTTGCAGGCGAATAAGATATTGTCTTTTAATTTGATTGTTTGTTTGTTTTTCTGGATAATGGATGGACTCCTAGCTTCCCAAGCTTACCTGGGAGTGGGTGGGGTGGGCAACAATAGCCGCGTGGACCTCTTTGCCCGGTGCTGGGGTATGGGCTCCCAGGCTTTCCCTCCCGCACTTACTTTTTTTTTCTGCCCCTGAAGATCCCAGGTGACACCTGCTTTGCAGGTCAAGGATCTGCAATAGGAGACCTACAGTACTTTCTGGGTCAGTACCTGAGCCCTAACTATGGATCACCCTGGATGCCAAGGATCTGTTTACCAGCGACATACCCACTGATTCCAGGTGTAAGAATTTGCCAGGCCCACAGGTGTTTGGAGTCTATTGAAGCCTCAAGAGTAAACACACAAAGTGCTGGGGAGCTGAGCTGGTGGCCCTGGGGACAGGCTCTGAGATCAAAGGAGAGAGAAGATCCAGGGGGTGGAAGAGGTCCTAATTAGTTAAAAGGGGACTCTGGGGAGCACTTGTGGGCCTCTCTGCTCCCTGGAGGGTAGCGGGTACTTTCTGCCATATTGTACAGATAAGCACAGAGGAGGGGCCCAGGGAATCCCAGGGCAGAGAAGATCTCTTGCTTTGCTCTGGGAAGTTACTCCAGGCAGACAGGGAGCCACACATCACCCTTGACACCAGCTCACACTTTCCCCTGAGGACCCCCACCAGGAACAGCCTATTGTCTTCACTGGCACCCCAACTCAGAAGCACACCTCACTGTTTTTGTCTCTTGACTACTGACCTTGAAAGGCTAAAATTAGAAGTGTGTGTGTGTGTGTGTGTGTGTGTGTGTGTGTGTGTGCGCGCGCGCGCGCCAGCCTCTGCTGTCAGTTCTTGCCTTTCATCTTGTTTGGTCACCCAGGGTCTCTCAGAGTTGCTGGCCCAGCAGCTTCTGGGAACTCCCCTGACTCTGCCTCCTCTCTGGCTGTTGGAGTGCTGGGGTTACAGATGCTCCACTGGCTCCATGTGGGTTTGCACTGAGGTCCTCGTGCCTCCGTGGTGGATTACTCAGTGTTCTGTAGAAGGCAGAACATTGAACGGGGGTCGGGGGGGGGGGGGGGGGAGAGGGGACTTCTCAGACTGGGTAGTCTGACAATGGCTGTCTTCACACTGGAAGAGTCTGAGGTCCAGTCGCCTCTCAGTTGATGAGGCTGATGCCGCAGAAGTTCCACTCTAGGACTAAAGGCCTGGAGGATTCCCTGGAGGACACTAGCCTTCAGTACGCACCGGAAGGCCAAGGAAGCCGGGTTCTGATGGTGGCAGCCATGTTGCTGCCCATAGTGGCAACAGGGTAGATGAATCCCCAAACAGGAAAGATTAACTCATGGGCTAGACATACAGACAAGCAAGTAAAAGACAAAGCGTGTGGACTTCCTTCGAGCTGGGCCTCCACTGGAAGGTGCTGCCCACATTTGGGTGGATCTTCCCATTTCAGTTAATAAATCAAGAAACTCCCTCACAGGTCTGCCTAGAGGCTTGTGTCCTGGGTAGCTCTAGATCCTGTCAAGTTGACCGTCGATATTAACCATTAACTATCACACACAGAAAGAGCTTTGTCCCGAACCATCTCCCTAGCCCAGAAGTTTTATACTAAGCATTAACCTGGATGGTAAAATTACCATCTTCTCATATGCATGAACCTGGCATTTGCAATTGGGAGTCGAGTGACAGCTAACGTTAGACCATTTTCCTGTGATACCAGGGAGTGGGGTGGTGTCTTCCTCAATGTTTAAAGATGGGAAAAGTGCCAGGCGGTGGTGGCGCACGCCTTTAATCCCAGCACTCGGGAGGCAGAGCCAGGCGGATCTCTGTGAGTTCGAGGCCAGCCTGGTCTCCAAAGCGAGTTCCAGGAAAGGCGCAAAGCTACACAGAGAAACCGTGTCTCGAAAAAAAACAAACAAAAAAAAAAAGATGGGAAAAGTGAGAAAAGGATCCTGGCTGGGGAAGACTGGCAAGAGGCTTATGTAGTTTTCCTGCCTGGCCCACAGTCAGGACAAATCTCTCTCACCCGCCAGTCCCACAGACACTCAGACCCGACCAAGTAAACATAGAAACTTACATTGCTTACAAACTGTATGGCCGTGGCAGGCTTCTTGCTAACTGTTCTTACAGCTTAAATTAATCCATTTCTATAAATCTATACCTTGCCACGTGGCTCGTGGCTTACTGGCATCTTCACATGCTGTTTGTCATCATGGCGGCTGGCAGTGTCTCAGCCTTCCACTTCCCAGCTTTATTCTCCTCCTTGTCCCGCCTATACTTCCTCCTGCCTGACTACTGGCCAATCAGTGTTTTATTTACCAACCAATAAGAGCAACACATTTGCCATATACAACATTCCACAGCAGGCTTATTTAGCCCATTACAAATATTTGCAGCCAGGGTTATAGCTAACTCGATGACAGGGCACTAGCTTTACATGCACAAGGCCCTGGGTTTGATCTCTCTCTTCCTGCTGTCTGCCGATCCACATGTAAACTCTCAGCTTCCTCTCCAGCACCATGTCTGCCTGCATGTTGCTATGCTTCCTATCATGAAAATGGACCAAACCTCTGAACTATAAGCCAACCCCAATTAAATGTTTTCCTTTTTAAGAGTTGCCCTGGTCATGGTGTCTCTTCGTAGCAGTAGAAGAGCCCTAACTAAGACTATGTATGTTCACCACATGCATGTAGGAACCTGAGGAAGTCAGGAGAGAATGTTGGATCCCCTGGAACTGAAGTTACAGGCAGATGTGAACCACCATGTGGGTGCTGGGAACTGAACTCAGGTCCTCTGTAAGAGCAGTAAGCACTCTTAACCACTGAGCCATCTCTCCAGCCCCATGTATAGAGGTTCTTGAAGGCTTTTGGATTTACACCATTGAAAGGATTTCTCTTTTAAAAATTTAAAAAAGATTTCAATTATGTGTACATGTGCATCTGTGTGAGGGTTTGTGCAGTTGTGAGTGCAGTGCCCCAGGAGGCCAGAAGAGGGTTCAGATCCTCTGGAGCTAGAGATACAGGTGGTTGTGAGCTGCCTGATGTGGATGCTGGGAACCCAACTCAACTCCTCTGCAAGAGTAGCACATGCTCTTAGTAGGTAAGGGGTCTGTTCAGAGCTGGGCGGCGATGGCGCACACCTTTAATCCCAGCACTCGGGAGGCAGGGGCAGGTGGATCTCTGTGATGTTGGAGGCCAGCCTGGTCTACAAAGCAAGTTCTGGGACAGCCAGAGAAACCCTGTCTCAAAAAAAATCTTCTGAAAGAGAGAGAGAGAGAGAGAGAGAGAGAGAGAGAGAGAGAGAGAGAGAGAGAGCTGTTCAGTCGCTGTTGAAAGGTTTCTCAGGGATGCTTCCCCCCACCTCCCTCTTTGCAATAGGTGAGATTCTAGAGCAGCTCCTGCACTAAATGCTTTGCATACAATTGCAATCTGATAAGGGAAAACCAGGGATCAGAAAAGTTTGGACAGGGTGTTAAGATGCACCTTGTACTGTAAAAGGCTGTTCTTATGAGATTACTGGAAAGTTGCAGGTTTATAGCGGGGAAAGAGAAAGATACTAACCCTGCATCCTCACGCCTTGGGATACAGGTAGGTTCTTGGCTGTCTTAGCATTCTTACCTGAAATATCTCTCTAGGAAAGGAATATTGTCTCTATGTCAGCAACCTTCAGTAAATGTTAATGGTGCTGGAATTCTTGTTTCTCAGCTGTTGAGAGGGCTCCACCAGATTCCAGTCCTGACAGAGTCCTTCCCTTCCCATGGCCACACAATTTTCCCTTTCTACCCTGCCTCATGCTATGGTAAATTAAAGGCACATTCAAACAAACCCAGCAGGGACTTGAGGATCACTGGATTTTGTTTCTTAAAAGCAGAATGCAGTTTCCACGTGAGTGATAGAGTGTTCTTTTTGAGAACACTGGCTCTGAGTGTGTGTCCCAGGCCAGCCTCACACACTCATCTTCCTGCCTTACGCCTCCTGAGGCATGAGACCTTTGTGTGGCAACAGGCAAAGGTCACCTCAAGGACAAGAAGATCTAGCACTTAAGGGCTGAGGCAGGAAGATGAGAATCCACAGCCGGTCTGGGCTATATTCAGTAAGCACAGGGTTATGTAGCAAGGCT
Source organism: Peromyscus californicus insignis (assembly GCF_007827085.1). Lineage (NCBI taxonomy): Eukaryota > Metazoa > Chordata > Mammalia > Rodentia > Cricetidae > Peromyscus > Peromyscus californicus. The sequence continues at coordinate 61,328,557 of NW_026294584.1, forward strand.
GTCTCAACGAAGGACAGAGTTGGGACAGAGAACTCTGTGTAGACCTTGTTAAGATACCTCTTGGGCTGGAGAGATGGCTCAGAGGTTAAGAACACTGGCTGTTCTTCCAGAGATCCTGAGTTCAATTCCCAGCACCCATATAGTGGCTCACAACCATCTGTAATGAGATCTGGCTCCCTCTTCTGGCCTGCAGGGATACATGCAAAACAGAACACTGTATACATAATAAATAAATAAATAAATCTTTTTTTTAAAAAAAGATACCTCTTAACTTAGAAGTGTTGACTGTGTTTCTACAGGTCTCCCATGTCAGTAAAACTTGTTTAATATTTGCCTGCGTATACGTATGCACACCCAATGCCCTCTGCAGCCAGAAAGAGGAAGGGTGTGAACTCCCCTGAGGCTAGAGTTACAGATGGTTGTGAGCCGCCATGTGGGTGCTGGGAATGGAGCGTAGGTCCTCTAGAAGCTCTTAAGCACTGAACCATCTCCACAGCCTTCCTATTATCCTCTTGTGTAAACTCATTCTCCTGCAGGCCCAAGCAGACTGGGAGAAGAAAACAGAACTTTGCTCCTGCTCCTGAATAATGGCACACACCTGCTGTTCTAATCCCGGCGTCATCAGGTTCTCCTCTTCTCATTTCCCCGGGGCTCTATCTACTCATCAATGCTACGTAACAGCCCAGGGAACTACTGATAATTGTCCTGTCTTCACAGTTTGCTCTTCCCACAATTCAGATAGTTAGGCTGCTGTAGCTAAGTTACCATTCAGGCCGGCTCCCCCCGCCCCCAGAGAGGGTGTCAGGGAGCCCTGACTGGCTTCATCAGATTTGCTATGAAGCAGAGGATGACCTTGAACTCCTGACCTTCCTGCCTCTACTACCAGAGTACAGTGATTACAGGTCTGTGTCACCACCCCAGACCAGGCTGGCTTCTTTCACTAACCTGTATTTAACGTGCATTAAGTAACAGGCATTAAGTAACAAGGATTTAAGATTATCTGTAGTGAGTCTTTCTCTGTCCCACTAGCTAGCTCCCAAATAACCACACAGAGAATTATTACTAATTATGAAAGCTTGGCCAATAGCTTAGGCTTGTTTCTAACTAGCTCTTATAATGTAAATTAACCCATTTCTACTAATTTACATCCTGCCACATGGCTCATGGCTTGTTACCTTATATCCTACATGTCATGATTCCTCTGCATCTAGCTGGTGATTCTACCTTCTTCCCAGCATCCTTCCTGCCCCCCAAATCCTGGCTAGCTATTGACCATTCAGCTTTTTATTAAACCAATCACAGTGACATATCTTTACAGTATACAAAAAGATTATTCCATAGCATTCCCCCCTTTTGTCTAAATAAAAAGGAAAGTTTTTAACTCTAACATAGTAAAAGTATATACAATAAGAACAAGCCGGGCGGTGGTGGCACACGCCTTTAATCCCAGCACTTGGGAGGCAGAGCCAGGCGGATCTCTGTGAGTTCGAGGCCAGCCTGGGCTACCAAGTGAGTTCCAGGAAAGGCACAAAGCTACACAGAGAAACCCTGTCTCGAAAAACCAAAAAAAAGAAAAGAAAAGAACAATTATCAGATAAGAATTACATTTATCTGATAATTGTTTTTTCAGATAAGAATTACATTTATGCCGGGCGGTGGTGGCGCACGCCTTTAATCCCAGCACTTGGGAGGCAGAGCCAGGCGGATCTCTGTGAGTTCGAGGCCAGCCTGGGCTACCAAGTGAGTTCCAGGAAAGGCGCAAAGCTACACAGAGAAACCCTGTCTCGAAAAACCAAAAAGAATTACATTTATAACGTCTAGTCCATTTGTACTTGGCATATTTGGAGAAAATACTCCATTATTTATTGATGAGTCCAAAGCTCTGTATCTAATTTCCCTTCTATCATAACTAAGGAAAACCGTAACTATAACTACCTAGTCTTCAACTCCATCAGAGACACCAGAAGGATACAATATTATCTAAGTAAACAGGAAGTAGTGCAGTACAAGCCACTTCAAAACCTAAAAATGACAGACATCTGGCTTCCTGGAAAGTCACCCAAGGTTCCTCTGCAATGTTGGGGCATCCAACCTTCAGCCTACAGACCTAGAGAATCTGGCAGACTCTTTTATGAAGCAGGAATTTTGAAGGAATGTCCCACTTTGTTTTGGCAAGGTTCAGCAGTCACTTTCTTGTGTGTCCTACAGAATGTCTGGCAGACTTTTCTATGAAGCAGGAATTTTGAAGGACTGTCCCACCTTATCTTGGCAAAGTTTAGCAGTCTTTTTCCTTTGTGTCCTGCTTGTCCAGTTTCCACAGCATACTGTCAGCAGTCAAGGCAAGAACAGTTTCTTGCCCAAATGGCTAGTTTTGTCACAATGAAAGAAAACTCCATGTGGCGGTTCTTTAATGCCCATAATCCTTTTATGAAGTAAATTGGTGCTGCCAGGAGCAGGCATGTTTCACTGTCATGAAGTCTTATGTTATTATAACATTTTAAATGCCATATTCTATAGGCTTTTGAAGTGTTTGAAGATCACCTGTCTATCTAAAATATATGTTTGACCTTGAAAACATACCTAACATGACTTCAAGTTTGATTGTTGTAGGTGACTAACTACTAACCTGTATTTCTTTATTTTCCTAAATAGTTTGTAATAATAACTTTTTTTTTTGGTTTTTTGAGACAGGGTTTCTCTGTGTAGCTTTGCACCTCTCCTGGAACTCACTTGGTAGCCCAGGCTGGCCTCAAACTCACAGAGATCTGCTTGACTCTGCTTCCCGAGTGCTGGGATTAAAGGCGTGCGCCACCATCACCCGGCCAGTTTGTAATAATAACTTTTTTTTTTAATTTTGCAATACAATTCAGTTCTACATATCAGCCACGGATTCCCTTGTTCTCCCCACTCCCGTCCCCCTCACCTTCCCCCCAGCCCCCCCCATTCCTGTAATAATAATTTTTAAGGACTAGAAATTTACATTACATTATTAAGTGAGCTGCATAGGTACAATACCTTGAACAAGAGTAGAAACATATGTGTAGCATGTTTTGACAAAAATAATCTTAAATTTGTATTAATATACAAAATTCCATACCAATGGAAAATATTTGAGACTAGTGGTTGTTTAAAAGTAAACTTAATAATCCACCCTTTTATCTCATCATTTCTATGTTATATCCTCCCTTTTTCTCTTCAGAAAGAGATCCCTAAATCTAATATCCTTTGCTTAGTATCCTCACTGACCTTGACCAATAACAATTTGTAACCAACCCCCCTAAACAATGACAAATCCATAACCCATTGAATGACCAAAAACCATCCACCCCATCTCTTGGGAATGTGGATGTTGTGTTCTCTAGACTGCTTCCTCTTGTCTGGGGGTGCTGGAATCTTTGGAGAACCCTGAGAAAATTAGGATAGTGGTCAAGTCCTGGCTAGAATAGTCTATGAGCCTAGACCATCACAGCCAGCAGCCTTGAAGCTGTTCTTGATGCAGAATTCTGAAGAAACTGTAACAGAGGCACTCTGAGAGACTGGATCACCTGGGCCACCCATTTTCATTGGTGTCTGGTTCCCTTGCTCTGAAAACACATAAACTTTTAAAGGTAGCATACATATCTGTATTAACACACATATGAACCATGTGTTGTACACAAACCAGCCAAAGATGATTTTTTGTTTTATGTTTGAGCAGATGAAATATATGTCACCTATCTTGTAGTCTTTCTAGGTTTAGTTCTCTATGTCTGTAGCCAGGATTTCCAGGGGGTCTTTCCCAATCAAATCTGATCCATATCAACCTGAAATGGATCCACAGCCTCTCGTTTCCTGTGGAAATAAAAGCATAACCTCTTCCCAAACGTAACGTATTTTTTGACTTCCACTTTGAAGTTAAGACATTTTTAAATATATAGGTTGGTTTAATTTAGTACTTTTTGTAATCCAGTGTCTCTCAGCAGCTCTTGTTGGCTCATCAGCAATTAAAACATTTGAAGTCAATATAACACCCTACATGATCTAGACTCCCTGTGTATTTCCCAGCTCTATGTGGCATTTTTTTTTAACTTTCTCTTTAAAGACTTTATTATTTTTAAACTACTTTTTATGATTGTCTATATCCTCTATATCATTTTTCTTTCTCCCCCACCTTTTTTTTTTTCAAGGCAGGGTTTCTCTGTGTAGCTTTGGAGCTTTTCTAGAACTCGCTCTGTAGACCAGTATGGCCTCAAACTCACAGAGATCCACAAGCCTCTGCCTCCCAAGTACTGGGTTTAAAGGTGTGCACTACCACTGCCCAGCTTCTTTTTTTCTTAAGCCTATGCACATTGTTAAGCACACTGCAACCTGTTTAGATTTTTTTTCTGTCTGAACTTGCTTTACTGCATATCTATAACCTTTTCTGTCTGCGTGAGCAAAATCCTTAAGCCACCAAGCAGCTTAGCTCACAGCGCCCCAGTGGCTCAAGCCCACAGGTTGCTGCTGGGAGACCGTGTCTCTGTACTGTTGCAAGCTTGAGAGACTGCGAGACTAGAAAACCATGTTTGGCTCTGTTTTTGTGTGTTTGGAACCTTTTCTTTTAAGCTTTCTTAGGTCTTATGTAGAAATACGTGCCTGGACATTGGATGCCATTTGTAGCAAGCAAGTCTTTCTCTGTCCTGCTAGCCAGCTCCCAAATCACGACACGGAGACTTATTATTAATTATGAAAGCTCAGCTGATAGCTTGGGCTTGTTTCTAACTAACTCCCTTAACTTAAATTAACCCATTTCTATTAATTTACATGCTGCCATGTGGCTCATGGCTTGTAACCTCATATCTTACATGTCATGCTTCCTCCGAGTCTGGCTGGCAACTCTACTTTCTTCTTCCCAGCATCTTCTCTGCCTCAAAAATCCTGGCTAGCTATTGACCATTCAGCTTTTTATTAAACCAAATCACAGTAACACATTTTCACAGTATACAAAAAGATTATTCCACAACAATTATCATGTGTGGGGCTAGAGAGATGGCTCAGTGGTTAAGAGCACATACTGTTCCCAGCACCCACATCAGGCAGCTCATAACTGCCTGTAACTTAAGCTCTAGGTGATTTGATACCCCTCTGATCCCTCCCCAATAATTAATAAGAATTAAAATGAAAAAAATAAAATGGTTAAATTTAAATTAAAAAATAAAGTGTCTTTTGGCTTAGTGGTGCATTTCTCTTTAGCACTGAACAACATTCCATCATCTGTCTCTGGCATTGCTTCTTGATGGAGTCTGTGCTGCTGTAACACAGTACCCCAGTGTGGGTCATTTATTAATACAAAGAGCAGGGATTTGTGTCCTGGAGTTCTGGAGGCTCCCAGCAGGCTCAGAGCAGAAGGGCAGCCTGGGCCTGGGTGCCTTGGGGTGAAGTCTGAAGCCCAGCAGGGCAGCAGCAACCGGTGGCCTTCTTTGAGTTAACTGAGGTCAGGCAGGAATGAATGAAGAGCGCAAATGAGTAAAGAGTACGAAACACAAGGTTGCTCAGTGTGGACTCAGGGTCTTCCAGCCCGGGGAGTCACCCCATATCCCAAGGGCCCAGCCTGGGCATTTCCACCTACAGGCCATCAGGGCGTGGATGTATGAATGAATGAACAAACACGGGGCAGGCATTTGCAAGCCCTGCAGCCAGGATTGTGCTCTAGAAGGCTAGCCTGTTTGAGCTAGCTGGGAGTGGTGCCCCTGACTCCCCTCCACAGTCAGCCACATGTCCCCTGAAACCTGCTCCCCCATGTTCTAACGGAGGGAGATGAGCTCGAGTCTTTCTCCAAGGTTAGGGTCAGGCATCTGCAGAAATGGACCTAGGAGGTAAGTCTGGACTGCAGTCTTGGAGGACAAGGAATTGACAGGTGCTGAAGCCTGCCCCCTTGTGGTGATCTCAGTAACTACATCCCAGGGAAATTACTGAACACAGCGATGAGAGACTTTCACAATGTTTGCTTGCCTGTCCGACTTCTTTCTGGACGTCTGTCCCCCTTTTCCACATCCCTCCCTCCCTCTCTCTCTTTCCCTCTTTCAGAGACAAGGTCTCACCATGTAGCCCTGGCTGGCCTGGAACTCCCTATGTAGAACAAACCTGGTCAGCCCAAGGCAGTGGTTCTCAACCTTCCCAGTGCTTCGACCCTTTAATACAGTTCCTCATGTTGTGGTGACCCCCAGCTATAAAATTATTTTCCTTGCTACTTCATAACTGTAATTTTGCTACTGCTATTAATCGTAAATACCTGTTTTCCGATGGTCTTAGGTGAGCCTGTGAAAGGGGTCGCGATCCACGAGTTAAGAACCGCTGAATGCGTCTGGAGTTCCTTGTTGATCATTTTTTATTTCTGTCTCCCTAATGAATACATGCAGACATCTCGGACTTTAATTTGCACACGAGGCACAGATTTGAGGTCAGCCTGTGAGTCATTCTCAGATGAGGAAGTGTAAACTTAGATGAAGCGGGGAGAACTGAGGAGGCAGGGTCTAAAACAAGAACATGAATGGATAAAGCTCAGCTTCCTAACCCAGCAACAAGCTGGAGTGACGAGAGCTATAATTAGCCACAGAGACAGGGGTGGGAGTTCTGTGCTCGAATCCCCACTCCCCCGCTTGCTCGCTGTGTGGCCTCGGGCACGGTGGTAGTCTGTGTGCCTCCTTCTCCATACCTGTGACATGGAGGTGACAATCCACATCTCACGGGATTGCTGAGCAAACCTGAGTAAGTGTGCCTTAAGTCCCAGCTGCTGCCTGGCTGCAGGGAACGCCGCAGGACCTGAGGTGGTGGTGCATGCCTTTAACTCAGCACTTGGGAGGCAGAGGATCTCCATAGACTTCAGCTTCACGGAAAGACCCAGTCTCAAAAAATAAGGACAATGAAGGAAGACACTTGATCTCAACCCCGGTCTCTGCACAGGTACACACAGGTAAACACAGATGTGTGGGCACACACACACACCCCATATGCTGTACAACTTTCACTAGCACCCACACCAAAACCAAAACTACACCATTCAACACGGACTTCCCATTAACCCTTCCTGCAGCAGCCTCCTCCCCGCCCCCCCACCCCCCTTTTCACACAGGGTTTCTCTGTGTAGCTCTGGCTATCCTGGAACTTGCTCTGTAAATCAGACTGGCCTCAAACTCAGAGATCAGCTTGCCTCTGCCTTCCTGGTGCTGGGATTAAAGGTGTGCGCCACCACCACCTGGCTTGTGACTGGTTTGTTTCAGACTGGTTATTTTATATCACAGAGTATTCCAGACTCACAGATGTAAAATTTCTTCTTTTTGAAGAATGACCAATATTCCACTTATTTGGATATCACACTCTTCTTACATGTCATTGAGGAAAGCCAAGGCAGGAGCTTGAAGCAGAAACCCACAGAGGAATGCTACTTACTGGCTTGCTCACATGCTTGTACACCTTCAGCTGTCTTTCTTACAACCCAGGTCCACCTGCCTCGGAATAGTACTGTCCATAGTGGGCTGGGCCTTATCACATCCTAGCATATTAGCAATCAATTAGCACGTATTAACAATCAAGAAAACGCTCCATCGACATGCCTGTGGGCCAGGAACAATTCCAAGGTTGGGGGTCCCTCTTTCCAGGTGCCTCAAGTTAATAACTACAGTGAGCCTTTGCAGGTGGCTCCCAGGTCTGAGCTCTTGTGAAACTGGGTGCTGTATGAACATGTGTGTGTAGATCATCTCAGGGACCCCTGTGAAACTGTCAAGCATCAAACAAGAGTAAGAGCAAAATAAAACTGTTCCAGATTGCAAGACCACTCGCGTTTAGCACCCCCAGACTGTCACTGAATGCACCAGAGAAAGAAGTACACTCAAGGGCCCAGATGGAAGAAGTGGGATTTGAGAGACAACGGCTCAGACAGTGATAAAATATGCTGGTTACAACTGGCTGGTGGCAGTCTTTCTAAAAATAGGCGTGTTCTTATAAAAGGGGAAATTAAAACTATGGAGTCTAATAAAAATGGGGAAAGGACCTCTTTAGTATGTGGTGCTGTGGGGTGTCAAACTCAGGGCTTTGCGTGTGAAAATCCCCAGTGGGCTACATCCCCAGCCTCTGAGATGACTACATTTCTAAATGCACAGTTAAATGTGAATGATAGGGGGCTGGAGAGATGGCTTAGCGGTTAAGAGCACTGGCTGTTCTTCCAGAGGTCCTGAGTTCAATTCCCAGCAACCATGTGGTGGCTCACAACCATCCATGATGAGATCTGATGCCCTCTTCTGGCCTGCAAGTATGCATGTAGGCAGAACACCGTATACATAATAAATAAATAAATCTAAAAAAAAATGTAAATGATAGAAATTTGAGGGTCACCATAGCAAGGACTGGATTCCAAATGGGAAAGAAGACTTTATAGATGGAATGTTAGGAAGAGGAAACAGTTAAAAAAAAAAATGAGGGCCCGTGGACTGCACACTGGGGAAAGGAAGATGTCATCAAGCCTGACCACTGTGGGGGACTGAATGAGCGTGGTCCCCACAGGTTCATATATTTGAATGCTTGGGCCCCAGGTGTTAGAACTGTTTGGGAAGGATTAGGAGGTGTGGCCTTGTTGGAGGAGGTCACTGGGGGTTTTGAAGTTTCCAAAGTCCACAGTGAGCTCTGCGCCTCGTGGTTGTAGCTCAAGATGTGAGCTCTCAGCATCTGCTTCTGCACCATGCTGCCTGTCCGCTGCCACACTCCCCATCATGGTTACGGACTCCAGCTAAGCCTCTGAAACTGTAAGCTCCAAATAAACTCTTTTATAAGTCTCCTTGGTCATGGTGTCTTATCACAGCAATGGAACAGTAACTAAGTCAGCACCTGGGTTCGATCTCTGGGACCTACACAGTGAAGGAGAGAACCAGCTCCAGGTCTTCTGACCTCCACAGGAGCATGTATAACCCCCAAAACACACAAAACAAGCAAATGAAGACATAATAAAAAGATAAATAAAATAAAATGTGTTATCTGAGACAGAGTCTTGCTGTGTAGCCCAGACTCACCTGGGATTTACTATGTAGATCAGGCTGGCCTCAAAGCCATAGAGATCCACTTACCTCTGCCTCCCGAGTGCTGAGATTAAAGGTGTGCATCAGTAAGGCTGGCAGAAAAAGATAACAAACTTTGGAAGGTTTTTGGTCACCAGACAGGGGTGGGGTGGGGTGGGTGGTGCCATGGGGGTGCACAGAGAGAGACTGAGGTCTGCAAGTTGTTTCTCAAACTGAGGACTCAGGACCCTAGCATCAGCTCCCCACACTTGCCTTCTTCCTCCTCTTCTTCCTCACCCTATGCCTCCTCCCTTCCTTCTCACACCCTTCCTGCCTCAGCACCAGCTGGGGAGTGTGGGGTACGGTGAGAATTCATTGCATGGCTTCTTTACGCCATCCTTTCCAGGGGGAAGCTTCGGCCTTCCTCTTGCTAGTCGGCAGACTCACGTCACTAAGGGATTCCTCTGGTTGCTCAGGGGCGGGGTGGGTGTCAGCTGTGTGTCATCCTCTGTGTTTGTCCTTGTGGTGTCTCCAGTGCCACTGACCCCTGGAAAGCGATCTGGGGTCATCCTGACACGCCATGATTCCTGTCCTACTGTGAGCCACCCAGTCCCTGGCTCAGTCACCTGGTAAGGGGACCCAGGGTCCGCAGTGAGGTTCCACAGAAGGCAGGAAGGAGTAAGGGCCAGCAGTGATTATGTGCACTGGAAACGTGTGTGCAGGAATGGGGGCTCCACAGCGGCAGGTGCCAATCAATCCACCCGCAGGAATCCCCGAAATGATGAGTTTTATAGGAGTGTTATCAGTGTGGCTCTGTGGATCTGGGAAAGCAGGCCTCAACTCTGCCTCCCCAAGTTCAGGACTTAGCTGCAGTTCTACGAGGAGAAGTGGGAAATGGTCAGGCCTGGGGAAGGGACCAGGAGAGGGGAGGGGGACCAGATGAGGCAGGCCCGCATCCTCTGTCTACTTCACCATAGGGAGCAGGCTCAGAAAATCACTGTGGTCATGGACTCTGAGGGTGGGGTTTTGGTCCCTGCTGTCACAAAGTCACCCTCAGGACCTGCCAAGGCCCAAATAAAGAGTTGATAGTTTTAATAAAAGCTGCCTGTGAGTTCCTGAAAGGTAGCCCAGGTGGCCATTGTCCTCATGGCCCTCAGGCTGCATGTGTCATCTAGGCTAAGCCAGCGGGAGACTAACATGTACTAGTCACTGTGTGACCTCCAAAGGGTGATGCCCAAGGTCAACTGGAAACAAGAGGAGCTGGAGGGCTCATTCATGTTTCGCTGTAGTTCCTCAAGCAGGGGAGGGAGAAGCCTAGGACGCAAGAGCGTTTCCACCCAGCAAGTCAACAGTCCCTTTGGGGTTTGTGTATGGAAGCTGGAGCCTCTCAGAGCACCCCTTGAATTTATCATAAGGATGTTTTAGGCCCATGAGTGCCTGGGATGTCAAAGATTCTGTACAGGGTCATCCCCAGAGTGTGGACAGCCTGAGCAAATGTTTTTTCTTGCTGGGCCACAATCTATATGAGCATAACAGTATCATCTCGGTGGCTCAATCTGGGATGATGTAGACCCTGGCCAATGGACGGGCTGGCTTGCTAGAGCATACTACTTGAATGAGCCATAGGGCCCAGTGAATCCTGTAGGAGGTACAAGTACCCATACTCCCTGGGTACTTATCAATAGTCAGTGCCCACCACCCAGGCTATGTGTGGGTGAGGATCAGAGAATGTTCACAAGACCCCTGTTCAGCTCAGGGCACCCCACCCAGTAGCAACATCAGCCCGAGTTCAGCAAGCAGAAGGGGACTTAGAAGTTGCCCAGTGTGAATTTGGCAGTGTGTGGAGGTGGGGTCCTGGTTCCCGAGGCACAGGTACAGTACTTGGCTCTAGGCAGAAACGGACTCTGAAGGTAAAATCGAGCACAGCCAGGTCCCAGGAGGGGCAGAGCCAGGGCTGCAGGACCATGGCAGGCAGTGGGCTGACAAAGGTGTACGTGGGGCACACTGACACTAGGTAGGAGAAGGGAAGAGGAGATTGTTCCATCCAGCTGCACCTGACAGCATATGTCTGTGGTCTTGGCACTGGGGAAGGGTTTTGGGATTTTGAATCAAGACTAGGTTATGGCAAATGCTCCCCCACTGAACGCGGAAGACATCCGCTAGGTAGTGCAGATCAGAGCAGATCAGCGGGAGGCCAGAGGCACACTGGGCTGAACTCTTGGGCCAGGGCTACGTGAGCCCACAGAAAGAGGCATGCTCGGGAAGGAGAGCACTTCCGCTTTGGGACTGGGATGCCGGCAGGGATGCCTGAGGACAAGATGCAGCCCACAGTCCTCTCAGAACAGCCATCTTCAGACAGAGAGCCGCCCCCTCCCTTCCCCAGCCTCAACGCCTCCGGGAAGGCGGAGCACCCTGGGCTGGAGATCCAGCCCCTGACTCCTTCTGCTACAGGGCAGCTGAGGGCACAGCCTGTCACTGTGGAGGGGATGATTTATTTGCGTGTGGAATGACAGGCAGAGGGATTGCCCCACGACGTTGGGTCTCTTCGAGTTCCTGAGACCTCTTTTTTTTTTTTTTCAAGACAGGGTTTCTCTGTGTAACAGTCCTGGCTGTCCTGGAACTCAATTTGTAAACCAGGCTGGCCTCGAACTCACTGAGCTCCACCTGCCTCTGCCTCCCAAGTGCCACCACCGACCGGCGCCTTCAAGTTCTTCTTGGCACATGGCATCTGTAGCCTCTTGCCCATCTGATGGCTCTGCTGCCAGGCACGCATGGCAGTGTGTACCCTGCCGCCTCCTGCTAGTAGAGAAAGACACAGTCCCCCGATTTCTTTTTCTGCAGCTCTGGACTTCTGCACAGAGGTGTGTTATCTGCAAATACCCAGCACCCTGATTTTGCCACAGAAAGTGTCAAGTCCCCTCCCCGGAACGGTAGGAGATAAGGAAACATATTTTATGCACCTTCCTTCAAGAAGGAATTTGCCTCCCAAGAAAAGATACCAACAGTTCCAACAACCTGTGGGACCACTTCGCATGAGAGACTAGAGGAAGACAATGAGGGGTCGGTGATTGACAGTTGACAGGACCATCCCAGACCAGGACTGCTTAGTTACACATGTCCATTTACACTTAGTTACACTCTCCATTTCAGTCTGTTGAACCTCACATCTGCACCCAAAGATAGACTCGGGGAAATCACTGGACCCTTTGTGTCTCCTTTCTCTTTGCTTTCTTACCGCTTGTCTCTTAACTGGCAAGCTGGAGACAGGGCAGTCGAGCCCAACAGGGCTGACAGAGGCTCAGCTTCTACCCTGAATTCTCCAGCAACAGCTGCTGCCTGCGGCACTGGGCTCCATGTCCTGCTGCTGGCCTGTGATGTGTTTCAGGCCCTCCTCCTTCCTGATTCCTTCTCCAGGTTTGGGGTAGAAGGTGATCTGAAAAGAGGTCCCGCTGGGCCGTGGTGGCACACGCCTTTAATCCCAGCACTTGGGAGGCAGAGGAAGATGGATCTCAGTGAGTTCCAGGCCAGCCTGGTCTACAAAGCAAGTTCCAGGACAGCCAGAACTGTTACACAGAGAAACTCTGTCTCAAAAATAAACAAACAAACAAAACAACAAAAATAACTTGAAGGAAATCCCTTTGAAATTTAAAGAGAGGCTGGGCAGTGGTGGTGCATGCCTTTAATCCAGGCAGAGGCAGGCAGATCTCTGTGAGTTTGAGGCCAGCCTGGTCTACAGAGCTAGTTCCAGGACAGCCAGAGTTGCCACACAGAGAAACCCTGCCTTGAGAAACCAAAAAAGGAAAAGAAAAAGAAAGAAAGAAAAAAGAAATTTAAAGAGGAAAAAGGTTTCTTTAAAAGCCAAGGACTTACGTTGAATTTCTTCGGGGGGATACTTTCATCCAGTTGAAGAGACAGCTGGGAGCACCTGGGCTCAACAGGACTACATTTTGGCGCAGATGGGGAAGCAAAGGGGGGCACACTTTGCAGCTGGCAGCAGGCAGTCACAGCCAGCCCAGTCTGCTCCTTCACCCCTGGCTTCACACCGGTGTTCCAGAGAGGTAGGAGACTGGGGCAGCTCTGAGCATCACTTGAGCATTTTTCCCCCACAGTTACAAATGCAGAGAGGGCTGTTCTGGGCAGGCTCCTTCACAGCCTAAGAGATGCAGATGTGTGCACGGGAAGGTGGCCTTTCGGCTGCTCCGACCTCCACAGCAGGCTGCTGGAGCATTTTAGGGCGATCATTCAGGATGCTTGCCTCACCGTCTAGGCCACACAGAAAGGCTGCGGCTGTGGTGCGGACGTACCCGACTCTGCCAGCTCATTGGCAGTAGGGATGAAAAGACAAAGGCATCAGGTAGCCTCTCCCTGTTGGGAACCGGCCCACTCCTACCCAGGCCTTTGGGTAGCAGAGAGAACTGTGTGAAAGGTCTTAACTACTGAGACTACAGTATTTGGAATCTATGCTGTCTCTTGTGAAAGTACATACCATAAAAATCATAGCGCCCTGGGGCCAGTGACGGTGCAGTGGGTGTCAAGGCATTTTCTGCCAAGCCTGATGACCAGGGTTTGATCCTCAGAAGCCCCACAGTGGGAGGGGTGACCTGATTACAAAGTTGTCCTCTGACCTCCACACACACAAAGTAAATATAAATGTAACAAAAAATTACACTAAATACAAGAGGACCAGCGGCGTGCACTAGTGTCCTCCCAGCTAATCACGAGGTTGAATCAGAGCCAAGTTCCAGGCCAGCCTCTTGATAAACCAACCAACCAATCAAACCTGTGGGGGCTGACATGGGACCTTCAGCATCTTCCTCCCTACCCCCTCCAGCGACTGCCTGCCCCCCAATGAACCAAGGTCCTGTCACCACAGCTTGTCTAGGTTGGTGGCCCTTGGCTGAGACACATTCTACTGCACTGCAATAGCAGTTGGGGACTGAGTTCTGAAGGCCAGCAGGTCACTTGGTGAGTGAATAATGGCAGACTCGTGTTTCTATTACCCCGGCAGCAGAGTCTAGTGTTCTCAATGCTCTGGGTCAGACAGGAAGGAAGGGTTTTTCTGTGCCTTTGTAGGCTTGTGTGGAGAGGGCATTTGTAGATGTGGAACTTGGGAGCAAGCTCACGTAGGAAGTGTTGCTGGAGTTATCTCCAGTCCTGCCCAGGCCCGCGGCCACTCAGACCTAAATAAACACACAGACTCTTATTTAAACTGTTTGGCCTAATGGCTTAGGCTTCTTGCTATCCAGTTCTTATATCTTAAATTAACCCATTTCTATCAATCTATAAGTTGCCACGTGGCTTGTGGCTTACGGGTACTTTCACATCATGCTTCCTCTGTCTCTGGCTGGTGACTCCTGACTCAGCCTTCCACTTCCCAGAATTCTCTTCTCTGCTTATCCCGCCTATACTATACTTCCTGCCTGGCTACTGGCCAATCAGCGTTTTATTTATCAATCAATCAGAGCAACACATTCACAGCATACAGAAAGATATCCCCTGCAAGGAAGTCTGAAGTCAGCCATCACACTTTGCAAACTAGTGTGGACTGAATTCTGATGAGATCTCAGGGTGGACATCAACAGTCACCTATGAACTATGACTGTGTTTGTCAAAGGCTCTGGAAACGTCCAAGCTTGTAGACTTCTGATTGATAGTCTCTGACACAGTTTTATGGAGAAAGAGCAGAATCCAAAGGAGTTGCCCAAAGGCACACACCAGGTGCGGAATTGGGGTACTCTGAGTCTTTCAGTTCTGCTACTTACCCGAGGGGCCTGGGTGTCAGGTTCAGCTGTGGTCAGACATGGTACGGTGAAAACATTGGGCTAAGAGGGGAGGTCTCTGCCCATAGACCTCTCTGAACTACAGACCTCCCCTCTGTAAACAGGGAGGTTCCCCGAGCCCTGGGATTCCTGCAGCCTGGTCCACATCAGGGCTAATTCAGCCAAGCTGTTACCTTCCAGCAAGTTGTCAAGTGGGAGACAGCAGGAAGGAGTGCAAGAACACCACTTTGCTTTCTGCAAAACTTTCCCCTTGTGAGATGAAAAGGAGTTAAAGGCAGTTCCAGAATGTTCTGAGGGATGCTTTGGAAGGCATTCAGCCTCAAAGGTGCATCACAAAGCTGTAAATACCTTGGGCTGAGGCACTCATTTCTCAGGCCAATAGGCACTGCAGACTTTTTTTTTTGGGGGGGGGAGCCACCCCTCTTCAAGATAAGAAGCAGCAGCATATGCTGGGTCTTCTGTACAGCTTCCAGATCAGCCAACAGTGCTGCATTCTGAGTCTGTATCGCCCACGGCAGTGGGTACCAAGTGTGAAGAAGCCTTTCCATGTGAGGAGACAGGAGAGGGACCAATAACTTAAGGCCACACAGTAGACAAATGGCAGGGCTTCTAACCGCAGCAGCAGGTGGAATTCCTAGAACCTGTAGGAGACAGGCCACAGAGAGGTGTGTCCGTCCCACAGATGGGTCACCATTGGCCAGGACTGGCCTCAGTACCCAGTGGGAAGGCTGGCAAGAACTGGCCCCAAAGTCACCTTCCTAGAACTCTGAAATGAACAAAACATCTGGGCAGAACAGTAAGAAGGCTGGCCAAGTGCTGACAGCAGGGTCCACAGAGTCTGCCAACTAACAAGACTACCCTTCAGTGAAGCTGGCTTCATATGAACAAAAACTGAAGAGAACTCGTCAGTAGAGGTCCTGCTCTACAGGAAATACTAAGGCTCCCTTCAGCTGAGACAAAGGACCACCAGACAGAAAGCGCAACCTACACAAAGGACTTCTATAAAGGTATGAAATGGAGGTGAAAAGGGGTGGGAGAGAAGGCTTAGCAGTTAAGAACACATACTGCGTTGGATTCCCAGCATCCAAGCTGGGCAGCTCACAACCTTCTGTAACTATAGCTCTAGGGGTATCCAAAGCTTCCGACCTCCATGGTAATCATACACATGTGCACAAACTCAGACACATAACTAAAAATAATAAAACAAAATTGAAACATGTAAAAGGATGACAAATGGGTCACTTTCCATCCCCCCCTTTTCCAGTGCTGGGGACTGAACCTAGAGCTCCCTGCACAGGGGAGCTTGCTCCCACTCCCAGTTTTTTGTTTTGGAGATAGGGTTTCTCTGTGTAGCCCTTGGTGTCTTGGAACTCGCTCTATAGATCAGGCTGGCCTCGAACTCAGGGATCTGCCTATCTTTGCCTCCTGAGCGCTGGGATTAAAGACATGTGCCAACATATCTGGCCTTTGCCTTTCTTATTTTTTTTTTGGTTTTTCGAGACAGGGTTTCTCTGTGTAGCTTTGCGCCTTTCCTGGATCTCGCTCTGTAGACCAGGCTGGCCTCGAACTCACAGAGATCCGCCTGCCTCTGCCTCCCGAGTGCTGGGATTAAAGGCGTGCGCCACCACCGCCCGGCGCCTTTCCTATTTTTAATAAGCGATTACAAGTCTGGTAAAGGCATCCAGTACATGAAAGTGTCATTCCAAGACAGTAGCGGCAGAAACATGGGTGAGCGAATGGAACTATATACACAGCTCACTTCCGCTAGCTGCTGAAATCAAGTTGGTATTAATCTGAGTTGGAGTGTTAGAATTCGATGCTGCTTGTAATTCTCAGGGTAAGTGGAACTACCAAGAGACAACCTAAGAACTTGAGCAGCTCAGTAGAAAGTGTCCGTTTCACATCTTCAAGTGTGTGGCATATGAGGAAGAATGGGGGATGCTGTGGTCTAGTAACAAGGCACATACTTGCAAGGACCCTGACAATGACATCTGCTGTTCCGGATGAAACACCAGGGTTTGAGCACATCAAGGGTGCTTCCGGTGAAAGCTGAAGCCTCCAGAAGAGACGATACTGCAGCCCAGCAGCAGTGGGAAGTGTAACCTGCACACGCACGTTATAGGCCTGAGCCTCCTGATTCTGGAACAGACACCAGTGATGGGTGAGATTAGGGCCTCGGAAGCAACAGCAAGAACCACACTTGGTCTTGATGGGGTTAGTTTGAATTTGACATAATTACTGATGAACGATTTTGAGTGGTGGAGGAAGTCTGTTTTTATCCATGATGGTGCTGGCTGTGTCCTAAGTTGGAGGGTGTCAAGTTGTCGTAAGTTGGAGGGTGTGTGAATCCAGATCTGGATGGGATGAGACAGGGAAGAGGTCAGGCCGTTACTGCAGTGGGCTGGATGGGGAGAGCAGGCTGGAAAACTTGAACTTGCTAGTTGAGCACCTGTGGATAATAGGTCACTTCCTGAAACCCTAGAGGCAGACGGCATTTTTGAGAAAAATCCATAGTTACATGAGATTGCTGGGTATGGTGACACAGACCTGTAGTACCAGCACTAAGGAGACTCTGGTACGATGACCAAGTTTGAGACCAGCCAGGGCTGCAGCGCAAGATACCCAAGAAAGGGAAACAACAATAAACGACACTAGAAATGCCCATGGAAAATCCAAGTAGATAAACCTGGAGCACGGAGATGAGGGTGGGAACAGAAAACTCACCAGGCACAAAAGTCCCGTCCCCTCCCCCCTTTTTTTTAAACAGAGTCTCCTCCTCTTTTTTGGAACTATGTAGTCCTGGCTGGCCTCAAACTCAGAGATTCTCTGGTCTCAGGCATCAGTTAAAACTCTGAACAAATCTAATCAAGGCAGAAGGTGAGGGCAGGAAAGGCCCAGGGAGAGGCTCAACAGGCAGCCAACAAGACTAGTGGACCGACAAGACTAGCGGACCAACAAGTCACTGGAGGACATCAGGAACCCGGCACCATGGACCAGCTAGCCAAATGTGTGCCATGTGACCATGAGGCCAGAAAGACGGTGGAAAACATGGGTGGTCTGGGGGCTCTGAGGCGATAAGCATCTTTTAGGAAAGCATATGCAGGGAGCTGGAGAAGAGATGTGAGCCCAGGGAAGACGCAGCAGATGGCTGCTTTAGCAGAATTTCCTCATGTAAATCTTATCTTATAATGTGATTTTACTTGTATTTTGAAATTCAATTTTGAGCTGTAAAATATTTTTAAACACGAACCTAGTTTTACATTTGTGCTTCCTGTAGCTCAATGAATCTAAGATTACTTTCATGTGCCACCAAGATAAACATTACCTTTTGTGACACAATATCCAGAGCTCCCCAAATTAGCTGCGGCGGCTGGCATCAAGCCCCAGGAGGCCTCATGTCCCCGCCTCCCCAGTGGAGCCATTACTGGGATTTTTGGTTTTTAAGCTGGGAATCTGATCTCATTCCTCACGTTTGCATAAGCACTTGAACAACTGAGCCGTCCCCCTAGTCCCCGGGAGACATCTCACTTGGAACGGTACTTACTGGCTGCAATGGTAAAGGGAAGAGGAGGGAACCCTTCAGCTCCCTCACACCGTGGGCAGTGCCCACAGACCTGGTTACCACCCTCCAAGAGGTAAGTATTTCATGGTCAGCTGTGGCATTGGCTTGGTATTAGGAATGACCCTGTGACATTTGAACTGAGGAGCTCCATTTGCAAACAAGACCACCTTCTCTGCAAAGGCTCAGGAGAAACTGAAAAAGGGGGAAGATGGGAGGAGAGCTGTGCCATGCTGTCTTCTAGGCACGGCCTGGCCATGGCACTCATGACCTCACTGCACTGTAGTTACCCACAGATCAAGGCAACAAGGTTAGTTAGCATTCCAATAGGCAGCAATAACTAGACTGGGGAGAGAACATGATGTAAGAGGGTGCTCGAGGTGTCTGGGGTGGAGTGAGAAGAGTTGGGGGTGGACAGAATCAATAAACACTGTATATAAGTATAAAATTGTATAAAAAAGAATAAAAAATAAAAGCACACTCAGTTCTACGTCTGACTGATCGACTAGGTGGAAATGGGAATGCTATTAGAATTCCCAGAATGCCCTTCTTCAAGTCTTCGTCATCACAGGGCAGGAGGAATGAGGCCTGCGGCGCCCATGTGCAGGCTCCTGCTGCTAACAGCCCCATCGTCTAAACAGACGGGTGTGCTGGAATAACAACAGGCAGATTTTCTCTTTCCTTTTGTTTTTGGAGACAGGGTTTCTGTGTGTAGCCCTGGCTGTCCTGGAACTCATTCTGTAGCCCAGGTTGTCTTTGAACTCAGAGATCCACCTGCCTCTGCCTCCTGAGTGCTAGGATTTAAGGTGTGCGCCACCACAGCCAGTTCAGGTATATTTTCTAAATCCTGCCTTGTCCAATGGGACACCAAGCTAAGCACACGGATGGATGGAATGCGTCTTCAACAGCTCCTTTTCTTCAGCTAGGAAAAGAGAGCCTAGACAGTGCTGTCAGGTAACGGCTGATCCTCCTGGCCATCAGCTCCTACCAGTTTAGGATCTGTGTGTAAAAAGACAGAGCTGACACCACTGAAGACCAACTCTGCTCCAAGGCCCCCAGGCCACTCAGCTTCTCTGGTCTGTTAGAATTCATCCCTAGCATCTAATGGCAACACAAGTGCAGCTCTTGGCTGCTAGCCTGCTGGCCAGAGGCCACACAATTAGCAGGTACCCACCCTGGTGGCTTCATCCTCTTTGGGTTCTTGGAACCCACACAGAGCCTCCTGAGTGCCATGAGAGAGAACTCCTAGAGTATGATTTGTTTTGTTTTTGTTTTCTTTTTCCATGTAGCTCTGGCTAGTCTGTAACTTCCTATAAAGACCAGGCTGGCTTTGAACTCAGAGACTGACCTGCCCCTGCCTCCCAAGTGCAGGCATTAAAGATGTGCAGCATTACACCCCACCCCACCCCACCATGGTTCCTGCTTTAAAAGCCACATCACGTAGCACCAAGGATTAAGGTTTGCAGCTATTTTATTTACAAGTATACATTTAACACAATGAAATAAACACTGATATATTGAAGCCTAGTTAATAGTAGTGTAACATGTCTATCATTTTGATGATTACATTATTTTAAACAACAAACTACACTGAAAAATTAATGCCGATAAAATTCTTGGTCATAATATTAAGAAATACAATATATAAATTGAAAATATGATTGTTTAAAATTTGAAAATGGAAGTGAACTCATTTGGACAGAGTCAGACGTTAACATAATCTGAAAGGGGAGGACCTCTGACCCAAATGACATCTTTCAGGTTAACAGAAGAAAACAGAAGCATAGTTTTATCTTCAAGGATGACGGGCAGTCTGCTTCTTCAGGTGGAATCAATTCCCAGTGTCCTCTGCAGGTTCTGCAGCAGAACCGTCACATCACCGAGCATGAAGACTTTCCTTGTGAAGCTGCTCCATCAATCTTCTCTGCTTCCAAAATTATCCTTTTAAAAACATCAACAGCAGTCTGAAGAGAAGGCAGAAACAATGACAGGATTAGTTCTCAGTAGCCTCTGATAGCTGTTCATGACTGACAGGATGGAGGAGGGTAGCCACTGACCTGTCCTCAGGTCTACATGGAGGCTGGAGGGTTCCAGAAGTCCCCAACCCCAGACCTTCTTCACAGCAACTAGCACCAGCCTGCACTCTGTTCTGCCCCATCCGCTTCCATGATGCTCTCTGGACACTTGGGGCCCTGCTCTACTCTGGCTTCCTTCTCCCTGGAGACTCAAGCCACCAAGTACAAACCTGTCTAGCCAAGTTCTGGGAAACCCCACTCCTCCCAGAGCTCCTCTCCTCTCCTCTAGTGACTGTCACCCCAATCTTAGCTCTGTTGTCCAACTCTGTTTTGTGTCCCACCACACTAACCTCCTAGCTCAGAGTCCAGACCGCTCAAGCCTGCAGACCTGGCCTCCCACTCCTGTCCTGCAGCAGTGAGCTAACCACTTTCATTCTTTCCTCTGGGTTAGCTCTGGCCTCACAGTACTGAACCCCTTACTCAGGAAGTGTCCATTAGCATGGCAACACTGCTCAGCCCAGGGGAGCGTGCTGGGGGGGCGGGGTCACGGACAGGACACCTTTGATCCTGTATCGGGTGATCTAGCTACAGTCCCTCAGCTTACCTCACTCTGAGCCTGGGCCCTCTCATATCTTTCCTTCCTGACCACGGCTGGTGGCTAATCCCTTGCTCTGTAATTCACTGGGAAACTGAAGTTGCTTCCACAAGAGAACACCACGTTCTCGTCCACCACACCTACTCACACCCCTGCTTCCGTCCTGCTCAGTGATTAAGTCTGTGCATCTGACGATTCAAGCCAATCCCAGCGGTCATCTCTCTTGAAAATGTGAGAATGCAACACTGAGGAAACGGGCAGGGCTCTGGACAGGTCTGAAGTTGGTTCTACTGCCTATGCTATAAATTACATAGTGACCTCAAGTTCTCTAACTTCTTTACATTTTAATTTTCTCTTTTCTAAAATGAGAGTTTAACAGATAATTTTGAGGACAGAGTAGGCAAGCAATAAATATTAAATTCAATTAAAACCGCAAGCATCATTAGTGACTAACCCCTACTCCTGCTATCTGGATTTCACTGTTCCACAATCGAGCCCATTCAGACAGACTGAACACGGACATCTGAACACAGAAATGAACAGATCCAACAGGAGGGCATAAAGGTTAAATGAGCCCATCTCGGATCTTGATGAATTAAGGGTTGAGAGAGAAGACCGACTCTTCAATTCAGTTGGATGCATCAGGAGGGGCCCAGGAAGAGTGAAACCTGAGTAGACCTTGAGGCTGAGGAATTTCCTCCTGAGAAAGAAGAGCAGGGCAGGAAGAGTGCATGACTCTTGCCTCTCTGGCCTTGACAAGTCAGCTAGCTACCCCGTGAGCCTGGTGTTTCCTCAGAATGGTAAAGCCTACTCATCTGAGTGTGGATCAAATAAGGCCATGTGATGAAACTTAAATGTTATGAACTACCAGGGAATGCAAGGAGACAGTGGAGAAGTGTCCTCCCTGTGCTTAAAGCAGCAGCAGAGGTCTGTGTGGAGGGACTGGAAAGCACAGCACAGGCTGCCACAGGCCTTGGGCACGCACTAGAGGAGGCTGAAACGTGTGGTTTGCAGCTGGAGGAAGATCAGGCAGCCGAGGGGAAGAAGAGAGGGGGGAAGGAGGAGCAGCACAGCACAGACACCAGAGGTCTGGGCAAAAGACCAAGCTTAAACTGAAGCTATGACTAAACAGAAGCAGCAGTTCTGGGCAGGCTTCTAGTAGAGAAATGACATTCCCCTTAAAGGGACAGCCACAGGGACTCTTAATTTGTGCTTAAAATAACCATGCAGCTGACTCACTTTCTACTGCAAAGGGACACAGAGTTAAGTCTCCTTGTGTGTATCTTATTCTGTTCCAGCCTATGGACACAGCCACAGTAGCAATAACACTCTCAGTAAGTATCCTTCTCTGTAGAATGGTTGCAACCATTCTAGGCCCACCACAAGCACGGTATTTATCAAACTTAAAAATACTAGTATCTTTCTAAAACACCTAAAGTTAGTGTAATAAATGGCATAAGGTTAAAAATGAAGTAAGTGCCGGGCGGTGGTGGCACATGCCTTTAATCCCAGCACTCGGGAGGCAGAGGCAGGCAGATCTCTGTGAGTTCGAGGCCAGCCTGGGCTACAGAGTGAGTTCCAGGAAAGGCGCAAAGCTACACAGAGAAACCCTGTCTTGAAAAAACAAAAAAACAACAACAACAACAAAACAAACAAACAAAAAAAAGAAGTAAGTAGGATTAAAAATGACAGGTAAAATGCGAACTGGAGAGATGTATGCTTGTAACTAATGAGGCTGACACAAAATTAAATTTACAAACTATATACCTGATTTTCTTTAGCAGAAGATTCCAAAAAAGCTGCATTCCAAGATTCTGCCAAAGCTTTTCCTTCTTCATAACTGATCACCCTAAGCGGAAAAGAGAACTCTGAATCTTTGACATCTAAAACATCTATGATTAATTTATCAAATAGGCCCCACTTTGATCCACTTTGCTATGGATGAGGCAGAAGCATGTGCTTTACACACACACTACCAGGAAGCAATGCAGGAGTACTTTGTTCCGCCTGGGCTGGGAACAGAATGCACAAGTCTCAAGGGTCATCTCTGTGCCAATGAGCTCTTGCAGTTCAGAGAAGTGACCCCTTCCAGCACCGCAGCACCAACCACTACAGCTATGCCACAGGGAGGGTTTAAGCAAGTCAGGGTCCGGAAAATCCCACCAGGGCCCCAGTTCACCAGCCTAGGCTACTCGAGGCTCCTCCCAATGCTCTGCCACTGGGTTCCCTCGACAAGGTGTCCCGCCCCTGTTCATCACTGTGATCACAACCAGTACGCAAAGGTATTGTGTAAAAACTGAATAATATCTGTCTTGGTAACTAATCCCAAGAGAATTTCCCAGTTTGCTTCTCATTCTAAACAAGTGCGGCATTTTCACTGCATATTGCTTCTGCAGTACACAATAACAATACTTCTTCCATGAGACTTACGGGCTACATACCGTTCCATATGCAGGTCTTTCTTATTTCCAACCAACATAATTGGTATCCTATTAGGAGAAGCACAAGAACAGAGCTAAGTCAGCTCCAGCCTTTCCAGCTCAGGAGATGCTAACACACACTTCTAGAGAAGAGAGAGGGTACTTACTGCACTTTCCCCACCATATCCAACAACTTGCCGTGGATAACTTTAATTACTTCAAAACTACAAAACAAAAAGCAGACATCATTTTAACACAGAAGTTTAAAAACTCACATTTATAGAGGGAAAAATACACCACAAACTCACCATTTTAACTTGAACTCAACACAAAGAATTATCCTATCAACTCTTTCACATATGATACTCAGTGATCCTTACCGAGACTACTCAAAGTGACAGATTCATGCTGTGTAAGTCTAGCACTGGACTGACAAACCCCAAGAACACAGACTTTATCCTCAAACTGTATCCATTCAATGGAAATCTGGAGAACTTTTCTGAGGTAGTATTCCCTAGGGATCAGCTGTGTTCCCTTTCCTTTCTTGTTTCTGAGACAGTCTTGATGGACAGCCCTAGCTGGCTTGGGATTTGCTACATAGACCAGGCTTGGCCAGTTCTGTGTGCCCCTGCCTCCCCAGTGCTGGGATTAAAGGCATGTGACCAAGCCTGCCTCCCCCTCCTTTTCTATGCACCATCTTTCACTGAGTGATGCCAACCCCTTGATTTTACTATGGATGTGCCGATGATCTTCCAACATGTCACAATGATTAACTTAAAATCTGCCACAGTGGGATCATTCACACCTCTGACTATTGGCTAACGGACATGAGCCATTCCCACCCTCACTCAGAAAACCCGGTGTGAGCATCAGCCAGCACACACTGCATTCCTTTTGAAGCTGCCCAGAACCTGACAGTCTTCCACTCCCCTCTGTGGTCCCATGGCCCAGCTCTGTGCTTCTTCCCATGGCTGGTGTCTACCTGGATGACTCCCAAGTCCTGACCTGACTTCCTTTCCTTCTGCTCTCCCTCATTCACTCTGCTGGGCCTCCAGTACTGTCAGAAAATCCTACTAAAATGTCCTCTCCCTTGAGATCCTGAACCACGCTCCCTTACTAATCTCCAAGTCTTTACTCTATGGCACTTTCTCTTAGGTTTATTTGTAAGTTGTGTATATGTGTGTCTGTGTGGGTGTCTGCATCATCTAGAACAGAGCACTGGAACTCCAGGGGCTGGAGTTACAGGCCACTGTGGGCTGCCCAGTGTGGGTCCTGGAACTGTACTTACAAGAGTAGTGCATGCTCTCTAACCCTCAACAGCTCTTCTGAGACTTGCTCCCCTACGGAAATCCACAGACTTCCCCCCACAGCTCTCATCCCCTTCTTCCCATTTTTCTATCACAGTACCATTGTCAGGGGAGGACACAAGAAACTCCAAGACAGCTCAAGCTTTAACAAAGACTGCTGAGTACATCACACATACTGTTACTGATAAAAATTAAACTTTACCCACCCCATTGAAGCTCGTCAATAGGATAGGGCACCCCACTTCTACAGACTGCACTTTGGATCCACAGTTCCCTCAGCTTTGCTGCATTTGCCTACACTGAATGAAGAGATACAGTAGCTAGTCACAGGAGAAACAGTGGAAGGCTGGGGCTGGGTGGGAGCCAGCAGGACCAGCTTCCTCTCTAGTAACCGCACCCTCCTGTGACCTCCCGGTGAGAGCTGGCCCTAGCGATTGCTTTACAACAACCCAAACAAGACAATGGGATTGGGTACCATGGAGGCTAGAGCCTAGCAGTCTTTATTTCCATCTTGCGTAGATTCTGATTCATTCTGTGTGCTCGTCCTGATGGGGAGGGTTATTAGGAGGGAAATAGGATGGCTCCCAGCCAGAAAGAAAGTAAGAGCATCATCCAACAATAAACCCACGTGACAAGCCTGAAACGCCCTTCCCTAGCCAGTCCTTCTGACAGGCCTGAAGCAGAAGACCTAGCTATGCCATGCTTGAGCCAGGAATCTAAGATCTGTATATTGTTTTAAGCTTCTACGTTTTCAACTAGTTTGTTATGTTGCAGATAGCCATGCAGTAGACAGAATTTCAATTAAAAGCAAATAAACTATTACTGTCTTCAAACAATTTGACTTCTATTGCATGAAAAACAAACAACATTGGTTTTGTGTAACTTTTTGGTGCGTGTGTAGATCAGAAGACAGCTTTTGGAAGTCAGTTCTCTCCCTCCACCTCAGGTCCTGGAGCTCGAACTTCAATCTCTTGTTTTATGGTCAGAGTCTCAAGCAGCCCAACCTTGCCTCAAACTCCTACCTGTCTCAGCCTCCCATGTGCTGGGTTTACAAGCACATGCCACCACGTCAGCCCCCAATAAGCACTGTTTTAGACGAGAGGCTGTCTACTAAAGCAGTGCAAAGTGACCTGTTCTACGTTGTTAGAAGAAGTGAGTGAAAACCCACAGCTTCCATTCTCTCTCTGATCTGTAATCTTCCCCATTTCTAGAAACTTAGAACAGAAGGTCTCTGCTTTATGCTGTGACAAGAACCAATCCTACAAACTTCATGATACAAAGGAATGATGTAAGACTTTGGCTTTACTTCACAAAATAATAATGGTTATGATTTATAGGTAAATAGAGAGAGAGAGAGGAGAGAGAGAGAGAGAGAGAGAGAGAGAGAGAGAGAGAGAGAGCGAGAGAGCGAGCATGAGTTCCACCCATGTGGTGGATGGTTCATGCCTGTAATCCCAGCATTTGGGAAGAGTCAGGAGAACTGCTTCATACAGAGTGAGATCCTGTCTTAAAAAACAAAAACAAAACAAAACAAAAAAACAAAAAACAAAACAAAACAACAAACAAAAAAGATGAGGCTGGAGAGATGGCTCAGCACATTAGAGCATTTGCTGTTCTTGTAGAGAACCTGGTTTCCCAGCACCTACACAGCAGCTCACAACTGCCTGTAATTCCAGTTCCAGGGTCCGACACCCCTTGCTGAACTCTATGGCCATTGTACACACGAGGGGCACAGACATACACACAGACAAAACACCCATATATATATAAAATACAAATAAATCAATGTTTTGAGAACTTATAGCTGTGATCAATAAATTGGCTTTTTTAAAAATAAAAGTTTTAAAGTCAGGGATGGTGGCACAAGCCTTTAATCCCAGCAGTCTAGAGGCAGAGGCAGGAGGATTCTGTGATTTTGAGGCCAGCTTGGTCTACAAAGTGAGTTCCAAGACAGACAAGCCTACACAGAGAAACCCTGTCTCAAAAAACCACCACCACCACCACCACCACCACCACCACCACCACCACCACCACCACATAACTAATGTTTTACTAACATATCTCTTGGATATTCATAAATCTTGTGTATTCAGTATACAGATTTCTAACACACACTTCCCCTGCCCCTTTACTTCCTCATTGGAGTCACTGAGGGTACTCGTTAAGCAACAGTTCAAGCTGGGTGTAGTGGCACATGCCTATAATCCCAGCACTTGGAAGGTAGGAGGATCAGGAGTTCAAGGGCATTCTCAGCTACATAATGACCTCCAGGCTAGCCTCGGTACTAGAGACCCAGTCTCAAAGCAAACCAAATAAAACAAACAAAAATAGTTAAAAAAAATCATTATTACCACATTTTCTAGTGCAACAAGGGAAAGGTGGTCAGAACCCACAAAGAGACAACACAGCACACCTTCTGTTCTTGCTTTGCATGAAGCCACGGTCTTCTCAAATAGTTAAGATCTTTGGAGGACAAGTTTACACATTTTTATTTTTTAAAATAAAACTGTGTGTGTGCCACTGCACAAGTATGGAGGCCAGAGCACAATTTTTGTGAGTTAGTTCTCTTCTACCATGGGTTCATGGGACCAAACTCAGTTCCCTCAAGCTTGTACAACAATTACTACTAAGTATCTACTAAGCTACCTTGCCAGCCCAGGTTTCCTTACTTTTAAAATAAGTTCAAGGTAATAATAAATGTAACGTCAAATGCTGTTTCTAACTGAAATGCCATCCACCTGATACAAAAAATAAAAACATTAGTAAAAGGAATCAACAAATACATTAAGAAAATATTCTCAGCAGGGTGTTGTGACAAATGCCTTTCAAAATCACAATTGGGAGGCAGAGGTAGATCTCTGAGTTCAGGGCCAGCCTGGTCTACAGAGTTGAGTTCCAGGACAGCCAGGCTAGAAACTGCCTAACACTCTGCAACGACTCCCCAATACACTAATTCTACAAAGTAACAATTGTAAAGTAACTAACTTCCTAACAATCATAAAAATTAATTTATAAATCACAGTGTTTTCCAAGTAAAATCCGTGAAAGTATACAAATGTGCTGGTTAGTACTGATTGTGGAGTCACCTAGGAGGCCTGCCCTAGGCACCCGAGGGGATGATCTTGGTTAGACTGACTGATGTGAGAAGACCAACCTAATGGCACAGCAGAGCCTGAGTTTAGGTCCTGACTCCATAAAAAGGAAAATGCTAGCTTAGAACCAGCACTGACTGTTCCGATTCTTGACTGGATATAATGTGACCAACTGCCACAAGCTCCTGCTGCCACTGGATGAGGATTCCCTTAAACTGTGAACCAAAATAAACCTACCTGGCTGGGTGTGACAGTGTTCACCTTTAATCTCAGCTCTCCGGAGGCAGAGGCATGTGAGTTTGAGGCCAGTCTAGTCTATATATGAGTTTCAGGACAATCAGGGTGACACAGTGGGATCCTGCACCAAATAAACAAATACACTACTGAACAGATGAGGGCTAATAAGTTATTCTAAAACCATATAACTAAAATTTCAAAAACTTTTGTAATTACTATAAAGAAAAAAAAAAAACACCCCAGAACTAAATCCTTAACTACTTAGAGTGATCTTGAAAATTAAAAAGATCAGCTGGGCATGGTGGCACACATCTTTAACCCCAGCACTCAGGGAGAGGAGGCAAGTAGATCTCTGTTGAGTCCAAGGCCAGTCTGGTCTACAAAGAGATTTCCAGGACTGCCAGGGCTGTATCACACAGAGAAACCCTATCTCGAAAAACAAAAACAAAACAAAACAAAACAAAAAAATCAAGTCCCAAATTAGTAAGTAGGGCATGTGATTCGGTGAAAGAGAGAAAAAGAAAAACAATAACAACAACGTCCAGATTAGTGCAGTGTTAACAGTATCTTCTTGGGTATCCCCAGAGCTATTTGCACATCTCTCCAATTGTTTCTCAGGAATACGGAGCTGGCTAAGTTTGTTTTGACTTGGGTATAAGGGGGGGGGGGGGGGGACCAGCAGCAAAGGGTCTGTTCACAGAAGTGTCACAGTACCTGGTTTCCAGTTACACATCAACACCTCAAGGTATGAGACCCTGCCATGGAGAAAAATGCAGACACACTCACACACACGGAAGAGGATACTCGAATTTCTGTTGGTGAGAGTGTGCAGGGGTTAAGATCCTAGACACTGCCCCATAAGAAAGCCACCAGCCATGTGAGGCTAACTGAGCAGCTGAAATGCAGCTTGAGTAACTAAGGGACTGAACTTGCAATTTTGTTAAATTTGAGCTCATTTTAGTAGCCACATGAAGCAGGGATATGGAACAATTCCATCACTGCAGTCAAAGTTTACTGGACAGCTGGCCTGGACTTCAGAGTGGAAGACTCAGGCATGGAATCAGTGTCACACACAGCCAATGCAACCCTGGGCTGGTGTTTAATGTTTAATTTCTTTCTTGGGAAGGTGAGAAATGAAACATCTGAAGAAGGGTAACTCATGGTAAGTTAGTGATGGATTTTAAAAATTACTTTATGTGTTCATGGGTATGTATGCAGTATGGTTGACCTCAGGTGTCTTCCTTAATCTTCTCTAACTGATTTTTTTTTTTTTTTTTTTTGGTTTTTCGAGACAGGGTTTCTCTGTGTAGCTTTGCGCCTTTCCTGGAACTCACTTGGTAGTCCAGGCTGGCCTCGAACTCACAGAGATCGGCCTGGCTCTGCCTCCCGAGTGCTGGGATTAAAGGCGTGCGCCACCACCGCCCGGCTAACTGATTTTTTGAGACAGAGTCATATGGAACCTGGAGCATGCTGACTGGCTAGACCGGCTGGCTATCAAGCCCCAGTGTTGAGATTACAGACACATGCCAACATGCCTGATTTTTACATGGCTGCTGTGGATCCAAACTCAGGTCTTCACACTTAGACAGTTAAAAAGTACTTTATCAACAGAGCCATCTTTCCAGCATCAGTAAAACATCACTAAAGGGGCAGACAGTATGACAAACTGGTATTTCACACACTGAAAAGATGTCAGCTAGCCACTAAATTTCTACTGACACTGGCATTTCCATGAAGTCTTCAAAGATAACTGTTTCCACTGTCATAGTTCTCCTCACATACTCAGCCACACCTGTTTTGTTTACAACAACAGACCACTCCTTTTGTGACAATGGATGCCATCCCTGGTAACAAATGTGTGGCTAGAAACCAAAACCAATTCTCACTAACAGTGAATGCATTTTTAGTCAGTGAAACCCTATTACTCCAAAGGTCTTGCTTCATAAATCCACAGGACAAAGTAGTCAAACAGACTCAAATCCCTAATTTGTATTGGTCAGTCAATTCCATATTAATATAGCAAAATACACAAAACATAAACCAGTTAAGTTCACTATTTCCCATTCAAATAGCAGAAAAGCTCAGTTCACAAAGTTACCACCTAGGCACTCTCAGCTAAGTAAACAGAGTTTATTCTATCAGTGTAATGAAATTTACTGAGGATTCTACTCCCTGTAAGAATCTGATTGCTTCACAAGAAAAATCACATTTAGTGTAATAACCATTCTGTTACTATTAATTCCAGTATAATCCTTTAAAAGGGTCTATGCATAGTAAATAAACTCAAGCAAGCAGCTAGAGTCTTACCTTTTGATTGATGTAACAGAATACACAAGAATATAACCATTAATATCTATGGAGTATGTCTGAGGAAAAATGGAATATTCATCCTGTGGAAAAAAATTAATTACATTTGAGTAGTCTTCATAGAGCAGAGTAGACAATCTTTACAAGTTTTTCATGTATTACTTAAAGAGATTAAATCAAAGAAAACAAAGTTCTATATGTCAGCCAGAGCTACAGAAGACCCTGTCTTCAAAAAAAAAAAAAAAAAAGTGTTTGATTCATAAAGAAAATCTTCAATGGTCCCAAAAGACTTGTGTCATGATTTTAAGAAAATATGCAGGACAAGGACAGTCAATAATTAATGCGAAGTTAACATTTGAACAGACTAATACAAAGTGAATTTTTTTGAGAAAGGAACAATCCTGCAGGCATGTGAATGAACACATAAAGCTACAGTAATTAGCTAACTCATACTGGCTTATGAATGAATGAACAGACAGGAAAAATGTAAAAAGATGCAATTATGTATGGGAATTATGTACACAGTAAGAGTGCCCTTCAAATCAGCAAGGATAAAAAGTGTGCAAATACAAGTACAGAGCCTTCTTTGGATTAAGCTGGATCTCTTAATTGTACTTCAGCAAAAATGTAATCTATATAGGAATCAAAGATTTAAAGATAAAAATGGCTTGGCTAGGAAAGTGCCTGCCTTGTAAAGCATGAGGAACTGAGTTGAGATCCCCAGCACCTACATAAAAGCCAGTGCAGTAGAGTGCACCTGTAAGCCCAGTGCCAGCCTGTGTGTGTGGAGACATGCAGATCACTGGCTCATTGGCCAGTTTATTGAGCCAAATCCTCGAGTGTGAGGTTCAATAAGAGACCTCACCTAAAAAGACAAAGTCAAGGGCAACTGAGGAAGACACACAACACCAACCTCTGGCCTTTACATGCGTGCACATCTACTAACACCCACACACTGACACTCACACAAGATCTCCTTCCGTATATAATAGTCATCAGTTACCACAAATGGCACGTTCAACGCAGGGCTGCTGTAGAACCAATATTGACAACAACGTAATAGATCAATAATTACGATATAGCTAATAGCTGCCTATCATGTGATCACCAGGAGCTATGTGTTTATGGAATAACCTCCATAATGGAGATCTATCACTTTTGGTAAATACTGTACTTGCATATCCATCGTATATCATAATAATGGTATAATACAGTATTGTGCCTTAATTAAGTTTTACGATTTACCTTGTTGGTGAAATATATATGTTTTTTGAGACAGGCTTTCTCTGTCTAACAGTCCTAGAACTTGCTTTGTAGAGGAACCTGGCCTCAAACTCATTGAGATCCACCTGTCTCTGTCTCCCAAGTGCTGGGATTAAAGGCGTGTGCCACTACCGCCCCAGCAACTATAAATATTTTTAAAGCACTTTTTTTTTTTTAAATTAAAAACAGGGTTTCTCTGTGTAGCCCTGGCCATCCTGGAACTTGTTCTTTAGAACAGGATGGCCTCGATCTCACAGAGATCTGCCTGCCTCTGCCTCCCAAACCCTGAGATTAAAAGTATGCCTGCCACCACCACTCAGCAAAACACAATTTTTAATGGTAAATTTAGTTATGGCATAAAACTGTCAAATGAATCTATTCTAGGTTTTTGGATTTTTGTTTGTTTGTTTTGTTTTTTCAAGACAGGGTTTCTTTGTGTGTCCCTGGCTGTCCTGGAACTTGCTCTATAGATCAGGCTGGCCTCTAACTCAGAGAACTGCCTGCCTCTGCCTTCCAAGTGCTAGGATTAAAGGCATGCACCACCATAGCCCAGCTACTCTAGGTTTTTTTTTTTTTTTTTTTTTTTTTTTTGTTTTGTTTTGTTTTGTTTTTCGAGACAGGGTTTCTCTGTGTAGCTTTGCGCCTTTCCTGGAACTCACTTGGTAGCCCAGGCTGGCCTCGAACTCACAGAGATCCGCCTGGCTCTGCCTCCCGAGTGCTGGGATTAAAGGCGTGCGCCACCACCGCCCGGCTACTCTAGGTTTTTAAATACACTCGTCTATAGCTCGCAATCTTTGTTTTGAGACAGGTCTCAATGGAGCCCAGGTTTGGTCTCAAATCTGCTATTTAGCCAAGGTTTAATTTGAACTCCTGATCTTCAGCCTCCATTTCTTTAGGATCAGGATTGTAGGCTTGTCAGGCATGGCCTATAGTTCAGATTTACTAAAACATCTCATCTCAAAATTAGACCAAACCAAAATATTTCGTGCAAACTTAAACTAAGCAAGTTATATTAACCACATTCATTATTCTCCTCAGCTGGACAATTAAGTCACAGTGATGGTCATGTAGTGTGCAAATGTACTATAATGGCATTCTGGTCAACAATGAACCACAAAGCAATTATAACTGAGCTGGAAAATCCCAACTGCCTAGTGATATTACTGTTGAAACACAATGCACTACATTCTATCTGTAGTAGTGCCGGACGTTTTAGAAGACCGTGCTTCTAGTGGTATGAAAGTACAGCACAATTATGTGTAACATCTGCACATTTACTTCATTTAGAGGCCAGTTTCACTATCCTGCTTCAGCCTCCAGAGTGTTGGGTTTAAAGGTGTGGTATGCACTACTATGTCCTGCTAGATATAACACATAATTCTTAAAAATAAAATTAAAAACACTGATTTATTTTTTGTGTATATGCTTGTATGCCTGTATGAGTTTAAATGCATCACTTGTTTGCAGGTACCTGCAGAGACCAGAAGAAGGTGTCAGATCCCCTGCAACTAGTGTTACAGGCAGTTGTGAACCATCCAATGTGGCCATAAAACTCAGATCCTCTGAAGAGTAGCAAGTGCTCTTAAGTACTACATCTCTCTAGCCCCCACTACATAATCTTGACAATAATGGTGAGATCTCCCAAAGCCCTACTTTTCAGAGTGTATTCTTGTTATTGATACATGGACGTGTTTGTAGTGATATAAATTACAAAGTAAAAAGTACTTGCTATTTATTATGAATATTTATGGTATGCATTTTTTCCTAAAATATGAAGACTACTGTGTAAATTTATTAGATAATGATGATTTTGAGACGAGGTCTTGTTAGGCTGGTCCTTAACTCTAGTGATCCTGCCTCAGCCTCTCAAGCAGCTGAGAATACAAATGCATTCTAGTGGGCCTGGCTACAGATTATTTTTAAAGAATGTGATTTTGGGAAGCTGGAGAGATGGCTCAGTGATTAAGAGCACTGGTTGCTCTTCCAGAAGACCAGGGTTTAATTCTCAGCACGCACTTGACAGCTCACAACTGTCTGAAATTCCAGTTTCTTGCCCTCTTCTGGCCTCTGTGTGTACTGCATGCATGTGGTGCACAGACATTCAAGTAGGCAAAACATCCATACACATAAAATAAAATATAAAATAAAGGACAAAAAAATAAAAAGAACATGTCTTTTTAACATCAGTCCTTACTATTTACTAACAGCCTCACCCCCAGAACTGAACATCCTGAAGCCAGAAGCAGGAGATTCATTCTCTAAGTTTTCTATGGAGTAAGGGCAGACCAGCTGGAGATGCCACGTTTCACTGCTGTGAACTGCACATTGAATGTAACCTTTAAGACTATTGATATTAGCAAAGGTGAGAACAATTATCCAAAGTAATCAAGCCTGGATGTTCACCAGAACGGCAGTACTGACAAAGTACTGCTCTGAACTACATAACACACATCCATCCCTATGCTAGGATCCTGTCAGTTTTGTTACCTGCATTATCAGACCATTAAAATCACTGAAGACTGTCTGATGACCAACTGTACAGTCATGTCTAAAGCAAAGCAGTTCCTTAGAAGAATGCACCTGTGTTGATTCAGAAAACCACAGGATGACATTTCCTCCCCAGCCCTGCTTAACTGCCCCTATCAATTGAGTTATAGCAAAGCACCCTTTGGTCTGAGGGAATATCAAGCTACAGAAACCTCAATCTAACCGTCCTGTGCAGGCTAATACCAGGAAAGCAGAAGGCATAGCAAAACTCATCTTTTGTCTTCAGGTCACTGAATAACTAAAAACAACCAGGACTCAAAGTCTTTTTTTTTGGGAAACAGGGTCTCACTATGTAGACCAGGCTGGCCTCAAACTCACATCTGCCTCTGCCTCTGCCTTTGAGTGTTAGGATTAAAGGTGTGTGCTACATGCTCCACCTGACTCAAAGCTCCTTAGTGGGGCAACAGACTTAGCCCCCACTTTCCAGTGGCTTAAAAAAGATTCCAAAGATACAAGAGCAAATCTGAGGTCCAGGTAATGTCAGAGTCTCACTCTAAACATCTTTGCCCAGGACCCTAAGTTTAAAGCTGGTTTACAGCAACATCAGTGGCTGTCTCCCTCACACTAAATGTGTCTTCATTCAGGAAATAAAGTGTCTATTCAACCTTAGGGACAGAGAGAAGCCCCTCAAATTGGACCCAATCCCTACTCAGGGATCTCCCCTACTAGTTCTAAGAGTCATATTGTGTAAGCCATGGATTGCCAGGGGCTGTTACCATCTCTTGTTTTAATAACTGCACATTCTTTCAAAGACTAGAAGGGGTCTGTGGGAGGAGAACCGCTAGTTTCTGACTGATCACACATGCTCCACCACAGGCTCTGGGTGCACGGGGGCGGGGGGGGGGGGGGGAAGGAAAGGGCATGCCACAGTGTTCTCTAGAAGCTCAGAGGCACACACATTCAGAGTTTATTGCTTCCAGAACAGAAACTCTAGGTTTCTCCAGTGCTAACAGCACTTAGTTCAGCTATCTCCTGCTTCACACCCTCCTTCTATGCTTACCTCAAAACAAAGCAGAAGGAATTCATTTCTAAGCACAGGACATTTTAGGTCCATTTCAATATGCCCAGGTCCCATAAAATGCCTCCATTCAACACTGCAGAGGTTAGCCCACTCACCCGCCCGCTGGCCTGACCCTCTGTGACTCTGCTGCAAGGGCAGGAATCGTCAGAGCTGAAAGCCCGGCCTCTTTATACTCCCCCTCTCCAGTGAACAGGGACAAATTCAGTCTAACAAAATGGTTTCTAGGAAAGGCAGAACCGGGTGCCATGGAAACAAGGCAGCTAAGTTGTCAAAGGACTTTTCTGTTTCCTGGAGTGCTCTTCTTTCTCCTTTGTCCCAGTCAGTACCCCTAGAAATACATTCCATACATCAGTGCTGCACTGATTAACCTGAGTATCCTTTTTTCTGTGCAGGGGGAAATGCAAGAATTGGTTTTTGGTAACTACTCATCAAATCAAATCAACAGTTAAATCTGACCACCACACAATCTAACCAATCTGGTGTGTCCTGGCTCAAGGCCTCACAAGAGGAAGTAAGCTTTACCTTTCTCGTCAGTTCCCTGGAAAATATTTGATTTTTCTCTTAATGTAGAAAAATATACATACGGAAGGCCAGAGGGAGGGAAGTGATATGATTATCAACCCTCACTCTGCTGACAATATAGTTAAAACAGTTCTGATATAGAAACAATGCCTCAGAAATGTGCCCTGAGGTCTTACAAAGCCTGGACAGAAAGCACATTAACATTCTGCTGTACCCACAGCCCGAGACCCAAGAGTGTGCAGGAGGGATGCTGCTGGGCAGACACCAAGCTACTGCTGCAGGGGTCCTGAGTCACTTACCTGCCCCGCTGTGTCTACAAGCTGGAGATGATACTCTTGTCCATTGACTGTGATCAACTTCGTGAAAGCTACAAGGAAGGAGAATAAAATACTAGTTTACATACATTAACTCTGGATTACTTACAAGTTTGAACAATGAATGACAACTGATCAAACTGAGTCCCTAATAATCTTGCCAGAAGTTCCCATTAATGGAAAATGAACAAGCTCTGAACTGCACAGACTGTCTCCTTCCTCCACTGGCCTGCTAGGAATTGCTGATGAAAATCAAGCTCAGGAAAGCCTTGAATCCTTTCCAGAGGAACTGCAGTCAGCAATAATTCACATCCTATAAAAACAATCTGACTATTCCGTAGAGAGCACTTCCTCTTAGGAACGTGTGAAATACACTATAAAGCCTCAAGTCTAGAATGAACCAAAACCACAAAAATCTTCCATTAATTCGTAGGGAGTCTGGTGTCAGAGCACAAAGAACTAGTATTATTTGAAGTGCTAAGACCCTTTAGTACATTAAAAAACAACAACAACAACAACAACAACAACAAAAAACCCAACAATTTACTGACAGGTAATGTAGCAATGGAACAGATGTTCTGGGCTGAAAACCACCATTCTTTCCCAGCTTAAAGATCCAAGCAATTTGTCACTTTTCCCAGTAAGGATAAGAAAAGTCAGTTCAGAATTTCAAGGGGACAGGCTTCCAAACACAGGACTGCCCACAGCAACAAACCTTAGCCTGTAACCATCTGGAGCCCCACAATACAGCCCATACAATATAGGTCCAGCAGCAGAAACTATCCTTTCCACAGCAGAAAGAGGCCCCAGCATGTCTCACAACCGAAAGGAAAAGCAAGAGACAAAGTGGAAATGATTCAGAAAACTAAGTGACAAAGAGAAAGGCAGGGGATTCCATGGAAACATGAGTGCTTGAGGGAGGGAATCTGTATTACCCTCTCCTAACTGCAAGCAGGGCTGAAGGACAAGTTCACAGACTGTACATTATTATCCTTGACCCTTTTCTGGAAATGGTCACATCAAGGTAAATAGGTAAATCAGATGAAAAGTGAACAAGAATAATTCAACTTGGAAAATAACCAATATAAATTCACTGAAAGCTGGGTGTAGTGCCACATATGTTTAAAAATCCCAGAGTTTGGGAGGCAGAGGCAAGCAGATTAGAGATCAGCCTGGTCTACACAACAAGTTCCAGAGCAACTCAGTAAGATTCTGTCTCAAAACAACAACAATAATTCATTTATTCTGTAAGAGTTCTACTCTGACCTCTGACTTGAAGTCACTTAGCATTGCAGGAGCTTTCAATCACTGTCAGCCAGGAGGCAGCGACATATACCCGTGAGAAACCGTTCAGCTAGAATTAAAAAGTCATGTTTCCAGGCTTGAGGAAAATTATGCAAGAAACACTGGTGAGCAGAAAACCAGCTACACTTACTCAGAACTAAACAGCTGTAGTTGTTACAAGGTATGACACAACTGTTTTGACTAGATTACCGAAACAAAAGCTCATTTATTTGCACTACCTCCGGGGTACTGCTGTACCAGCAGCACTGTCCCACATGCCCTGGATGCTCCAAGTCTCTGACCCTGAACGGATGTTTCAGTGAAGAAGAGAGACCTGTGCAACTACCACAGAACCTAGTATTGAGTCTACGGAAATGGCACCAGGCAGAAATTATATTACGCAAAAATCAAAACCAACCAACCTAAGAAATCAAGGGGGAGGGGAGAGGATAATGGAGATGAAAATGACCAATACATTTTACACATGTATGAAATCATAAAAGGATTTATCAAAATAAAACCATGAAGGCAGTCAGTCTAAAATACGCTAGCGATGTTGTGAACAAGTAAAATGGAACACAAGGAAGCTGTGCATGGTGGCACCTACCTGTCTAAGAACTCTGAAAGCAGAGACAAGAGAAGCAAGCGTTCCAGACCAGCAAGGCTGTTATACAGCTGGATTGTCTCACCCCCCCACCCCAAGATATAAGCACACCAGGTAAAGCCTGAAAGTAGGCTATAGCTATTTACTAGTGAAGTCTCATGTTAACAAAAGCAACGTTTCTAAAATTTTGGCATTTGCAAAGTAAGACAGTGTTACTAAGATATGTTAAGCATCCTTAATTCACACCCACAGAGACCTATCAGCAATCCATGCTTGGCTATGAGACTCTTCATCAGAATTCTTAACTACAGCCAGGTGCACGCCTTTGATCCCAGCACTTGGGAGGCAGAGGCAGGCAGATCTCTGTGAGTTTGAGGCCAGCCTGGTCTACAAAACAAGTTCTAGGACAGCTAGGGCTGTTACACATAGAAATCCTGTCTCAAACAATCAAACAATCCAAACCACAAATAAGAGTGCCAACTGCCTCTGAGATGGCACAGGTTATAAACTGCTCCTGTTCTCACTTGCAAACCGTATGCCTCAACTTTAGTACACATCAGGTTGTTAGGTTAACACTACAGAAGAGATAAGAAACCGTATGTGTGCAAGTAGTACCTCTGGTCTGTTCTCTAAAACAAGAAAACAGTTTTGTTGAATTCTTCTCTTATCCTGACTATTGAAAATGACAGAGTCCCAGAACGTTTTCTTTTATTAGCGATGTCACAGAATGTGCCACTGCTGAATACTTACTATTAATAACCTAGTCTGTATGATAAAGATAAGTAAAAAATAATTACTAGATTATTTCCAGATCTCCCCTCCCCCCAGATCAAGTCTCAATATGTAGTTCTGACTGACTATGTAGCTTTCCGCTTTTTCAAGTTCATGGTTATCACCAAACAATGCTTTCTTACCAAACAGTGGAGGAATGGAATAACGGTTTCTACTCTGTTAAGAATATGAAGGTATAGTAAATAGAACTCAATGACAAAATATGTCCCATGAACTCTCAAGGGGTATTAGATTTGATAAACATTTCTGCTCCTGCTTGCAGACTTTACTAAATAAACACTGAATTTATCTTTATGATGATGTCTTTACTGCTGAACACCAAAACAGGAAAAACACAAAGGCACAATAAAGTGTGACAGTGACACTCTTAAACTAATCAAGCTGGGAGTGATAGCCATGTGCCAGCATTCCTAACTGCTCAGAAGGATCACATGTAGTATGCAATTAGCTAGGAGGTAGAGATTAACTTGGAACCCAGGCAACAAACACTGTGAAACCCAT
Organism: Peromyscus californicus insignis; assembly: GCF_007827085.1. Lineage (NCBI taxonomy): Eukaryota > Metazoa > Chordata > Mammalia > Rodentia > Cricetidae > Peromyscus > Peromyscus californicus. The sequence continues at coordinate 61,367,722 of NW_026294584.1, forward strand.
CACAAAACACACACACACTCTCTCTCTCTCCTTCCCAATCAACACCCACCATCCCGAAAACCCATCCAAATTCCCACATGTCCAGATGCTGGAACTTTAAATTCATACTCTTTCCACATTAAGCCCTTCTGGCCTATAGACTCTCAGTCTGACTGAGAGTCAAGGTGCCTCAGTGTTTCTACTGCAAGCTCAGGAGGTGAAGGTCAACACCCTAAATCTTATGAACCTAGCTATTAAATCTGCTTCCATACAACATGCCAACGCTATACTCCTGTTTAAATCTGTATACTTCTGGTGGCAAGTCTGGTCTCAAGTGCTTGACATGTTGGCTCCAGAGTCTACCAGGGGCTCTAACAGTGAAAAAGAACAGCCTGAGCTTCCAACAAAGCAGATTCTCTGGATGTGCTAATGACCAGCACAGACCCCAAGTGAGCATTCCCCCCCCCCCCCCCCCCCCAGGGTTTCTCTGTGTAGCTTTGAGCCTTTCCTGGAACTCACTCTATCCCAGGCTGGCCTTGAACTCACAGAGCTCCACCTGCCTCTGCCTCCTGAGTGCTGGGATTAAAGGTGTGCGCCACCACCACCCAGCTTCCAAGCGAGCATCTTTATGAATCTCAAAGCCAACAAAGTAAAGGCTGTGCCTGGTTCTGGCTGTGTGTACCCTTTCTTGCATGTGATATGAAATGCAACAGACTCAAAGATAATTTCTTTCCAATGCTGCAGCACCTGCTGTGATCCCAGAATAGTATGTTTCCCAGCAGCCTCTTTCAAGGACTCCGAGAGCAGGGTACTCCTCAAGGTACAAGGTTTTGGAGTGTTTTCATTCTTTTCAAACTTGACATCTATACAAAGGTCTCCTGATGAACGGAGGGGGTGGGGATAAAAATAAAACTGTTCTCAAGTCCTTTTTCTTGAAGCTGACTATGTATATGAAGCTTCCAGTACAGGACCAGATTTCTACTGATTGGGATATAACTTTCTACATGTCAGAGGACATCATAAGAACTGAATAAGAAAGAATTCAGGGTACCCCGAGTAAAGTCTCTGGAAGTTTTCTTTAACTTCCCATTGGAGAAATATAAATTTAACACATGACCCACTGCAACCCAAACCTTTAAGACTATACAAATAGTATAATGTTTTCTCAGTTCGTAAGTATCTGAAAACAATACTCACTGTTTTCTATGGTTGGATCGTAGGAGTCAACAAACTGGCCTTCAACAAACTGAATTGTCAATGAGGACTTCCCTGTAAAAGAGAACGATAGTCTAGAATTATTGCAGACAGGGATAAAGAAAGGTAACTGTTTCACAAAAAGGCCACTCTAGGACTAGAGGGATGGCTCAGTGATTAAGAGCCATGTGAACAGAAACTGAGTTTGAGTCTCACTACACATGTTGAGTAGCTCACAACTGCCTGTAACTCCTCTTCCTTCCCATACATGTAATAAAAAACAAAATTAAAAAAACCACTTGAATAGATGAATAAACTGAAGGATCAGATTTAACACCTATCAGAGCAATTTCAAAGGTGAAATATATTTAATTAATTTGCTTTATGAGACTAATCAATTAAATTATAAGGTGAACATTTTTTGGACATTCACAAGTTTTACTTAAAACAAGCACACGGGATAGTTAAGGGAAATTCTTTGAAACAAAGGAACAGGGGTTAGAGAGATGACTCAGTGTTAAAGAGCACTGGCTGCTTTTCCAGAAGACCCAGTTCTGAGTCCTAGCACCCACTTAGTGGCTTACAGATACCTGGAGGTCCAATCCTGGGGACCGGATACCATCTTCTGACCTCTATAGGTGGGCACCAGGCATACAGATGGTGCACATACATACATTCATATATACATACATGTAACACTCACATATCTAAAAATGTAAATCTAAATAAAGAACTAAATGAACAAACAAAACAGGAAGGGGGGAGGGGAAGGGGAAATTCCTGCAAATTTTTCTTCCATTTCAGTAATTAACAAGTTTGGTTTTTGTGTATGTGTACATGAACATGGCCTGGAGAAGCCCAAGGACAGCCTTGGATGTTGTCCTCAGTGCTGCCATCTTTTCTCTTTCTATAGACTAGGTGTTCTTACTGGCTGGACTGGCCTCCAAGGCTCTACCAGTCTTCTACTTCTCTATGCCCAGGATCACGAGTGCTTGCCATCATAGCTGCCTTGAAAGAAAAAAAACCAAAAACAAAACAAAAACCAAAACAAAACCCAAAAGTATGGGTGCTATGGACTGAACTGTAAGGAAAGTACTTCACCAACTGAGCGGTCTCCCCAGAGCCTCCAATTACATTTTTACTAGTGCACACTAACTGAAAAACCATGTACAAAAACTGTATACAGAGTCACAACACTCATGTTATTCTGTACATGATGTACTTGACTACACCCATACCTCCCACCACTCTCGTCCTCTCCCCGCCTCTTGCTGGTCCTTCCTCTTTGTCCCCTTCTATTTTCATATCCTTTTTTTTTTCTTTTTTTTTGGTGTTTCGAGACAGGGTTTCTCTGTGTAGTTTTGGTGCCTGTCCTGAAACTCCACTATGTAGACCAGGCTGGCCTCGAACTCACAGAGATCAACCTGGCTCTGCCTCCCAAGTACAGGGATTAAAGGTGCATGCCACCACTGCCCAGAGTGTTATCAGCATTTAAAGAGTATTTGGGGGGGGGGGGGAGCGTTGTATTTAAAATACTCATCATAGAATCCTGTTCCAATGGTTGAAGCAGGTCTAGGGATGCCCAACTAAATACTATTTTGAATTTCCCAGGATCACCAGTACAGAGCCTATATGCTAACACATCAAGACTGAGGACCCGACCTTCTTCCTCCTCTCTGTGCTTCCTTCATGCCTCCTGGAACACTTTAGAACAGAGCTCATAACTGGTGGAGACAACAATCAACTGTGGGCTTTTCATGTCACTACCAAACTCTCTTTCACGTTCCAGAACATCCTGCACATGCTCTATAGGCTTGCTAGGTTTAACTCCAGCTTCAGGAGGTATCTCAACTCCGCCCTATACTGCAGGCAGGGTGAAGTTTGTGCTCCCTGAATCGAACTCTGAGTGGCACAGTTCCCAGGCTGAGGAGTGACTTCTCACGAAGGAGCCATAAAATGGAAATGAATCGTAAGAAATAGCACGTACTGGAGGACAGAAATCCTCCCCACTGGCACTCACTGACTCCTCACCAGCAGCTCAGTCCTTACGGCCATCAGCATCAACTCCCAACTCCAGAACCCACAGAACCAGAACCTGCCAACCAAGTCCACTTCTCAGGTCCAGTCAGCACTGTTCTGTTTCTGCCAAGCTCCTGCTGCCTTGACCTTTTTCTTCTAGCCATCACCACTCTCAGATTTCTGAGTGTATGACTCATTCTTGTCATTCTGTTGTGAGCATAAATGTCAGTTCTGCAGGGAAGCGATCCCCCAAACCACCCTACCTAAGGTGGCACCTGTTCCCTAACAGTCCTGTGGCTATTTGTCATCTCTTTTCACCACCGGAACAATGACTGAATCAGTCAGTACTGAGACTGGCCTGATATACAGCAGACATTCATTCCTAAATGAATGAATCAAAGCTCAGTCCTCATCTCTTCCATTCAGACAGTTTAACGGAACAATTTCATTAGCATTTATTGTTACTAATCACGGGCCTGTTCATGACACAACAGCAGCTCAGGAACTACAAAGGTAAGTGGACTGTGTCTAAATAAGACCAAGTTAGACATGCTATCAATAAACAAGAATCTAAGGAAAATTTTAGCTACTATTTTAAGTAACAAAGACAGTAAGGGGGAAAAAACCCTTATGTAAGCAAAACTGAGAAATTAGAAAAAATTTCTTTTCCAAAAAATTAATTTCCAGGCCCAGAACCAGAGCTATGAGTTGACCCACCCCAACATCCACCCCATCTATGACCTGCTGGAGCAGGTGAAGGGGCCAATCCTGCAGTGTCAAAGCTGCAGGATCTCCATGACACAGGACAAGGACAGGATATCCAAGAGGAGCCCCAGTGAGGGCCCAGTGTCAATAGCGTAGCAGAGACCAGAGGCCTCGAACCAGACCACTGACTCATCGCAATGAACACTTGCAAGGAAAGCTGTATGGACGGACCAAAGGGTATACTGTGTGACTCACTGTGTCACACTACAGCTTCCACAATGAGATTTTTCTTTTCTTTTAAATGTTATTTTGTTTTGTCTTTGGGGGGAGGTTTCAAGGGCAGAGTGGGGATGCAAAGGTGTGTACACATATACATATATATATATGGCTGGAGAGATGGCTCAGAGGTTAAGAGCACTGGCTGCCCTTCCAGAGGTCCTGAGTTCAATTCCCAGCAACCATGTGGTGGCTCACCACCATCTGTAATGAGGTCTGGTGCCCTCTTCTAGTGTGCAGGCATATATGCAGGCAGAACACTGTATAGATTAAAGAAATAAATCTTATTCTATATAAAGTTACATACATCTTAAATTCATTCGTCGAGGGTTTTGTACATGTATACAATGTATTTCAATCATATTCACCTCCTCCACCTTCTAACTCCTCCTAGGGTCTCTTCATTCTCCTCTCATGTCCTTAAAAAAAAAAGGGGGCGGTGGTGGCGCACGCCTTTAATCCCAGCACTCAGGAGGCAGAGCCAGGCGGATCTCTGTGAGTTTCAGTCCAGCCTGGTCTACAAAGTGAGATCTAGAACAGGCACCAAAACTGCACAGAGAAACCCTGTCTGGGGAGACACACACACACACACACACACACACACACACACACACACACACACAGAACACAAACACTAAAACCCCATGTCCAAGCTGGGCGGTGGTGGCGCACACCTTTGATCCCAGCACTCGGGAGGTAGAGGCAGGTGGATCTCTGTGAGTTCAATGCCAGCCTGGGCTACATAGTGAGTCCTAGGACAGCCAGAGCTACACAGAGAAACCCTGTCTTGAAAAACTAAAAAGAAAACCCCCAAAAAACTCCATTAAAAAAAAACGCCCCCCCCACCCCAAAAAAGAAGAAAATGAAACAAAAACATGAGTCCAATTAGTGCTGCCCATATATGCATGGGTATGAGGCTATTTACAGCAGCATGGTCAACCTACTTAGGACAACATTCATTTAATTAAAAAAAAAAAAAAGTCTGACTCTCCCTCCCCTAGCAACCATCAGCTGTCAAGAGCTCCTGGGCTAGGGGTGGGGGTTTGTGTGTTTCATGATAGAATGTTGACTGGCTTGATCTTGTGCAGGTCTTGTGTGGGCAACTGCAGCTGCTGAGTTCATGAGTGCAGAGGTCCTGTCTGTCTAGAGACAGTTTTGTACCAGTCTTCTCTGACCTCTGGCTCTTAAATCTTTCTGCCCTCTCCTCCAGATGTTCCTTAGCCTTGTGGGACAGTGTGATACAGATATCCCATTTATGGTTGAACACTCTAAGAACATTTCTCTGCATCTTGACCAGTGTGAAGAGACACTCAATTTAAAAAATACAATTCTTGTTGCACATTCAGAAGTCCCCATTTGTATCCGAACCTGAGTTAACCTGATACAATACAGTCATTCTGGTAAGAGCAAATGAGGTAGTCTAGCCAAAATCCCAACAAAGAACAGTCAATTACTGTCCTCCTAAGCAGTCAACTGAGTAACAGAATTTAAACTCTCACTCTTTGGGGTGCTAATTAAATTTCTCCTTCCGACTGGCCCCTGGAGGAAAGGTATTATTCATTAGCAGAAGTGGAGCTGTGAGCAGCTGGGTCTCCCTTGGGTCTCTCCTCACTTGGACGTTCCTCCTAAGAGGGAGATCACTAATTACTGACACCTAGACAGGAAGGCTACACTTAGCTGTTCTGCTGTCTTCATTAGAAAGTGGAACACTAGACAACTGTCACGGAAATCTTTACTTGTCAACACAGAACAGTCATCCCTGTCAATAAATCACAACACTGTGTTCAAGCACTCTTAGCCCCACTACTGCACTGTTCCCTGCTTTCCAGGGACACTCTGAAACAGCAATTTAGTGTTCATGAAAAGTCAAGTTTTGTGTGCCGTACGTCAGCAGTTACTAAAAAAATTATATTCTTCACCATGACCACCTTTTATGATTCCGGCCGCGATACCCAGGATTTACTTTGGCTTTTGTCTCTACTAAATGTAGATTCTAAAAACACTAGCTACTTGCCAAAGGTGAGTCTGTAGAGACGGTCATGCTTTAAATTTGTACAACCTGAGAAGAAACTCAATTCAAGTTTTTTTGAGAAATGTTACAGAAAACAACCCAAGAGTGACCTGAAGTAACAGAAAAGGAGTGCATGTATGGACAGGTGCACATCTGCACGGCAAGGGCCAAACCATTAGGTAATCAACACGCACATCTGCAGGACAGGGCCAAACCATTCAGTAACCAACAGCACCTGTTATAGAGGCCTGAGAAGAGCCAGCCCCGTCCACAGCAGGCTTACATACATTCCTCTTCCCAATAGAACTGTCTTAATTTTAAAAACCACAGAACACTGTTATTTATTTTTGAAATTTCTTAACTTTCATTAGGCAAGATCAGGGCATCACATTGGTTTGTTCATTTGTTTTGCCATAATAAAATAGCATTGCAAGTATTCCACTCTATTTTCTCTGAAGGTTTATGTTCAAGGTTGTCATTAAATCTCATGCTCTGTGATTATCATAAAATGTACATCATTTATATAACCACTTAACTGTTTTCAGATTAATTTTGAACTTGTTTTTACGTTTCTTCTCCTAAAAAACATAGAATTACTCAAATACTTCCATTCTCATACCTAGCATTCTTTGCTAACAGTTTACATGTTACTGGTTCACTGGGCTATGACGGGTAGGGCGTTTGTCTTTTGTTCTACTAACTAGGTGATCAAGTGGTAGGGTATCCATCACAACTACCGTACTACATCTGAACACAATCGTTCCAGGGTACAGTGACCCCCTCTTCTTTTAAGTGCTAGGGACTGAACCTAGGGATTTAAACACACTAAGGACAAACTCTTGACACTGACTGACAACTTCACTCTACCCCCAATTCTTAGCATGCAGGGACAGTGATGTCCTAAAAACCTAACAGCTGTAGCAAAAGTCCAACGGGATCATCTGTAATCTCACCTCTACAGCACTGGTTACCTGTTTGTCTCCTGGACATGCCAGGAAGCAAGTGCTGGTCACCGTGACCCAAACTACTGTCCCCATGCCTCAGCACCTGCTGAGGACCAGTCAATCAGTCTTGGGCACTCTGCCAGCATACTCTCTCCTAGCAGTCATCGCCTCATCCAGACCAATTCTGAAGCAATGTTTTCAAAGCAGGGGCACTGAACCACTGGGTCATGAGATTGACTTACTGAGCCATGACCCACATTGTTAAGAAACAGGAACGCTGGCCTGGAATGCAAATAAAGGTGCTGGAAACTTTTGTTTCAGTTTTGTACACCCTTATAACTGGGTGACAATGTCAAATTTATGATTTTAAGTTGCAGTTGAAAAGGCAGGAATATACTTCTATAGCGGGAGTTCCATGGTGTAATGGTTAGCACTCTGACTGAGAAATATACTACTGTAACCATGACCCTCAATTTCTAACCTCTACAGGTTTCACTTCCTTTAGCCCCAAGATAAATCATTTCCTTCTACTCTTTTCTCAGAGGCTGCTAATTTCCTTTTTCTGAGCCTTCTGAGAAACCTGGGATCCTAATCTAGCCATTGTGAACCGAATCAGTATCTTTGGGCCTCAGGGTTTGCGAGCTAGGTCTTCTCCTCTAGCCACCTCTGTAGCTCCCTTTCCTTCTGCACAGGGTACTTGTTATCAAGCCCACCCGAACCTCCTCATCAGGAAGCTCTAGTACAGGAGTTATCATCAGCAAGTGTCTTCCTGCCTGTCCTGCCATTGTGCTACAAGTTGAACTATTATTTCGATCTAGAATCCCAGGGGTTCCCCCAATGCTCTAATTCCTAACAGCAGCTCAGAATATAAGCATTTAAATCTTGTAGATACAGCCATGACTATAATGTGCCATGACCCCTGAGATACCAAGGACATTCAATCTCTTGATCACTGCTATCCTCCAGGTACCAAGATGAACATTAAGCATGCTCATGCTGCCTGTATACAGGAAAGCACACCTGGCCATCTGACACCACCCCCACCAACACAAAGGAAGAGGCTGACACACTATCCTAACAGACTGTTCTATCCCCTTGTTCTCTATCTAGTTCCTCTCTGTCGCCTCCAAACTTTCTCTTCCTGAAACAGTTCTAAAGAGATTCTCCCCTGGTTCACTCTACCCCATGTAGCTTGTTCCAAGTCTGTCTCTGAAATATTTTCAACTCCCAGGGAGTACACCTATTTATGGTTGCATCTCCTTCCAGGGCAAAGGAGCACCTTGCTAGGGCAGTGCAGCAGCTGGGTACTGCATTGACCACGAAGACTAGAATAGTGCCGTCACCAGAAAAAGATCTTAGCCACTTAACACTCCACTCCACTCCACCAAGTTTAATGCACTCATGGAAATGTGCGTCCTGCAGAAAACAGACCATAATACTTGATGAAGGGTATACAGGTTCTGGTTGAAAGTTCTGAAGAAAAGATTAGATAGAAATAAAAACTACAGAGGCAACTGAGGAGAATTAGCTTCCTAACTTCAAAAAAGGAATCAATCAGCAAAATGAAACCTGTAGATCAGACTGACAGAATAGAACTGTATCAATGGGATGCAGCTGGGGGCTGGACAGATAGAGGGCTCAGCGGTTAAGAGCACTGGCTGCTCTTCTAGAGGACCCAGTCGGGTTCAGTTCCCAGAACTCTGTAGCCAAGGCTAGTTCACAAGCCATCTACCTTTCTTCCACTTCTACTAGCTCTATTTTTATAGTTCCAAGTTTGGGAACATTTCATCCTTCTAATCCTTCTATAAACCTGGAAAGTCTTTGTAAAAGAAATAAGAACTGGCACTGTCTGCTAGTAGCTAGCTTGATAGGAAGAGGCCAGTCAGAAACCCAAAGGGGCATGTTCTTTGAGTGTTTGAGGTGAGAGTTGCACATGGAATGGGACAAACCACAGACCCCCAACAGGAACCAAGTTCCCCACTATGGATATAAGGTAGGGACAGATAAAGGCTGATGATAAAATTAAGTAAGATGGGGTAATCTGGAGGAAGCAAGAAAAAAACCGCAAACATTAGGAACCTCAATCTACATTTCTAGACAAATGAAGACTCCATTAACAAGACAAAATGGTGAGTGGTCAATTTGACGGTATTTAAGTCAAATAGAAGACAGCTCTGGTATGTTCATGAGGGTGCTTAAGAGGTTTAACTGAGAATGGAATACCCACCCTGCATGTGTGCAGCCCCATCTCACGGGCTGTGGTCCTGGGTGAGGAAAAGAGAAAAGGCAAAGCCACACTAGCACCAATACTCATCTCTCTCTGCTTCTTGACTACAGAGAACATGACCAGCTGTCTCACATTCCCTCCCTCCCTCCCTCCCTCCCACAGAAGACTATGTCCTTAAACTGTGAGCCAGAACAAACCTTTCCTTCCTCAAGTTGCTTTTTGTCAGGTATTTGGTCACAGCAGTAATAAAAATAACCAATAAAACAGCCATCAAAATTAACTGCCAAAACAAAACTAAAAAACTAAAGCACACAAAACAAATAAACAAAAACCCCCAAAACTTTGAGTTTCCAAAACAATTATCAAAGCATTGCTTCTATTTTTTAAAACTCATGAAGGGGGGGGGGGAAGCTAGGCACAGTGGCACACACTTTTATGCAGGGGTAGACAGACTTCTGTGAGGTCATGGCCAGGCCAAGCAAGTTCTCGGACAGCAAGGGTTTCACAGAGAGAACCTGTCCTAAAACACAAACATCTTATAGGGGCGGAAAGCAAACTCAGAGATAAAACGCAAGTAAATATGAACTAAGGAAAAAACCAAAAAGCAAAAGAACCCCCAAAACACCTGGCAGGAGGTGGTGGTGCACACTGTTGGTCCCAGCACCCTTGGGAGGCAGAGGCAGGTGGACCTCTGAGTTCAAGAACAGCCTGGTCTACAGAGCGAGTTCTAGGACAGTCATGGCTACACAGAGAGACCCTGGGGTGGGGTGGGGCGGGGCACAACAACAACAAACAAAACAAACACCCAAAACAAAGTCTTTCATAATGATTTAGGGGTGGAGAGACGGCTCAGCAGTCAAGAACACTGACTGCTCTTCCAGAGGACCCGGCTTCTATTCTTAGCACCCACGTGGTATATAGACATACATGCAGGCAAAATACTCATATACATAAAAATAAATGTATCTTTACAAAAATCATGATAAATAAATAAATGTGTCTCGGGGCTGGGGAGACAGCTCAGTCAGTAAAGTATGTGCCCTACAGGCATGAGGACCCAGGTTTCACCCCCAGAGCCCATGTAAAAAGCCAGTGTGGTGGCATGATGTAGTCCCAATATTGGAGAGGCAAAGACAGGCTGATGGCCGGGGACTGCTGGCTAGCTAGCCACCCAGTCTATTTGGCCAGCTCTAGGTGAGTGAAAGAACCTGTCTCAAACAAACGACAAGGTGAATGGTGCCTAAGGCATGACAGCTGAGACTGGCCTCTGGGGTTTGTGTGCAGACAGGCATCTTTTGAAACAAGTTCTTTCCCTAGAACTTAATATTAAAAAGGTATCAACCTGAGTTTCAAGTAAAAATGGGACAATTTTGGCAATTTCCACAGAGCCAAACAAAAAGCAACCCTCTATGCCAATCATCATTCTCCATTTCTAGGAGTCCATTCACTGCACGATACAATACCAGTTAATGACAGCAAGATGGGAGAGGAAGCGGATGAAGAACACTGATGAATAAGGTTTGTAATACATCCTGATTCCAGAAACATTTAATTAGAAGAAACAGAACAGTGGGAGAAGGTTTAGGATTTGAACTCAAGATTATGGTATGAGTCCTATGAGATGAAAGTTAAGTTCTACAGGTCTCAAAATCCTCAAAATATGGCAATATCATGTATAAAGCATAGTAACTACTACATATTCAATACATGGCCATTACATTCTAGTACAGTATTGCCTGAATCAGCTAAGCTGTCCTCAAATCATGATCAATACAACTGGGGGAGGGGGGGCTGTATTCCAGGAACAGCTATCAAGCCAAGAGCAGTATCGGCATAAGACAGGCATTAAAGGAGCAGAGTTCAGGAAAAGATCCATACACAAGTGTGATCAACTGGTTTTTGGCAGAAGCGCAAAGGCAAGTCAAAGGACAAAGTACAGTATTCTCAACACATGGTGCTCAAACAACTAGACTTTCATATTGACACACACATGGAAATAGTAAGAGACAGAGAAACCCAAGCTAGACTTAGTTGGTACCCAATTTAAAAGCATATGATCAATAACAGATCATAAACTTAATTATAAAACAAAAACTATAAAACAACTTTTTTTCTGTTGTTTTTGTTTTTGTAGACAAGGTTTCTCTGTATAACAGTCCTGGCTGTCCTGAACTCGCTCTGTAGATCAGGCTGGTCAAACTCACAGAGATCCACTTGCCTCTGTCTCCTGAATGCTGGGATTAAAGGCGTGCACCACCACCAGCCCAGAAAAGATTATTTAAAAAAAAAAATCCATTTGAATTTATCAAAATTAAGAATTATGGGACCTGGGAGGTGGCTCAATTGGTAAAATGCGTACTCCGCAGGATTAAGGACCTCAACACTCAGCATCCACATAAGAAAGTGGGTGTGGTGGATCACAGCTGCAACTTCAGCACTGTGGAAATAGAAATAGGTGGGCTCCAGGTTCAGTTAGAGCCCCTGCTGCAAAATATGAGATTGAGGGCAATCAAGGAAGATACTCCACATCAACTTCTGGTCCCCACCTGCACACCTGAACCACTCACATAGAGATACACACATGCACAGAGAGACTGCTCTAAGATTCTTATTAAGGGAATGAAAATATAAGCTACGGACCTGCAGGGAAATACATTCAAAGCACTGTATGTGGAGTAACTGTAGAAACCAGCAAAGTAAAAAGGGACCATAGTGGGGGTGGGGGGTCAGAAGCAATAGGGAAGGCCCAAGTGATCCGAAGGGGGAAATGGCAAAAATGGGGGAGGGGAAGCACATGACTCTAAATGGGAGGTGGAGGGAGATCAATGCCGAATGAGGGAGGTGGGTAAAATAAGGATGTCTCAAAAAGTCATAAGAAGTCATAAGGAATCATACTATTAACTATCTACCCTAAAAATGCCTATAGTACATGTGTGTCAGTATAGAAATATACATACATAAATTAAATGAAAATTCCCCACCTGTGCTGACAATGCTACTCCAAAGATTCATAGAGCAGCTAACAAAACCCCAACACCAGGCACTTCAAAGCCCCCTTTTAAGTTGTTAGTCAGAGTTGCCCCCTGGAGCTGGAAGGTCAGCCCTTATTGCTAAAGACACCATGTACTTCAGACACTGGGCCCAGGGGCCCAAGCTGCATCTAACCTAAAAGCCTCCTCCCTGAGGACTATCTTTCATGGTATCAGAAGGCACCTTGCAAGCTTCCAAGAAGGGAAGTAACCAACGATCCTACCCAGCTACAAGGCCTTGAACCACAACTATCACCAGCATGGCACCATAACCCTAAGAGTGCAGTAGTGGCACATATTATTTGGCAGTAGCCAACAGCTCTGTAAGTGGACTTAAGACCTGTTCAACAGGAGGGAAACCAAGCCTGGTACTGGTTAGTGAAGTCATGAATCTCGCAGGATAACTTAAAACTACCACTTTACTAAGCCAGCAAAATTCCTCGGTATTGTCCTTCTTTATGTGGGTTCTGGAGATTGAACTCAGGTTACCAGGCTTGTGCCAAGTACCTTTACCTACTGAGCCATCTGGCTGGTCTTGTCACCTTGAGTTGAAGGTCTACAAATATACCAAGAGTCACCAAGGATACATTTTAAAAATATATACCTATATGTCAGCATCCTCATTTTAAAGGAGCTACACAGGAACTAATGGGTACTTTGGGAAAGTGGTCACTATGACTCCTAACATGAGCACCATTGCTAGCACAGGATCTCATGAGGGCAGAGACACTAACAGTGCAAACTTTTTCCTGATTTTTTGCTACACAGCCCTGGCTGTCCTTACACTCATAGGCATACTGCTTCCCAGGTGCTGGGGTTACAAGTGGGTGCTCAGCCTGAATAAATACTGCCATTCCCCCCCCTTTTTTTTTTCCAAAGACGGCTCTCAGGCCCAGTGGTGGTTCACACCTTTAATCCCAGCACTTAGAAGGACAGAGCAGGTGGATCTCTTTGGGTTCGATGACAGCCTGGTCTACAAAGCAAGCTCCAGGACAGGCAGGACTACACAGAGAACCCATCTCAAAAAATAAAACAAACAAATAAAGACAGGGTTTCATGTAAGTCTCACCTCAAACTTGCTATGCAGTTGAAGGTGACCTTGAATGTTTAATTGTTCTGCCTCTAACTTCCAAATTCTGGGGTATAGTGATTCACCATCACAGCAGATTCTGTATGATACTGGGGGCTGGAGCCCAGGGCATCATGCTGCTCAGGCAAGTACTCTAGCAACTGAACTGCATCCTTAACCCCAACTGTTTAACAGAAAACTCATGTGAGACATTGTTTTATTAGAGTCTGCAAAACACTTTCACATGAATCATCTCACTTGTTCCTGAGTTAAGCTGGGTTGACATCATCTTGTTCTTTTTCACACCCATTCCCAAACTTTAAAAATAGATGCTGGCAGAGGGTTAATTAAAAAAAAAAAGGGGGTGGGAGTTAAGGTATGGTTATTATTTGTGATAAATATAAGGCAGAGTAAGAAAAGCTGGCTCAAAAATTAAAACAAGAATATATTTAAGTGTGTCTCACATGACTGAATTACATAAATGAGGAATTTTAGAAACTGTCAGAGTTATTAAATTAAAAGGGGCAAAGTGGTGCTTAGGGAGGCCAGGGAACTGATTCCCTCAAGACCCCTGAAATAGAATATTCATCTTCTAGGATGACTTACAGATAAAGCCAAGGTGGAAGACAAACTACAAAAAAATTAAATATCTGGCAATGAGGAAGAAAAAAATTTCTTAGATTTGGTCAAGAACTGGTGGGCAAGCTGAGATGAGAGTGGGCAGGGCAAAGAGCCCCTCCTCCAAAAAAAAAAAAGGTTTTCAAAAAAAGGGGGATTGGCAAGGTAACTCAGTATGTAAGAATGCTTGCCACCAAGTCTGACCACCTGAGTTCCATCCCTGTGACCCACATGGTGGAGAGAACCAACTCTTTCAAACTGTCCACATGATCTCAGGTGTGCTGTGGCAAACGTGGAGGTTAAAAAAAAGACAAAAATTAAAAGCAGCTTTGATGAATTAAAGAGCATAAAATTTAAGATTGTCTAAAATAGACATGACAGCTAAACAATCATATTTATAATAGTAATAATAAAAATTTAGCCGGGCAGTTGTGGCGCACGCCTTTAATCCCAGCACTTGGGAGGCAGAGGCAGGTGGATCTCTGAGTTCGAGGCCAGCCTGGTCTACAAAGCGAGTTCCAGGAAAGGCGCAAAGCTACACAGGGAAACCCTGTCTCCAAAAAAAAAATAAAAAAAAAAATAAAAAAAAATTATACCAACATTAATTCACTTCTCAAGACACTTTTGTTGTCCAGTACTGTCCAGGAGCCATACATGGACATCAGTTATCTGAAACATAGCAGGTAGCTCTGACATATGTACATAAGAGTTTGGAGGTTAAATATGAAAAATATTTTTAAATCATATGTTGAAATTATATTTTGAATATATTGAGCTAAATTAAACTTCACTGGTTTCCTTTTATTTTAGATTGGCCACTAGAAAATCTGAATTATCTGTGCTGATATTTTATTGCTCTTGAGCAATGATGGTCTGTATATTATGGGCCTCAGGGAACGAGAGTACCCTATTTGTATAAACTTGGCTAAATTTATATAAATTAAGCTCCAGAAGATAGATAGACAGACAGACAGGCAGGCAGGCAGGATTGGCTGACACAGCAGTATGTCCCCCTGGGCTCTGCAACTTCACTTGTCCCTGGTGTGACAAAGAAACATTTTACCCTAAAGTGAGAAGGGATGTTTTCATTTTGTGATACAGCTGCTATTTTTATTTACATAGCTCCCTCAACTTTCAGTGAGGCTTGTATCTATAAAAACCATGTTTTAGTATACCAACTTTATGCTGCCACTAGCAATTTTACTTAATCGTTGGAAACTTCACTGTTACCAAGTACAAACAAGACAATACATCCCAAAGTGTATCACAAGAGGCCAAGGAAGGTGTATACAGAGATTTCCTTTTGCAGCTCACGGCTTACTACTCAGCACGAATGACTTTCCAAAGTTCCTTTGAGGCCTGCAGCTTGTGCTCGCCTTCCCAACTTCAGTTCTTACTCTCACTCATTATGCTTTACCACCCCCAGCTTCCTTCCGTTCTCAATCATGCCAAGATCTTTCTTGCCTCACTAAATCCTTCTTGGCTCTTACAATAAATACTAGGGAACCTCTCCTAGGCGGCTCTTACACATATCCTTGCCAATTGTACGTACAATGCACCCACTTTTGATTTAACCTTATACAAGGGAGAATAGCAAGATCCCAGCATACTACAGTCCCAAGCCATCCAAAGTGTGGTCTCTGGACTTCTGGAACCATCTCCAGGATTCATACAGTGGAAACATCACCAAGTCAGCCTATTTTCACATTTGTACAAAAGATGCAAATGCAGTGGTGATGTCCATGTGGGCATCCCTCAGCAGGCACCAAGACAAAAGGTACAAACCAAGTGGTGAAACACTTAATTCTCTATCACCACATTCTCACAAAGGGAAAAGGGGCCACTTTCACTCACCAATCAATGTCCTTTGAGAACACAGAGTGACTAAGTTTACTGAGTCTTGCCCCTTGCACATCTTTTTAGTATTCTCCAAGAGGACCAAGAAGATGGCTCAACAGGTAAAGGTGTTGCTGAAGACTCATGAGAAAGTAGAAGGCGCTAAGAGACTCCTGAGCTAAGTTGTCTTTTTGACTCTGACACATGAGCCACGGCAGGTGCACCGCCACACACAGTAATAGTAATAGTAATAATTCTGCATAATGAAACAGTACCTGAATAAGCACTTCTGCTACACACAGAGAAATAGGACTGTCTCCACGACAAGTATGGGGTAACTGAGAGACATCTGCACCAGCCACTTTATCACATCTTTTTTACTCAGAAGAATGACAACAATCATTAGTTCAAATTCAGCAGTTTTTTGTTTTTTGTTTTTTTAAAAAGACATTAAGGAAACAAGATCTTAGCTGGGCACACCAGTAATTCATGTAATTTTGGTACTTGGAGGAGGAGGCAGGGAAGTTTACTCAAAGTTGCAGGCTAGCCTGCACTGAGACCCTATTTCCCTACTGTCCTCCCACCCAGGAGGGTGGGAAAAGGAGTTCACCAAGTCAAGTAAAAACTGGTAGTGCAATGTCAAAATTCCAACTGTTAAGGAAGAAACCAGAATTCTGAAAAGCCTTCCCAACCCCCTTTTAGTAGTACTGAGAATTAACATAGGGCCTAGAACATACAAGGCAGATGCTCTACCAATGTTCCTGGCCTGTTTTTATTATGGAGTTACCAGGGTCAGCCTTAAACTTTGATCCTCCTCCCGTAGATTCCCAAGTAGCTGGGATTATGGGCCTGTACCATCAGTCCCAGCCTGGAAAAGTGTTAAAAAAATTGTCTATGTATATGGGTGTTTTGCCTGCATGAATACTTGTATATTACATGTGTATACTGCCCAAGGAGGCCATAAGAAGGCACTGAATCCCCTTGGGACTAGGGTTATAGCCTGTTGTGAGCTGCATGTGGGTGCCGGAGTCCCGGGTCAGTGTCCTTTTTTTTTTTCCCTTCTTTTTTTTCTTCCCCCACTTTGGTTTTTTGAGACAGGGTTTTCTCTGTGTAGTTTTGGTGCCTGTACTGGATCTCGCTCTGTAGACCAGGCTGGCCTCGAACTCAGAGATCTGCCTGGCTCTGCCTCCCCCTCCCGAGTGCTGGGATTAAAGGCATGCGCCACCACCGCCCAGCCCTGGGTCAGTGTTCTTAAGCACTGAGTCATCTCTCCAGACCCTGGAAAAGCTTTTAACAGCACTTTAAGATTTCTCTTCGGTTAGTGAAAGTATTAACAAATGTAATCTTCAAAGTATCTGCATATTAACTGTAGCAACACATGGAAGACCTGTGTAACAGTGGACCAATGATCCAAGTTCCACAGCACAGTAGGGTATAAGAGCTACTTAAGAGTATAAAGCAGAACAATGTGGTTTAATGCAAAGGGAACAACAGGGCAAACTCAACAATAAGACTGCAGACTGCACACGGTACCAACCTAAGACTAACCACTGACAGAAGCCAGTGAGAAGGCTTAGGGTATAAAGATGCTTTCTGACAAACTTATGCCAGGATCCACACAGCAGAAAGAGAAAACCAACTTCCGCAAGTTATCCTCTAACCTCCAATGTATCCCATGTGCACGGTCTCAAAGAAATATAATAGTAAAAGACACTGTTGGCTACTCCTTACAGAGGTTTAGTACATACCAAAGATACACTACCATCTCAAAGAGCTATTAAAAAATCACCCCCTTTCAACTATTCATCTGCTAAAGGCTGATTTTTCACCTCATACTGAATGAAATCGGGAGCAGATGAAAACCCACTGTTAAAAAAACAAAAACAAGGGCTGGAGAGATGGCTCAGAGGTTAAGAGCACTGCTTGTTCTTCTAAATGGTCCTGAGTTCAATTCCCAGCAACCACATGGTGGCTCAAAACCATCTGTAATGAGATCTGGTGCCCTCTTCTGGCCTGCAGGGATATGTGCAGACAACACTGTATACAAAATAAATAAATTAAAAAAAATACAAAAACAAAACAATGTCTAAAAGATTCTTTCATGGGGCGTGGATAGATGCTCAGTGGTTGAGAGCACTGGGTGCTCTTGCAGAGGACCCAAGTTCATTTCCAAGCACCCACACAGTAGCTCATAATCATCTGAAAACTCTAGTCCCAAAGGACTGCCCTCTTCTTGTCTTAAAAACACCTGTATGCACGCATGTAAAACACTCATACACAAAATAAATCTTAAAAAAAAAGATTCTTTCAAATCTGAAAAGTACCCTACCAAAATCTATGAGCAGAAGTTGACAAATTAGTCCTACACACAAGTGGCTAAAAACTGACAAAACAATCTTGAAAAAACCAAAAACCTCAAAGATTCCTATGTCGCTATTCACTATGACACCACAGTAACGTGAGGGAGACTGCGGGCTGATGTGAGGACAAACAGAGCAGCAGAAGGAAGATCTCAAGACAAGCCCTGAAATCCATGCACATTCATTTTCCACTAAGGAATTCAATGAGGAACCAACAGCCTTCTAACAGGCTGAGACAAGTTGTACCCTTTGCTCACACCACACATATTAACCTCTAGCGGGTCCTATAAACCTAAATGCAGGAGCTGAGTTTAAAATGTTCAGACTGTCTACTGTGAGGTCCCTGGATAGTACACCAAAAGTAAAAAGTGCAAAAGTAAACAGTTCAACTGGACCTCAAGCAAGGCCCTGGACTCAATTCTGAACACCAAGGGAAGAAAAGTGGAAACACAATTTCACCACCATAGACGGAAGAATTGTTTATAAATCATATATACTCTTGAAGCCTACTAAGGTGGCTAAAAGACAAGCAAAGAGTGGGTAAGCATGGAGACAGATTCCGAGCCTCGTACACTGTTGCTAGGAATGTATAAAGTGAGAGGTTGAGGAAAAGTTTGACAGTTCCTCAAAGTGTCAAATAGGGATACCACATGTCCCAGCAATTTCATTCCTAAGGAACAACCAAGAGAAATGAAAGCACAGGAATGTTTTACAGGAATGTTTATAACACCATTATTTGTAACAGCCAAGAAATAGAAACAATTCATTTATCTAACAGGACAATGTGGTAAACCCACATTAATGGAATATTATTCAGCTACAAACACAAGCAAGGTATTGTTATATATGCAATATGGATGAAGCTTGGAAATAGGCTAAATGAAAGATGTCAGTCACAAAGTACCATATGTATATTATGCCATTTACATGAAATGTCCAGAGTAAGTAAATAAAAACAGAAGGCAAATTAGTGGTTGCCAGGGGCTGAGTAGTGAGAACTGCTATGAGCACAAGATTTTTTGGTACTTATGGACATTTAAAACTTGGCCATCAAAACTGGATCCCCGCCGGGCAGTGGTGGCGCACGCCTTTAATCCCAGCACTCGGGAGGCAGAGCCAGGCAGATCTCTGTGAGTTCGAGGCCAGTCTGGTCTACAAAGCAAGTTCCAGGAAAGGCGCAAAACTACACAGAGAAACCCTGTCTCAACCCCCCCACCCCCCAAAAAACTGGATCCCCAGAACTCATGTGGTGGAAGGGAAGAACAACCCCCACAAGCGGTCCTCTAACCTCCACATGCCTGATGTAGCATGTTCTCCCAACAAATTAATGAACCAGTAAGTGCTCGCTCACTTCAGCGGCACAT
Source organism: Peromyscus californicus insignis (assembly GCF_007827085.1). Taxonomy (NCBI): domain Eukaryota; kingdom Metazoa; phylum Chordata; class Mammalia; order Rodentia; family Cricetidae; genus Peromyscus; species Peromyscus californicus. The sequence goes on from NW_026294584.1 coordinate 61,387,353, forward strand.
GTACTAAAACTGGAACCATACAGAGAAGATTAGCATGGCCCCTGCACAAGGATGACACACACATTTATGAAGTGTCCCATATTAAAAAAAGTTGTAATATAACATTTGGCCGTACAAAATCATATTCACAAGTGTGAGCTCTGCTTATTCTCTTATACAGAACAACAAATAGGACTGATGAAGCTTCACAAAAGTGGCCCCTAGAAGACACAGCACATGCTACTAAGCACATATTAATTTTACACACTGCTAGGTTTTATACATGGCAAGTAGTGTTTAAATCACAATTTCTTAAAAAAAAAATCACGCACTAAAGTGTGTGTGTGTATGTGTGTATGTTTGCACAGAGCCCAGAGACGAAACGTTAAGTGTTCTCTTCCACCACTTCTCCACTTCCATCCAGACAGAGGCTCTCACTGAAATTGGAGCTCTGTTTTATAGATAGGCAGGTGGACAGCAAGCTCCAGCTAGCTATCCTCCTGTCTCTGTCCCCACAAGCTCACTGCCTTGCCCAACTTTTCACATGGGCTCTAGGATTTGAACTCAGGCTCTCACAGCTGCATAGAAAGCACCCTTACTTGCCCAGTTATCTTCCCAGCCCTCACCACAATTCCTTAACAGATTATGTCAGAAAAGGACAAGATAATGTAACGGGACAGATTCCAATACAATTGTGTTCTATTGGGAACTATCAAACATGTCATGATACCTTTCCCTGTAAGAATCCAACAGCACCAGACACGTTCTGACAAGGTAATTCATCTACTCTCAGTGAACTGCCATTCACCAAACCAGTCACTTCATTTTATTTTATAAACTTCCACATTCCTGTGATCCCATTCCTAGGATTACACATGGCAAATAAGTTTTTGGAAAGATGGTCTAATGACAAACCAGATTACCAAACACTCTGGAAGTTATTCCAGAGAAAGACTGCCGGATTGAAGACAGTTTACTCTGACAGTTTTGATTGGCTCCTCGATGTTAAGGACTCCTCAGCTGTAGGAGCAACAATGCACCATGAGGAAGCTGCTACATATGGCAACCACCAAAATGAACACAAAGGACCTCCCTAAAAGCTAGACTGGATTACAGGTGACACAGAGGTAACATGTCCTCAAAAACTTCCCTACTGCAAACACCTGGAAAAGACTGCAGGAGACAAGCTGCACAAATTTCCCTTTAGGTAGGTTTATCAATGTTTCAACAAATAAAAATTTGAAAGCCTAATAATAAAACAATCACATTTCAGTTTTTGCTGAAGGCAAACATAAAAGTTTGTGGCATGATTACGTAACAATGCCAAGCAGTCTAGTCAAGAGAACATTATAAAAGGCATGGCTTCTAGACGAGCCTATTTCAATGCTTTATCATCAATCAATACAACTGCTTAGAAACACACACACACACACACACACACACACACACACACACACACACAATCTAGAAACACTGAAATTTCTATACTCTGGCACCAAACCTATTTCTAAGTTCTGAGAAGTCTGAATGGTGGGCAATTCCCGGAAAAGTGGCTAGCAAGTGCAATCGTGCTGGCAAAAAGCCAATCTGACTCCTCTGCAAGAATTCAGAAACTACAAAATATTCCTGTTCATATGAAACAAAACTAAAGTCAAATGCAACACTGAAAGTAACACAGCCTCTCCAAAGTATCTTTTACTTCAATTATTGCACTTGAAAACAACTATTGAGAAAAGGATAGGCTATGGAAGGACATTGAAAATAGGTCTACAGTTCTGTGCTCCTCCGCAGGCTAGCACTGCATTAACAAACAGCAGTAAAGGTTTGTGAAGAAAAGGCTAAGGGCACACCTATCCCAGGCCTGGTGTGGCTTTCACAGGAAGACCAGTCGGGGCTACAAAGTGAGAACAGGACCACCTCGGTTACATAAGACTGCCTGGAAGCAGAATGACTTTCTATTGGACATAAGTTCTTTAGCAAAGGAGACAAAACACTAAACTTATTTAAGCCCATTACCATTTCAAACATTTCAAGGGGAGAATAAAATCCAGACCTTTAGAACATCCTCTTGGGTTGAAAACAGATAGCCCAGCTACTTGTGACTTATGCCTTGCTCATTCAGGATTGCTATCTTCAACGAGTTAGCACTCTGTATATTTATCTGATTAGAGAGTGCTCAATCAAAAGCCAGGTTATGTGACGGTCCGTTCTCCAAATTCGGAGGGAATTCAGAAAACAAGCAACAGTATGGTGATCCAGACAATCAACAATGTTAGACCAGGAGTTCCATATTGGTGTTTAGTAAATGGTCTCAGAGACACTGAAACCTCAATTTTGCTCGTGCTAACTCTAAGGCTGCAACGGTTAAGCAGTCACCTACTCTTTCTTCCCCACCGCATTTAGTACTGCCCCGTGCAGGAGTTAGTTACCTTTCCACTCTAGGCACCCCCATCTCAGTCTCTGATCTTCCACTCCCTCCCTAAGGGTTCTCTCTCCAACTCTTAAGGGAGAGGTGGTGAAAGGATGAGTAAGCAGGCCGAGACTTATCTTGGTCAAAGAGCACAGACCCTGGCACCAGCAGCGGAAAGCAGGGGTGAGAAAGCAGACTGGAAAGCCTAACGGGGCGTCCGTCCAGTGGGGAAGGCTTTCCTATGGCAGTTACTGCCACCTCGTTCCTGAATCAGACTCCAACCTACCCCACCTCCCGCTTCACCACTCCTCGGCGGTCCCTCTGTGCCAAGTGCATTTTCTGGAGACAGTTACATCTTTCAAACAGTAATAAAGATGTACGTGATATTCCCAGGTTCCGGTCGGTCAAAGACAATAAAGCCTCACCCTGCAGCATGGTTAAGTTCGAATGTCCTGTTTCACAAGATGGACTAAATACTACTCGTCTCGACACCATGATCACTCCCCACCCCACCCAGGGCCCACCTCTATTCGGCAAAAAAGGTGACTGCTAGGAGCAACTTCAAATGTATGTCAATCGCTTGGTGGTGGTGTTGGGGAAACAAAAGGACTTCTGAATTACTTTAACAGCCTGGTTCCGAGTGCCTGGCCTTGTTTTTCCCCAAAGAAAAATAGGACACTGAGAGTTCGGAGATGTCTTTCTCGCCTTTGCTACGCCGGCCGCCAGCAGCGGTATACCTAGCGGGCTTCTGAGGGGCTCAGTATAGCTTTCTTCGGGGCGCAAACTTGCCCTCGGTGGCCAAACGTCTGGGAAGTTTGCCCGTTTTCTTTAAAAGGTCTAAGTTCTCTACGGATGAAGGACGCAAGGAGCGGTTTCCTTTGTTGAAATGCCCGAGATCAGTTGAATTGGGGGAGCAGGTGGGGAAAGACTGCTCAGAGAAGGCGGGACAGATGCGGGGGACCCGACGAGGCTGCTCCGGGCTGCCTCGAGGCCTGCGGCCCCCGCCACCTGTCCGCCGCGCCTGGGGACCGGGGGAGGCGCCGCCACCTCCACTCAAAATGGAGGTTATGAAACGCGCGCCGCCCGCCCGCCCGCCCGCCCGCCCGCCCGCCACATGGCCGGGCCGCGTCCCGAGGTTCAGACCCCGGCACCGCAGGGGCAGCCACTCACCCACAGACCGGTAGCCCAGGATGGCGATCTTCCGGGACTTGGACTGCGGCATCTTGGCGGCCTGCTCAGCCCCGGCCCAACCACATCAACCGCGGCGGCGGCGGCTCCTCCGGCTCAGACTATCGGCGGCGGGTGCGCCGGGGGAACGCGGCATACAGAGCGCGGCGGCGGGCGCGGCTGCCTCTCGCTGGCTCGGCTCTTCGCTCGCTCAACCGCCCGGAACCGACCGCGCGGGCCCTCCCCCCACAACACACCCACGTGACCGCGCGCGGCCGCGTCAGCGCCGCCTCCCGCCGCCGCCTCCCGGCCCCGGAACGCGCGGGGGGTGCGTCGGGGGATCGTTTTACTTTAAAGGGAAAAAGCGGAGACGCCCCAAGGCCCCCGGAAAAGTCACGACCGAAACTCGCTGCGTCATGACCCTCCCACCTACTTCCGCCGCTTTTTAATTACGACAGTCCTGCCTGAGCCCTGACTGGACGGCTCCCAGACAGCCGCGCGATGACGCAATGGAAACTCCGTCTACCATTGGGAATTCAGAGGGGGCGGAGCCAAGGAGAGGCGCGGCACCGCGGGGAGCTAAAAATATAATTTGGCTGCGTTTGCGCCGCCGAGCGCCTGCGTGGTTCAAGAGCGTGGCTCTACCGGCGGGTTGGGTGGGTGGGCGGGCTGGCAGCTCCCCCATGATTGGCTGATTTGGGGCGTGAGGGCGGAACCGACGGCGAGAAGGGCGGTGATTGGTGCAGTGCTGAGCCGTTGGCCGACTTGCTTCGGCCGGCCCTTAAAAGGCACGAGGCGCGTGGCCCTAGGCTGTGCGTTGGCTGCCACCTCTCGATTCTTGTTTATTCTTTAAATTACCGTCCTGCTATGTTAGCGTTAGTCTGGGCTTAATGTGGGTGGTGACTAAGCTTTATTCGTGGCTGAGGGACTGTGGGAAGAATGGAATCTGTGCAGATTCCAAATGTCAGAAATTCTATTAAAAGCAGGGCGAGCTGGCCAGTCCTGGTGCGGACCCAGGCGACACGCGGAGCGCACCTCGCGTGGAAAGACGCACGCGTGGGAGCCCTGCTGCCAGATCAGCTCGTCTTTTACACTGAACACTCAGAGGTTATTTCTGGAGAGACGTGAAAGTCAGCCATTGTCAAGAAGGCTGAGGGAAAGCCGGAGACTTCGCTGTCTGGTGTGGGCGGACCAACGCCTGAAAAGGGAAGGCTGGCATATTTTCGACAAAAGGCGTACTGGCAGAGAGCTTCTTGTCTCCGGAGAACTACAGAAGAGGAGTTGGGACATTTTCGTGCTAAAAAGCAGGAAAGAAAGACAATCCCTAGACCTAGTTCATGGAAGCCCAAGTTGAAAGCTAGGCCTGGAAATGAAGATACCAAGAGAGAACAGCACGCTTGTCAACCTTCATGATAGACTTTTTTTAGGGTCTCATGTAGTCCACCTGGAATTCTTAGTGATCCACCTGCCTCTGCCTCCCAAGTGCTGGGATTAAAGGCTGCCCCACCACCTTGAGCTTCTGATTCTCCTGTCTTTACTCAAGTGCTAGGATTACAGGCTACCAAACCATGTTTATTTGGTGCTAGGGATTGAACCCCGAATGTACATTAGGCAAGTATGCAGATGACTGAGCTACATCTGCGTTCCCCCAGCACCTTGAGCTTCTGATTCTCCTGTCTTTACTCAAGTGCTAGGATTACAGGCTACCAAACCATGTTTATTTGGTGCTAGGGATTGAACCCCGAATGTACATTAGACAAGTATGCAGATGACTGAGCTACATCTGCGTTCCCCCAGCACTGTTTTAAGTATTTTAAAACAGATTCAAGCTGGGCGGTGGTGGCGCACGCCTTTAATCCCAGTACTCGGGAGGCAGAGCCAGGCGGATCTCTGTGAGTTCGAGGCCAGCCTGGTCTACAAAGTGAGTTCCAGAGCAGGCGCCAAAGCTACACAGAGAAACCCTGTCTCGGAAAAAAACAAAAACAAAAAAACCCCCCCAAAAAAAACAAATTCAGGTAAACATATGATATCAGATGCCCTGATCCACCAGTATTCTTGAACCCGTAGCACTAAATTCCTTGGTGAATGTATTATCATTTAGGGTTGCCTTAGAAAAAGTGTCCAGCAAGATGACTCAGCTAGTAAAAGCACTTGCTGTGTGAGCCTCACAAAATCTGACTTTAATTCATGGATGCCAAGGTGGAAAAAGAACTTACTCCTAAGAGTTATCCTTTGACTTTTACATCCATTCTGTTTTATGCCCACATCTGCACACACACATGATAATAATAATAATAATAATAATAATAATAATAATAATAATAATAAATAGAACACAAAACAAACGACATGCTATAGATAGTGAGAGTCTGTATGTGAATTGTGTATATTTATTTGTACCTATATGCTATTGTATTGTGTTCTGAGATCTGCTAAAAAAAATCTTCCTTTGAATTCCCACAAAAAATTTAAAAATACTGCTTTAGCCTAGGAATATTAGTAATCTGATCAAGAAGCAACTGTAAAGTCCAAGAATTTTCTAGTTGCTGTCTTTTTTTTTTTTTTTTTTTTTTTTTTTTTTTTGGTTTTTCGAGACAGGGTTTCTCTGTGTAGTTTTGGTGCCTGTCCTGGATCTCGCTCTGTAGACCAGGCTGGCCTCGAACTCACAGAGATCCACCTGCCTCTGCCTCCTAAGCGCTGCGATGTGCTTAGGTGTGCACCCCCACCATCTGGCTCTAGTTGCTGTCTTCAAGCTCTTTGAGGTCAGACTCGAGAACTCAGAAGATTCTGTTATTCCAGAGCAGATTGAATTCACTTTCAAATATGGCTCAGGGACCTGGGCTGTGGTGGCACATGCCTTTAATACCGGTTCAGAGAGGCAGGGATGACTGTCTCAAACAAACAAACTATGTATGAAATTTTTCTTATAGGAAATCTTCACCTTAATTGAAGTAGACATCTGAGACTTTAACTGTTTTGTTTTAAATATTTGATGAGAAAGAGTGGAGATGAATTAGATTCATCATAATCTTGGCAAAAGTCAAATCAGACTTACTTGTTCTGTCTCACAGAAGGTGTTCAAAATCAAACAGTGCAGATCTGGGGAAATATGCCAAACCATTAATGTGGGCAGGTTGTTGAAATCAGAGGGCCAGCTCTTACTCCTGTGGACAGAGAAGGACCTTCTCAGCAGAGAAATGGTCCTGTCTTCAGGATGAGTGTCATCTTGGCGAAGGCAAGTCCTCTGACTCTTACTGGGAAGAAAATCTTGCCCTCTCTGAGCAAGGGCTCTCAACCCAGTGTACCTTCCTGAGACATGGAATTCATGGGCTGCTAGAGATGGGAAAGCGAAGTGAGCCAGTTCCAAATCCTTGGAGGAAGCCATGTGTGATGGAGAACACTGACTTGGTAAGGAACTGGGAGGGTATGTCTTGGCTCTGCCGCCACTTCTCATTTCACCATGGTTTGCCTTGTGTTCTCCCGCAAAACGGCCTGTGGAAGTTCAGTTCCTGTCTTAGTTGGAATAGGGCCTCTGCAGACATAAATTGTTAAGATGAAGTCATACTATGATGACTCTCAAGCCAGCATGAGTAGTGACCTTCTGAGAAGAGAGGGGACACAGGCATGAGGGAAGATGGTCAGTGTGACAGAGACTGAAGTGTTCCTGGGATTGTGTGAAGCTGTAAGAGGTGAGGGGTTGTACTCCTCGTGACCCTTCCAAGAGAATGTTTCCACCAAAACCAAGCTTTTGCTGTGACTCTCTAGAATCTTGAGAAGAAATTTCCATTGTTTTAATTTTTTCCATTGTTTAATATTGCCCATTAACCTAATGGGCAATATTTTGTCACGGTAACCACTGGGAACTACATCAACTCTTCTCAGATTGCCAGCAATTTTATTCTAAGTTTGAATGTGATTTCCAGGGGCTGTAGATAAAGTTCATCTCTCCACAATCTAAAGCTTCTAGCTTTCACCAACAAAAGGCTGCCAACACACACAGAGCCAGGCTATAGGGTTGTTGCCTCAGTGGCAGGTAAGCCTACTGGAGCAGAAGGCATAGGACTCACTCCTAAGAACCTGGGAGATGTTCAAGAGAACCCAGGAGGCTGATTCCTTGCAGTAAAACAAGTGATGGCTTGTCAGTGTGGATTCTATATGTCCTTCAAATGTGCCTTAGATGTAGAAATTAGTCACAGTTCTTCATAAGCCACTGAAAGATACAATTAACATTTGAGGTGCACAGTGAACACCGGCTCAGCTTATGTAAAGGGCTGGCTCAGTATTGAATTTCATCCAAGCCATTAGGCTGTAGGGAACCTCTGTGGGGGTGTAAGAAGGAAGAATGGGGCTGTTTTTTCTAAATGTTTTTATTTCCACTTAGAATAATTGATCTTTGTTAATATGTAATATATGGATTTGTCATGATTCACACTTGGTCTGTGTGACAGTGGCATGTCACGACAGGTACTGAGGTGCCACATCTGGGAAGTCATGGCGATCCCTTCACTGTTGAATGCTCTGAATGTCGGGTGTTGCCTTTCTCCCCGTGTCGTGCTTGCTCCACTGTCAGCACAATGGAGGCTAGCCTTGACCACCTGCCTGGGTGGCCACTGTCCATGCTTTACAGCGCACGTGTTTCTCTCCTGTTCAGTCTGTACTCTTTGGAAGGGAACCCCTGTGCTCAGCCCCTCCTTAAGGGGCGGGAAGGGATGTATGATGTCATTCCCCTCTGCCTGAGAATTTCCTTTAGCATTCCTTGTACTCTCCTGGACACAAACTCTCTACCTGAAAATGTCTTTATTTTACTTCTTTGACTTTTAGAAGGTTATAGATTAACACATAGTCTATGAAATGGCACAGGAAGGCCTTGTGTGCCATTATGTAACATCGCATAAGTATAGGTAGTATTAAGATTGAATCCCTTATGTCACCAGCCTTACCGTCGTATGTGTCTGTGTGTGTGTGTGTGTCTGTGTGTCTGTGCACATGCTTCTTCCAGTCTTACTACAGGTGTAGATCCATATAATGGAAACCTCAGTCCAGATATCTAGAGTTATCCTATCCTTCTAGTTCCTCTTCAGGAGCTCTTCTCCTCAGGGCTGGAGAGACGGCTCCATGATTAATAGTGAGCATGCCCAGAGATCTTGAAGGGCCTCCTGGTCAGTCCTCCAGAAACAACTCACACAGTCGATGAACTTGGCTTCCACTCTGGGAAGTGCACCACCTTTTCCATGCTTTGCATCTTGGTTTTAATGACTTCTGCAGAGCTAGGGCCTTTGGTGTTCTAGGAGTTGTCCCCTCTTTTTTTGAAGTATTCTTGATCCTTTGACCCCAGTGTTGATGGTTTTAAGTCTTTTTCATTCTGCTTTGATTTTTTTGTGTATTTTTGGCTGGATAGTTCCTCACTGGAGTTTCAAGATCTCTGGCAGCAGAGGAAGTATCTTTAAGAAAATAATTTAGGGCCGGGCGGTGGTGGCGCACACCTTTAATCCCGGGACTCAGGAGGTAGAGCCAGGTGGATCTCTGTGAGTTCGAGGCCAGCCTGGGCTACAGAGTGAATTCCAGGACAGGCACCAAAACTACACAGAGAAACCCTGTCTCGAAAAACCAAAAAAAAAAAAAAAAAAAAAAAAAAAAAAGAAAAAGAAAATAATTTAAACACTGTGAAAGATTCTGTCTTACTCCATGGCTGTCTACTTATAATATGAAGCGTAAGCTTTACCTCCATGTTTACCATATGCTGACCAAGGTTCCACAACCAAGAGTATGCTATCTAAACGCCTGTTTAGTCTTCAAGGATGGAATCCCACCCTTCACTTGGTCTCAAGTATGTATGGAATCTTAGGACAGGACGTCGTAGAGAGAGCGGTGGTCCTACATGGAAATGGTGGGGAGACACAAAGAGACTGTGAGATAAACTCAGTGCAGTAAGGGACAATAAGACACAAAGCATCCAAATGAAAAGCAGTAAGTGAAAACTACATGATACCTATGTAGATGGAATGAACAAAGGAGCAAAACGCATGAGATTAGTAAAGTTGCCAGATTAAAAATCGGTTATGTTTCTATGTGCCAGTAAGTAATCAACATGTTTTAAAATTTAACTCTCGGGTGGTGGTGGCACACGCCTTTAATCCCACCACTCAGGAGGCAGAGCCAGGCAGATCTCTGTGATTCGAGGCCAGCCTGGTCTACAGAGCAAGTTCCAGGACAGCCAGGGCTGTTATATAGACAAACCCTGTCTTGAAACACATCCCTCACCTTCACACCGCCCCCCAGAAAAGTAAAGAAAACAGGATGCGCGATTGCGCCTTGGGGAGCAAACCAGCAAGCAGTATTCCTCGATGGCCTCAGCTTCAGTTCCTGCCTTCAAGTTCCTGCTTTGAGTTCCTGCCCTGACTTCTTTCTCTCCACGATGAACCATGGTCAGAATGTGTAAGCCAAATAAACACTCTCCCCCCCAAAAAAAGAGCAGAGAGAAATGAAAAAAAATTAACTCTCATTCATTATCATCAAAATATTAAATACTTGGAAATAAAAAAAATGTGTGTGTGTGTGTACACATACATGTACACTGAGAAGTACTACATAGTGCTAAGAAAAAAGCTAAAGAAGACGAAATGAGTAGATGATTGCTGTTTATGAATAAGAAGATTCAGAGGTGGTGATACACGCCTTTAATCCCAGCACTCAGGCAGAGGCAGGCAGATCTCTGTCAGTGTGGTGTTCTCTGGTGGGCTTACCTTGCAACATTTTGGAAGCCCCAGCAAGATCCCCAGAGACTGAGCTGCTGGGGACTGGGGGTCTTGGGTTCCCTCTGGGACAATAGTGTGGAAAACAGGCAGTTACTATGGGGTGCGCACCCTGAGATGTTCCAGGGCCCCATGAACTCCTTCTGCCTCTGGTCCTACTGCCCCAGAGGCTCCACATGCCTTCCCCCTAACATGGGAAATTATGGAAAGTTGTCTGAATCTGTCACCTTCAGAAGTAAGTCTGTTATGGCACCTTCTGAGAAGGACACTTAGGAAAGGCTGGACACAGCCCTAATCCTGGTGTCTGGAATCCACGTGGGTTGTCACTGGAACTCTGGTTTAAGTCTGTGTGGCGGTCACCTCTGCTTGTCCTTGTTGTTTGCCTGTGGATCTTTCCAGGTGTTTCCATCAGTTCTGTTGGTTGGGGAAACAGATCTAAAATGGGAACGGGAGTAGGCAATCCTAAGACACCACCTGAAGTGTTAAAACACCTCAAGGAGGGTTTTGTGGACAAGAACAGCTACAACGTCTGTTTCTCAACCCCGAAAACCTCGGACCTTCTGTGAAATCATTTGGCCCTCTTTTGGAGTGGGGTGGCCCAGTAATGGATCTCTGGACTCCTAGATGATCCTGGCTGTCTGGAACGTGGTAACCAAAGGTTGCTGCTACCCTGATCAGTTTTCCTATATTGACTAATGGCCTTTTCTGGTTCGAGACCCAATTCCATGGCTTAAACTTGTGTGTTCTTGTTGGGAACCCAAATCATCTTGGTTCAGCCAGGTTGTCCAAAAAAACCCAAGCCTCTTCCTGTTCTCTCAGCCCCTCTGGTATCAACCCATGTTCTCCTGGTCCCCTTGGTTAACTATGCTACACTTCTGGTCCTCGCTGGACCATGAATACTTTGGTTTCTAGCCCTCACTGTAGGACCTTGCTTGCTCAACTGCCTAATTGACTATGCAAAACAGAGTGAATTCTGTGAAACTGTTAGTGCTGAGGAAACAATATAACCACCTGCCCCAAGATGAAAACACACCTTGACTCATGCCCATAGAACCAGTAAGAACTGTAACAGGCCCCAGACATAGTACAACTGACACCATGTTAGAGGCACCATTACAACGTTAAAACCTAGCATGTAGGCTCTAACACCTGCCAAAAGAGGAACAAAGACCTAGTCCATAGTTCCCGGAAGGTCCTTGAGTAAAAAGTCCCTTGCTTTTTTGGCTTCTGTAGTTCCACTTCTTGCAAACTGACGTGTGACAACCAAGATGTGGTTTTTGTGCATAGAGGACAAAGGGCCGTGAGGGTTGGGGCTGCATGATTTGGGTAAGTTCCCTGTGTGGCCACTGGCCATCAATAAAGACTTTTTCTGGCTTCAAGAGTTTCCGTGTGGTGGTCTCTAGTGGGCTTACCTTGAAACATTGTGTCATTGGTTTCTGCACTTTTCTTTTTTGTTGTTGTTGTTTTTTGTTTGTATGTTTGTTTTTCAAGACAGGGTGTCTCTGTGTAGTTTTGGTGCCTGTCCTGGATTTCACTCTGTAGACCAGGCTGGCCTCGAACTCACAGAGATCCACCTGGCTCTGCCTCTCAAGTGCCGGGATTAAAGGCATGCACCACTACCACCAGGCTGCACTGTTCTTTTTATTACCTTCTGTGTCTTATTTACTTGGGGATTCAACTGGTCTCTTTATTATTCTCTTAAGGCAAAGCTTTGAGAACTTTCCTTATTGTGTATATATTTTGTTGTGGAATATTAGTTTAAGACACGTTACATTCATCTATGCTGTGGAGTATTTGCTTAATGATGTAAAAAATTTTTTAATGTTGCATTTGTTTAACTCTGTAAAGCTGTGTCACTTTTCTGTCTAAAACACTTAATTGGGCTAATAAAGAGCTGAACGGCCAGTAGCTAGGCAGGAGAGAGAAATAGGTGGGGTTGCCAGGCAGAGAGAATATATAGGAGGAGAAATCTAGGCTCAGGATAAGAAAAAAGGAGAGAAAGGAACAAGAGAAGGAAAAGAGGACGCCAGGGGCCAGTCACCCAGCCACACAGCCAGCCACGGAGTCAGAAGGAAAGAGAGCCATATAGAATAAAGAAAGATAAAAATTCCAGAGGCAAAATATAGTTAAAGAGAAACAAGGTAAGTTAAGTTAGAAAAGCTGGCTAGAAACAAGCCAAGCTAAGGCCAGGCATTCATAAGTAAGAATAAGTCTTCAGGATTTATTTGGGAGCTGGGTGGCAGGCCCCCAAAAATTAAAGAAAAAAAACTATAATATTTAGTGCTATAAATCCCTCAAATGTTTTGATGGCATTTAGTGAATTGCTGTGTTTTCATTTTCATTCACCTCACAACACTCTCTATTTTCCCTATGATTTCTTTGACACGTAGCTTGTTTAGAAGCTCTCCTTAATTTCCATTTAGATCCTCTATCTTTATGAATAATCCTTTAAAAATACTATGCCATCATGAAAACCAAACCATGAAATAAACTAACTGTGAAGCAAAGAATAGATGGGCAGAAACTGGGGGTTGGGATAGGGCAGAGGAGCTATCAGTTTCTTTCGGTCAGGATATGTCTGAAATCCAAATGGAGATGCCCAACTATGTCAGGTGTAGGAGTCAGGATTCAGAGGAGAGTGACAGTGTGGTTCAGAACTGTCATCATTAGGTCAGTAGATGCAAACTGGAACTGGACGGGATCACCAAGGGAGAAATAACAGACAGTGAAAAAAGTTCTAATGAGGGACCCTGGAATTGCAGAAATGTCAGAAACCGGGAGGGGCCAGTTTGGAGTAGGGAACAGAAAGGAGTGTTCTGGAAAGCAAGGGACAATATCATTTTAGCATAGGGAGGGACCGGGTTGGCAGGCCAAGGGAAAGGAGACTGACAAGGGCCACTAGGTCTAATACAGAGGTCACTCATTTCTGATTGGGCTCTCCCTGAAGTGGTGGGACCAGAAGGCTGGCAGGAGTGGAGTTCTGAAGAGAGGAATGGATCACACCTAGGAACCTGTTCACAGGAGTTTTGTTGTAAGTGGGAATAGAAAAATGGGAGGCTGCTAGGGAGGAACATGGGAGTCAAAGAGAAGCTTGATTAAGTAGCATATTTGTCACAGGGTGTTTCTAGAGGGAAATTTTTCTAGAGACAAATGACAGAGGTTCTAGCTGTAGAAAACCCTTAGTTCAAATATTTTCCATTTTAATATTGCCAGGTGAGTTTTGGTAGAGGTTTGCCTTGTTCTTACAAGCATAAAGGGGTGAGTGGGTGGGATGTAATTAGGGATTCAAGGGTCAGATCTTAAATCTGGCAAATCAAGGTCTTTAATTTTTTAAAATATTTTATTGTTTAATTATGTGTGTGTCTGTGTATGAATATGTACACATGAGTGTGGGTCCCTGCAGAGGCCAGAAGATAGTTGGGATCCACACAATATGTGTATTGGAAACTAAACTTGAGTCCTCTGCAAGAGAAGTATGTGCTTTTGTTTCTTCTTTTTAAAAAATTTGATATTATTTTATTTGTCAATAGTATCATTATCTTATACGTTCAGTTATTTTGCCTGTGTGTAAGTCTGTGCACCACAGACTTCATGCCTGGTGTCCAGGGAGGCCAGGAGAGGTGTTAGAGTCCCTGGAATTAGAGTTACAGATAGTTATGAGCCACCATGCTGGTGCTGGGAATAGAACCCAGGTCCTCTAGAAGAGCAGTAAGTGCTCTCAACTCCGGAGCCATCACTCCAGCTCCAAGGTCTTTATTGTTATTTGTGTTTTTAATTTCAGAGTTAACATTTTTCTTGCTCCTCTAGCCAGATGCTCCCATACCCTGGAAGCATTCTGTATGTATGTGTGGATTTGATTTATGGAAGACTAAAGGTGTTGAGGGATGTAAATATAATTTTTATTATCTATAGAAAGGTATGATATAGATATGATAGGATGAATGGGTAGATTATTGAATCTACTTTTAAAGAACAACTTGTGTAAAATGTTTTTGCAGTGCTATAGATTTTAGTTTGTTACAAGTTTAAAGTTAATTTTGTTATACTGTATATTTATTTCTACTCTTGTTTAAAGTATTTTGTTTGTGCAACTCATTTGAAAATGTACTGTAGAGTTGAGAAATACAGATTAATAGTCAATCATCTATGATAATCAAACTTGTAGTCATGTTAAGTTTTCTAGGTATACATAGATATAAGTCAATTAAGTAGGTAATCTTCAAACACTTCAAAGACCTACAGAATATGGCATTTAAAATGTTTTAAAAACTTAGACTTTTCTGGACAATGAGACATGTCTGCCCCTGGCAGCACCAATTTACTTCAAAGAGGAAGATGGGCATCGAAGACACTCCGTATGGAGTTTATCTTCTTCTTGGCAAAAATAGCCATTTGTGCAAGAAACTGCTCTTGCCTGGACTGCCTGACAAAATGTTGTATAAACTGAACATGCAAGACCCATAGGAAAATGACAACTGAATCTGTCAAAACAAGGTGAAATGGTCCCTCAGGTTTCTGCTTCGTAGAGGAGACTACCAAACATTCTACAGGACACAGAAAAAAAATGACTGAGAGACTAGGCCTATGGGCTGAAGATGGATGCCCCAACATTGAAAAGAACTTTGGGTGACTGTCCAGGCAGCCAGCTGTCTCTGCCATTCTAGATTTTTAGAAGGTGCTTTACAATGTTCTTCCTGCTTACTTAGGTAATACTACATCCTTCTGAGGTCTTTAATATAGTGAAGACTAGATAATTGTAATTATGGTTTTCCTTGGTTGTGATAAGAGATAAGGTAGATAGGATAGATAGGATATTTTCTTTGATTTTTCCAAATACAAATAGACTAGATATTATAACTGTAATACTTGCTTGATTACTGTTTTGTTATATGTAATTTTACTATGTTAAAGTTAAACCCTTCCTTTTTGATTAGACAGAAAAGAGGAGGTGCTGTGGGATGTTCTGTATGCTGTGAATGTGTTGCTCTGATTGGTTGATAAATAAAAAGCTGATTGGCCAGTAGCCAGGCAGTAAGTATAGGCAGGATAAACAGACAAGGAGAATTCTGGGAAGTGGAAGGGTGAGTCAGTAGACACCAGCCCACCGTCCAAGAAGCAGCATGTAATGGCACACAGGTAAAGCCATGGAACACATAGCAACATATAGATTAACAGAAATGGACTGAGTTTAAGTGTAAGAGCTAGCTAGTGGTAGGCCTTGGTATGGCCAAGCAGTTTTAATTAATATAAGCTTCTGAGTGATTATTTTATAAGTGACTGCAGGGTCTGTGGGGCTGGACAGGACCGGAGAAAACTTCAACTACTATTATCAGCATTAATTTTTTCATTCTTTAAAAGTTACTGAGAATTCCATATATTTGATTATATCTATTTGTCACTTCCTCCCCAGCTCTCAGACCCCTCTTCCACTTGGTCCCCTCCCAACTTTGGGTCCTCTTTTTACATCCCACTGAATCCACTAAGTACTGCTGACATGTGTGTGGGTGTGGGGTCATCTGCTGGAACATAGGCAAGCGTCCAGAGACCTCGCCCTGAAGGAAACTGACTCTGCCCCAGTCATCTTCAACTGCTGATAGCTCCCCAGCTTGGAGTGGAGTTTCTGGAGCCCTCCCCTAGCTGTACTGGAATGTTGATTGGTTTGATCTTGTGCCAGTCCTTTTTTTTTTTAATGCTCAGATCACGGGGACCCCCAAAAGATCACCACAGAGACCAAATCCCATATGCAAAAGCAAAGAGCCTTTATTTTCAAGCTCTGAGCTTGGTTTCTCTGTCTGTGTGACGCATCAGTGAGAGCAGAGAGCCCTGAGCCCAGGTGGGGTGGGGTTTTTATCATAGCAGGGGTTGGGGTGAGGAGATTTTCAGGCTTCAGGACCCTGATTGGCTGACATTTGTCTAGGGATATCTATAAAACAGAAATAGGTGTGTGCTCGACTCAAGGACATCTGGCCATTATCTAATGGTTGGAATGTTTGGGATGTCAGGTACTTTCCCCCTTAGATGTAGGCCCTCCCTGGGTGGGGTCAGCTGATGGCTTTTACTGGGTCTGGGTGTTGCCTGCCAGTAAGCCTGTCACAGAAGCTGTGTCTGGGCCTCTATGCCTGTCATGGCAACTGTGTGGTCAAACTGTTTGGGGCCCCCACAATTTTTAATTATTTTTTTTTAGGTATGAGTGCTTTGTCTGTATGTATGCCTGCATGCCAGAAGAGGGCATCAGAGCCCATTATAGATGGTTGTGAGCCACCATGTGGTTGCTGGGAATTGAACTCAGGACCTCTGGAAGAGCAGCTGGTGCTCTTAACCACTGAGCCCTCTCTCCAGCCCGTCTTGTGCCAGACTTGATACAGACAACCACAGCTGTTGTGAGTTCATGTGTGAAGCATCCTGTCACATCCAGAAGACCCTTGCAGCTGTCCTTCCCAGCCTCTGGCTCTAACAATCCTTCCCCCTCCCCGATGTTCTTCCCTAAGCCTTGGGGAAGAAGAGGTATGACAACGTGTCTCATTTGGGGTTGAACTGCTATATATTTAAAAGGAGCTTGAACACATATATTTATTTTCAATGTCTTGAAGTGCTGGGGCTGTGGTTCATTTGGTAGAGTGCTTGCCTTAACATGCAGGAAGCCCCAAGGTCTATCCCCAGCACCGTATAAATCAAGGGTGGGAGAAGCAGGGAGATCAGAAGTTCATTATCCTCTGCTACATATTGTTTGGGGCCAGCCTGGGACACATGCGACCTTGTCTTGAAAAGGTCTTCAGTACTTTTGATTTGCTTCCAGCTAAATTAGCAAGGGACTAGAAGGAAGTAAATTGTTAGAAAAAAAATGGGTGCCAAATGTGACTCTTTCTGAAAAGCAGTGACTTCACGTAAAAGTCACATAAAGGTGAGGTGTACTGTAGCTTTCAGTGTAGTTATATGGTCATGAAAACAAATACAGCCAGGCATGGTCAGGCTCATTCTAATCCCAGAACCTAGGAGGCTAAGGAAGGAGGATCCTGTGGTCTGATCCAGCCTGGGTCACATAATTAAAACCTTATCCCAAACAAAATAAGACAAAAAACAAAAAACATATACACAAAAATAAACAACCAACCAAAACCAAAACAACTCCCCCAAACAAGCAAATACAATTTAACATCTGTTAAGATTAAACATATCCTTGCTTTATATATTGAAATCTAGTTCCTGTGGGATAGTATTTGAAGGTGGGATCTTTGGGAAGTAATCAGATCCTAAGGATGGATCCCTGGTAAATGAGATTAGTGCCCTTATAAGGGGAGCCGGGGGCTTTCTGTCTTTCACTCATGTAAGGCTAAAAGAAGTTGGCCATCTGTACCCGGATCAGGGAGCTCACCAGAACCAACAATGCTGTACCCTGACCTGCATGTTTAGAAAAGACCATATCTCAGCTGGGTGTGAGTGTGGTGGTGCCCTGAGTTCCATCAGCCAGAGCTGCATAGTGAGACCCTGTCTGAGAGAGAGAGAGCGAGAGAGAGAGCATATTTCTCCAGACTTCTGTTGTAAGCCATCTAATCCATGCTTCTTCCTTATAGCTATTGGTGTCTGAAGTTGGTACCTCTGGGGTGGCTCTTTATTGAGAGTGTATAGGTTACTTTTTGTTGCTGTGACAAAACACTCTAACCAAAAGCAACTTAAAGAAGAAAGGATTTCTTTTGGCCTCTGATTCTGGAGGTGTGGAGTCCACCATGACAGCGAGTGCACAGTGGTAGAAACAGGAAGCTGGGTGATCACATTTTCACCTACACACCGGAAGCAGAGCAAGGGAGCAGCAAGTAGGGTGAGGCTATAAATCCTCAAAATCCACCCCCAGGGAAATACATCCTCCAGGAGGAAGGCTACACCTCCCATAGGTTCTATGACCTCTCCTTACGGGACCACCAGCTGGGCCCCCAAGCATTCAAATACGTAAGCCCATGGAAGACGTTTCTCACTGAACCACAGCAGATGGTGTGAGGCTTCGGGCCTTTCCCTGCCCTCCTTTCAGCTCAGCGTGAGCTTGACATTTAGCAGAGTGACAAGGAGCAACAATCCTTGGAAAAATAACAAGCTGCGGGCAAAGCAGCCTGAATGCGGAAGTGAAAATTGTCGCTTCTGAGTCCACAGGAAAGACTTTGTTAGCCAAGGAGCTCACGCTTTGATCCCGGCAGCACTTGGAGGCTGAGGCAGGAGGATTGCTTCTCATGCAAGGGCGGCTTGAGCTATCCTGTGAGTTCTAGGCTAGCCAGTGGAGGCTTTTATTTGCTACAAGGATAAAACACAATCCCTTGGTCTGAGACTCTTGAAAGACGGGGCTGTGCCTTAATCATTATGCAAGATTGACTGGTAAGCCAGTTTTACAGCACAAATAGCATGACTTCAGTGTACGACAAGAACTCCTGCGTTTGGACTCCTGCTTCTCGGGGGCCAACGAGACGGCTCAGTGGGTGCAGGGGCTTGTAGTGCAAGCTTGGTGAGATTGATTCCTGGAACCCACAGAGGACAGAGAGAACGGAGTCCTGAAAGTTGTCCTCTGACCTACACACACACACACACACACACACACACACACACACACACACACACACACACACGCCATACACATGATAACAGTAATAATAACTGAAAAAAATTAAGTTCCTGCTCGGTCACTAAAAATCTGTACACTCTGCTGTGAGGAGGCCTGGGAGATATTACCACACTTTCTGTCCCCCTTGCTCCTTCTCCTTCTCTTTCTGCCTTCTGAATTAAATGCTGGCTGTGGCCTCCGAGTGACACACAGCATACAATACGTGCCAAAGATGGAGTTTCTTCTCAGCTTTGCCTTCAAGCTGTCCTGCGCGTTTCCTTTCCTCTGGACCCTTTTATTTATTCTTCAGTGTGGCTTCTGCTAAAGCTTTCACGCCTAGGTAAGGACCAACTTTCCTTTGATGGCACCGGGGAAGGGCCTCAGTCTTCCAAAATGAAAGCAAACCACACCAAAATCACAAGAGGAGTCTCCGACGTTCCCCTGAATTAAACGCTGTCCTAGCCGGACCCTCCAAAGCCTGACCTTCGGAGGAGGCTCAGGAGAAGAGGGAACTAACTACAGTAGGTAAGAGCCAGAGAAGAACAGCCAGCCGGAAGGGACGCAGTGGCAGTCGTCAGAGCAGCTCTTGGCTGCAGGAAGAAAGTGGACTGATCGCAGTGGGCCGCTTGAAGTCTAGCCGGGAGCTGTGCAGAGGGGCTGCGTCACAAGTCTCCATAGTGAGCTGGATGTGAGCATGACCAAGGCCAGGGGCAAACAAAGAACTTACAAAGCAGGCTGGAGATATATCCAGCCTGATAAACTACAAGGAAGAAGCCAAGCCAGTTATAGTGTGTGTGTGTGTGTGTGTGTGTGTGTGTGTGTGTGTAAGGAATTTTGGCTTTTAATTTCTTTTTTTTTTACATTTTTACACAGGATCTTATTTATCTCAAGTTGGCCTCAAATGCAATGTCCTTGAACTTCTGAGTGTCCTGCTTCCTCCACTCGAAAGCTGGCATTACAGGTGAACACCACCATGTCCAGTTTTGTAAGGTGCTGTGATCCGACCTAGGAATTTGTGTAGTTAGCTAAGCACTCTACCAACTGAGCCCCTGGCTGCTAATTTTTTCAGGTCCATGGGTCCTGTCTAGTGGTTTCTTTCTGTAATTTGTCTGGTTCTGGCTGTCGTTCCCCTGCAGTTCTGCCCTACAGCTGATTGTGTTCTAGCTGATTTCTTGACCTAATGACAGCCCGTTTCCTTACGTGTGTGTGTGTGTGTGTGTGTGTGTGTGTGTGTGTGTGTGTGTGTGTGTATACACACATATATTGAGAAATGACCTCCCTATGTGGGCTGGGGAAAGTCTGGTATTCACTATGTAGCCTACACTGGTCTGGAATTTATGATGACCTTCCTGCTTCTGCTTCCAGAGTGCTAGGATTACAGCAGTGTGTCATCACACCCCATAAGGACAGCCAATTTCTAAGCTGACCTGTGGCCTACTCAGCTCTGCTCCAACATATGAGCTGTGCTGGCTGGTACAGGCTCGGTCAGTCCAGACTTGCGGAGAACTGGAATGGTGGGTGTGAGCAGTCAGCCATGGAAGCAGGGTGGGAGGTGGAGGACACCCAGGTGGCAGCAGCCCTGCAGTGGAGACAGTACCCATGGTGGGCATGCAATGGGTTGCAGAGGAGTGAAATCATGAGGTACACTGGCCACCTGCTGCTGTTCTAGGGAGACCCCAGAACAGGGCAGAAGAGCTGTGTGACAGTTTTCTCTCTTCCTAGGCTATGTCCATGTGGCAGGTGTCTTGGTCACTGTTCTAGTTCTGTGAAGAGACACTATGGCCAAAGCAACTTGGAAAGCATTTAACTGGGGACTTGCTTACAGTTTCAGAGGGTTAGTCCATGGTCATCATGGTAGGGAGCATGGTAGCATGCAGGGAGGGGCTGGAGAAGTAGCTGAGAGCTTTACTACATGATCTACAGGCAGACACACACACACACACACACACACACACACACACACACACACACACACACACACACACACGAGCATGCGCACGCAAGAAGTGGGGGCACGCAAACCCCTGGCATGGGCTTTTGAAACCTCAAGGCCCACCCCTAGTGACGCACTTCCTCCAATAAGGCCACGCCTCCTAATCCTTTTGATCCTATCAAACAGTTCCACTCCCTGGTAACTAAGCATTGAAATATCTGAGCCAATGGGGGCCACTCTTATTCAAATCCCAACACAGCAGGTGAGTGGTGAAAAAGAGACCTCCAGCCTCCTCAAGTTGCCGCTTTCTTTGAGTAGGGCCCTGTTAAAGGAGTGAGGAGACCAGGCTACCCCTTTGCTGATCGAGCTGGCCAGTTCCATTGGTCACTCTTGGAGTCTTTGTCAGTGCTAGCATTTTATCAGAGTCTGTACCAGGCCAGGGGGTGGGCCAGCTCCTTCCATCCTTTTCCTTCCTTCCTTCCTTCCTTCCTTCCTTCCTTCCTTCCTTCCTTCCTTCCTTCCTTCCTTCCTTCCTTTCTTTCTTTCAAGTTTTTTGAGATAGGGTTCCTCTGTGTAGCTCTGGCTGTCCTGGAACTAGCTCTGTAGACCAGGCTGGCCTTGAACTCACAAAGATCTGCCTGCTTTTGCCTCCTGAGTGCAGGGTTAAAGGTTGTGACGACACCCCCCCCCCCCCCCCCCCCACCAGCGTGGGCCAACTCTTAACAGCTAGCACTGCTCTGGGAGGGTAGCTGAACATATAAAATGGAAGTCCTGAGATCTGATAGGGACCTTTAAGTTTTGTGCTGTTTCCAGTGTTGAGGTGGAACCCAGGGCCTCTCCCGCTGCTGAGCTACACCCTCAGGCTTCTCATTACCTCTCAAAAATTTAAGATCTGAATTTTAAAATCTTGGATTATAGAAGATGATTTTTTTTATTATGACAACTGCCAACATTTTTGTCATGTTATTTTTGCAACTTTTTTTTTTTTTAATTCATGAATCCTCCTTTTGCATTAAGCCATCTGACTTCAAATAGGGTGAAGTGTGAGCAGAGGCTGGGTGCTGACTCATGGTCACAGGAGGCCTGTTCAACCAGAGGCTGACCTCACAGTCTGGCTTGCTCTTAACGCGTTTGCTGAAAAAAGATTTTTGAAAAATTAGTTTTTACTTATGCATGTTAAAATATGGATAAGAAATACTATCAAAAGCTCCTAAAATTCCAATATCTGGTAGTTATATAATATTAATACTTTTGTAAAATGTATTTCTAGAGCTTTTTTTCTTTTAAGATAGGGTCTTGCTCTGTAGTCTAGGCTAGCCTCAAACTTGTGACCTCCCTGCTTCAGACTCCAAGTGCTGGGATTATAGCGGGGCTCTCTATGCCTGGCTTCTAGACATTCCCTCTCCCTCCCTCCCTCCCTCCCTCCTTCCCTCCCTCCCTCCCTCCCTCCCTCCCTCCCTCCCTTCTTTCTTCCTCTTTCTTTCTTTCTTTCTTTCTTTCTTTCTTTCTTTCTTTCTTTCTTTCTTTCTTTCTTTCTTTCTTTCTTCTTTTTCTTATTTTTTTTTTCAGAGAGAGAGAGTCTCACCACGTACTCCTGTCTAGCCTGGAACTCACAGAGATCCACCTCCCTCTCTCTCCCCAGTGCTGGGATTCCAGGACAGCGCATGCACTTTAAGTAACCGCTTTCATGCTCAAAACTGAACAGCCCTGCGGCTTCCAGAAGGTTGAATGCCAATCATTATTTTATTCTAGTTTGAGAAAAGATATCATGCACTCCAGGTAGGCTTTGAGCTCATTCTGTAGCTGAGGCTGGCCTCAAACTCCGTATTCTTCCTCCTTTACCTCTCAAATGCTGGGATTATGGGCATGGGACACCACATCCAACATAAACAGAATCTTCCATTAGGCCGGAGGAGCATTTGGATTTCATAGAAAAAGCTTGAAAGTAAAGGCAATAAAATCCAAACCCTTTCCCCATTATTGCATTAGCAAACTCAAAAGACAACTCCCATGATTCTCTCCTGAGAGACCCTGATGAGAACGCTGTCAGTCACTCACACATCTCTGAACCCAGGTCAAACTGGGCCAAGCTGAGGTGAGGTTTGGAGTCAGAGGTGTCCGGAGAGTCTCTCACCTGTTGGCAAGTGCTGAAAGCTTAGCCTGGTGGCAAGAAGGATCCAGGGCCTCTCCTGCCCTCTTTCCCTGCCTCCATCTTGTCCTAGGACTTCTACCCACCCTACCCACACGGGCTGGGAAGCCAGGAGTTGAAGAACATGCCACCTTTTGGCACCACCAGCCACTGGACTCTTGTCACCAGGAATGCAGCCACTTCCCACTTGCTGGAGAGTTCAGCCCCTTTCCTAACAAAGGCTGTTTCTAGAAAACTCTCCCTAGGTGTAACTTGAGCCAGATACCATTCCTGTCCTAGGAACAGTGAGCTTGGTAGGGGCCTGGCCTTGACACTGTTGGACTGGGATGGTTCTGTGCATGTGACAGGTATTTTCCAGGGTGATCAGATCGCCTCTGAGGGGCAAATCTTGGTGCATTCAGGCTGTCTGCTGTGTCAATGCTCTGCGGCTGGAAACTCAGGAGGCGAGGAACGGAGCCTACTTCTCAGCAGTATCCATCCGTAGATGCCCAAAAGGATCAAAGTCATCGAAGCACAGGGACCCATGGGAGTGTGCAGAAGCATTCCAAGATGGGGACAATGGAAGGAGTCAGTTTCCATGTTTCCAGTTCCTTGCACCTGTTCACTCTGTCCCAAATGTCCCGGTTCACTGTAGCTTTTTTTTTTTTTTTTTTTTTTTTTAACAAAACATAGTAGTTTCCTTCCTAGCTGTACATCCTCTTGAAGGTCATATTTTTGTTCTGGGAGTTGAAAACTCCAAGCACCAGCAGGAAATGTGATCAACTAGGGTTGAACAGACCCTAGTGCTTCTGGGTTCTCCCTTTCTGCCCTCCCCTCTGCCCACAGTTGTGGAAGTTTCAAGCCTGGTGTAGGGCAGGAGTTGGCTTGAGTTGAGAAGGTCACAGAAGCAAAATGAGGTGGTGGGAGCAAGCCTGCTCACAGGCTCCCCCACCCCAAGTCTGGTCACCAGGCTTGAGAGGTCACTTTAATCCAGATTTTGTTTTGAGGGAGAATTTCACAAGAACAAAGCTGAGAGAGCATTGGTAAGAAATACTGTGCATAAAACCTGCTGTGAGGATGCTGTCAGACCAGCGCTAAGAATGTAACAAAGTCCTGGGTTCGATCCCCAGCACCTCATAAACTTGAGTGTGACGGCACATGTTTATAATTCCAGCACTGGGGAAGTGGAGGCAGGAAACAGAAGCTCAAAGGTGATCATGTTTGGCTGTATATGAAGTTTGAGGCTAGCCTGGGTAGATAAGACTCTGCACCCCCCCCCACATACACACACACACACACACACACACACACACACACACACACACACACACCAAAAAAACAAACAACAAACCCAGAATTCTCTCCAGCTAGTCCCAATGCTCTTTTGTGGAAAGCAAACCCAGGGACTAGTGAATGCTAGGCAAGCACTTCACCACTGATCTGGCAGCACACATCTTTAGGAGTCTCTCGTTAGTAGAAAAGAACTTTAACTAGGCAAGCAGTATATGAGGGTTACAGTGGTTCTAGTTATACAAAATAAGCTAAACAAAAGGACCTCGAGGAGAAGTCGAAGTCACGTGGGCTATCCTAATTCTTTCTCATGGTAAGTGATAGATTGAATGGTGTTTAAAAATTGATAGGGATAGGGAAGATTTGAACAGTAAAGGCAAAACACAAAGCCAGACATGTCTAATGGCCACCTAGAGAGCAGTGGACTCAACAAGTGATGGTATGTAGTCAAGTAGATATTAAAAATGTATGAAAATTGACATCATCCTGGGCTAGAAAGCAAGCCTCAACTGATTTCCAAGAGTGTATGCCATTGATCACATCCTTACACCATATGCAATTAAGTTAGACATCAATATCAAAAGCAGAATGAGAAGCCCTGACTTGTAGAAAACAGGAACTATCTTTCTACATAATTCATGGGTGAAAGAAAATCATAAAGGGAATTGAGAATACTTAGACCTGAGTGATGCTACAAACGACCACGGGAGTCAATGTTGATGGCGCATTGAGAGGGAATTTCCGAACCTCAAGTCTGAATGTTAATGAGCTTGGCAACCTTTTTAAGAAGTCAACTTGGGGACAGGACAATCTCTGGGAGAACTGAAGGGAGGAAAAAGAAAGATGAAATTACAGAGGCAGAAAAAATGCCAATAGTACGGGGCTTGTTCTCATTGAATTGGGCTCTCACTGTGGTTGTAACTGAGGCCTGTCTCGAACTTGTGATCTTTGGGCTCAGTTTCCTGAGTATTGGGGTGACAGGTGTATTCCACTATGCTGGCTTTGGTACTGTTAGTAACACACATTGATAGTTTTGCTTTTATTTTGTTTGGAGACAGAGCCTCATGTGGACTAGGCTGGCCTAGAGCTTGCTGTATAGCTGAGGCTGGTGTTGACCTGATCCTTCTGCCTTTACCTCCCAAGTACTTGGATTATGGTTGTACAGTGCTGGCTTTGGACCTCAGCTCTGGGTTTAATTTCAAGAACCTGCCTCAGTGAATAAGGTGGAGGACCACTGAAGAAGACTTCTGACCTCACTCAGCCTGGGGTCTCCACATACCCATTCCACATACACATGGGAATTGGCATACACACATGTATGCACAACGCGCACACACACACACACACACACACACACACACACACACACACACACACACACATTATAAAAAAAAGGAGACAGACAGTTGTTTGATATCGAACCTGGTATGAGGAGATTTGTTTTTTTTAATTTTTAATTTTTTTCTTTTTGGGAGGAGGTGGTTTCGAGACAGGGTTTCTCTGCGTAGCTTTGGAGCCTGTCTTGGAACTCACTCTATAGACCAGGCTGGCCTCAAACTCACAGAGATCCTCCTGCCTCTGCCTCAATTGCTGGGATTAAAGGCATGCGCCACCATCGCCCAGCTTAATTTTTAATTTTTAGATTATTTTTCTCCTTTTTAATTCCTTGGCAGCTGTATGGTTTTATATTCCGGCCTTCAGTGTTCAAGGGTCTTCTCTGGGTCAGTGGGGCATGATCAGGGGCCTGGGGACTTATAAGATGACAGCTGGAGCTTTACCTCATGACCACATGTCTTTCCCTCAGTGACTGTGTCCCTGAGACAGCAGAGGCCTACAGGGACTTGAGGCTGCTGACCCTGTGGTCACTTTACTTTCTGACAAAGAATCCTTGGGCCACAGTGCTAAGTTCACAGAGGAACAGAACAGTCTTTAAGACAGTTTTCAAACAGGAGAAAGCATACATTCTGATCTTTTAAAAATGTTCCCACTTCCTAGGAAAACTGCCTTTGTTTGTTTGTTTGTTTAAAATGGGTCAGCTATCGCATACGAAACAGAACTTTCTGGTCTACACACATCAGCACCATGATGAAGTTATTCATTACTAGTTGTTAAGATGTTAGAAATCTCGGGAGATGGATCAGCTTGTAAAATGCTTCTTGTGAAAGTTTGGATCCCCACATAAAAGCCAGGTGTGGTGGGGTGTGTCTGAAACTCCAGCATTGGGGTGCAGAGGATCCCAGGGGCTCACTGGCCAGCCAGTATAGTTGAAACGGTGGACAGTGGGAGAGCCTGTCTCCAAATGTAGGTGAGAAGTGATGGAGGAAAACACTCCGATGTCAGCCTCTGGCCTCCACACACGCCTGCACAGGGAATACCTGTGTGGGCACCCATGCATACATTACACAGAAATCCATTTTAAAACGTCAGAAATCTACATTTGAAGGCCCAACTTCCCTTTAAGTGAGCTAATAACATCAGCATACTCCATTTCTAGTGAAACTAACTGTATTCCCAAATCCTGGCTAACCAATCTCTGATGTCACGTGAAGAACCTCAAGTGTCTATTTTTAACTCCCACCTACGCTTTTCAAGTCAGACAGATCTTAAATAGAGCCCATTTTATAAGAAAAAGAAATTGGTTACCTTGGCAAGTTTCTCTTTGTTTTGTACATTTTTGGGGGGTTTCGAAACATTTCAGAGGCATCCTAAGAGGGTGTGGTCCTGGTAGGTCCACCATGTGCCAGTGCTGACTCCATACCCATCAGGACATGGGCAGCACATATTGGCCTTGGTGGGTTATTAAAAAAGGGGGTCACAAGTTTGGAAAGAGTCGGGAGGATCCGGGAGGAGTTTGGATGAATGAAGGGGTAGCTATGACCAAAATACATATATGAAATTCTTAGAGCATAAATAGCAATATTATATTCCTGAAAAGGCATTCTTGGCACCCAGACTGACGGACTAAGGATGGGCTAACCTTCTGAAGCTTGTATTCTCAGTCAGTCCCAATCCCACCCTTCCTTGCTCCTCTAGATTACTATTTTACTTTCTTCTTTTATTTGAGACAAATTCTCCAGGCTGGACTCTGATCCCAGGCTTAAACAATTCTCCTGCCTCAGCCTCTTGAGTAACTAGGACTTCAGCCGCATGCCAGTGCATCCTCTTGAGGGACTGTAAGGCAGCCCCAAGTATCCTGTTTCTTCTTTGGTAAAAACTGCACCACAGACTCACAACCGATCCATTGATTTAAATGAAGGACCTCATGAGTGCATACAAATTGAATACTCCTAGCACAGCCTAGCTCAGCATGCAGCATGCTCTGGTATTGGCTCTTTCCCCTGCTGATTGAGTGGCTGACTGGAGCTGCCTAAAAAGAATCTTCCAGAAAGAATCACTTCTCACTCAGATCATTAGCCTGGGAAAAGATCTAGATTCATAACTGTAAGTTCGGTTTGTACTGAGAGGGTATGACTTGTGTCTTAGCGTTCTATTGCTGTGAAGAGACACTATGACCATGGCAACTCTTTGTTTTTGTTTTTTTTCAAGACAGGGTTTCTCTGTGTTATTTTGGTGCCTGTCCAGGATCTCGCTCTGTAGACCAGGCTGACCTTGAACTCACAGAGATCCGCCTGGCTCTGCCTCCTGAGTGCTGGGATTAAGAGTGTGCACCATCACCACCGGGCTACCATGGCAACTCTTATAAAAGAAAGCATTTAATTGGGCTGGCTTACAATTCAGAGGTTTAGTCCATTATCATCATAGTGGGAAGCATGGCAATGTGCAGGCAGATGTGGTACTGGAAAAGCAGCTGAGAGTTCTGCATCCAGATCTACAGGCAGCAGGAAGAGAGTCACCTGGCCTAGCTTGGGCTTTTGAAACCTCAAAGTCTACCCCCAGGGACACACTTCTTCCAACAAGGCCACACCTCCTAATCCTTCTCAAGTAGTGCCACTCCCTGATTTCAAATAAATGAGGCTAAGGGGGGCACTCCTATTCAAGTCAACACAGTTTGCTTTTTCCTTTTGAGACAGTCTCACTCTGTAGCCCTGTTTAGCCTGGAATTCTATTAGATCAAGCTGGCCTTGAACTCACAGAGATCCACTTTCCTCTGCCTCCCACATGCTGGGATTAAAGGAATACGCCACCACACCTGTTGAATGTATTTTTTAAAATTACGTTTCATTATTTATCTATTTAGTGTGTATGAGTGTGTGTGTGTGTGTGTGTGTGTGTGTGTGTGTGTGTTGCATGTGCCTAGGTGGAGGTCAGAAGACATCTTGCAGGAGCCAGTTCTCTCCTTCTGCCATGTGGGGCCTGGGAGTCAAAACTGACGTCGTCAGACTGCAGCAGGTGAGTTTCTGCACCACAAAAAAGTAAAAAACAAACAAAAAAGTTCACAAGTTGGGGGCTATTGTACACAGCTCTAGTGGATGAACACTTTCTTTTTTGAACCAAACCACATCCATACGATCAGGATTATGAAAACCCTCTACATATTTCCTTAATGTCAGCATCTCGGAATTATCAAATCATTTCAAGGGTCCCGTATTGAATTTGACTAATGGAGTCTCATCATCTCTCTCTCCCTTTTGGTTGTCTTTTACTTTGTCGGAGTATGGATTGTGTGGGGGTTGGCCCATAGCCCTCTGTCTTAGGGTTACGATTGCTGTGATGTAACACCACAACAAAAAGCAGGCTGGGGAGGAAAGGGTTGATTTGGCTTAAACTTCCACAGCACTGTTCATCACTGAAGGAAGTCAGGACAGGAACTCTCACAGGGCAGGATCCTGGAGGCAGGGGCTGATGCAGAGGCCATGGAGGGGTGCTGCTTACTGGCTTGCTTCCCCTGGCTTGCTCTGCCTGCTTTCTTATAGAACCTAGGACCACCAGCCCAGGGGTGGCACCACCCACCATGGCTTGGGCCTTCCACCATTGATCACTAAATGAGAAAATGCCTTACAGCTGGATCTCATGGAGGTATTTTCTCAATTGAGGCTCCCTTCTTTCAGGTAACTCTAGCTTGTGTCAAGTAGACATAAAACTAGCCAGCACACCCTCTCATTGATTGGGCTCCTCTTACTGCATTTTCTAGAGTTATGTCTAGTGGCTTGAGCAGATTCAAGCTTGATTTTTTATTAATAATTTTCTACTCACCCTACATACCACCCCACAGAACCCACCTCCTCCCTCCTGCCACCCCCCAGCCCTCCCTCCCAAGCCACCCCCGATCCCCACATCCTCCAAATCAAGGTCTCCCATGGGGAGTCAGCAGAGCCTGGCACACCGAGCCGAGGCAGGTCCAAGCCCCTCCCCGCCGCACCAAGGTGCCACACCAAAGGCACGGGCTTCCAAAAGCCTGCCCATGCAACAGGGATGATCCTAATGTCCCCGCCTGGGTGCCCCGCAAAACAGTTCGAGCTAAACAGCTGTCTTCTGTATCCAGAGGCCTAGTCTAGTCCCACGGGGAGCTCCACAGCCATTAGTCCACAGTTCATGGGCTTCCACTAGTGTGGCCAGTTATCTCTGCATGTCTTCCCATCATGGTCTTGATATCCCCCGCCAACGGAATCCCTCCTCTCTCCAATCGATTGGATTCCCGGAGCTCAGTCTGGTGCCGGCAGTGGATCCCTGAATCCACCTCCATCAGTCACTAGATAAAGGCTCTATGATGACAGTTAGGGTATTCACTAGACCGGTCACCAGAGTAGATCAGTCCTGGCACCCCCAATCACTGCCAGCAGTCCAGGGTGGGGTCATCCCTGTGGATTCCAGACAGGGTTTCTCTGTGTAGCTTTGGAGCCTGTCCTGGATCTCACCCTGTAGACCAGGCTGGCCTCGAACTCACAGAGATCCACCGGGCTCAAGCTTGATTTTTATTTTCTGGTTCATAATACATGACAGATTTGACCATGTTTGACCTGAGTGAGGTCTTCCTTCCTCTCCCTTTAAAAACTAAAGTAGGCTATGAATGAGGACTCTGCCGTAGGAAAAACCATGAATGGCCACTGTTGCACCTGCCCTCTTGGCAATAAGCCCGAGTGGGATGGGATTCAGGGGGCATCTCTTCTCTTCTCCACCGCGGGACTTTCTGCTTACCGTGTTTCATGTCCACTTCCTACTGCCCCTGGGGAGGAGGCACCATTAACCCTATTGGTCAGACCTGGAAACTGAAGCCAGAGGAATAATCTGACAGTGTTGGGTGTGGACTACGTCTGTGACCTTCTGAGGCCAGCCTGGGAAGCAGCAAGAGGTTTTGAGGGAACAAGAGCCTCTAGCATCCCTGCAGAACCATCCTTTTTGTTCTTGCCTGAAGATGGGATTGGCTTGCTTTCTTGATAAAGAATTTAGGACATATAAACTCAAGTGATACTGGACTTCTACTCTCCACGTGGAATAGTTTCCTCTGCAGGGACCCGGTATAGTACGCACTCCCAGGGAATGATGGCTCCCCATGGTGGGAAGAGGGACCAGGCGCCTTTTGCTGACTCATAGATTGTTTCTCTGTTATTAAGATTTGGGTTTTGCCGGGCAGTGGTGGCGCACGCCTTTAATCCCAGTATTCAGGAGGCAGAGGCAGGAGGATCTCTGTGAGTTTGAGGCCTGCCTGGGCTACAGAGCGAGTTCTAGGAAAGGTTCCAAAGCTACACAGAGAAACCCTGTTTCAAAAAACCAAAAAAAAAAAAAAAAAAAAGGATTTGCGTTTTGATTTTATTTAATGCCCTTCCCTCCCCCTCCCCCAAAAGGGTGAGCATGTGCGTCAACTTTGCAGAAAAACAGCTAAGCAGCCTTTGAGGGGCGACCTCTGTATCAGCTTCCTGGGCTGCTGGAACGCTGTGCCCCAAGCTGGGTGAGAGACTGCAGTGAACCCAGCGTCTGCAGCCTCCGGGGAGGGCCCACTGCCTTCCAAGCTTCTGGCACTGCCAAGGGTCTGACTTTCCTTGGCACACGGCTGCGTCACTGTTTTCTGCTGACGTCATCACACAGCCTTCTCCGTGTGTGTCAGTTTCCAGATTTCCCTCTTACAATAAGGACACTAGTCCTGCTGGATTAGTGCCAACATAATGACCTCATCTTAACTTGATTCCTCCACAAAGACCCAGTTCTAAATCAGGTCAATGTTGCCAGGTAAGTCAGGCACAAGGATATCAGAGAGTGTCTGGGGAGACAGTTCAACCCATTACAGCCATTTAGGACAGGATGCTGTGAACTCAACCGAATCATTACCATGCTGTTCAATATAGATGGCATGTGAGGACAGACTTCATACAGAGGTGGGGTGTAGCTTGGTGGGAGAGGGGCTGCCTAGCATGTGTGAAGCCTTGGGCTTGACTCCAGCACTGAAAAAAAAAAAAAGGAAAAAAAGAGGGGCTGGCATGTGGTAGCAGAGTGCTCCCCTAGCATACAGAGCTCTGGGTTCAATCCTTAGCACTGCACAAACTGGGTGTGGTGGCACACGCCTCTTATCCCATCATTCAGGAGTTACAGACTGGAGGATCAGGAGTTCAGAGTTATCTTTGGCTAGGTAACAAGTTTTATAGGTCAGCCTGGGCTATCCAAGAGCCCGTCTCCAACAACGGAAGAGAAAAAGTGAACCCTTTGAACTGCCCGCAGGTGAGACTCACAGAGCTGTTAACTAGCAGAAGTAAGGCCTCACTCCCTTAGCCCTTTGCTGCTGGCTGCAATACTTCTGGAAGCCCTTCTCACGTGCTGTTGCAGGAACAGTCCTAAGCCGAAGTGTCAAGTGCAATGGGGGCCTGAGGGCCCCAGCACAGGGGGGCTGGGCGGAAAGGAAGCGCTCTTCTTACGAAGTTGCCTTTGGCCCTGTGTTGCCAGTTGTTGCCAAGCTGAGTCCAGGGCTGGGTCTAGGGGAAGGTGCAGCACTGTGCCAACCTCAGGGGTGGCAGCATAGCCTGGCAATATCCAGGGCAACAGAAGCTAGAGGTTTAGGTGAACACTTCCAGCAAACAATCTATGAACCAGCCCATCTAGGGGCTACATGTGAGTGTGTTCAGAAAATGAGTATTTATTCTA
Organism: Peromyscus californicus insignis; assembly: GCF_007827085.1. Classification (NCBI taxonomy): domain Eukaryota; kingdom Metazoa; phylum Chordata; class Mammalia; order Rodentia; family Cricetidae; genus Peromyscus; species Peromyscus californicus. The sequence goes on from NW_026294584.1 coordinate 61,419,627, forward strand.
GAGTATTTATTCCAAGTTCACTTGCAAGTTGTATCAGAGCAGATGTACTGGGCATGAGGGGGCTCTGTCTGTGGTTGGGGAAGGCTGGATGCCTGTGTGACTTACTCCCCTAGGGGTGGGTCTTGGCACACAGGATGATTGCAGGGGTAGGGGGAAGGCCCCCAAACTGGGAAGGTAACAGATGGCTGGAATTGGTGTTTTGTGATGTGTCTTACTGGAGAAGGTCAGGTGAATCTTGATGGTGGCAAGTAGGGACAAATGTGGGTTATTGTATTCCCTGTGAGAGCACTGTAGGAAAAGTGATGTAGGGTGGTGTCACTCAGATGCCCACACCCAGTGTCCTTGTTTGCTGACTAGGCCAGGCCCAGGGCTCTACAACCAGGTGGGTCCAGGGCCAGGCATCAAATGAATGAATGGAGTGACTATATGGCAGATTTGTCCAGGGAGGGACTGAGTTTTAGGACTGTTCTAGCAGCTTTGTGATGTTTAGTCACTTTCCTTCAAGTGTTAAGCCACCACTGTTGCCAGGGAGGCTACATGTGTACATGCCATTTATTTGGCTCACTAGGAAACAAACTGATACCTCAGTGCACACATGTATACACACACCATCTGTGTGCCAGTTCTAAGACACGGTCTTGTTATGCAGCCCAGGCTGGCCTTGGACTGAGTGCAAGGACGGTCTCTGGTTTTACTCCCTGAGTGCGGCAATAGCAGGAGAATGCTGCCATCCCTGGCTTATGTGACAATCCCTTTTTATGAGTGTTTGGTCTACATGTAAGCGTACCACAGGCATGCAATAATCACAGAGGTCACAAGAGTGTCGGATCCCTGGGAGTGGGTTACAAATGGTTGTGAACCACCACGTTTGTCCTGGGAACTGAACCCGGGTCCTCTGCAAGAACAGTGTTCTTAACCTAAGCCATCTCCCCAGTTCCTGGTGTGACAATTCTTAATTAAAAATATGTTCATATTTAAGCTGGGTGTGGTGGTGCGTCTTTAATCCTAGCACTCAGGAGGCAGAGGCAGGTGAATGTCTGAGTTCGTGGCCAGCCTGATTTACTGAGTTCAAGGACAGCCAGAGCTATACAGAGAAACCCTGTCTCAAAAACAAACTCAAACAAATGTTTGTATTTAATAATGGGATTCATAAATCTTTTTCAAGTTTTTTTCTGGTGATGGGTAAAAGGGAGATGACAATTCATGTCCTTTTCTTATTTGAGAAAAAAATGTAGAATTCTCTATATTCTCCATGTAGAATCTTAATTGGAACATGCCCAAATATACGGTATTTTAAAGAACTTTAGCAAACTGGTAGGTAGGATTTATTTTAATTTTCAATCTGGAAAAAAAAAGCCCAAAACACAAGACCCCAAACTCTGCACACACACACGCGCGCGCGCGCGCGCGCGCACGCACACACACACACACACACACACACACACACACACACACACACAGTGTCAACATTTTCAGAGCACTGATACAAGGGAATATTCCCTTCAATTGCATGACAATACTGTTTTATGTGTCACAATAAAAGTTACAAGAGTCTTGTCTGCAGTCACACAAACATCATGAGTTTACATTTTAACACACAATTTAAAAACAAAAAACGAAAAACAGACATCTTCCGGCACTTCATCCTTGTGACCACGGCCCGTTTCCATAAACATTTAAAAAACCCAACAGTGGTGTTTTGGAAGGCGTAGCCTTTCCAGATCCACGCTAAAATCATGAGAGATTTGCCATTTAAGAGAACAACCAAGATTTTATTCATAGGTTTGGTGAATCCACTCACCAAAAGATGTGTAAAAAACTGCACGAGAATAAAAATAAATAAGCGTTGTTGCCAAGCCAGCCTCGCCGACATGGTAGCCAGAACAGGGCACATAGCACTCAGGACCATCTCCTGAAGTTTTCAGGTGCCTACGTTAAAATTACAACTTTCCAACAAATCAAATGAAGAGAGAGAGACTGGGTAAAAGGTTTGAAGATGTTCACATTCAGGCTGGCCATCTCTTCAGCAGCACTTTGGGGCGTGCGGCGGCAGCAGCGGTGACATATTGCGTGTTTGGACATAAGGCACCGTGATCTGGACGTGCCGTTCACTCCCTTTCGGGCACCCGTTCCATCCCAGTGACTTCTTTGAAATGAAAAGTAGTACTAATTTCAGGACACAGTGCACTTTAATGACATACAGCATTAGAAACCCCTCGGACGGGGGTCTGAGGACAGTCTTTGAATGTAAGCCTGAATCTTCAAGCACATAAAATCTTTTCCTATGCTTACAAATCACTGGAAAAATACCCATCGCCAAACCCTGATATACATTCTTAGCCACTTTATTTTCTTCCATTGCAGCCAGTGTTCATGAGGCAAAACGCGACCCCGAGACTCTGTTCAAGTTCTCCTGTGAGGGTGTCTACATTCACGGGGGTCATTCGGCCTCTGTCTCCTTCTGTTTGGCACCTGCTGGGAGATGGAAAGTTTCAAGCTCATGCTCCTGGGAGGGTTCTCTGCTCAAGCCGATCCCACCCAGCCTGGCAGCGGCTGAGGACAGCCAGAGGCTTCCCAACAGAGAGGTGGGAGGAATGGGCGGCTCCAAGAGCCCTACCCCCTCCACCATCACTTGGGCTCTGATCTTTATCACACCTTGCCACTCTAAATGTCAGATTCCACTGCTAAAAAAGTAAAAATAAATAGGCAGTTACTTCAGTCACCATGCATCTATATCTATATCTATATATCTCTCTCTATATATAAACATAATACATCTCTAAGGATAACTGAACACACAATGGTTACTAGCACCTGCTCGTTTCACGTGCGTTGGTAGGCAGGGCTACTCTTCTATCCACAGTACCTCCCTGGCTTTCATCTGACCCGTTTTTTTTTTTTTTTAATTAACTTAAAAAACTTTGATGTATATGGGTGCTCTGCCTACATGTATATCTCTACACCATGCCTGTGCCATGCCCAAGGAGGTCAGAGAGGGTGTCAGATTCTCTGGGACCAGAGTTACAGACAGTTGTGACCTGCTAGGTGGGTGCTGGGAATCGAACCCGGGTCCTCTGGAAGAGCAGCCAGTGCTCTTAACCTCTGAGCCAACTCTAGGCCCCTGGCTTTGGTTTTCTGAGGCAGGATCTTGCTATGTGGCTCAGCCTGGCCTCTGCCTTCAGAGGGCTGGGATCCACGTGTGCATTCTGCGTCAAGACTACACACGTGACTTTGGAGAGAGAGTAACAACAGATTAGAAGAAGGGGCTTCAAACTGTAGCTAGTACTGTCAGACTGCTTCCTGGTGGGTGAGTGTGCAACAAAGGCTCATTTCAAGTGTGAGTTCCACTGCGATGTTGCTAAGCACTTTGAAAAAGAGAAAATGTGATTGCATTGAGCAAGTATCCGTATTAGAGCAGCTGTGGCCACATCTGCTCAGCTGCTGTTGACAATGTCATGTCACAGTGGCTGTGCTTCCTTCAAGGGGATCCCCTAAGCATCCAGCTGAGCTGCTCACTGTGGGCAGAAGGCCTGCATCTGCACTCATGCTGTGGTTCCACCTCTTGGTATGTCAGGAGGGATGGGGCTGCAGAGATGGCTCAGTGGTTAAGAGCACTGGCTGCTCTTCCACAGGACCCGGGTTCAATTCCCAGCACCCACATGGCAGCTCACAACTGTCTGTAACTCCAGTCCCAGGGATCTGACACCCTCACACCAATGCATATAGGTGGGGTAACTGGGATATATACCATCACTCTCCTGATCTGTAAGCATGCTAGTTACCTTGCAAAAGTGAGCATCCTGAGTTCCATGGGAGCTCTGCTCTACATATTCAGAACGCAACATTTTCCCCACTGAACCATTACATACTCCAACCCAGCCTCCCTGTTTTTATGAGAGGGTTTCCATGGTAAATCCATTCCAAATGTCAGCTGTGAAACAGATTTCTGCACTGTACCCACAAGGATGGGAGGAGCAAGAATGATTGATAACTTTGGAAATACCTAGTTTAGATGGAAATCTAAAGTCATACCCAGCCTGCTCTGAGGCACCAAGGCTCAGAGAGAATGGTCCACTTGCCAGTTTACTCTGGTATTCTGATGCCCAAAAGATCTCAAGGGGATAAATGAGGGCCTGCACTGAGGTGACGGCATGCCTGAGTCTGGGGCTGGTCCTGGACAGGGCATCCTTCTCTGAGGGTACTACCTACCCGTGTGTCTACCCAGACAACGGCTTTCTCATTTGCATGGGGAGAGCCTGTGGTTTCGCCTGCTTGAAGATTTACTTACACATAATCAATCACAAGCTACAGGTTAACAGGACTTCCCAGTTTTGTTTGTATTAGAGTAGCTCTGTTCACTTTTGGTGCTTCCACAGGGTGGAAGTCTGTTTCCCCTTCCATCTTTGGAAAGATACTAGGTTATTTCCAACTTAAAGGTTGTGGTGGTTTGAATGAGAACGGCCCCCAGTTGGTAGAACTGCTTGGGAAGGATTAAGAGGTATGGCCTTATTGAAGGACATGTGTCAGCTGGGGTGGGCTTTGGGATTTCAAACCCCCCCCCCCATTAGCACTCTCTCTCTCCCTCTCTGCCCGTTTGTAGATCAGATGTGAACTCTCAACTACTGCTCCAGCGCCATGCCTGCCTGCCACTATGCTCCACATCCTGATGGTCACAGACTCACCCTCTGAAACTGTAAGCTGCAATAAACTCCGTCCTTTTTAAGTTGCTTTGGTCCTGGCAGCTTTACAGTAATAGAAAAGTAACTAAGGCAGGGTGATAGTATCAACACAACTCAATTCATCTGATGCCTGATTGTTCGGGATTGTGAAGCTCTCTGTGAACTTCAGCCAGTCTGGAAAGGACTACAAGGGGCCACCTACGGATGTGTTTCAGATTCAGCACGTGGGAGGTGGGCCCACATGAACATCTCTCATAACTTCTGCAGGCTGCTGCTCCTGGCCAAGGTCCCTGTGAAGGTGACTCTTTGGGGTTGGCTCTGTGGCTTCTGCATCTGGAGAGTTGGGCAGGACTACGGCGGTTTCTGGGGACTCTTATAGTGGGTAGTTTTAGCGAACATACTAATTACAAAAGCTAGCTTTAGAGAGATTGATTGATGTCTGAACTAAAGAAAAGCAATACCACAGTGGGTGACAATTTAATGAGTACTGCTAGAGTTCAAAGTATGTGCCACCTACTGTCGCGTCTGTCCGGGGTCTGTGACCCTGTAGAAAAAGCTAGTTGGTTTCTATGATGGGGCTGGAGAGGTAGGGGAGGGGATGGAAAGAGAATGTGAAGGCAGGGATGTGGTAGTGTTTTAAGGCCTCATCAGGCCCCCTCTTACCATAAACACACGGCCAGCTCTGTGCCCCTGCCCCTGTGTGTGCTTTCTAGAAACTTTCCTTACCCAAGGAGAACATTAGAACTTCAAAAACAAAAAGGAAAGTCAAAAAGATCTGCAGAGCAGCACACACAATGCCCTGCTGTGTGGGAGGTGGGGGCGGGGTGTCTTCAGCGCCTGTCCTGGAAATCTTGGATATCAATCAATCAACCTACCTGTTTATCCTTTTGAGACAGGTCTCTTTATGTAACCCTAGTTGGCCTGGAGCTCACTAGGTAGACCAGCTGGCCTCAGGCTCACAGAGAACTTCCTGTTTCTGCCTCCTGAGTGCCAGGATCAAATTCATGTGATATTGTGCTGGCCTGAAATCTGCATTTTTACCTGCTGGTGTGAGGATCAGGACTTGCAGGATGTCTGACAGGGAGATAACACCCACAATACTATCTGCATTTTTACCTGCTGGTGTGAGGATCAGGGCTTGCAGGATGTCTGACAGGGAGATAATACCCACAATACTATCTGCATCATTCACTACCACCAGCCGATGGACCTGTAAAGAGAAAATTCCAGGTGTAAGTTCTGTGTGTGTGTGTGTGTGTGTGTGTGTGTGTGTGTGTGTGTGTGTGTTGCACTTGCCCATGTAGGCATACATGGAGGCCAGAGGTTGATATCAAGGTTTTTTTTTTTCCTAAATTGCCTCACTTTTTTTCTCCCCCAAGACAGGGTTTCTCTGTGTAGCTATAGCTGTCCTAGAACTCACTCTGTAGACCAGGCTGGCCTTGAACTCTGAGATCTGCCTGCCTTTGCCTTCCAAGTGCTGGGATTAGAGGTGTGAGCCACCACTGCCCAGCTGCCTCACTATCGTTCGTTCATTCATTCATTCATTCATCCATATTTTCTGTGTATGGGTGTTTTGCCTGTATATATGTCTGTGCACCACATGCATGCAATGCCCCTGGAGGCCAGAAAGAGGGTGTCCAATCCCCTGAGACTGGATGGTTGTGAGCAGCCATGTGGGAATCCAACAGTCCAACTTGTGTCCATTGGAAGGGCAGTAAGAACCTGTAGCCTCTGAGCCATCTCTCTAGCCCCGCATTATTATTATTTTTTAGATGGAATCTCTCACTGAACCTGAAGCTTGCCATTTTATTAGACTGGCTGGTCAGTGAGTCCAGGATCCACCTATCTCTGCCCTACCAGAGCTGGGGTTACAGGACTCTACTGCTGTCCCCGTTTGGGTGAGTGCTGGGATCTGAATTCAGATCCTCCTGTCTGCATAGCAGGCAATTTATCCACTGAGCCATCCTCCTAGTCCACATGTGAAAGTTTGAATTAAAAACATTTAAAAATGCATGTTGGAAAAAAAGGCAAGCAGGAAACTGTACAATGATCCAGCTGCACAGGAGGCCCGCACAGTGGATGTCTGCAGGAAACTGTACAATGGTCCAGCTGCACAGGAGGGCGCACAGTGGATGTCTGCAGGAAACTGTACAATGGTCCAGCTGCACAGTGGATGTCAGGAAACTGTACAATGATCCAGCTGCACAGGAGGGCCGCACAGTGGATGTCTGCAGGAAGGTGTACAATGGTCCAGCTGCATAGTGGATATCTACAGGAAACTGTTCAATGGTCCAGCTGCACAGGAGGGCCGCACAGTGGATGTCTGCAGGAAACTGTACAATGATCTAGCTGCACAGGAGGGCTGCACAGTGGATGTCTGCAGGAAGGTGTACAATGGTCCAGCTGCACAGTGGATGTCAGGAAACTGTTCAATGGTCCAGCTGCACAGGAGGGCCGCACAGTGGATGTCTGCAGGAAACTGTACAATGATCCAGCTGCACAGGAGGGCCGCACAGTGGATGTCTGCAGGAAACTGTACAATGGTCCAGCTGCACAGTGGATGTCAGGAAACTGTTCAATGGTCCAGCTGCACAGGAGGGCCGCACAGTGGATGTCTGCAGGAAACTGTACAATGATCCAGCTGCACAGGAGGGCCGCACAGTGGATGTCTGCAGGAAACTGTACAATGATCCAGCTGCACAGGAGGGCTGCACAGTGGATGTCTGCAGGAAACTGTACAATGATCCAGCTGCACAGGAGGGCCGCACAGTGGATGTCTGCAGGAAACTGTACAATGATCCAGCTGCACAGGAGGGCTGCACAGTGGATGTCTGCAGGAAACTGTACAATGATCCAGCTGCACAGGAGGGCTGCACAGTGGATGTCTGCATGAAACTGTACAATGATCCAGCTGCACAGGAGGGCTGCACAGTGGATGTCTGCAGGAAACTGTACAATGATCCAGCTGCACAGGAGGGCTGCACAGTGGATGTCTGCATGAAACTGTACAATGGTCCAGCTGCACAGGAGGGCTGCACAGTGGATGTCTGCATGAAACTGTACAATGGTCCAGCTGCACAGGAGGGCTGCACAGTGGATGTCTGCAGGAAGGTTTGGGTCCAGAGGTGAAATGTAACACCAATTTGCTTGACCACACTGAGAAAAATGAGGCAGCTCTGTCTGTGGAGCTTCCACATTTCAAACTATCTATAAAGGAATGATACAACCCAAAATTAACAATCTCAGTCTGTGTATGCATGCATGTGGTGGGCATGGAGGCCAGAGCTCTGTCCACACTGGGTGACTTCCTCCATGCTTCTCCACGGGCTCTCTCCCTGAACCTAGAGCGCACCGACTCGGCTGCACTGGCTGGCTAGCAGGCCTGGCAATCCTCCTGCCTCTGCCTCCCCGGCACTACCGCATCTGGCTTTTTTACCAGAGAACTGTGGATCAATCTGGGTTCTTGTGCTTGTGTGGCAGGAACTTTGCCAACTGAGCCGACTCCACCCCAGCCTCTCAATTTCAGTACCCGAGCTCAGTCTCTTGTAGCCAGTATGCAACTGGATTTAGCTGGGCAAGGGAAGTCCAGGAGGTCGTGGAAACTTAGGACTGGGCTCTGCTCTTTCCTCTCCTGCTGGGACTGTGCTGTGGCATTCCTACATTAGTGCTAATGTTCAAGAGGAGAAAGTGTGGCAGAGTGGGGCAGGTGCAGTCCCCTCTAGTGTTCTCATCTACAATCTTCCAGAGGTGAATGGAGAGCTCGAGGAGAGAGCAGAGTGTGGAACAGCATTCCAACCTCCTCTTCTTCTGCCTGGGGCCAAAGGTTACCTGGGTGATCCTTGAGGCATCAGTCAGCCTTAGCTCCTGGCCAAAATGGGACGCAGGAGGAGCTGCAGGGGAGGGAGTCTGGCTTAAGCATTTTGTCAAAGGATAATGTTTTTGATGTCGTAACTTGCTTTAGGGTTAAAAAAAAGAGTCACCTTGGTTATCTTTCTTGTGTCAATCAACACAGATTTCTTTACAAAGTTTCTTTAAAAAAACTTTCAGGTCCTTCACTAATCCTGTGATAAAACTCAGCACTGTAACTGTGATTTAGGATAAAATGATGATTTATTTTTATTATGTTTATTTATGTATGGAGAGACATGTGCGTGACCGCCAAAATATGTCTGAAGAACTTGTAAAAGTCATCTTCTTGTTAAACAGGCTGATGGTGACGACATACACTCTGGCTCTGGGAGGAGTCATCTGGTGAAGGAATTTTAGCAACAGACATGGCAATAGAAAAAATAGACTGCTAGTGATTTTCACCATTAACACTTTCCTACAAAGTGATCTGTAGTTCTCACAATGGATTCCATCACATAGATGTCCACTGTCATCACAGAGAGGGACGACACCTTTCCTATTCCTGCTTCTGACCTATGGAGGGCACATGACTCTAAGGACATTCATGAGACTTTAGGATGCATTCCCAAGTATGTTAGAACCTTCTAGAAAACAAGATGGATATAGCACAGTTTAAGAAAAGGGGAGATTTAGCCGGGCAGTGGTGGCGCATGCCTTTAATCCCAGCACTGGGGAGGCAGAGGCAGGCGGGTCTCTGTGAGTTCGAGGCCAGCCTGGTCTACAGAGTGAGTTCCAGGACAGGCAGGACTACACAGAGAAACCTTGTCTTGAAAAACCAAAAAGAAAAGTGAAGATCTGCCAGTAAAATGCTGTGCTGAAGAGCAATGGCCACAGCTGGGGAGGGAGAAGCTGAGGGAATGAAGTCAGACACCACATGGAGCCTAGCCTCTGTGGGACGGCAGCTGGAGTCTATAGGACAGAGGCTGGACTCCATGGGAGCTCAGAGGAATTCTAGCAGCAATGGCTCTCAATGCAGCCCATGGCTTCAGCAGCATGTGCAGTACAGCTTTCACTCTGGAAGTTACGGTCGCCTCTTAGCGGTTTCAAAACTAATCAGGTGCTTTGTCTTAGCTTGCACACCTGTATTTGTAATACTGAAATAGACTTGTCATTAGGAGTTCATTTTGCTTAGAAGGGAATGTTCTGGAAAGAACAGAACTGTATCCTTCAGTCCTTGAGATGGACACTGGGGGAAGGGGTGTGGTGGGACAAGGCACACAGGATGCCACTCCCAGCCCTGTCTGAGAAGAAAGGAATGGTCGTGAGAACGAGAAGGTGGCCTGACACACACGCACAACAGTGACCTTTCTTCCCTCCTGGGAACACTGTGTAAGGTACACCTGAAAATTCCACAAGCAGTAAGGTCCAGGCAGTGTGGGGGCGGCTGCTCGGGCTGGGCAGAGTTTACTGTTCACGTCAGTCGGGGGCAGAGAGAGACAGGAAATGAACTTTAAAACGTTCTGTCTGGGGCTGGTGAGACAGCTTGGGGTAGAGTGCTTGTCATGTAGGCTTGATGATCTGTGTTCAGTCCCTAGAACCCACACTCAGGGCGAAGGAGAGATCTGACCCCCATATACGTGGATACACATGCAAATACATGCAAATGCAAACATACATATACACACGTGCATGTAGGCACTCCCCCAACATATACAAGCACACACACACATGCATACAGGCACTACACACACACACACACACACACACACACACAATTAAAGTTTTACTTTATCCGATTATCATTCATTTTGTTAATATAACATTATACATTTTTGCTTTGAATTCACAGATACTGACAGGACATATAAACTAAAAGCTTCTGGGGCGACTTTTGTTCTTTCAAGGGTACATTTTTTATACTCTGAAAGTATCTTGCCAATATTTGCACTCACAAAAATTCACCAAATTCAACTCAGCTCAGCAAGCCTTCACATCTGTGTGTCAAGCTGGGGTTCAGAATGGCCATGAACCCACTCCTCTCCTACAGACCCCCATGGCCTGCCTCCCAGGGCTGTGTCTCAACCTCCCCAGCCATCCCTTGGCTGCTTGCTGTGTGTGTACTGAAGCAGACTTGAGGGAAGGTGTGAACAGGCCCGGTCTCTCACCTCGGCTCTTACTATTCTGTCCACGATGGTCTCCAGTGTTTCCAGCTTATTGCACTTCACCACACCCTCAAAGTACTGCGAGCGGTGCTGCAGGGCCTGGGTCACCGTGATGTCTAGGTTATTATAAGTTTTCTCAGCAGCAAGGTTCTGCAACAGAGTCACAGGAAAAAAATTACGTCCTTCACTTCCATTCGGATGAAGGAGCAACCTGATTTCTGAAAACAGTTAACATGGAATTTGGTCTTATGAGATGTCTTTCCAGCTAGTATCACGCCATCAGCATGGCTGTCTCAGTCGTAACTGAGGATAACACATTACTAGGTGTACCTTGATTACGGAGACATGCAAATTTGTCGTGCTGGTAGTATGGGGGACTGAACCCAGGACCTCATGCAAACTAAGCAAGTGCTCCACCACTGAGCTACTGCCCGAGCCACGTTTTTTTTTTTTTTTTAAATTTTAAGCCAGGTCTCCCTAAGTTACTCAGGCTGGTCCTGAACTTAGTCTGAAATCCAGTTAGGTCTTAAACTTTCAATCCTCCTGCCTCAGGCTCTTGAGTAGCTGGGACTACTCTGGCTTGTGTCACTAGACTTAGCAGACAGATGTTGTTTTATACATTTAAAAAGATTTTACTTTATATTTGTGTGCATGTACACATAGGGGTGTGTGTGTGTGTGTGTGTGTGTGTGTGTGTGTGTTGTGCTTATGGAGGCCAGAAGAGGGCATCAGATCCCTTGAAACTGGAATCACAAGTATTTGTGAGCCCTCTGACATCAGGAACACCATGTACTCTTACTACTAAGCCAACTCTACAGCTCACATGTTAAATTTTGAGCGTTTTTTGCCAGGCTCCTCCCCACTTTGTCCACTAGGGTTCTACACCACACATGAGCAAAGTCTCCTGTGAAAAGGGTAAGATGCCTGGGGTGGGGGCCCACCCACATCAGTGCTTCCCAGTGAGTTCTCAGAGCTCATCGACTCTATTAGAAAGGTGTGGGGGCCAGGCAAGATCAAGAAGAGACCCAAGAAGCCCAGAAAGCCATGGGGTCTCCCACAACTCCCATGGATTTTAGTGGGTCCATTCATCCAAGGTTCTAATGAAAGGATTTTTGGTATCTACTATGTTAAACAGAATAGGGTGAATCGAAAGATTTGAGACAGCTGCAAAGCTGTCATTAATGGCAGGGTCAACACTGTGGCAACATATGCTGTTTGCATTTCACTATCAAATCTGTTTCCCCTTCTTAGACACAGTGTAAAACTCAGAAATTACACTAAATATGAGTGGGAGAGAAAAATTTAAAGGTATGATACAGCACCAGTGAGAAACCTCACGGCTGCCAATCAAGGATTTGAGTCAAGAGCCCCAGGAGACTAGGATAGTTCTCTCAGCCTATTGGCTTCTTCTTAGACCAGTGTCTCCCAACTGAGCAGGAGCATGCGTTAACACGGGCCCCAGCTCATGTGTTCACTGAGCACACCCCACAGGCAGAGCGACCCCATAAAGAAACGTGACCACTGAAGGTGTGAGCTCCGTGGGCTGTAGCGATGGATGCGATGTGTTTCTAAGAAGAAGCCGGAGATAATAAAAATCAGCACATACTCATACAGTTCATTGGTAGATCAGTGAGTATTAGAAATATCATCACTGTGAGACTGAAATTCTTGGAGACTGAAATTCTCCAAGACTCTCACTCAAGAGGTCAGAAATTGTTACATCAGGGAATAAATGACTCAGTCTAATTTTGATTTTCATTTGTTTGACAATGCATTCTGAATGACAGGGTTAAAAACATGAAAAGATACTTACAATTACATCAAACTTGGAATAAATATCTACAACTTTTCCTAAAAATGAAAACATATGTTAGAAAAACATTTCAGGAACAAAACAGCAACTCATTAAAAAATCAGTCTTAACTGGGTAACTACTATGGATTAAACAGTGTTGAATAAAACAAATGGGCCTATTTAAAAATGGACATAAAATGGTATCTTAATGGAGACAGGAAACTAAGTCCACTGTAAATTCTTATTCTCCTGATTGCTGACTGTGGGAACTGCATCCCAGCATTTGTTTCTTGGTCGTCTGCTCTCTTCCCACTCCTTCCGGTCCAGGAGAGGGTACTAAGGCCTCACAGACCTGACTCATCCACCACAGGTAGTGCTGATATCCGTCTCTCCACAAAGATGTTCAAGGCTTTGATGATAGGAGTGTCTGGGTGAATGAAGGCAATATTGTGGTACGTTCCTATTCCAAGTTCATCCAGGTTCTGCTTCATGAAGGCAGGCTTTGGCATATCAGACATCTGAGCAAGGAGAGACATGAGAATGTTCTAGAACCCTAGCATACCCTTTCAGTGCTCAAACATCCAGATCTGAATGAAAAACTATGTTCAACAAATGAAAGGCACTCTCTCCTAACAGTCTGCTTGGTGTCTTGTCAGCAGAGCTAACACGTCAGAACTGCCTCTCCCACACCAGCTAACAGCTCTACATGTATCCTTCTATAGAAAATGATTCCAAGAATTCATGTTTGCCCTTTTCTTCACTCCAAAACAGTGGGTAGAAGATGGGATCGAAAGGTGTGTCCAGGGAATGAAGGCCTGAAAGCCAGCAAGGCTTGTACCCTTTATTCTTAGTGATGTACACTCAGCCCTGGGACCTGAAGTGACCCTAGGGCTGAATGGTTGAGACTAAGCTGCTGCTCGGTCCACCCCACCTCCACAGCTGGTACTCTCCCCAGATGAATCCAGTTTCAACGATTAAAAACAAAGAATAAACTAGCTGTACAGAGCGAGAAGAACCTTAAAAATGAACTTTCCCCTTCTGACTGTTTCAGAGGAGGAGGGATAAGTTGGAAGAAAGTCTAGGATCAGGCTGAACTACAACAAAGTAAGGTCTACGGTTTCAAAGATCCACCTTTTATAAAGGGCGTAGTTGACGCCATCCTCCTGGTGTACCTTAGAATTATCAGGAAAAGATGAACAGTTAGAAGAAACAAAATGTTCAAGTCAAAGAGTTCATCAATATTCAAATCATGAGATTCCTAGAAATTTAGAGAAAAAAAGAGAGAGAAAGACCTATTAGGTCATCTAATCCATCTCAACACAGGATATTCCCGCTTCAGACTGCCTGCTTCTCAAATGCCTGCAAGGTTATCACTATCCTTTCTCCGAATGATCCTGATAATGAAGTAAAAACCAGGCTATGGTGCTTCTTTATTTAAAATATGTGTTTTTATCTGAGAACCTATGGCTGAATATTTGGCTGCAAGGTTCTAGCTGCCATATTGGTTCAAATATAAAGCAACCCCTTTCCTCTCCACAGATGAGGTGAGTGGCAATATGAACAGCATTACCACCACCAACTGGGCAGGGATAAGGATGCCTCGTGCAAAGCTCTCAGGATGTGCCTGCCAGTGGTCAACTGTCACAGACGGGCTCTAGGGGGCTGAGCTGCCAAGCCTGGCAAATGTGGGTCCAGAGCACCTGCCTCTCCACCCAAGCCCTTGGTTCCTGTGATGTCTCAACACGCGAGGCTGCCACACTCCACTGTAACCGACTGATGGACAAAAACTGCTCTTTCTTCCTAGGTTGCCTACTAAATGTCATGGGCTTTTTGGCAAATTATTCCTCTCCTGATTTCTTAGCGTTTATTTAATCAGGAAATGCAACTTGTCTCTGTATGCCTACTATGCCTATTAAACTATGTGACCAGCTGGATCACCAATGCATGTCTCTAAACCCTTGACACCTCGGTGAGCCCCTGGCCTTGCAAGGCTGCATCCAGAAGAGCAACTTGGGCCGGACTTCGGACTTGCATGCCTAGTGGGAAGCTGCAGACAGGAAGCAGCTTTGAAGTGTGTCTTATTTCCGTTAGAAAAAAAACTTCAAGTGACCTTTCTGAACCATCAACACTTCCACTGTTCTTCCTGACTGATGACTTCAACCCCAGGTTCAGCACAGGTGATGGGGGCGGGGCATGAAAGCCTCCTGGCACATGCTGCTCCCACGGAGCCTCCTCTAATACTCCCCGTCTCGGAGGTTTGAACACAAACCACAAAAGTGCACTATGGTGCATCTCTTGCCTACATCTGACTTGCCTTGGGATTCTCTGATGCTGCTGCAGGTGAGAATGAGATCACCCCCGGGACAGTGTTTTTTTTTTTTGCTCCTGTTTCTAAAACCATGACCTCAACAAAGGCACCACGAAGCAACTTCTGCCCTAAACCCTGGCTCCATCCATCTGGTGCAGTAGACCTCAACGAGACTGAGAAAATGCTTTAGCTGCCTGTGCACAAGAGATGCCCATCCTCAGGGGGCACTTCCCAGTTTTAGTACTTTCATACTTGGTCTAAAATATTACAGCATTTGAGCTGGCGTCAACTTGGAGAACACACAGTGCACACAGTAGTGAGTTGAGAAACTGAAATGCCGCAAAATGGAGACCTGAGAACTACCGGTTTCTTCTACCAAGAGCAACAGGAGCCCATTTACTTGACGTAAGTGACAGGCAATGCAACTGCATCTTTAGGGACTACTTACAAAAAGCTGGAGGAACTTGAGGATTCTTTTGTGGGTAAGTATATAAAGTGCATTCCCACTGATAGGGTCAATAACTGGCAATCTGTGGATTTTATTTTTGATCAACGAGTATACAGCATCGAAGAGGCTGCGGGAAAAGCCATTAGAGTCATTAGGAGGCTTTCAAGAAAGATCAGAAAGACTTTGGACCACCCCTGCTTTACAGTATTTTCACTGCCTTTATACCACCATAAGAAGAGGGTCATCAGCTTAAAACAGTCACTGCAAAGCTTTACATGGGGGCTCTCCGCCCATCTGTTGATGCATCTCAAACTCAAGAGGGAAACATGGATCTCCAGCAAGGCAGGTTGTTAGTAGTGTGTCCAGGGATTTTGTTTGAAAGAGGCAAACCTTAAGCCTTCTGGAAAGCCAGCAGTGACCTCGGCACTGAGGTTGGGTTGCCAGACTCCCAGGGTGTCTGCCTGCCCTGCCAGCCCACCTTGGGGAACTGCCCTGTGTCCTCCTTGCCCCCACCACTGTCTCCAAGAAGCCTGTGGAGTGTACTTCCCCCCACGACCTGGAAAGAAGGGGACAAACCAAGTGTCTTCTCTCTCTGCAGCTCTTGGGCTTTAAAAATGTCTCCTACTCTGTCCATCTCGTGCTGAGAGCCAGAGAGAGCTGAGCACCTGCTCTACCAGGCTGTGTCAGTCCTGATTCGCCCTTCCTGCTCCTTCTAGGATGGCTCTGGTCTGGATTGACATCACTCTGGGAATGTTTCACTGCTGCTCCCAGGATCCAGTCCCCTGGACCAAATGCTGGGGTCAGGAGTGAAGCCCTGAGATCGGTAACTGTAAGAGGATCCCTCTACGGATGCTGCCGCAGGAAAGCTGGATGTCTGAAACTGGCCTGGATGATCAGCCTCACAGCCCATTCCCAACCACTTGGATCCCACCCTCTCACTCTCCTTCCTCTCTTAGGTCTTGCTAAACTGTCCAGGATAGCCCTGTGCTTGCTATGTATACAGCCCAGGTTGGCCTCAAACATGCAGTCTTCCTATGCCAGTTTCCCCTGTGTGCTAGATCCCACCATGCCTGGCTTTGCTGTGATTTCCAACATCTCTCAACTTCTGGCACGCTACTTGGATTAAGGAGGTTGGTCCTACCTAGACTGAGGGACTTGTCTGTCTACTTCTAGTTACCTATCATGGCAATGAGACACCTAAACTGCAGAGAATGTTTCACGGGGGAGAAGAAGCTTCCATGCTTACCTTGCATCTGGAGAGATATTCACCAAAGGCTTGAAGGTTTCTTGTAAGTATAACTCTGCATTTGTAGAAGGAAAACATAGTTAGTTTTAGATCTGCTGTGTGCAATGCTACTTCACATTAAAATATCCTCCAGTTTACAGGAAATAACTAGACGAACTAGAAACCCAAATAAAAGATAATTTACCCTAAACTAAGGGTACAGTCATGGTTATTTTAAGTCATGTTTTCAGGACGTGTTTGAAGAAAAATCAAATATAGGAAAAGGCTCCAGTGTCTCCAAAGATGCTGCTAACATCAGGAAACACTCTGATGTGGACAAATGATAGCAGAGGACACTGGGTCCTGTCAAGTCCACATTACTCTCAAGAAATGAAACCTTTACAGAATCCTTTGGAGCAATTTTCATAAACGTGGAGAGAGCATCACTTTAAGCAATGTTGTTCTTCAAATGATCTCATTTTATTTCACTGATGCTCAAAACCCAGGGCATGTTGGGAATCTTGCCAGCATATGCACATTTTCTTTGTAAAGAAATCAACCGTAATTAATTGGTTTTGCTGAGGTCTGCACACAGAAGGCATCTGAGACCGTCCTGATATTTTCACACCTTCAAACATCCCCGTAGGCGCAAGTGTAAATACACCTAAACCATGCTCAACGGAATGCATACAGCAGGATTTGATGAGAAGTGCTTGTCTTGGTGTTGTTAATCATGTCGTTGACAGGCCATCTGGATGCCATGCTGACTTAATTCATTTAGTCTGCCTTGATAAAGCCATGCTCAATAAAACACATCCTTGGCAAGATTTAAAAATCACGGGAAATTAAAAGGGGACGCAGAGGTCTGGAGAACTCAAGTGGAGGGTATGATTTCTCAGATACCTTTGAAGGCTGGTCATCCTGTCAAGCACATGATGGGAACAGTAAAACAGACTTCTAATACCTAGCTAAAAAATGCCCTGTAGTAGGTCCCTCCCCTTCTACCCAGGCTTCTCCTTGAGCGCTTACTTATGCTCTGACCAGTCTGGGTCCTCTGCCCTGCCCACCATGAGTCTTTGAGATGACAACCTTCCCATCATGGAACAAGAGTTTAAAAAGTGGTCCCATTGTAGGCAAAAATAACCTGACTGTAAAGGGTGAATTTTGGTGAGGCAAACAGAGTTCTTTTGTATGTATGAGTGTATGTATCTGTGTGCATGTGCATGCATGCTTCTGTGTGGGGGCCAGAGAACACCTCAGAAGCTCTCCATCATGTTTTTTGAGACAGAGTCGCTCACTGGCTCTGGTCCTGCTGATTCAATCAGGCTGGCTGACCACTGAGCCCCCAGAGTCACCTGTCACTGTCTCCAGGGCTGGTAAGTGCACACTCCCGTGCTTGGCTCTTTGACATGGATTCTGGGGACTGAGCTCAGGCTCCCACAGCCAGCCTTTTCCTCCCATACTATCTCTCTAGCCCACGAGTTCCTGAAATGATTTCCCTGTTAGTCCATCTGAACCGTTCGGTTAAATTGTTCTTGTCCTGGTTTTGCTGAATTGGTAAAAGCGTAATTCAGCTTATCAGAGCGGAAGCTTGCTCTGTCCCATATTGGGCCATGGTGAGCAGACATCTGAGGGTGCTACTCAGTGGTCAGACCACACATCTGTACAGCTCCAGACCTAGTGTAAGGCCACACACGTGTGACAATGTGCGCAGTTAGTAGGGAAACCAGAGTGTTTTAACTAGCAGGTTGTAATGAAGTGCAGGCAATGATCTGGCACACTCAAACACGCTTTTCAGGTAACATTTTCTCCAGATACTCAAGAGTTTAAGAGCTGGTGGTGCTTACCCCTCCACGTTTCAATCTTATGTTCCTCTAATTCATAAATTTGTACCTGCAAATAAGAAAGACCGTGTCTACAAGTGTCAGCATCCACAACAGCAAGCAGAACACTCTGCTTCTCTGTTTCTAATCAGAACACTGGGGGACACAAGGAGAAGGTAGCTTCGAGTACCAAAAAAGAGCTTAGGCCCGCTCATGTACTTATATTTCACTGACTGTTCTTCCCCAGTTTTTGTATTTAATAAACAACCATAGAGATTTGCTATATGGCATCTGCTGTTCTTCATCACATATTTAACACAGAATAGTTAAAGTCTGATAAAACTTCATTTTTCTTTAAGTGGGATATTTAATTAAAATTTTTTTATTAAGCAGATAAAAATAACAGGTTTCATGGTGGCATTTTTGCTTGTGTTGGGATGTATCTCTCTACATCATTCTTATTCATCCTGCGGCTCCTCTTCTCCGCCACTGTCCCCTTCCTTCCCACAAGCAGCCCTTCCTCCTGTTTTTATGCCAAACGTAATTCTTCATCCTCTCTTCTCCCCATCCCTACCCACTACGGTCCCTCCGCCCTTCTCACAGGCCAGTTTCTACCTTCGGGCCCTACACGTAAAGATCGTCCTTCTAGAGTTTTCCTCGTGAAGAAACTCATTTTTGTATTTTATGTGGGAATTGCAGCCATGTGTCACGCAGTGACAGCTTGATAAAACGATGGACCACAGACTTGACTTTCAGAACCCACAAATGTTGTGATCATCTCAGTCTGAGTAAAAACATTTGGCTGTTTTCACACAATGGGGTCAACTGATGACATACTTCTCAGAGCATGTTCCCTTGTTAAATAATGCATATTAGTGGACAACTGAGCGCCACCTTAGAAACACACTAACTAAAAGGTATCTCCTGCCTTTTAGATACCCTAACAATAGAAGAACTAGTTAAATCAATCATACAACTGTCCTCCCACCGCAGCAAACCAAACCAAACCAGACCAAGTGGTGTCTGATACAGGGCAGACTGGGTTTCCATTGACACTGCCTTGCCAGGACATGTGGGCGAGGTGCCGGGGCCTCTGTCACCAACGGCATCCAGAACAGTCTTTCCCAACTTGGCAGGAAAGAGCCCGAACTGAGTTGCTTCAGTTTTGATTTGTACTTCTGTCTAGTTTCCTTACAGTGGCTATAACCATGAAGGAGGGCTGGGGGTAGGTAGCACAGTGGCGGAGCATTGCCCAGCAAGCTCAAAGCCCTGGGTTTCCCCCCAAAACTGAAATGAGTAAGAAAAATAAATCCCGGATGGGAGATGAGCGATTCTCAAACTCCACTCAGAGCAAGAGGCCTGCAAAAAGAGGCCTGCAAAAAGAGGCTTGCAAAAAGAGGCCTGCAAAAAGAGGCCTGCAAAAAGAGGCTTGCAAAAAGAGAGCTGTGGCCACGTTATCTCCAGGGTGAGGCCGTAGGTCAACCACTAAGAGGAAGTGGGGGAGACACCGCCCTTCCTGGTCCTAGCAGATGCCGGTACTGCAGACACAAGGGGCTAGTCATCAAGCAGCAGAAACTTACACATGCCAGGGCAATAAATCAGAATGGGTACTTCTGTAAGCTGGAGAAAGCAGTTATTACTCTTTTTTCCTGGTGCCTCCTTCAAATGTCAATTAAATGCTATGAGGCTAAGCTCACTGTTTACTTGGGTTGGAAGTCTTATACTTAAGTTCCTTACCTATTATACATACTGGGAAAATCCTCTCCCATCCTAACCACACACACAGTGAGGTCTATGACACTTACCATAGGTGATTTATAGTATCTGTGTAGTATATTTATGAAGTCTGTAATAGTGAGCATCCCTGGAACAAAGAACCACAGGTTAAAACGAAACTAAGGGACCGGAGAGACGGCTCAGTGGTTAGAGCATTTGCCACATAAGTGTGAGGACAGGAGCCTGTGTCCTCAGAATCATCGGTCAGTGCGGTGGCCCACTTGTAATTCCAGCCTTAGAAGGTGGAGGCAGGGGATCCCAGAGCTGGCTGGTGAGACTAGGTATACTGGCAAGCTCTGGGTTTGATTGAGAGACCCCGCTTCAAAGAATAAAGTGGACAAATGATGGAGGATGATTCTTGACATCAATCTCGGGACTCTCATGCATGCCAAAAAGACACAGAGAAGGAAAGGCTTTCGTGGCAAGTGAATCTGCAATGTTTACTAGAAAGTCTTGCAAAATACAACCCAAGATCTCAGGCTCAATCTCGTGTAGAAAAGAAAGAACATGTATTTCCTACACTAACCTAGAAATGCAAACTGAAGCCTCATGGACAGAGAATGCACCAACACTCATAAAATACCACAAAGAATTGTAGCTGCATGTGAATAATTTTAAATGCTTCAGCAGAGATGCAGAAATTCCCTAAGTGCTATGATGGTGGGACTTCTGGGGCACCTGGACCGTTTCCTGAGAAGCATTCTGAATACAATGGCTTTAGCAGAGTCACCACCACTCACTGCAGGCCTACTACGTGCTGGACACTACAACTGTGAGGATGACAAAAAGGAATGTTTTCCACAAGAACAATTATAGGTGCCGGGTGGTGGTGGTGGTGGTGGTGGTGGTGGTGGTGCACGCCTTTAATCTCAGCACTCAGGACGCAGAGGCAGGTGGATCTCTGAGTTCTGGTCTACAAAGTGAATTCCAGGACAGCCAGAGCTGTTACACAGAGAAACCCCGGATTGAAAAACAGAAACAAAAAAGAACATGATAGTCCAGAGGAAGAGCAGACTGAAGTGGTTACTTTCAGAATAATGTTCTAGAGTGACAACATTGTCAGGCTGTTCTGACTGGGGTCAGATGTGACAGGGTTTACACAGTTGGGAGGCACACGCCCTTTTCCCTTTCAGTGCTACGGTCACACCCAGGGCCTTGCATAACATAAGCAGTCCGGGTAACACTGAATGACACCCCTAGCTCTTAGCTATTCCAGACAAGGTCTTGCTTAGGCTGGAACTTGTTATCCTCCTGCCTTTGCACCCCATGTGCTGGGTTTATAGGCATGTACCACCATATCCAGGGCTTACCCGGCATTACTGACAGCTTAATGATTTAGCAGACATTGGTTATATTCACATGAAGGTTGCTGTCATTTACACAGTGATGAACAGTGACTGAACAGAGCCAGCACAGACCAGAGCAAGGGCCCTCAGCTCATCTGACCACATCTGTGGTCATTTTGCTCCCTGAGCTGATAGACAAAACCTCCTTCAGAGTGTTCAGAAATTGCAAAATTAAAAGAACAACCCCCTGGAAACCCCCAAACACCTGAAAAGCAAAAAAAGACTGCAATAAGGTCAATTGTCCTAAATTCACTAGTGGTCTGGTCTGGTTCAGTATGCAGAAGCCAGAATGTTCTTCAATGTGGAAAATGCCTGTCAGGCTGAACCAACAGGGATGGAATGTGGAGCACTCTGCAGGGATAGGAGGTCCCTTCCCAGACAGCCTTCCCCAGCTCGGCCACTCACCTACAAAGCTCTGCTTTTTACTTTCCCACAGAGGCGCTGCACGGACTCCGTTGGCTACTAAGGCAAAGAAGGCCTTTTTAACCTGGAGAGAAACCAGAAACAAAACATCCTTTTAAAGTCCCCATTTCAGGAGGAAAATACTCTCAACTAAGGTTTCAACCAAATCTTACCAGTAACTATTGACGTAAGTTTGAAAGGCTACAAACAACACTTGTTAGCAAAATGGTTTTGTGTAGCTTAGCTAAGGTATTTAGATGTGTTCGGCCTTCTGACACTGTGACATGACACTGTCATCTTTGCAAAGCTCTCATCCAGAGCAGAGCTGTAGTTTTTGTTGTTTAATATTTTGGCTCTTTGGGAGGGCCTGCCACCCAGCTCCCAAATAAATCACAGAGGCTTATTCTTACTCATGAATGCCCGGTCTTAGCTTGGCTTGTTTCTAACCATCTTTTCATAACTTTAAATTATCCCATCTATCTTTTGCCTCTGGGCTTTTACCTTTCTCTATTTCTGTATATCTTTTACTTCTTATTCTGTGTCTGGCTGTGTGGCTGGCCCCTTCTTTTCTTGCTCCGTGATCCTCTCTTCCCAGATTTCTTCTCCTATTTATCCTCTCTGCCTGCCAGCCCCACCTATCCTTTCTGCTGCCTTGCTATTGGCTGTTCAGCTCTTTATCAGACCATGCAGGTGTTTTAGGCAGGCAAAGTAACACAGCTTCACAGAGTTAAACAAATGTAATATAAAAAGAAACACATTTTTGTATCATTAAACAAATATTCCACAGCATAAACAAATGTAACACATCTTAAATTAATATTCTACAACACAATGCAATCAAATCACAAAAAAAAATCACAAAACTTTCATATTTTTCTTTTGTATGTATGGATACGTGTGTATGTAGGTGTGCATGAGTGTGGGTACATGTGCAGGTCAGAAGATAACTTCATGTGTTGCTGTTGGCCCTTGCCTTTCACCTTGGTTTAGGACAGGGTGTCTTCTGTCGCTGGCTGCTGCACACACCAGGCTAGCTGACTGATGGTAGGTTTCCACAGAGCCTCCTGTCTGTACCTCCCTCCACACTATAGGAACAACAGATTTCAGACATGCACTACCAAGGCCAGCTTTTTATATGGGTCCTGGGGATTTGAACTCAGGTCCTCACACTTGTGGTAAATGGTTTGAGCACCGCACCATCTCCCTAGTCCTCGTAAGATTTTTAAGTACGTTTATGATTTTGTGTTCAGCTGCATTCAGAGCACTCGGGTTGCACGTGGCTGCAGGTTGCAGGCTGGCCACACCTGGTAAAGGGAGTGGGGATTATTTTTTTGAAACTGAAAGACAATTAACTTCAAATTTTTTTCTTTGATGTAACTAAATAGTCTTGCATACACAGATTTTCTGTAATTAAAATTATACAAAATAATTAAATAACAGCTTAATTTTTCCCACGTGTGATTGACAATTTATCTCAAACAGAGTTACACTGAATTATTTGAAATGGTATTTGGTCATTATATTAAAAATCACAACAAATACCACGTTTCCCCATCCCCCTAAAGATGAGGAAGGCATTCAGCAATAACTGCACTTTCCAGCACTAGACGGCACAGGCTCTGGGGCAGGGAAGGCGCAGGCGCTGCTCGGCGTGTTAACACACAGCACTTTGTTCGGCTCTAACACACACCCTTAGGGACACTGTAAGGTGTCATACTTGATTTATTAGGAGTCAAAAACTCAGGGCTGAAAATAATCCTCTAAACAGCATATGCAAACAAGGAAAGCATCCTATGATCATTAATAATTCAAGGAATGCAAATGAAACATTAAAACATTGTTCAGAGTTGCTGCTGTAGTGTGGACCCTAGAGTGGTTCCCAAACGCCTGCGTGGAAGGAAGTTTGGCCAGTGGGGGTGTGGCCATGAAGGACACGGGGACCCTATGCCTCTTTTTTTTTTTTTTTGAGATAGGCTCTCCCCGTACAGCCTAAGTTAGTCTGGAACTTGTGTCCATCCACCTCAGGAGCTTCTGGGTTTTAGGATTCCAGGTAGTCCGCCACTCCCGGCCCTTCTCTTTCCCTTCCGTCTCTTTGCTTCCCACCACCATGGGGTGAACAAGCCTTCTCTGCCACCTGCTCTCACCATGATGTACCAAGCTGCCATAGTCCCAACCTAACCAGGAAAAGTGACAGTGGGTGGCAACCTGGGGAACTGCCATAACCGAGCTCTTCCCTTTGAAGGTGTTTATCTGGGGTATTCTGTCTCAGTTATACAAAGATAAGCTTTTTTGTTGTTTGTTTTGTTTTTGTTTTTCAAGATGGGGTTTCTCTGCGTAGTTTTGGTGCCTGTCCTGGATCTCGCTCTGTAGACCAGGCTGGCCTCAAACTCACAGAGATCCGCCTGCCTCTGCCTCCCGAGTGCTGGGATTAAAGGCGTGCGCCACCACCGCCCAGCTCAAACATATGCTTTTACATCTTACCTAATATGAGAATTATTTTAATTTTTTACTACATTCATTTATTGTGTGTGTGTGTGTATGGGGACAGATCATGCATGCCACAGTGCACATGTGGAAGTCAGAGGACAATTGTGGCAGTCAGCTCTCTCCTACATGTGGGTCCTGAGGATTGAACTCTGGTTACTGGGCTTGGTGGTGTCTTTCCCAGTGAGAACCTTGCTGGCCCATCAGTGCTATTTTAAGTAATGCGCTCGTGCTGGACAGTTTTATGTCAACTTGACACAAGCTAAAAAAATCATCTGAGAGAAGAGAACCTCAAGAGAATGCCTCCCTAAGAATGGGCTGGAGGCAAGCCTGGAGGGAATTTTCTTAATTAGTGACTAATGTGGAGGACCCAGCCCATTGTGAGTGGTGCCATCCCTAAGCTGGTGGTCCTGGGTTCTACAGGACTGCATGTGGAGCAAGCCAGTAGGCAGCACCCTTCCATGGTCTCTGCATCAGCTCCTGCCTCCAGGTTCCTGCCCTGTGTGACTTCCTGATCTCACTGCTTTCAGTGATGAACTGTTTGTAAGAAACTGTAATAGAAATAAGCCCCTCCCTCTTCAAGTTGCTTTTGGTCATGTTTCATCATAGCTTCTATCAAGAATCACAAAACCACTCCTACCTATTTGTACTATAGCTTGTTTCTACTGGATTATATTGGGGATTTCTTGAATCAAAGATGTTCAATGTGGCACTATGTTTGACATTAAAAACTGGAAAAACCTTCACCCAGCAGAAGAAAATTATGGAAGTGGGTGCTTAATTTAAAAAAAAATTAAAAAATATTTAATTATGTATGTAAATATGTATGCAGTGTTTTGCCTGCATGTACGTATGTGCAGGGCCCACAGAGGTCAGAAGGGTGTTGGCTCTCCAGGAACTGGAATTGCAGGTGGTTGTGATCTGCCACGTGGGCACTGGGAACCGAACCTGGATCCTCTGCACGAGCAACAAGTGCACTTAACCACTGAGCCAGCTCCGTGAGCTTTAATGTCAATATTTACATATTTTGACTCCTCAAAAGCATGAAGAAATTCTAGCTTCCTCACGATGACTTTGTTGATCAATCTGCCTAAGACTCCTGCTTCAGTCCCGAGTGTCCCCAGGCCCTGAAACTAGCCACGGAAGAGGAAACGGAAGAGCCCCCGCTCAGTTTGTTTGTTTTAGAGACAGGGTTCTGTCGTCTGGGTTCATCTCAAACTTCTGATCCTCCTGCCTCAACCTGGCAAGTGCTGGGATCACAGGCGTGCACGGACCACACTGGGCTCAAGCACTGCTTTTGTGTGTGCGCACGTGTGTGAGCGTGCATGGGCGTGCCATGAATTCGAGAGAGGCTCCGTTCACGCTGCTGGGGGAGTCCCCTCCTTTTCCTTCCCTCCTATCAGAGCTGCTCTCCACAGGGCCTCCGACCTCACAGAGGGCCTGGTAATCTCTACCATCTCTCACTGTATCGGGATGTGATACGTCTGGACAGGAGTCAGACTCAGTTCTGTTCAGAGACAACGTTTCATCATCTCTAAATGATCTTCCTCTGTTACTTTTCACCCTTCCTAGCTCCTGACCATTTTCCTTGACGACGAAAGCAGCACAGGCTGAGGAGAAAGGTTCCAGCCACACCAGGGCCCTCATCTTGAGCAAGGGGCCCAGTTCTTCCTTTTCTTCTTGCCTTGAGAATCCTGAGTGTCCTATTTTCCTTGTGCATCATAATTTTCATCTCAAATTAAACTTATACTGTGTATCCCTCTTCTGGTTATATCCTATTTCCCTCCTGATGACATGTACGTACGTATGTACGTACGTACGTGTGTGTGTGTGTGTGTGTGTGTGTGTGTGTGTGTTTAGCTACCCCCCCCCCCCCCTTTTGAGATGGTCTTGCTATGTAGAGCAGGCTGGACTGAACTTGCAGCAATTCTCCTGCCTCTGTCTCCTGAGTGCTGGGACTATAGGCTTGACCACCACATTCCAGAATCTTGGCCTTTCTCTCAGCCTCTCATGGCTGGCTTGCCACTGTCTAAGAATCATCTTCTTTTGCTAGAAACCCCGTGACAGGCTTTCGTGGGTGAACGTGACACAGGCCTCACTCTTCTCAAGATGATCCCAGTCAGTCTTGTCCCCTTCTTGCTGGGGACAGGTTTCACCATGCCCCACAGCAGGAAACAGCTTACACACAGAACGAATTGTAACATCTTGCTATCGTACATCTGCAGAAACGTGGAAAGAATGTGTGAGAACAGGCCAAAGAGTAATTTAACACTCAGCCAGCGGAACGGAGCACTACAGGTGGGCTCATTTAATGCTTTGCCTGTGCAGCTAGGGGAGGGTCTGGCTGCTCAACGGGTGCCTAAGTTCAGGGCATGTTAAGGCCATACTAAGTGAGGTTGGGATGCTTTACTCCTACAGGATAATGAAGACAGGAACACTGGCTGACCCCTCAAGAGCATGTTCAGGGCCTGAGGACACTCTCTTTGAGCTGTAGAAGAACGCATGTGCCGTAACTGGGGGCAGTGCTGTACCACTATGCAGACGGCACCTGGAGCAGCCTTGCTGGTTTCCATGGGAACGGTATTCTGGGGCGGCAGAGGGCCAGTGCAGGAGTCAAGCCAAGGAAGGTTCAGGTACCTATCAAGGGCAACCAGGAAGGGGTGGGAATCCAGAACGATCTGCCTCCATAGAGATCTCTGGTGGCAGCTAACTGATTAGTGTCCCCAGGAATGAAAGTGACCCAACCTTCTCATTTTATTTTAACTACTTAACAAGAACTCTAGTGGCCAAAAGCCTGACTTGAGTCATCAGCAATGAGGATTCTGTCCTCTAGCTGTTTCCGGTCTGGGCCAGGTCCCCTATAGCACTGGGTTGTGGCCATGCCATTCTCACATACAGAGTTCCCTGCCTGGTGCCCTTCCCCTGGGACTTGCAAACAGGAACACGAGGAACTGGACATCGGTTCTGACCATAAAATGCCACTCCAGTCTTCTAGTTAGGGTGGGGGCTCTGGACATCAAGTAACAGGTGGTATGTCCGCTAGAGCTTGGGTCACCAAAAGTACAGTCGGGCTACAGGCTCAGGCTGTGGCGGTCTCCTCTCTTCCTAAGTGTGTGATCCTAACATCATGCAGAAAGCTCTCCAGAGGCTTGTTGACTTCAGTCAAATAGGAAGCTTCTGGAATTTCTGGCTACTGGATTAGCAAATCACACGAGGAGGGCATCCGTGGGGACGTGCAAAGGTTGATGTTGCTTTGGAAGGATACTACCTGCCACCACAGGACTCTGAGTGGGTCTTCTGGAGGCTGCAGGTAGACATTTAAGTGTGCTACTAGACACTTGCACTGAGGGGCTCCAAAAGCAATTTTCACTGGAATTTCAGCCTGTGAAGCAAGTCCAGCTGCTCTTCTGCTGTGCCTATGACACAGCAAGGTCAATGCTTAGAAAGTTGCACAATGCTTCCATCAATAAGAAATCCACACACACACACACAAAAATCCACACCAGAAAAACATCCTGACGCAGCCATGCCTTCCTCTAAGATAATTCTTTCCATTTGGAAAATCATTCCTGACTCATTGCTGGACCCTGACAGAGACTCCACAACTAACCATGGGGTACCAAAAGACCATGCAGCTCGACCTCAGCAGTCCCCAGCCCCCGAGCTAGCAGCTGGTGTGCACAGTGGCACTAATCTACACTGTTAGGTGGAGACAGTGCTTGCCTTCCCTGAGGTGACCCCAGTGCCTGCAGCGTCTTCCTCTGCCAGGAGCTCGGCAGGTGGAGACGGCTGGCCTGTGGATATGCTTCACGGTGGCCATGGGCAGCACGATGGACCACTCTAGGGTGTGACGTGATGATACCCCTTAGTGTGCACTATCCCACACTATATTTGATTTCCGCTTCCTCAGGCCTGAGAGATGGAAAGGGGAGACTTGGAGCCTTCAGTTCATGACAGTATTAAACTTAGGGGGCTTTGTAGGTGGTTGAGTGGGTCTTGAGAGACCCAAGCTGGAAAACCTTAAGCAGGAATGTCTTCCTCCTTTGTTTCAGGGTGACACAGCACCCCACTTCCACTCTGGTCTGTCAGGGCTATCCCCTGGCCTTGGAGCATCTCCCTTCTAGTCTCCTTGGACATGGCTGACTTTGGTTTACCAGATCCATCAGTCTCTGAGTACTGTGGCTATTATACATGCTGTTCTCTATCTCCCTTTTGAACACAGAACAAAACATAATTTTTCAACAAACTTTTTCCTTCCTCCTTTCTCCTCTGTTGTGGAATAATCTTTTTGTACACTGTGAAGAATGTGTCACTCTGATTGGTTTAATAAAAAGCTGAACAGCCAATAGCTAGGCAGGATTTCTGGGCAGAGAGGATGCTGGGAAGAAGGCGGTGAAGACATCAGGAGACTCAGAGCAAGCAGGATGGGCAGTATCAAGATGAGGCAATGAAGCCATGAGGCAGAAAGTAAATTAATAGAAATGGGTTAAGTTGTAAGAGCTAGTTAGAAACAAGCCTAAGCTAAGGCCAAGCTTTCATAATTAATGTAAGGCTCTGTGTTGTTTTTTGTGAGCTAGCGGCCCAAAGAAAAGCCTGACTACACTCCTTTCAAGTAGCCCAGGCTAGCCTCTAACTTACCATGTAGCTGAGGATGACCTTGAACTCTTGATCCCCCTGCCTTTATCCCTCAAATGCTGGGATTACAGGCATGTACTACTATGCCTCACTCTTTCTTTCTTCTTAATGGCCACATTACAGTCTTCTGATGTGCATTTTAGAAGTCGTTCACTCAACAGACCTCTGGGAACGGGCATTCAGGTTGTCTTGACGCTCTGACCCTCTCCTGTTCTCTTAGCTCTCCGGGTATGTCAAGGACCACTGCTGTATTTAGTCTTCATCAAGAACCTCACGCACACCTTTCCCTTTGCTCTAACCACCACCACCACCATGCTCTGTCTCCTTGTTCATAAATTCCAGCTCCCTCCAAGCTCGGAGACTCACAGGGTGAATGACTTCTGGGACGGGATATACACATGGCTTTGGTTAACTGCAGAAATGATATTTACTGGATTACTGACCTTGGGCATCCAGAAAGCATTACATTTTTCACATATGACTCATCCTGGCTAAATTCTTAATTCCAAAGAGTGTCAACCCCAGGGCACAAAAACATCTAGGTAAACAGCAGATTGGTGCTGTGGCTGCTTACATAAGAGTGAAGGGACCAGAGCTGTTGCTTCTGAAAGAGAGCGTCAGGGAAGCAGGGATGAGGGTGTACTGGCTGGGCCAGCAGTTTGTTTGGAGACTCAGAAGGTCTCCTCCTCCTCCTCCTCCTCCTCCTCCTCCTCCTCTTCTTCTCCTCCTCCTCCTCCTCCTTTTTTTTTTTTTTTTTGAGACAGGGTTTCTCTGTGTAGTCCTGGCTGTCCTGGAACTTGCTCTGTAGCCCAGGCTGGCCTTGAGTTCACAGAGATCTGCCTGCCTCTGCCTCCTGAGTGCTGGGATTAAAGGCGTGTGCCACCACTGCCGCCCTGCAGAATGTCTAGTTATTTAAATACTGAAACTTGTAGCTGTAGAGACGTTTCTTAGAATGACTTTAAGACCCACCTTCCCTACTGTGATCATGTGTTTGCTTCTGTTCAATGACTATGAATCAGAGAATCTTAGGGGCTTAAAAGGAAATCTGAAGGTTACCCGGTTCAATGAGAATCTGCCAGCTCACAGGTCTTAAAGCCCACTTACAAAACCAATTGTATTTCCATAAATTTACAAAAAAAAAAAAAAGTTAAAAATGCAACTAAGCAAAAACAAAAACCATTTCTGTCTTCCTGCTGGTCCCGTGTGTGTGTGTGTGTGTGTGTGTGTGTGTGTGTGTGTGTGTGTGTGTGTGTGGTGGGGTGGGGTGGAGGTGGGCGGGGGGCAGAAGGCAGGAGGAATGACTCCCAGGAGGAACAACTCCCGGGTTCAGGGGTTTCCTCTACAGTGTAACGTGTGGGAACAAAGAGTGGTGGGAGGCGAGAGGCAGCCGGGCAAAGCTGGAGGAACCTGGGAGGTCTCTCCCAGGTCAGCTCTGGATGCAGAATACAAGAGGCTGGGATCAGCTCTTCTGGGAGCTCAAGGATCCATCGGGTCTCGGGCTGAGGCTGCCCCCAACAGGCCGTTGTTGAAATCACATGCTTGCTGGCTTCTGGGGTCCTCTTTTGCCATATCTTTGGGGTTTTTCCTGGGAGCACATCTGTCACAAGCAACTTGCTCACAAGTTCTTGGCTCAGTATCTACTTCTTAGAAAACAAGTGAAGACAATCTTCCTTGATGTGATGTGTCTGTGTGCATGCACATGTGTGCATGTATGTACTATACATATATACATCTTATATACTGGATGTAACTTGATTATTACACTGAACGTATACATATAGAACATATTTATAACATATAAATTAGAACTTTCACATGTAATTATAAGCCATATTGATAAAAAAATAAGCTCCAATAAATACAATTTTAATAGCAAAATACTCAGGTTCAAATTTCCTGCTGGGATAGACCAATAAAGTTTCCTTTCAAGAAATTATCCACCTCGACATCTTTTCTAATATTAATTATAAGTTTACTTAATAACCAAGAAAGACAATATAGGGCGCCAGTAGGGAAGGGGAGGTTGGTACACATAGGCTTAGGTGCCAACCCACAGCTGACAGGCCTGGGTTCAAATTCTGCACCTCACCACACTAGCTGGGGGATAAAAAGTCCGTGGATTAAACTTCGATTTCTGTTAAGCTGGAATTCAATTTCTGTATCAGTACAATGAGTTTAGCAATAGCATGTTCCTTATGAGGTTACGATGGGGATACAGACAAAACCTCAGCCCAAGGTTTGATTCATGGAAAGACTCAGCAAAGACCTGCTGCCGTGGCTGGATTGAATCCATGCAAGCAGCTGCCCCAATAAGCAAGCCATCAGAAGATCATGGAAGCCAGATATACTCACTTGCAACGTAGTGTCGAAGACAACAAGCTTTGAACTGGTTGGAACGATGTCATAACACTTATGTGACCTCATGAATCGCATATAAACGCCACTTTCTGAGTCTTCTGCTAAAAAGAAAAAGCAATGGGTTAGTTATAATAAACAAATCCCCTTTCAGTCAACAGAGAATGTGTATGCGGGAGACCCACTGCTAATACTTGATGAGAAGAGGGTATCCACTCTTGCTAATTCTATTCAGGAGAATTCTGGAAGTTCTAGTCGGCACAATAGGACAAGATGGGGGGAAAGTCTACAGACTGAAAAGAAATCCCTCAAGCTATTTGCACATGATATGATTTTCTACTTAGGAAAAAGTAAAGAACCTGGTTGGAAAAGTCCCATATCTAAAAGAAACTAGTGTGGGCGGTGGTGGCACACGCCTTTAATCCCAGCACTCGGGAGGCAGAGCCAGGCGGATCTGTGTGGGTTCGAGGCCAGCCTGGGCTACCAAGTAAGTTCCAGGAAAGGCACAAAGCTACACAGAGAAACCGTGTCTCAAAAAAAACCAAAAAAAAAAAAAAAAAAAAAAAAAAAAAAAAAAAAAAAAGAAAAAGAAAAGAAACTAGTGTAGCAAAGCCACAACGAAAGCACCATTCCCAGGTCTTCACCTGCTCAGGTGAGCTAGCTGAATGTAAGCCATCTTGCAAGCCAGCCATCGAGCTCCTGCTCCATGGTTCCAGCTGGGCTTCTTTGGGGTGTGGAGTGGGTTTCCTGGACAGAGTGAATGTCTGGAATGGCAAGCAGGCTTGCCTTCAGGCTCTGGGCAGTTAAGAACACTTGTTGCTCTTGCAGAGGACCTGGGTTTGGTTCTTGGCACCCAAATGGTGGCTCACAAGCGTTTTTAACTCCAGTTCCAGGAGATCCGACACTCTCCTTGGCCTCCGCAGGCACTGCACCCATGTAGTGTATATACATATGTGCAGGTAAAACGCTCAGACACACAAAATAAAGCCATCTAATGAAATCATCCCGCAAAGCAGCACATCTCCTATGCAGTTCCTAATACTCTGATTGGGCTGGTTCCCACGCCCCCTTTCCCATCACTACCCCTCATTGCCTCTGGTGAGCAGGCAGGGCCCAGTGTGGCTGTAGAGACACATGACAAGGAGAGGTCTCATCCTCTCTCCTCAAAGCTAATGTGGTCACCCATAAGACCACACAGTGGGTGCTCTACCCCTACCTTGCCTCTGAGTCGGGCAGACAGGAAGTCTCAATGGCTTCTTCCTCTGAAAGCACTGGTCTGTTTTTCTCATCAAACTTTCACTTTCTATCTTGTTAACACTGTACATTCTAAACTCCATTTTCCCTCCTGGGCAATTTCTTGGAGTGATCAGACTCTTACTCAAGTAATTAATTAGTTAACTCAGTTTACAAACACCTACTGCATATGGCTTAGCGTAGGTTCTTCCCAAAGCTGACTCTAAGACCTAGGGGTAAGTGAGACAGGGAAGGAGAGAAGAAAAACCCTCAAAATAAGGCTGCACCTATCAGCAGGTTACAGTTCGACACAACTGGAGGCAAAGATGTGAGGGAGGAGGCTGGAGAGGCTGAGTACAGATCTGACTTCCTGCAGGAGACAGCACCCCTGCCTTAGGGGTCAAGGGTTATTCCTGGGGCATTACCTGTAGTTTTTTTCTGCCCTGAAGCATGACTACCAGATGCCTGTGGGCAGAGGTGGCGAAACAGGACAGCAAGGGTTAGAGAACTAGGAGAGCAGGGGCTAGCCCCCCCCCCATCTGTCCCCCACAGCTCCCAGTGTTCCAGGGGCTGAGGCTGTGGCACTCCTCATGGAACAATAGAGTGACTGTGCCTGCTGTCCTCACACTGTCAAAGACACCACCAAGGGCAAGGTGTGGGCTTATGAGGGCTCAGAACTGGTGACAGCTGAGTGCATGGATAAGAGAGTCAGGCTGCTGCTATCTTTTCTTGAAATATTTATCTCCCACAAACCTGGGGTCCCTCCCAGGAAGAACAGCAACACTGTAGTGCTAGGAATAGAAGCCAGGAAGGTTCTGTGCAGGGGGCGGTGCGAGGGGACCAAGAGGCAGCATTGGAACTCATGGAACATGGCTGGGTGGTTGGCAAAGCCATGCCTGAGTGAGCACTGGAGAGGCAAAGCCCCGGATGTGTCCTGAGGACCCCATGCTGTTACCGAGCATAGCTCTGACTGTTGCCTTCATGGTCACCGCATCCCTCATCATCTGTGGATTGTGTGAAAACTCTCAGGGGGTTTCTAGTCCCTCACCTGGCAGTGTTACTGGTACTTATAAACAGTGACTGTCTTTTTCCAAGCATTGCTGCTGGAGCAGATTAATTAATTCAACCACCACCCTTAGAAAGAATTTAGACATCTAGAATTGTTAGTTAAGGTTAAGATATTTTTGTTAATGGCTTTGAGGTAGAAAATCTTGGGGAACAATTTAAAGTTTAGAAAGGCACACTTTTAATGGTTGGGTGAGGGACTTGTTGAGATCAAGAAGTAAGAACAAAGACAGCCCAGTTATTAGTAGGTGACGTGCTTTTCTTGCTATAGATGGGTTGGTGATCAAAAGTGATGATTAATTCCTTATACCCATTTCTGCCCTCGGCTTCCTGATATAAAAAATGGTTGATGAGTGGGTATGCACCCTGAGGATTTAAAGTTGAGTTGACTGATTGTTTTTCATATATAAAAGTTTAGATCTGTGACTCTTTTAAGATTTTTTTTATAAGATTACCTTTTGCAATAAATAATAAAGTAATTGATCCTTTCTTTGTAACCGCAAAATGCAGCCTTCCAGTAAAGAACTGGCTGAAAAAATATTTTGCTTGCTTACACTCTGTTAATCTATAACAAGTTCCTTGGACATGAATGTTTGTGGGTTCTTGGGAATAATCTGTTTTCATCTATAATACAAAAAATGTTAATCATGTAAGGGATATGGAAAACATTGTTTTGTTTTTACTTGTATTCATTGTAATCATTCACTTAAAAAATAGATTATAACCACATTGTAATTTTTATATTGTTTGAAAGATTTTGCTGGGGTACATAAGCTGTAAGGAAAAAAATTAAGAACACACAGAAGAGATACACCTGGATAGAGGTAAGAAAAGATATATAGAGAAGAAAGATGATAGAGACCCTGAAAGCGCGCGCGCGCGTGTGTGTGTGTGTGTGTGTGTGTGTGTGTGTGTGTGTGTGTGTGTGTGTGTTTCCTTTTTCGAAGGCCTCAGAGAGGTAAGTTTTGCCCCACTTGCCAGCCCCAGAGAGGTAAGTTTTATACCCTTAGATAGAAAAGTCAAACTGAGTGATTAGTCCGCCGACTCCGTGGCTCCCCCTCGATTCCTGAGCTGCTGAAGGCTGGTCCTCACAGCAGCAGTTCTGATCCATTTCAGCCATCCCGTCACTGTTAGTACCCGGTTTCTTCATAGCCTGTTCTGTGGGCGAGCAGTTTGGTCTAGTACACTTACTCAGCACCCAAGTTACCAGCTGCTTGCTAAATATCTACACTTTCAGAATTCAGATGAATGAAATTGAGACAGACACTAGCAACAATAAAATATAACCTCAAAGGACACTTTACAGGACATTGTGTTCATTAGTTAAATCAAGACTTTTGGGTTAGAGTGTAGACGGGCAGTAGAATGTTTGCTTCTCAGGCACAGGCCCTGAGTTAGACCACCAGCATCCCCACCAAAGCCAAGGGGAAAAGCCAGGCTTTTCAGAAGAACTGTGCATGCTGTACATGCCTATAACTCTCTGAATATCTAGAATAAAAACATGAAAAAACTATGTAGTAGGATTGCTCAAACTTAAATTTTTTAAAATCTGTGAATTTTGTGTTGAATTTTGTGTTAGACATGTTTTGAGCATAACCATCTTAATTCCTCTTGATTAAAAAAAGTTTATGTGTACGTGTATCTCTGTTGAGTGTATGCCACGTGTGTGCAGGTGCCCATAGAAGCCAGAAGAGGGCATCAGATCTCCTGGAGCTGGATACAGGCAATTGTGAGCTATCCAATGTGGGTACTAGCAACCGAACTTGGGTCCTCTGGAAGAGCCAGCTCCTCTCTCCCCTTTTATTCTGCGGGCTCTTACATTCAGAGTAGGTCCATCCTCGTGGTTAATCCTCTCTAGAAATGCCAACACAGACACACTCAGAGGTGTCCTTAATTCAGGTGCTTCATGGCTAGTGAAGTTGATAATTAACAATCACAGGGCTCAACAGCCAAGGAGCTTGCCACCAAAGCCCGAGGACCTAAATTTGATGCCTGAAACCCACATAAGGGTAGAAGAAGAGAACCAAGGCCTCAAAGTTGTTCACTGACCTACACA
Organism: Peromyscus californicus insignis; assembly: GCF_007827085.1. Classification (NCBI taxonomy): domain Eukaryota; kingdom Metazoa; phylum Chordata; class Mammalia; order Rodentia; family Cricetidae; genus Peromyscus; species Peromyscus californicus. Next base: position 61,455,267 of record NW_026294584.1, read on the forward strand.
CACACACACACGCACACGCACACGCACACGCACACGCACACGCACACACACACACACACACACACACACACACACAATGTGCTCTTTGCTCCACCTCATGCACACACAATAAATAAAAATTTAACTAAGATGAACTACCATAAGTCCACCTCTTGTCAACCTGACATATAAACACCCCTCCTAAAACCAAAACATTCTACCAGCGACCTCTGAAATTAATTGCTTAAAGCCCAAGGCCAAGTCTCTTCCCAGACTCAAGGCAAACTCAACTATGGGTGCCTGTAAAACGTAAAAAAAAAGCCAGGCATGGTGTTATGCAGCTATAACCCTGGCACTGGGAGGCAGAGGCAGGTGGATCTCTGTGAGTTCAAGGCCAGCTTGGTCTACAGAGCGAGTTCCAGGCCAGCCAGGGCTACAAAGCAGCCATGCATTCCTTGACTCCACCTTTATGAGAATGTCTCTTCTGGGGAGACCAAAAGTCACTCAAATCTCTGCTTTGGTTTTGTGTAAATTCTGATTATAAATTTGGTTAAAAGCAGCAAGCAGTATTTGTGCCACAGCTAAATACCATGCTGCCTTCAAATTTCCTCCATCTTTAGAGGCTTCCAGTCTTTAGAGCATAGAAAGGTAGAGACAAGTTCTTTGCTGGAATATAATATGGTCTCAAATCCAATCCTCTTGGCATTCTGGTCTTCTAAGCTCCCAGCAGAACAGCCTGTTAAGCTTCAGAGTTTCACAGCTTGCATCCTCAACATTTGCATATTCTCCACATCTCTGTTACAAAGGCTTGTAAAACAGTATCAAACAGTCAACAACAGCCCAGCTTCTCTTGTGCCGATCGATCTTCAGTTACTTAATAAAAAAAAGCTCTAAAAATTTATTTATGAGCTGGGCGGTAGTGGCACACGCCTTTGATCCCAGCACTCGGGAGGAAGAGCTGGGCGATCTCTGTGAGTTTGAGGCCAGCCTGGTCTACAGAGCGAGATCCAGGACAGGCACCAAAACAACACAGAGAAACCCTGTCTCAAAAAACCAAAAAAAAAAAAAAAAAAAAAAAAATTATGTTATTTATGTGAGAGAAAGTGTGTGTGTGTGTGTGTGTGTGTGTGTGTGTGTGTGTGTGTGTGTGTGTACACGAGGACAGTGTCTTTGGAGGGTAGAAGAGGGTGTTGGATCCACTGGAGCTGGAGTTACAGGTGGTTGTGTATGGCCTTATGTGGGTGCAGGGAACTGAACCAGGGTCCTCTGGAAGAGCACCCAGAGCTCCTAACTTCTGAGGTGTCTCTCCAACCTCATGTATACTAGTTACTGCTGTGTCACTGTGGCAAAATACCGAACAGAAGTAACTGAAAGGACCACGGATGTATTGTGGCTCAGCTTTTGAGATCGTTGTCCATGGGAGGCTGCCTGTGTGTTCTGTGACGCAGTGTACCTGTGTGAAGTACAGCACATTAGCTCCCAGCAGCCAGAGAGCAGGCCTGTGCTGCGGGCTTTCTTTCCCCTTACTCCCACTGGGCCCCAGCTTAGAGAGCCGTACCAGCCACAATATTCAGAAAGAATCTTTTCTCCTCAGTTAATTCTCTCTGGAAATGACCTCAGACAAACCCGGAAGTGTGCTTTACCAATCTCCTAGGTGCCTCCCAATCTACAGGAGTAGACAGTTGAGATTCATCATCCAGCAGCTCCACAAATAATAAATAACTGTCACAAATAATAAACCAACCTTGACACACGATTATCAGCTTTCACTTATTAGGTGTCCTCATTAGCTTTAACTGTCCACTTGACACAGCCTAGAGTCATCTGACAGGAAAGCCTCAACTGAGGAATTGCCTAGCCAGACTGGCATATAGGCATGCCGGAGAAAGGATGACTTGATTGTTAATGGATGTGGGAGGACCCCGCCCACCGTGGGCAGCACCGTCCCTTAGGCCATCTAAGGAATCTGGCTAAGCACGAGCCTGTCGGGTGCCGGTGAGCAGTGTCCCTGCACAGTCTCTGCTTTAAGTTTCTCTCCTGACTCTCCTCAGTGATGGACTGTGATCTGGAAGTGCAAGGCAGATAAATCCTTTCCCCTCCATGACGATTTGGTCAAGGTGTTTTTCACAGAAACAGAGAGGAAAGAACAGTCTCTGTTCTTTCCCTCGTGTCCTCTTTAGCTTAGGAGCCCAGCTGCAGCAGCCCATAGCCACCATGCCTGCTTGCGTTCCTCCACACCAGCCACACAGACTTCCCCTTCTGTTTGATGACCTTGACACTCCTAAGGAGGGCAAGTAGACAGTCTGGGGGTTCTGATGACTTATCTTGGGGTTTCCCCTCATCCCTCACCAAGGACACAAAAGCTAACGTGGCTGACTCACCAACTTTGTCCCCTGGCTGGGACAAAGGGTCCTTCCTCAGGGTCCTTATTCCCTTACTGTGCTGTGGTCTCTGTAAGGAGCCCACACTCGGTCGGTAGCTGCGGAGTTGGGCTCCATCTTCCTCAGGGCAAAGCATCTATGTAATCTGGCCCAGTTCTCCTGGGTTGTAACGGTCATATGCAGCACTGCTCAGAGGCTGGGCCTAGCCTACTCAGGCAACACACCCTCTGTGGATACACCTGCCTGAGCCATGGAGCTCATCTCTGGTCCCACACGGCCCTGAGTCAGCGCTGGCTCTACCTGCCATGGTCCGCCTCTAGTCACCCTGATCGGGAAATGAGGCCTTATTAGAACTCTGTGCTTCCTGGATCAAAGGCAGGCATGGGGGAGCCAGACTCCCCCTGAAAAGACATACAAAAGACATACACAGCCTCTGGGTCATAGGGAGCCACGTTCCCCACAGTTAACAACATCTCGTATTAGCAAGGTACACTTCTTACACAATGAACCCACAGGGTGCACCGGTTACTAAAGTTCCCGCACTGCTCAGATTTCCTTCGTTTCCCTCATGTCCTGTTTCTCTCACAGGATCTTACCCAGGATTCCACACTGCACTCAGCCATGTCTCCTCGGGGGCCTCTTGGCTGTGACAGCTTCTGAGGGCCTTTGGAAGTTACCTCACAACTAGGATTAAGTCTGATGCTATCCTCACGAGTAGACTGACTTTTGTAGAAGATCTACGACGTTTTTAAAAAATGAAAAAAAAAATAACTAAATTAAGCAAAATGGTAAACAGGCAGGATCAATGATAAAATGTCCACTGGTCTGGATGGAGGACAGATTACCACGGATACAGAGCAAAGCTCACAACCACAGAAACACCTGTATGCAAAGTCAGGCAAACAAAGTTTGTGCAGATTTCTGATTCTCAGAGGAGCCATGTCCACCGTTTGCATTATGGTTAAGTCCCAAATTGCTTTTGAGGTTGGAGAGAAAATAAGTAATTTGGAGTTAAACAGAAAAAAATAAATTAAAATCAGCCCAAACAAAGGACCCACCCATCCAAAGCAGCTTGTTCAGAATGCATCATTAAAATCCTGAGTAGTGGGAAGTCCAGACTTAGGCCGAGTGTTCCAGGGTCTCTCCCTGTCTGTGGAACACTACAGCACTCCACTCTTACTTTCGCGTCTTGCACATCACGCCTAGATGCACTCTGACTGGTCCTTGAAGAACTGGCTCGTCAGGTGGAGAGAGGCAGTCCACTCTCTGACCTGTGTGCCAGCCCAGTGTTGCTGCTGAAGAACAGACCAGAAGGCAGCAAGCATCCCTACAGTGTGACGTAAGAGAAAAGTCAACAAAACCTGGAAGGTGCAACATCTCAGTTTAAATGCAAACCATGGTAAACACTAAATGGGAATATGTGCAGATGACATTTCTCTCTCAAACTGGATTTGATGATCTAACACCGTGGACTCCATGACTTGATGCCCTGTCTATCTAGCCCCATCCAGCCCACTCAGTGGACCCCATTTAATTCAAGTTCCTAGGAGTCTAGCTGGACCCTATCTGTCTGTCTCTACTGGGACACCCTCTGCACACTACCCTACCCAGTCTCATGCTTTGGAGTCATATCAGTACATCCTCAAAGGAAGCACATGGACTTTGGGAAGTTGTCTTTGGAAAGGTGTTTCCATGGAGTCCCACTGTGTCTGTGCACACACTAGGTGCTCTTCTGTCTATGATCTACTGCATCCTTTCAGTAGTGGGCTGAACAGTGATACCCTGCTCCCAGAATGGCCACTTAAAATATCTTAATGCAACTGTTTTATAGTTAGGGATTTTCAGATGTCAGACCCTTACACAAGACAAGGAGCTTGTGACCAGACCATTCTGGACTTGGGACCATAACATGTCCTCACGAAAGAAGAAGGGTCAAAAGAGACCCAGGGAGAAACATGAAGACTGTGCTGGACACCAAGGAATCAGCAGAAGCACAGAGAGGGGGTGGGAGATGGGGAAGCAGAGAGGAGAGAGAGAGAGAGAGAGAGAGAGAGAGAGAGACAGAGACAGAGACAGAGACAGAGACAGACAGATAGACAGACAGACAGAAAGGGGTGTGCCTGGGAAAGATTCTCCTCCAGCCTCTAGGGCTGCTGATAACTTTTATCAGACTGTGACCTTCAAAACTGTGGGAGAAAAAATTTCTGTTGTGCACTGCAGATTTGTTGGAGGCCTCCAGACACTAATATACCTTCAAAGATCAGCTCGAAGAACACTTCCTCCCGCAACACCTTACAGATGGACTTAATTGCTGCCTCTCTGACATGTCCATTAGTGCTTTATGAGCAGTTCCCAGTGGGAGCCCTCACATGCCCACGGCATTTATAGGCCTGGCTCTTCCTGAAACTGTAAACTGTCCGGGGCGGCAAGCATGGCTCACTTTTCTTTACATCCGGGCACTCAGCAAGTTTCCATAAATGTCAGACACAAGTCACAGCTGGCTAAATCATGAGCCACTGAGAAATGCACAGATCCACTGTGACAGGAGCAAGTGAGAATCTGGGGCCCTGTGCTGATTCTGTCAGCGACAAAAGCGACAACAAGCAGGTTTAAAAGATTGCAGGCGAAGGCTCCCCGGGCCCAAAAGGGAAGGAGGAGACTCCTGCAAGCTGTCCTGACCTCCGTCCACATGGGCACGGTGACATGAGTGTACCCTGTCCCCAAGGACCGCTGGTGAAGCTAGACATAATGACACGTAAACCAACTTTGTTTATAGTATATGCCTTTATTATGTTATTGGAGAGGGATATTTGGGGGGTGTGTGTCACAGAAATAATGACCCTATGGAAATAGTCTATTTGTCTGCCTGTCTGTCTATCTAGGAGGATATGGGGTGTTTTCTCCTATGGCTCTGCTCCCTTTCTTACTGCCTTGACACAGGGTGTGTTACTGAACCCAAAGCTCTCCATTATAGCTAGGGTAGACGACCTGACAGCTCCTGGGGTCTGCCTGTTTCCACCTCCCAATGCACATACAGTTCCAAGCACATACAGTCAGGCCTGGCTTTTTGTGTGGGTGCCAGGGATTTGAACTCATGGCCTCATGTTTGGTCAGCAAGCCCTCTTACCTACCAAACCATCTCACCAGCACAATATATATTCTAAAAGTTCTGAATGTAGCCCACTAGACAAGTTCAAGTTCCTTACAGAATCATAAATTAGTAATATGTCCCCAAACCACTTCCACAGAATTTTAATTTAGGAAGAGATTGCAAAAAGTGTATACACTGCTTCATTTTTTTTTTTTTTGGTCTTAATTGTATGAAAATGAAGAGGAGAGTCACTATACTGTGTTAGTCAAGCAGAGGCAGTAAAAGATGATCAAATAGCGGCCAGCAGAATGAGGGCTAACAGTATAATGGCTTCCTGGTGAACATTAATCAAAGCTGAATGCAGGTCGGTCGATGAGACGATGACTCAGACACTCAGACACAGACTCTTGTGTGTGGAGATAATGCCTACTGACTAACTCACTCCTGTGATGGATAACTGTCAGCTGACAGGACCTAGAATGGCCTCGGAGACAAACCTCTAGGCATGTCCACAGGGATTAGCATGCATTGACCTTCATTTCTGTTTCCTGACCTCAGAGGCAATGTGACCATCCACTTCTCACACCTACTGCCATAATGGACTTCATGGATCCCCTTAACCATGGACCCAGTACACTTTTCTTCATTTAATTGGCTTCCTGTCTGGCACTTTGTTAAAGCAATGAGAAAAATAACTGATACAGGTACCGGCTGGACGGCACCATTGGCACCGTTGGTCTCGAGCTGGGAGCGGCCAGCCATGAGTGGGGCCGTGGTTCTATAATGCAGAGCCTGTTCTGGCCCTGGCTGCCCAACCCCAAATCCCACCGATTCTTATGGTTCTATCCTAGAACACCTTTTTTCCCCTTTGGCTTTCTGAGACAAGGTTTCTCTATATAATAGTCCTGGCTGTCCTGGAACTCACTCTGTAGACCAGGCTGGCCTTGAACTCACAGAGATCCACCTGCCTCTGCCTCCCAAGTGCTGGGATTAAAGGCGTGCACCACCACTGCCCGGCCTGTCCTGGAACTCCATTAGTCTAGAAGGAGAGCTGTCCTGTCATTCTTGGGAACGGGCACACATGACAGATGGTTGATCTCAGCCAAAAGGGGGAAAGAAAAGACAGTCTCAGGCCATAGCTGACTTCCCTCTCTGTCAGCTTCTCCAGGTCTCCTCAGACACAAACCACAGGAAGGGTGAAATGCCAGGCTGCACAGATCGCTGTCCAGTCCTGCCTTCCTGGACAGGCTGCCACACCACATCACCACCGGTGTGAACTCTCCTGGACTCACCTTTGAACAAAGTGCCGCTTGGAGGGATTGCTGCACACAGCCTGTCTGTAGATGCCTTAGTGAGCTGTCACACACGGTTCCTGTTGGTGTTTGGTTTTGCCTTTTAACTCCGTTCTCAAACTGTCCACAGTCACCACTAGGAAGTGATTCCTGACGTTTTTTGTTTTTTCTTTGTCAGCACTGGGATAGAACCTGGAGCTTCAAACAAGTGCTCGCCCACTGAGCCACGCCCAGCCCTGACATCCTCCGCTTTTATCCTTAAGCCGGAAGAGGGAGCTGAGAAGAGGGTGTCTAGACAGTATCTAGCAGGTGCCCAGAGGGTGGGGCCCACACTGTGACAGGATGTGAAGTCAGGATGCTGGGGTGTGGTCAGGGTGAGGATGGATGGAGGGTGAAATGCGGATCTGGAAGCTCAAACCAACAACTTGGTTCCAAGTCTTGAGGATGAGAAAGGGGCCCATATGGATTTCTGCAGTATCTCCTACAAGAATTTAAATTTGCTGCCAGTCATTACTATTTGAAATGGCAATGAGAAGCATGAAGGTATTTCCATGAATATCAGCACAGAATAGCTAAATACCATAATATAAACAACAATCATGATACACAGTAACCAATACTGTGGGCACTTAGCAGAAGCCACTGTTTTCTTTTAGTTCATGACCAGCATTAACCCCTAAGTTCTAAGTCCATAAGGAAAGTAAGCTATCACCCAACTCCACAGATGAAGACACTGAGGCCTGGGGGTTCAAAGAATTTTCCACAGCGTAACATGACACTATTAGTGAGAAGTCAGTTTCTGACATTCTAGACTGGACCAGGAGATGGTGACTGAGTGTGGGTGCAATCAATTCAACGTTAGATACTCAAAACAGAAAGAGGAATAGAAAAAGTATGTGCCCAGTAGGTCTAGAAGTGTAGGGGAAAAGAGAGGAGAAAGGATCTGATGTGGGCCCCCTAATTAAGAAGAATAAAGGGGTTCATAGAAGAGCAGGTATCTGTGGGAGCATAGAGGAAGCCCATGGCCAAGAGTTCCACATTCCCTCTTCCTCCAGCCTGGTCTAGAGAGTGAGATCCAGGACAGGCACCAAAACTAAAGCGAGAAACCCTGTCTCGAAAAACCAAACCAAACCAAACCAAAACCAAAAAACAAAACAAAACAAAAAAAACAAAGAAAAAAGAAAGTAGCAGAATGAACCCCGTTAGCATTTTATTCTTGTATAAGTTCTTTTTTTGTTTTTTGTTTTTATTTTCTGAGAGACAAAGTTCTCTGTGAAGTACTGGATGTCCTGGAACTCACTCTGTAGACCATTCTGGCCTCCAACTCACAGAGATCCACCTGCCTCTGCCTCAAGAGTGCTGGGATTAAAGGTGTGCGTCACTACCACCCAGCTTTGTCCCAATTTTTGGATTTGGTTTTGTGTGCACTTGTGCATGTGTGTGTGTGTGGGGGGGGGGGGGGCGCTCGCTCGCTCATGTATCTGTGCACACACCCTTGGGAAGTCAGATGACAACTTCAGATGTCATTCCTCGGATGCTATACGCCTTGTTTACCGAGACCAGGCAGCAACACTCTCTCCTTCCCAGGATACAGAACTCAGACACTGAACTAAAGCAACAGTAAGGACCACAGTCAGGTCACAGTAAGCAACAGCTGGGCACAAGGACCAGGGGCCAGCAGCTTCACTGCTTCTTCCAATCTCTACTTTATTAGGGATCTTGGAAAAGGACCCTGGGCAGAGCTCTCGGCATTTCTGGAGATGAGGGGAGACTCCCCGTTCTGTGTTGCTGCAGACTCCTCAGCAGACGTCACATCCTTGAGGCTCCTTTGCCCTGGCTTGGCTACAGCACGCTGGGCTTTCAACTGCTCACACTTCCTACGTTTGCACAGCTCTGGGAATGCCTTATGTGTACACTCCATCCTCTGCTTTCCTCTAACTGCTGCCTTCTCCAGCTCTGACTTACGGATAAATCAGGCCTCACAGAACACCCCACCTTTCCTGTGCCCTAAAATTTAAATAACCAAGGCCTCCAAGGTCTTATGGAATTCATTTACAAACAGGCGATTTTTTTTTTTTTTTGGTTTTTCGAGGTAGGGTTTCTCTGTGTGGTTTTGTGCCTTTCCTGGAACTCACTCTGTAGATCAGGCTGGCCTCGAACTCACAGAGATCCGCCTGCCTCTGCCTCCTGAGTGCTGGGATTAAAGGCGTGCATCACCACCGCCCGGCTGAAACAGGCGATTTTTAAAAATTACTTTAAAACTGCCTTCACTAGTGTATAATTTTGTGTGTGCGTGTGTGTACAATGTGTGTGTATACGGTGTGTACATACAGTGTGTATGTGCATATGGAGACCAGAAGTCAACCTCAGCTGTTGTTCCGTAAGGTACCAACCACCCTGTTTTCTGAGACAAGGGCTCATGGAATCTGGAGCTCATCGAGCAGGCTAGGCTGGTTGGCCGGTGAGCCCTAGGGACCCACTGTCTCCACCTCCTAGGACTTCAAATACATGCCAGCAAGCCATATATATGTTTAGTGTGGCTTCTGATGAACAAACTCAGGTCTTCATGACTGTCTGACAAGTACTTCCCCAACTAAAGTATCTCCCCAGCTTCTATAATTTCTTTCTTTTCTTCATTTTTTTGGACAGTGTTATAGAATATTATTTTAAGGTGTATACTTCTGTTTATGTTGCATTTGTCTAACTCTGTGAAGCTGTGTTGCTGTGCCTGTCTAAAACACCTGATTGGTCTAATAAAGAGCTGAATGGCCAATAGCGAGGCAGGAGAGAGGATAGGCGGGGCTGGCAGGCAGAGAGGATAAACAGGAGAGATCTGGGAGGGGAGAAGCAGCAGTCAGAGGAAGAGCAAGAAAAGGAGAGGAGGACATCCGAGGCCAGCCACCCAGCCACACCACCAGCAACAGAGAAAGAAGAAAAGGCATACAGAAGGAGGGGGTGGAAGCCCAGAGGCAAAGGTAGATGGGATAATTTAAAGTTAAGAAAGGCTGGCCATTTGTAAGTAAGAATGAGCCTCCGTGTGTGCTTCAGTTGGGAGCTGGGTGGCAGCCCCCCAAAAGAGCATAAACAAACAAACAACAGGACAGGGTCTCATGTACCCCAGGATCAAACTGGATACATAATTGAGGATGACCTTAAACTTCTGATCTTCCTGCCTCCACCTCCTAGGTGCTGAAACAGATTTACGCCACCACGCTCGGCTCATGTGGTGCTGGGGACAGAAGCCAGGGCTTTGTGCGTGCTCGCAAGCACTCGGCCAACTGAGCCACACCCCTGCCGCGTTAGAGTTCACCTGTTTCAACAGGACTCAACCACTTTTTCTCCTTGGTGACCAGCAGAAGGGAGTAATAAAGGAGGAGAATACACACCAGTGAGGATCACTCAAGAAGTGACGGAAAAGTCTTAAGTTATTGATGCAGTCCCTGTCTTAGTTCCAACCTATAAACCAAAGTGTAAATTTAGTCTGGGGCTCCTGGTTTCAGAGGGAGCATGGAGCTGGGGCAGGAACCGAGAACTTACGTCTGCCTCACAAGCCCAGGCAGGACAGAGGGAATACTAACTGGGAATGATGCTAGTCTTTGGAAACTCAAAAGTCTACCCCAGTGACACACCTCCTACAACAAGGCCACACCTCCTGTCCCTTCCAAACAGTTCCACCAGTTGGGGACCAAGCTTACAGATATATGAGCCTATGGGGGCTGTTCTCATTAAACCCATCACAGTCCTACTCTTCTTTTTAAATATCTTATGTGTATACGTGTTCTGCCTACATGTGTATCTGCACGCCACATGTGTGCAGTGCCTGTGGAGGCTAGAGAGGGTGCTGGGGCCCCTGGATCTGGAGTTACAGTGGTGAGCCGCCATGTCTGCCGGGTCCTCTGTGAGAGCAGCAAGCACTCTTGACGGCTGAGCCGTCTCTCCAGCCCCGCCCTACTTTTCCTTCCTTTATATTACATTTAACAAACTGTTGACAGTTAAGAAGCCTCTCTGATTTCTGACGCTTTGTAGTTTCACTCTCTTGAACAGACTTGACAAAGGTTTACTCATGTTCTTGCTTTTACCAAGAACAAGACTTCATCCTTACTGAGCAGGGCTACCTTTCTATGAATTTCATTGGTTTCTGTCATTTCAGCAGATTTTTAGAAGGGAAGAACGATAAAGAATCTATTCAGCAAACCACCAGAGGATGTGAGATCAATTTTGCCAGCCAGCGCAGGTGAATTCAAGATGAGTGCATCCCCAAGTCCTCAGAAAAGCCCATGAGCATTCTGCATTTAGACTCTGTGACAAAAGGCTACCTCCATTCCAGCTGAAGCAATGCCATCTCCCAGAGTTTCGGTGTCAGTCCACAATTACGTGTACACCATCAGGGGTTAGCAGCAGACCACCCTATTACAGGCCCACTGGCTGTCTCCATCACGGCATGCCACTGTTCTTAAGGGCCAGAAATGCTTCATCAGGAGTGGCTACTTCAAGTCATCATGTGGGAAAGCCATCTACAGGGTGATCACAGGCACCAGCTGTGGACGCCTCTATCCGCTCACAGGCCTGGGAGGCCACACACCAGTCTGTTCTAGCAGGGACTCAAGTTGAGTGGGAGACAAAGCAGAAAGGAGAGCAAGGCACAGGGGGACTAGCAGCCAGGAACTGTGGCTCCCTTTCCTTGTGACCTTCAGCAAATTAGTCCTTCTGTAGGAGAAGCAACTTTTCTCACTGTCCCATTTTTTTTTTTTTTTTTTTTTTTTTGTTTTTCGAGACAGGGTTTCTCTGTGTAGCTTTGCGCCTTTCCTGGAACTCGCTTTGGAGACCAGGCTGGCCTCGAACTCACAGAGATCCGCCTGCCTCTGCCTCCCGAGTGCTGGGATTAAAGGCGTGCGCCACCACCGCCGCCCGGCTCACTGTCCCATTTATCTCTTTCCTCCTTCCCTCCCCAACCGCCCATCATCTGCCCTCCCTCCCTCCCCTCTTTCCTTTCCCTTTCCCCTGCCTCCATGATCATCACAGAATTATGGGATCAAGTGTGTAGAGTTTCCTGCCTGATGAACACCATGCCTCCAGGATGCAACTGCTAGATCCTCTAGCAGTTCAGTTCTGACTCAGTCCACCTGGGGGGAACATCAGATTCACAGGTGCAGTCTTAGATCCCAGGTCTGCCCACATCCTTGCAGATCCCAGGTGCAAATCTACCTCCAAACTCCTTGACTGATGGGCTATAAATGAGGGTTCCTGTGATTGGCTATAAAGAGGGTTCCTGTGACTCCCCCCTTGGGATCCATCAATTTTCTTGAGGGCAGCGTTTAAATGTTTATCAAAATGAACACACGAAGGTGTAATAAGGAGGGGAATGAGTGTAGATGCAGCTTTCACGGACCTCCAGGTATTTAGTTAGATAGAAGCTCTCTGGATTCTCTTTCAGGGTTTTTAATGGAAGCCTATTTGGCAGGCATGACTGATCAAATTACTGTCCACTGCTCATCAACCTTAGGACACATACCCCAGAGGCTAGGAATGGGTCTCAAAGTCCCAACCCTCAACCCTCTAACTCTTCCCTAGGTGTCCTGGTGACTAGCCTCACCCTGAAGCTTCTAAGGGACAACCAACCAGAAATCAATATCAGCATACAAAACAACATATCACTTTGAAGACCCAGGATTTTACAGCTTGTATGCCAGGAAATGGGAGACAACACCACTGTATTTGACCGTAATATCAGGCTTAAGCCTGAACTATTATCATTTCTTCTTCTTTGAGACAGGGTCTCCTCTTACCCAGGCTGCCTGAAACTCACTGTGTAGCTCAGGCTAGCTTTGAACTTGTGGGACTCCTTCCTACTGGCTCCATCTCGGAGTGCTGGGATTACAGGCGTGAGCTACCACATCTGGCTCTTTATTTGGGGATGACAACATCATCACATCATCATCCTGCAGGGCATTCTGAGCACAGAAGGTAAACACAATAGTGCTCACCATATCTGGCAGTAGCCACGGACGTCCACCAGGCACAGGCAGGGCTGACAGCAGAGATAAAGGGACCCAGCCCTGAGAGCTGCTTCAACATTTTGCTTAGTGAGCTAAAAAAACCCTCTTTAGGGGAGTCACCACAGCTACTGTCTGCCGTGGGATAATGCTCTTGTACACACTAAAGATTTGTCACTCGACTTGGTTTAATGAAGCACTGACTGGCCAGGAGCCAGGCAGGGTGAGCAGACTAGGAGAATTCTGGGAAGAGAAAGGGCGGTGTCAGGAGTTGCCGGCAGATGCAGAGGAATCAAGATGAGAATGCCACGCTGAGAAAAGCTTTAGCCAAGCCACGTGGCTAAACACAGATCAGAATAATGGGTTAATTTAAGTGTACGTGCTAGTTAGTAACAAGCCTGAGTTACCAGCTGAGCATTTATAAGTAATGTTAAGCCTCTGAGTCAATTATTTGGGAAGCGGCTGCCAGGTATTTGGGAACTGGTGGGCGGGAGAGAAACTTCCGCTTACAACTGTTTATGGAAACTGGACCACATCCTGGGCACTTTAGTAAGTGCTATGGTAACGTTACTCATTGCACATATACTCATAGAAGCTAGGTGCTGTTATGTCCAAGTTACCTGTGAGTACTTTGCTTAAGGTCCCAACGGCCACACAGCCAGGACATTTGAGTGTGTACACACGCATCCTGAGGTGGTCACAATGGATGGGTAAAAATCCTACAATGGTGGCAGCTGTGTTTCCTCCACCTCCTCCTCTTTCCTTTCTCCTTTCTGAGACGCTCAGGCTGACCAACCAGGACGCACACATAGCTGAGGGTGACCTTGAACTCCCTGACTCTCCTGCCTCCACGGTCTGAGCTGAGATTACAGGCATGCACCACCTTGCCTGTTTTATGCAGTGCTGGGGATCAGACCCAGATCCTCCTGCATGCTATGCCATTTCAAAGAGAATGTGCCACATGGTTTATGCAGCAATTTCTTATTAGCAGCTTATTTATAAATGATCAAAGTATAAGCCAGAAACTAAACAGGCGAGCTTGGCATGAATGACACTTTAGTGATATGACGTTAGATACACAGGAAATAGCTCAAGTGGGACAGAAGAAAGCAGCTCACTCAACAGTCTGATACGCAACTACAATCCAGCCCAATAGACCCCAAATTAGCTCCCTCCCCCATTACTTTCTCCTTCATTATCAAAGACAAATCAGATCCCTTTCTCTACCCTTAACAGAACACACCTCATTCCCACAAAGGAAAGATCTGGAAGGCCCTCCTTTATACACAGACTCTGCAACTAGCGGCATGTGCTGTCTGCCTGAGCGCCTCTGACTTGTCCAACACTGGACACAGCACGCTTGGACTGCACAAATGGGCGAAGATTCGCCCTCTCCTCAGAGCGACTCGGAACCTTCTGCTCTCCTCTACTTTTCTATTTTATTCATCATTATCAAAGTCAGATCTCCCCACCCCTACAGTGCCTCCAACACAAACACCTCGTTTTTTTCATAAGAATCAAGCACCTGAAGTACCCCAAACCTAGGGGTGAGTGCTAACGTTCCAAATCAATGTAACAAATATTTATAGAAAATGAAGTCTTAACCAGCACAGCACCGCCAAGACCTGCAAAGGCAAGCTTCTGCCTTGATTCTTGGAGCCTGAGATTTAACAACAAAGAAATGCACATGACCTCATTTTCCCTTAATGCACTCAAGGATCATGGGGGCGCAGAGATACTCCATGAAGTCCTGTCTGGGGCTCAGACTTGCAAGTCTGTTACCACTTTTCTTTCTTCCTCTGAAATGGAACTAATAGGGCTATCTGCCTCTTAAGGTCATTTTAAGGATTAGGTTAAGTGTGCAGGGCTTAGCAAGAGGAGAGGGAAGACGAACCATCCAGAGAGAGCAATAGCCCGCAGGAAGACAGAAGGTCTGGGGGAGTGGGTGTGCGAGCATGCGCACATGCGCGCGCGCGCGTGTGTGTGTGTGTGTGTGTGTGTGTGTGTGTGTGTGTGTGTGTGTGTGTGCACATGGCAAAGGACCTCAAAGAAGGCTGGAAAGGCTGGAGGGATGATGCACGGAGGTGGGGGGGGAAGAGAGAAGGTAGGAAGCAGGAGGGGACCCCACGGATGGGCAAAGGGTGGAAAGGGTGGTCATGGAAAGTTTACAGGCAGGACTGGAGTGGGCTGAGCAAGCTGCAGAGATCAACTTGTAGTTCAGCTGAAGGATGAAGAGGGCTGGGCTGGCAGGAACAGAGAGGCAGTGCTTAGAAAGCAACCCTAAGAGGTTGTGGAGGACACAGCTGGGAAAAACATCATTCTCTTCAAACAAGAGGAGAAAGTGCCGTTCATCACACCATGCTGGCGGAATAAGGAGAGGGGGTGGGGAGAAAGAGAAGAAGAAAAAAGGTGTGCTAGTTAGGGCTTGCTTTGGTTTGTCAACTTGACACAAATTGGGTCATGTGGGAAGAGGGAACCTTCAGTTGAGAAAATGCCACCATCAGACTGGCCCATGGGCAAGTCTGTGGAACATTTCCTCAATTAGTGTTTGATGTGGGAGGGCCCAGCCCACTATGGACCATACTAACCCTGGGCAGGTGATCCTGCATAAAAATGCAGGCTGAGCAAACCACGAGGAGCAAGGCCGTTCCTCTGCGGCCCCTGCTTCTGCCTTCAGCTTCCTTCCCTGACTCCACTCAGGGAGGGCATGTGACCTGGGAGTTGTAAGATAAACCCTTTCCTCCACAGACAGAAAGAGAGGGAGGGAGGGAGGGAGGAGGAAGGCGAGAAGACCAGACTATAGGGACCAGACTATAGGGACCAGACTATAGGGACCAGACTATAGGGACCAGACTATAGGGACCAGACTATAGGGACCAGACTATAGGGACCCAGCACGGGAATCATGACTGGTCTTGACAGCTAGGCACCTGCGCAGGACAGAGGCCTGACTGGGGAGGTGTCCTGGCCATCCTCAGACACTAAGGTGTAATGAAATCAAACGCTGGGCAGCACGCTGGGCAGAGCCAGGGGGTGGGCACTCTCTTAGGTAAGTGGGCTCGGATGGCGCCACAAGAACACCTGGGAAGGAAGGGTGACTGCATGGAGCTGTGAGTCACACATGTTACATTCGCTGCAAAAGGAAGAGAAAAAAAACCCCAGAGAATCAACAGTCAGCCATGGTGAGGAGCCCACCAAGGACCAAGCCACCTTTCCGGCTGTGTCACAGAAATTAAGGGTGAGCTTTGAGAAGAGGGCAGAGGGCAGGCAACTCTGTAGACTACAGGTCAGGAGGGGGATGAGGGCTGAGTGCTACCCACTGGATTCTGAGAAAGAGAAATTTCCGCTAACCTTGGCAAGTGTTGGATGCAGGATAGAATGAACAGGTGACCCTGGTTGAGAGGGCTCTCTGAAGAGAAGATGACCTCACTTCGATCTCCAACATGGACTTGACTCTAGGTGAGTACCATGTGTCTGGAACGTGGCTTTCACTGGGCAGGGCATGCCATCTTAGGACATTTCACCTCTTCGCTTCTCAGTTTCCTCCTCTATGAGATGGGGGCGGTAATGCTATTTGCCTGGGGCTCATCTTGAGACTTGGCATAGTGCCACAATACATACATACTGGCGATTATTAGAGATCTAGGAGAAAAGAACGATAAAAGTGCTTCCAACTTTTCCAGTGACGCCGGTGCTGCTGTACAATCAACATCGTCCCTCTCTGTACCTGACGGTGACGCTGGAAGCCACGATGGCCAAACCAGAGGCCTGGACTCCAGCGAGTGGGCTGGTGGGGTACCAGCTGGACCGTGATGGGGCCCACAGGGTAGGCAGACAGTCTTCTGCAGGGACGCTCACGTGACCCTAGGGAAATGACCAGAGGTGCGACCTTGGTTCTTGAAGACTTTCTAGTTGGTTCCGGACACTTGCAAAGCCTGATGATTAGTCCCACTTTCCAATGTCCAAACATCCCTATGCATTTTCCTGTTTGTTTAAACTGGTCAGGGATCTTTCCTTTCCAGGCAGCACAACCTTTTCCTGTCTGTCTGTCTTAGTCTGCTTTGTGCTACTAGAGCAGAATCCCACGTTCTGGGCAAAGTACAGCTATTTATTTGGCTCCTGGTTTGGTGGGAAAGCTAGAGCATGGTGTCCATGACTGCTACCGGCTCTGTCGTAACGGGGCAGCGGGGGACGCATCACATGGCAGCTGGGACAAGACGGGGCAGGCTCTCATGGCCAGAGAGGAAGACACAGAGCTGTGGGGCTAGCTTGATCCTTCACAGCCTGCCCTTGGAAGAACCAATCTATACCTCCTGAGAGTGTTTCCCGGAGGCTTCATCACTTCACTGGGGCATCTTTCTTAAAGATCCATTACTTTTTCATGTTACACAGGGACCAAATTTCATCCCAGAAACTTCTGGGGTGGGGGGCAAACTCCCTTCAAAGCATAGTCTACTAGACAACTAGTGTACCTTCTTAAGTCTAAGATACCATCAAGCTGTGTTAGAACAAGCAGTTGTACTAAAACGTGTGGCAACATGTTAAAATGTAGGGAGAGCTAGGCAGGAACAATTTCAACACAGGTATTTCAAATAATCTTAATTATTCTTGTGGTCAAGAATCAATACATCCCCTTGCCTACAAACACATCAAGAGAGTTCAGAGAGCAGCAGACCTTCTGAACCTGTCACTTGACATGTCTACCACCAGAGGTCAGCACCCCTCCCAGGAGTCACAGGCAACAAACCTGCAGGCAGACGGCCACGCCTCGCTCTTAAAAGCTCCCAAAGCCCAGTGAGAAGGGACAGTTTCATAGGTTACTCCCTCCTCGCAAAGCCAACTGGAGCCATTTATATTTTCCCCTTAATTTCCTATCCTCATAAAGTTCAATCCCACACGGAAACTGTGGACCTGTTCGTGCACGGCAACCCTGTGAAACACCATACACTGCTGTGTGTCCACAGTGTGCTGTCTCCATAGAGAATCCATCTTCGCCACTTCAGAACAGTACCTCCAGAGGTGGCAACGCTGGGTTATTACTGGGTATAATTTTTGTTTGTTTTTGTTTTTTGGTTTTTTTGTTTGTTTGCTTTTTCAAGACAGGGTTTCTCTGTGTAGCTTTGTGCCTTTCCTGGAACTCGCTTTGTAGACCAGGCTGGCCTCGAACTCACAGAGATCTGCCTGCCTCTGCCTCCCGAGTGCTGGGATTAAAGGCGTGTGCCACCACCGCCCGGCGTTTTTGTTTTTTTGTACACTGGTCATTTGGATGCTCTGGAGTCTGATTTCCAAGCAGGAAAAGAAAGCAAGCAAGTGGTCTCCAAATGCCAGGCCCGTGTTTGACAGAGACGGTTCATAATGATAACAATACTACAGTCACGCTCAGGAGGCTCTGTGGATTATCCAAGGCAAGGCAGCCGTCCCTTTCCATAACAGGGCCTCAACTCTGATATTTGACTGGAAAATGATGCTCATCCTTCATACCAAGTAAGCCCCCTTTCTTTCTTGTGTCCATGCACTTAAGTGTTCAGGTGTCACGTGTGGGTGAAGGCCAGAGGTGGCTGTTGAGTTAGTGTAGCGGGCCAGCAAGCTCCAGGGATCCACCTAGCTTCACTTCCCCAGTGTGCAGGATTATAGGCCTGCACTACCATGCCCAGCTTTAGATATGGATGCTGAGGATTGAGTTTAGGGCCTCATGTTGGCTGTTTGGTTTATCCACTTGACACCAGATAGAGGTACCTGGGAAGAGGGAACCTTAATTGAGAAAATATTTCTATCATCTTGGCCTGGAGGCAAGTCTGTGAGGCATTTTCACGATTAGTGATTGATGTGGGAGGGCCAGCCTACTGTGGGTGGTACCTCCCCTGGGCAAGTGGTCCTGAGGGTACAAAAAAGCAGGCTGAGTGAGCCGAGGAAAGCAAGCCAGTAAGTAATATCGTTCCATAGCCTCTGCTTCAGTTCCTGCCTCCAGGCTCCTGCCCTGACTTTCCTTCATGGTGATCTATAGGCTGTAAGACGAAATAAACCCTTCTTCTCCAAGCTGCTTTAGGTCTGGGGTTTGTCACAGCCACAGGGAGGAAACCAGGACCCCACAGTTGAGCAGCAAATACGCTACTGACTGAGCTATCTCCTCAGCCCCTTTCTTATTTTGATCACTCTAGACCTAGATGGCCAGGCTCCCCACGGTGGGACTGTGTGCGAGTGAGGTCTGGAAACTGCTCGGTGAAGAACCGCGAGGGCAGGATGGAACCCAGGGTACAGATGGGACAGAGCATGACGGGTGAGGAGAAGCCAATCAGCAAGGAAGATGAGAAGGCCACAGTAGCAAGCCACTTTAAACCTGAACCTCTGGAGGTCCCCAGACTGGGGGGGAGAGCAAGCCGGAAGCCAAGGATGGAGCTAAAGCCTAAAAGAGGTGTCCAGCTGGTGAAGAGTGCCAGGGTTCCAGCAGGCTGAATGACCAGGAATGCAGCTACAGGGAGATGACCTCTAAAGCAGCCGAGCCTGTGCTCGGGTGCTCAGACCCAGCCAAGAAACAGACTCAAGGCAGTTCAGATAGATAAACACAAGTGCTAAAAAGATGTGATTGGTCCCAGAGTTTAAGAAATTCAAAAAGCAAACATATAAAGCGAAGGCTCTGGAGAGGTTCTGTTCTCATGGCTTCGAGCAAATGAGGCCGCTAGATCCTCCCAACATCATGAAGTAAATACAGACATTTAAGGTGGCCACTGAGATCTTAGCGGTACACACCAGCAGAACCGGAGAATGTGGAGACAGGGAAAAGCACATAGGGGGACAGCCTCAGAGAAAAGATGAGATTTGGGGTACACCTTGAAGCTGTGGTGTACAGGGTGACAGACATGCTGAGGGGCACAGGGAGCAGGGTTTATTGTGCTATGTCTAGGAGCCCAATCTGGCCCATTTCATAAATCACTCTTCTTGGAAACTAGCCTTGCCCACTGTGTGCGGCCTTGGGCTGCTTTCTTGCAACAAGGGCAAGCTGGGCAGCTATGACAAAGCCTGAGACCATTAGGCCCACAAGGCCAGGCCCTTTGCTGCATCTGATGATCCATGACCTGGGGCCTCACTCTTTAAAGGGAAGCCTATGAAGCAGCAGAGAAGAGGCCCACCAGGGCTGGGCAGCAGGAAGCATGCAGGCCCCATCCTGGACCTGCAGAATTGGGGGGCCAGGGATGACTGCCTCTTAAAAAGGTCTCACGAGATTCTTCCGCACAGAAAGGCACCGAGAAGATCCAAGTCTACGCTGACGTAGAGAAATGAGAGCAGTGAGCGGGAGCATCTCCCTAATCAGTGTTGTGGTGGTAGTATCATGGTTCAGGTTAACAATGACCCAACCACGCAGTGCAGGTCTCACTTTTACCTCGCCTTTCCTCTTAGCTTCATTAATACCCTTGAATGGCTTCTGACAACTGGAACAGAGTTGAGATTTATTAGGAAGTAGAAAAACAGCTTGGGTACAACACGACCAGTTATCATGTACTTCCATGTACAACAAATGTATCATCTCTAGGCCATGCCTCCAAAAGCCAATGGTAATTAAGAATATTAAGTGGGTAACAAGGAGGCTGAAAGATGAACACGGGACATACTCAATTCCGACCTACTCTGTGGACAGCCACCATCGGTTCCCAGGATACTTATAGGTGTGATGTCATACTGTTGCAACTTCCTTCTCCCCTTCAAAAAAGCAGCTTTCGCTGGGCGGTGGTGGCGCACGCCTTTAATCCCAGCACTCGGGAGGCAGAGCCAAGCGGATCTCTGTGAGTTCGAGGCCAGCCTGGGCTACCAAGTGAGTTCCAGGAAAGGCGCAAAGCTACACAGAGAAACCCTGTCTCAAAAAACCAAAAAAAAAAAAAAAAAAAAAAAAAAAAAAGCAGCTTTCCAGAATTCCAGGTAAACGACCATTTCAAAGTTCTAGGGAAACAAAGCACTGTTCGGGACTATTCCCTCTTCTAGCTCAGCTTGACAGCTTCCAAGTAATTATTTAACATTCTGCCTTCTTAAAAAATCTAGAAACATTTGACAGGGTTATTTGTGGGATTCAGGGTGCTTAATTGATGGCAACACAGATAAAAATAGATGGGTGAAAAGGGGGCACTCCTTTTCCTTGTACATGCTCAGCTTTCATACTGCACATTCATGACAGAGGCAGGGGCAATCCCGAGGTGGAAGAGTGCACAGCTAACATTGACAAGTGCGCATGACATAAATCTCAAGGAAAAAGTAAAGCCACCAGGGGCCGGAGAGATGGCTCAGCGGTTAAGAGCACCGACTGCTCTTCCAGAGGACCTGGGTTCAATTCCCAGTACCTACATGGCAGCTCACAACTGTCTGTAACCCCAGTTCCAAGGGATCTGACAACCTCACACCAATGCACATAAAATAAAATTAAAAAAAAAAAAAAAAGAAAAAAGGCCGGGCGGTGGTGGCGCACGCCTTTAATCCCAGCACTCGGGAGGCAGAGCCAGGCGGATCTCTGTGAGTTCGAGGCCAGCCTGGGCTACCAAGTGAGTTCCAGGAAAGGCACAAAGCTACACAGAGAAACCCTGTCTCAAAAAAAAAAAAAAGAAAAAAGAAAAGCTACGAAACCTGTGCTAAGCAGAATCCCCGTGTGTCTTTAAAAGTCTGTGGATCTGGCACATGGCGAATGGCACTTAGTAAAAGTGACAAAGCACTGACTATGGGTTTGTCTGCACTGTCTGAGCACCAGAGTGCGGAGGTCTCATTTAACCTTCACAGCATTGGGACATCAGCTCCATTCTATACAGGAAGAAACTAAGGCACAGAGAACTCACACCACTCGTCTGGGCACCTGACAGCCAAGTAAGAGATGGAGCCGATACACGAATACGAGTCTGGGCTGTCCCACATAGGGCTCCACTCTGCGAGGTCTCACTTTAATCTGCAATGAGTCGGTATCTCACACCATAAACCCTGCAGTCAGGGGTCACTCACTACCTGCTGTGCAATATACTAACACCAAGGGACAAGGAGGCGCGTCCGAATGAAGACACAGGCTTATCTTCTGATAGGACAAAACACAAACGAAGCCCAGAAAAACTGTGAAATGCACCATTTGTTAATAATGAAGACATTTCTATTGACACGTTATCTTTAGGCCAATGTATCTGTGAAGTGCTACAGCGAAGCTACAACAGGCACCGGCCTAATGCTATCAGGGTAGTACTCCCCAGCTGGTTGTGCATGCTTATTTAAGTAATTGCCTGAACATAAATGAACAGGGGTATTAAAGTAAAGTTGGCACAAGGGACAGCATCCACACGGCACAGTCTTTGTTCCAGGCCCTTCATTCTGTCAGTACTCTTGGAAAAAAAAAGAGCAGCCGCTAAATAAATCATGGAAGTACACGAGACTGCATAGGGCCTTTTATAGTCTCCAAATGGTCATGCATCTTATATAAAGTTCATTTTCGCCTACCCCGTTTAAATGTTAGCAGCCTCAAAATAAGATCCAGGCTATTTACCTGTAAGAAGATACAATTAGAAAATAGGGCAGGAAGAAGAAAAACCAGGCGACTGGAGAGGAGACAGGACGGCCAAGTGTGAGGGGGTCGCCGGGACTCAAACCAGTTCAATCAGCCACTTCGGTTTTGCCGTTTTAACTTTACCCATTGGGGGGTGGGGGAGGGACACACCCTACTAGAGGTATTTCCACAAATACAGATAAGGGAACTGGTTTATTATTTGAAGGCATGAGCTGTCCGTGTGATTCCGGGGTGTCCTCGGAGTGCGCGGTGACATGCACAATTAGGGCTGCATGACACCTGGTTCTCCCTCGAGTTCTGGTGCCGAGGACAAAAGGGCCGTCCCTCGGAGCGCGCGGGCGGCCGCTCCCGGGAGAGGGGCTGCGTCCCCCGGAACCCGGCTGCGTTTGCGGGAGCGAGGCTGCATCCCTTGGAGCGGAGCTGCATTCCCCGGTGCCGGACTGCATCCTCGCAGCGAGCCTGTGTTCCCGGGAACCGGGCTCCATCCCCGGAACCCGGCTGCAACCCGGAGAACAGGGCTGCATCCCCGCAGTCAGGCAGTGTCCCCGGGAACCCGGCAGCGTCCCTGGGGCTGGGTGCTTCCCCCAGACCGGGGCTGCGTCCCCAGGAACCGGGCTGCATTCCGGGAGCCCGGTGCTTACCCCGGACCGGGCTGCAGTCCCGGTGCCCGCCGCCGGCAGCGCAGGGTGCGGGTCGCGCACTCACCTTCCTCCTGGAACTCCAGCTTCTCCAGCATGCCGGCTTCCGCGGGTCCCGGGTCCGCCGCCAGCGCCGCCTGAGGGGGAGGAGGAGGAGGACACGGATCAGCATGGGCCGCGGCGGTCCGGCTTCTCTCGCCCCGGGAGGAGGGGCCTGCGGCGGCGGCGGCGGACGCGCGCGGCGGCGGCGGCGGCGGCGGCGGCGGCGGGAGCGCGCGGCCGGCCAGGGAGGAGCGCGTCCCCGCCCAGGCCCCGCAGCCGCAGGTGGGCCGCGATGGCACGCTCCGCTCCCCCCGCGCCTTTGGTACGGCCCGCGAGCAAGCGTGGGAAGGGGGAGCGGCGGTCCCAGCGCTGCGTCCGCCGCGCGCGCCGGCGGACACGCGCGTCCTCGCGCAGGTGTGGGCCCGTGGGCACCCGCCGCACCCTCGGCGGAGGCGCGCCTCCCTCTCGGGGCCCCGCGCCGGCGGCGTACCGCTCCCATAAAAGGAGAGGCCGCCCGCGGGGCCGCGCTGCGCCGCCGCTTTCGCGCGCTCTCCGGCCCCTCCCCACCCCCCGCGGCGGATCTCTCGACTGGCTTCCTCCGCTCACAGCTCGCTCTTTTCTCACCGCCGCCGCTTGCTGCCAAAAGTTCACACAATTTAAATCTGGCCCCAGGCACGCCCGTCACCCTGGACTTGGGTATCGGAGACTTCCCTATCGCCAACTCGGGTTGGCAGGCAGCGAGGCTGGCAGCCGCCTGCCGCGGGGAGGAGCAGCGCCGGCAGGGAGGGGCCCGAGGCCGCAAGGGCCAGCACCTGCGGGGCCACCGACCACGGCGGCGGGAACTTGTCATTCTTACAGGCACAGAAGCAGGAAGTAGAGACTTTTTTAGTCACCTTAGATGGGTCAATAACTAAATCTAAAATGTCCCCTTTCAAAAAAAAAAGTTATAAGATGTTTTGTGATAAAAATATGCACTTCGTCATGCTTTTAGTGAAAAAACCGAACACTTCTAAGCTCAGGAGCAAGCAGTTTCACAGTTCTCACTCAACCAAGCACAAGAGGTAAAAGGCAGATTGGAAAAGAGAGCCTGAGGTTGGGAGGCGAATGTGAGGTGGGGGATGAGGGAAGAGTTGGAGGGGAAGGGGGTGAAATATGGTCAAAATTCATTCTGTGTTGGGTCTGGGGAGGTGGTTCAGTGGTTAGGAGCACTTGCTGATTTAGCAGAGCTGTCCCCAGCACCCACACAACAGAAACTCCAGTTCCAGGAGATCTGGTAGTCTTTCTGGCTTCTGTAGGCACTGCATGCGGGTGGTACGTACACACATATACACGCAGGCTAAATAGAAAACATTCTTTTAAAAATACGTTGTATGCATGTATGAAGTTGTCAAAGAATAAGTTAAAAATATTAAAGAGGACATACTACTTGGGAAGAAAGAAATGGAAGAATTCAAATGACAGGCTATCTATCCACCTACAAAATCCCAAAGACTGCCAACAAACCAAACCACAACTAGGAAGACCAGCGAGACCGTAGGATCAACACACTGCATCTGGTACAATAAAAATAAATACTGTTTACAATCTCTGCAAAGAATGTATGTAAAATAAACGCAGGAAACCACATATACAGTTTATATTCTAAAAACTGCACAGTGTGGGTGAGGTGGTAATCAATGAGGGAAGATCAATGAGAAGAGATGTTGTGGCATATTAATTTAAGATGTGTTACATTCGTTTATGCTGTGGAATATGTGTTTAATGCTGCAAAGATGTGTTGCATTCTTTTATGTTGCATTTGTTTAACTCTGTGAAGCTGTGGTACTCTGCCTGTCTGAAACACCTGATGGTCTAATAAAGAGCTGAACAGCCAATAGCAAGGCAGGAGAGAGGGACAGGCAAGGCTGGCAGGCAGAGAGAATAAATAGGAGAAATCCAAGCTCTGGAGAAGAGAGAAGGAGGAGGAGCCAGAAAAGGAGAAGGACAGGAGGACACCAGGGTCCAGCCACCCAGCCATACTGCCCGCCAAGGGTAAGAAGGAAGATATATAGAGTAAAGGAAGGTAAAAAGCCCAAAGGCAAAATATAGTTAACAAGAAACGGGATAATATAATTTAAGTTAGAAAAGCTGGCTAGAAACAAGCAAAGTTAAGGCCGGACATTCATAAGTAAGATTACGTTTCTGTATATTTATTTGGGAGCTGAGTGGTGGGCCCCCCAAGAGTAAAAAACCCAACTACACAGAGTAATCAATGCGGTGCATCCCACACTCAGGGGCTGGAAGACTCAACATAAAAATATATTCCAAGGTCATTGTGGTGATATTTTATTTGTGCTCTAACAAATAAAGCTTTCCTGGGGCTCAGAGGGAAAAGCCAGCCACTATATTAAACATAGAGGTCAGGCAGTAGTAGTACATGCCTTTAATCCTAGCATTCGGGAGGCAGAGATCCATGCAGATCTCTATGAGTTCAAGGCCACACTGGGAACAGAGCCAGGCATGGTGGCACATGCCTTCAATCCCAGCACTAGTTAACCATAGAGGTCTGGAGGTCTGTACAGACAGACAGGAAGTGATAGAGCTGGGCAGAAAGAGGAAGTGATGTAGCTGGGCAGAGAGAGAAGTAAGATGGCAGGGCACAGAGAGGTATATAGGCGTGAGTATACAGGAAGTAGCTCTTTGTTGGGCTGAGGATTTCCTAGCAGTAAGAACTTGTGGCTGGCTTGTTCTATTCTGATCTCTCAATTTTCACCCCACTGTCTGGCTCCGGGTTCTTTATTAATAAGACCCTTTAGCAATTTTGTTATAGGCCTTCTTTGGGTTTCTTCCAGTTCCTGTCAAAATCTCAGGAACTCTGTTTTGTAGTCACAGATAAGTTGATTTTTTAAAAGCTCACATGGGAAGATACAGCTTTGTAATACCTGAAATAACCTAGAATGAAGTAGGAGGAGTCACCTTTCCCACAGTAAAGCTTACAGTAAGGGCTGGAGAGAGGGTTCAGTGGCTGAGGGCCCACTATTCTCTTGCAGAGAGACTCACAGTTAAGTCCCAGGCAGGCACCCTCATCAGGAGGGTTAATCTGTCTGCAACTCCAGCTCCAGTGGCCTCTGGGGCAACTACACTCAGGTTGCTCAAACCCACAAAGAGACACATAATGCACATAAATTAAAAAACAAACAAACAATAAAAACAGGCTGGATATGGTGGTGCACGCCTTTAATCCCAGCACTTGGGAGGCAGAGCCAGGCGGATCTCTGTGAGTTCGAGGCCAGCCTGGTCTGCAAAGCGAGTTCCAGGAAAGGCTCAAAAGCTACACAGAGAAACCCTGTCCTCGAAAAACAAACAAACAAACAAAGACCCTGTCTCAAAAAACAAACCAAAACAAAACACATCTTTAAAAAAAGCTCACAGTATGGCTGTAGTAATTAGGACTATGTGGTATCAGCAGAGAAACAGATACAGTAATCAACTATATGAAATGCACCCAAACAAATATGTTAAGCCAAGCTTTGGTAATGCCTGAGGCAGCACTGCTAACCACCAGTGGAGCACTGGTCATCCAATGGCCGAACAAACACACCAACAACCGGAACCATCCCAATGCAAATCTCACATCTTATCCAACAATGGGCTCCATTGGGTCAGAGACAAAATGAAATGTGAACCTTTTAGAAAAAAAATTGAGAAAACCTTAGGCCCGAGGATTAGGCAAAGAGACTCACATCAAAAACAGTTCTCCATAAAAGGGAAAAATTGATAAATTAGATTTACGAAGTAGGAGAAAATATTTGCAAGCCCCATAGTCAACAAATGACTAGTGTCTTGAATATAAAAAGAATGCTGAAAACTCAGGGGGCATCTAGTCAGGACACGGGCAAAGTGAATGAAGAGACAGTTCCCCAGGAAGGGGCTGGGTGCAGTGCCCATGAGAAAGGGTCACCACCATCAGCCTTCAGGGCGATGTCAGTCAGTGTACAAGATGTCAGCACAAACCCATGAGAATGGCTAACGTCCAGACTGTGACAGGGTCAAACGCTGGCGAGGATGGAACTAGACAGAAGCACTTCTACATTGCTGGCCTGGATAAAAAGGAGAGGGAGGAGCTGGAGAGATGGCTTAGCAGTTGAGAACTCTTGCTGCTCTTCTTTTCCAGAGGACCTGAGTTCAGTTCCCTGTACAGACATCAGGCAGCTCACGATGGCCTATGACTCCAGCTCCAGGGGATCTAACACCCCTGGCCTCTGAGGGCACCTGCACTCATGGGCACACACCCACACCAAGACCTATACTCACATGCACATAATTAAAAATAAATCTGAAAAAGAAACCAGAATGAAAAGGGTGATCCAAAAACACCTTGGCAGTTTCCTATGGAGCTATGCACAGCTACAACATCAGTTGTTTTCTGGAATATTTATCCCAGGGCAACAAAAGCTGTACACAGAAAAGCTGTACCTGGATGTTCATAGCAGCTGCCTTTCTAAAAGCCTCAATGGGCAGTTACAGGTGCCATTTAATGGATGATTGGTTAAAACACAGCAAATGGGCCGGGCGGTGGTGGCACACGCCTTTAATCCCAGCACTCAGGAGGCAGAGGCAGGCGGATCTGTGAGTTTGAGGCCAGCCTGGTCTACAGAGTGAGTTCCAGGACAGCCAGGACTGTTTCACAGAGAAACTCTGTCTTGAAAAAACCAAAAACCAAACCAAAAACACCACCACCACCACACATACACAACACACACACACACACACACACACACACACACACACACACACACACACACACAGCAAACCATTTATACCACGGAGCATTGTGCTGCAGCTTCAAAAGGTCAACCAGCTGGGTGGTAATGGTAAGCATCTTTAATCCCAGCACTTGGGAGGCAGAGGCAGGCAGATCTCTGTGAGTTCGAGGCCAGCCTGGTCTACAAGGTGAGTTCCAGGACAGCCAGGACTGTTACACAGAGAAACCCTGTCTTGAAACCAAAAGTCAATCGATTATATGTTGGATGAACTGGGCATGGTGGTGCACAACTTTGATCTCAGCACTCAGGAGGCAGAGATAGGTGGATCTCTATGAGTTCGAGGCCAGCCTGGTCTATACAATGAGTGCCATGCCAGCCAGAGTTACATGGCGAGACCTTATCTCAAGTAAATCTTGGACAAGTCTCCTGGGAATTACACTGAGTCAAATAAAAGCCATTTCTAAAGATAATATATTGTATTCATGTAACGCTCTGAGACAACACAATTATAGAAACTGAGTACAAATTAGTGGATGCCAGGGGTCAGAGGGCAGGAGTGGTCAGAAGTGACCATGACTTTTATAAAAGGTCAACCTGAGGGCCCTTGATGGTGATGGACCTGTTCTGAATCTTGCCTGTGTCAGTGTCCACATCCTGCTTAAGATGTCACACCGCCCTCACCCCAGGAGCCAAGCCAAGTCTTCAGAAGAAATGACAATTGGGATACAAACATGCATTTATTGGAAAAACCAGCTTGCTCACTTACTGCAGTGATTTTCTGAGTCACATGACAAAGTATGCAACCTTTCCACCATCCCAGAGAGAAACTGCGTTCCCTGTCTCATCAGCTGCTGACCGCTCACCTCCACCTCAGGCTAATCTCCTTGTCTCCGCTGGTTCCCACACTAGGTGTTTCATACACATGG
Organism: Peromyscus californicus insignis; assembly: GCF_007827085.1. NCBI lineage: Eukaryota > Metazoa > Chordata > Mammalia > Rodentia > Cricetidae > Peromyscus > Peromyscus californicus. The sequence continues at coordinate 61,483,877 of NW_026294584.1, forward strand.
GGTCACACGTGATGGGTCTTTTGTCACTGCTTTCCGTAATGGCTTTTCTTTTATCGTTGAATAGTATTCTGCTGTGCAGATATATCACATTTAGTCCATTCCTCAGCGGGTGAGTATTTAATTTAGGTAGTTCCCACCTTTTTGCTGTTAGGAACATTCATGTTCATATGTCTGTGTGGACATGCATTTTCATTTTGGGGGGTTAAATGCCCAGGAATGGAGTTGCTGGGTCATATTCTATTGGCAATATCATTTTTTAAAAAAACATTTTTTAAAGATAATTTTTATTTTATGTGATTTACCTAAAAATGTGTATGTGCACTGTGAATGCACCCAGTGCCTGCAGGGGCCAGAAGAGGGCTCTGGATTTCCCAGAAGTGGACTTAAGGAAGGTGTCAGTCACCCTGTGTGTGCTGGGAACTGAACCAGGGTCCTTTGGAAGAGCAGTAAGCCAGCCCTCTTAACTGCTGAGCCATCTCTCCAGTCCCCCCTGACTGGTTCTTAAGGGTTACGGGCCCCATCAATGTTGCCTGTCATTCTGATGAGCTGCTTCTTGGAAGACAGACATGGACAGGAAACAGGCAGGGTTTGTGTTCCCTACAAAGTGGTCCCCAACTAACAGAATGGAAACTGTAATTAGCTAGCTCATGCTCCTGTTACTCCCTTGACAGTGGATACACAGCAGTAGCCTGAAATGTAAGTATTTCTATGTAATAAGCCGGTGAAGTCAAATTTACATCCATGGGTTTTTACTTGGCAAGAAAAAAAATCTTTCTCAGACAACAGCCACAGACGAGTTGGAAAATACAGATGAAATATTGTTCCATCACACAGTCCTTTCTAAGAAGTCAAGGGCCTTCAAAGTTCTTAGACACCCACATGAATGTCTACAGGGTCCAAAGATGGCCAATTCATGGGCAGAAATGATTTAAAGTTGGTGGTCCTCAGTTGCTCTTCTATGGCAATGTTTTCTTAAAGTTTCAGCAGACTTTTTGCCAGACTTAATTTTAGCTGTTCTGGACAGGCAGGGAAAGCCAGGGGAGGAAAGAAGGGTGTATGCTCATAACACCATCCATTGCAGTCTGTCAGGCCACTTGGAATTAGAAAAACCAGACAACCCTGCACTCCAGATTTCCTGACAGTCGATGGGAAGCCAGTGCTCCTGGGGGAACTGATGGTTCTTCTGGTGACAGAGAGGCATTGGGTTTCCCTTGCTAGTCCTATTCTGCGTGACCACAGGGGACCTTTCTACCTTTGGCTTCTGCAGCCAATCTGAGGCTCCAGGGCTCCAGTGTAGTGGACAGTCTGCTTTGAGTTGGGTTTTACTAAAGGGATGCCTGCAAAAGATGCAGCCATTACAAACGTGGTGTCCTGGTTGGTGAAAGGTGCTGAATTATTAAGATCGATCTTACATAATTGTGCCTGGGTACCGCAAAATATAGTATTCTGAATAATTCTCAGAAGGAAAAGCTTCACTCCAGATGCATAATCATAAAATGACTACCAAAAAAGCACCCCCTAATGCACCGAGGTCCTGTGAGGTTGCTCTGCCTTAAAAAACAAAGAAACCTTAAATAGCTACTGCAAGAAATAAATCGACCATAAATACAGGAAAAGGAGCTCCTCAATAATTTAGTGCACCGAACCAAAGTCACTAATCATCTCCAACTGTCTCCAAGCGACTCTGGCTGCCAGGGCATCCTCTCTGGGGTCCAGACACCACTTGCTCCTCTCTCCCTCCTGACTTCTCTAAACAGCTGCCTCACATTTCTGTGCACAGTGCCAGCCTGGAGCTAGCCTGGGCTGCACCAGCTCCTGCAGCTGTGAATGCTGCCCAACATCAAATACCAATCTTACTTAAAACAGTATGAGATTGGTTGTTCTTGTTTTGAAGCAGGGGCTCAATATGCAGCCCTGGCTGGCCTGGACTTGATATGTAGAGCAGGCTGGCCTTGGACTCATAGGGATCTGCCTGCCTCTGTCTCCTGAGTGTTGGTAGATGATGGCCTCTGATTCATTGTCGAGGCTGGACACTCCTGCTTGTTCCTGGAGTAGGCCATGTGCTCAGGCAGGGCAGTAATGACAGTGTAGATCTGTTCTCCTTCCCCATTGCTGGGATGGGCCCCACCTATTCCTTTAAGACCTGCCTTTACCAGGGAGCTTCTTCGGATCTTCTCCCTTCCCTCTTCCTGTGGTGGTCTGAATGAGAATGGCCCTTATAGGCTCATATGTTTGAATGGTTGGTCCCCGATTAATGGAACTGTTTGGAAAGGATTCAAAGGTGTTGGATTAGGTGTGACCTTGTTGGAGGGGCTATGTCCCTGGGGGTGGGCAATGAGGTTTCAAAAGTCCACAACAGTCTAGTCTCTCTCTCTCTGCCTGCAGATCAGGATGTAAAGCTCTCAGCTACTGCTTCAGCACCATGCCTGACTGCTTCCTGCCCTGATAATTATGGACTTGCCTTCTGAAACTGCAAGGAAGGCCCCAATAAATGCTTCCTTATAAGAGTTACCTTGGCCATGGTGTCTCTTCAGAGCAATAGAACAGTAACTGAGACATTTCTCTTCTTCACACATTGTCTGGTCAGTTGCTTCTTTCTGATCATTTTTTTTTATTTACCCATAATTGAGTGCTTTAATTTCCAATGCAATATTTAAGAATTCTATTCTGTATGAAATTATCACGTTTACATATATAGTTTCTTTAATTCCAGATATATAAAACCTAAAAGTTTTTCCCTTTATTGCATTAAAAAAATTATATTTTAATTGTACGTATGTGTGTATGTCAACATACTTCTGTCCTGTAGGGCACGAACACCTTGGGTTGGGACTTATTACTTTTGTGCTTCCCCTAAGTCCTGTAAGCTCATTGAAGAGGAAGGCTGACTCACGTTTGTACGGCTTGTGTCTGACACATAAGAGGGAGCTGTTCCTTGTCAGCGAGTGGATGAAAACTCAGCAGATAAAGTTGGATTGTGGGGCCATGAATGGATTTGGAGGTTATTTCATTCCACTTGCTCAGGCTTCCCTTGGACCCTCTTCCTACTTAGAAATGATCAGAATTACTTGCCCTTGAGTGATGAGAAATGACGACAGCACACCGTTTTCACCCACAGGTCCCCACCCCTGGAATTGGAGGCGGTGGGTGGCGCTGTCCAGCCTGAGAGCTTTGTTTGGTCCCCCACACAGAGATCTTCCTTCCTTCCCCTCATGTGTAAACAACTAGTTACCGGAAGAGGTGCAGAAAACACACTTAACTCTAACAGTGATGCCTTTAGACTGATTAACTTGAGGGAAGGGCTTGTTCACTTTGGTACTTTTGAAAGTCAATTGCTATCAAAGTTATTTCCTCTCTAGCCTTAATTTATGTGTCCTCCAAAGAGAATTTATTTTGCAGTGTCTTTTGGGAGAGACTGGCAACCAGTCCCCATAGTTCGAGTCAACTGAAAGCCCACTTCCAGGGAAGTGTAGTAAAATAAAGGGTGGAGAAAAAGGGTTAACCTAACAAGGACTTTTCAACTGGATTCCCTGGGCTGAACTGCCTTCTAAGTTCCCAAAAGGAAGACACTGCTAAGATTCTGAAGATGCCCATTCACTCTGAATGCTTATTTTGATATCTGCTATGGAACGGGAAGGAAACATAGTGGTTGATAATAAGATACCTGTTCTATGCCAGGCGGTGGTGGCACACACCTTTAATCCCAGCACTCGGGAGGCAGAGGCAGGCAGATCTCTTTGAATTCGAGGCCAACCTGGGCTACAGAGTGACTTCCAGAAAAGGCGCAAAGCTACACAGAGAAACCCTGTCTCGAACCCCCCCCCCCAAAAAAAAATACCTGTTCTTTGAACATATGCTGGCATGATTAGAAACTGGCAGAATGGCCGGGCGGTGGTGGCGCACGCCTTTAATCCCAGCACTTGGGAGGCAGAGGCGGGTGGATCTCTGTGAGTTCGAGGCCAGCCTGGGCTACCAAGTGAGTTCCAGGAAAGGCACAAAGCTACACAGAGAAACCCTGTCTCGAAAACCAACCCCCCAAAAAAAGAAACTGGCAGAAACGACCTGAATTGGACCCTCCCTGACCCCACAGGGCCAGCAGGAGGAGCTTGTTATGCTTCAGATCTGGTTCTGAGAAGCCCATTAGTCAAAGTCTGGAATACAGTTTATCTCTTCCACATGTTTCTGCTTCCCAAGTGCTAGGATTAAAAGCCTGACTAACCTGGAACTAAATGCTCTCATCCTACTAGGTGGCGGGCCTTAGAGATGATAACTTTGTGAATGAGACTGTATTGGTCACCAATGACCTTTTCAATTCCGAATGCATCACGATGTCACACTTTGAAGTGCTGTGTTGCTATAAAACAACACACAGAATAACGTATCTTCACCAGAACCCTCTTCCCACTGTTTTCTACTCCTTGTCCCAACAACTGACTTGCTTGTCAACCCCTTCCAGAACAGACTTTTGTTAATATTTAACCCTTTCTAATCCCATCATTTGTGGAAGCTCTGGCCATAAACTGGTGAAAGGTTATAAAATTGAATAAGAAAGAATATTTCCCCATTTATTTTACTTCGTTCCACACAAAGTGATTCAAAGCAAACATACTACCCAAACTGAAAAGCCAGGGGCTGGATGAGGTCTCCACCCCACCCGCCAAAGCCCAGGGACTTCTGCCACCTTTATTTATAACCTCTAGTGTTTAAGGGCGGTAGTGACGGTGTGGGTACGGATTTGCTGTGGTGCAGATGGAGATGCACCGTAGTGGACAACTTGTGGGAATTTGTTATCTCCTTCTGTCATGTGGGTTCTGGGGATGGAAGGTCATCAGGCCTGGCAGTAAGCCATCTTGACCACCCAGGTCTTTAATTTTTTTTTTTTTACCATCTTGTAATTTCAATGTGTATTTCTTTAATTGTATATATTTATACATTTATTTGCTTAGAGACAGGGTCTCGTGTAGCCCAGACTGGCCTCAAACTTTTTATGTAGCAAGGATGACCAAGAACTTCTGATCCTCCTGCTTCTACCTCCCAGGTGCTAGGATTACAAGTGTTCCATCACACCCACCTCACACAGGGACTGAACCCTAGTGATACCTTCTCATGCGTTTACTGGCCATTCCCACATCTTCTTTAGTGAAATGAGTGTATGCTTGCCCAAACTATTGGATTTTTCTGATCTTCTTACTGACTAACCGAGCTGTTAGTGTGGCAGAGGGCTCTGACATGTCCCCCAGTAACCCAGCCTCACTTCCTAGGATTCAGAAGTCTGTGTACTTTGCTTTCCTTGAGCACAGGCTGTATCTACATCTTGCTTCTAACTAGGAGAACATGGCGAAGATGACAACATTGCCTCCATGAGGAAGAGCTGTCTATAAGATGTGGCGTCTGTCTTCTCCAGGACCTCCTCTCTCTGGTTGGTGTTGATGAGTTAGGGTTAGAGTTAGGCTGACATGTTGGAGGGGCCTATGTGGCAGGGACCAAGGCTCTCATACAGCATTCTGCAGGGAACTGACCTCTGCCACCAGTCACAGGAGCTTGGGGATGGATTCGAGCCTCCTCCAGATGAGGGCTAGTGCTGGCTGACTTCCTGGGGCCTCCTTTATGAGAGACCTTGAGGCAGAGGCCACTGTTGACCTACCCTTGGAGCATGGCCCACAGAAACCATGAGTGATAAATATGTGGTTCAGACCACTGTTTAAGTTTGTGTGTGTGTGTGTGTGTGTGTGTGTGTGTGTGTGTGCAACTGTGTATGTGTGTGGAAGTCAGAGGTCAACAGTGGATGTCTTCCTCTTTCACTGTCTATCTTAGTTTTTGATAGAGGACCTTTTATTAAACCTGGAGCTCAATTTGGCCAGACCAGCTCTCCAGTAAGCTCCAGGCATGCTCCTGTCTCTCTTTCTTAAGCAATAGTTACAGTCATGTGCCACTGTGCCCCGCTTTTTCCATGAATGCTGGGATTGAACTCAGGTCCCCATGCATGTGTAGCAAACACTTTACCAACTAAGGCATCTCCCCAACCCCTAAGTTTAAAAAGAACACATTTAGAGCTGGGCCCTGTGGTGTATAACTGCATGAAGACTGAAGCTCTGGGAGGGGAAGACTGTTTTCCTTATTAACCACAGCACTACCAGGACTTAGCATCTTCCAGGCTGTGGGTGTTCCACACCTACTGGATAGTTTTTGGTCAACTTGACAGAAGCTAGAGTGGTCTGGAAAGAGAAACCTCAACTGAGAAGATGCCTCATTAGATGGCCGATAGGTAAGTCTGTGGGGGCATTTTCCTGGTTAAATAATGGATATGGGAGGGCCCCGCCCACTGTGGGTCACTGAAGAAGGAAGCTTCTTTCCTGATGGACTGACACTGTTTCCTTTTTTCCATTTATGATAATTAATATTGTCAACTTGAGAGAATCTAGAATCGCCCAGGAGACAAACCTCTGGGCACATCTGTGAGGAAGTGGCTAGATTGGGTAAACTGATTGGGATATCCACCCCAAATGTGGGTGGCACAGTCCCAAGGCTGAGATGCCAAGCTGTATCAGAAGTGAGCTGAGCACCAGCAGTCATTGACCTCTACTTGATGACAGATGAACTGTGACCTCATGTTCCTGCCACTGTGACTTCCTGTCACTATGGGCCGCACCCTCCAACTGGAAGCCAAGACAAACCCTTCCATCCTCAAGCTGCCTTGGTTGGCATTTGCCACAGCGATGGGTAAATCGAGAGCTGGCTTTCCCTTCTTTCCTTGGGGCGTCTTTGTGCACCATCACATCCGGTGCTCCTGTTTGCAAAGGCGAAGGACGGGAGAAGCCTGTAGATGCAAAGTGCCGCATCTGGCCACAGGTCATGAACCTCCTCCTCTTGGCCAGGTGCTGTTTGCTTTCATATATCTGGATCAGTGGGCTGTATGGATCAGTATCCTCCAGAGAGCTGGGCACTCTGAGCTATCCACAGTGCATATTCTGAAAGCTTAGGACACTCTCCAAACACAAAGGAGCAAGGCGCCCTGGCCCTGGCCTTCCTCACCTATGTGTCCCTGTCCCTGCCTCCTAGAAATCATACCTTTGACTTTTCTATTCATCTGTGACCTGTTTTGATTCAGTTTCTTGTGACACATGATGATACATGGTTGCTGGAAACAGTTTACTCTCCCATCGAGGTGATCTGCTGCCTTGATCTAAAATCAGTTGACCCGAAGGGGGATCTATTTCTGCGCACTCTGCTTCGTTCACTCATCGGAATCTATGCTTTTACCCTAACCGCCCTGTCTGAAAACTGTACCTCTCGGCCGCACCTTGGACTCAAGGATCAAGGACCTTCCCAACTCTTGAGTTCGTCTCCCCTTTCTCCCCTTCTCCTCCTTTCTTCTTCTATGCCTCTTCTCCTCTTTTTAAAAAAGCTTAATTTGGGGGGCTGGAGAGATGGCTCAGAGATTAAGAGCACTGGCTGCTCATCCAGAGGCCCTGGGTTCAATTCCCAGCACCCACATGACAGCTCACAACTGTTTATAACTCCGGTTCCATAGGATCTGGCACCTTCACACAGATCTACATGTAGGCAAAAACACCAATGCACATAAAATAAAAAAAAAATTACTTAAAAATGTCTAATTTTATTTCATATGTATGGGTGCTTTGCCTGTATGCACCATTTTGTCTAGGCACAGTGTACACACAGTGCCCATGGAAGCTAGAAGAAGGTGCTGGACCCTCCTTGAACTGTAGTTACACTGGTAGACTACCATGTGGCTATTGGGACTCAAATGTGGGTGCTCTGCAAGGGTAACAAGTGCTCTTAACTGCTGAGCCCTCTCTTCCTCTCTTTTCCTATCTTCTCTCTCTCTCTCTCTCCCTCCCTTCCTGTCTTTTCCTGACACAAGGTCTTGCTGTATAGCCCAGGCTAGCCTCATGCTCATGATTCCACAACATGGAATCTGTCTCCCAAGCACTGGAATTACAGGAGTTCTGTTCTTCCTTTGAAAAGTGCTTGTTTTACAGAGCCTTTGAGTTTTCTTACATGAGAAATCACATCAGTCAGTGCCTTCTACCTTAAAGTCTTTAGTTTATAGTCCCTTGCTAACTGGATAAATTTATAAATCCTATGTGTGTATACATATTTATTCAGATTAGAACACAGCATAGTATTTGTGCCTTCATTCAGATAACATACAGAGTATACTATATGTATTATATTATATGTAACACAGAACACAAAAGAAAATGTTTTTCCTATTTTAAACTCACCTCTATGTATTAATTAGCACAGTGTACTGTACCAGGGTGGTGCGCACACTGTACTAGGCTGTGGCCCCGTCTGGATGCACACTGCTCTGTTGCAGAGGATTTTGTTGCTGCCTACCTAGCATCAATTCTCTTTTACTTTGTTGTGGAATATTATTTTAAGATGTGTTACATTCATCTATGCTGTGGAATATTTGTTTAATGATGCAAAGATGTGTTGCATTCTTTTATGTTGCATTTGTTTAACTCTATAAAGCTGTGTTATTTTGCCTGTCTAAAACACCTGATTGGTCTAATAAAGAGCTGAATAGCCAATAGTGAGGCAGGAGAGAGGGACAGGTGGGGCTGCCAGGCAGAGAGAATAAATAAGGAAGAGAGAAGAGGGAGGAGCAAGAAAAGGAGAGGGAGAGAAGGACACCAGGGGCTAGCCACCCAGTCACCCAGTCAGCCACAGAGTAAGAAGGAAAGAAAGGTATATAGAATAGAGAAAGGTAAAAGCCCAGAGACAAAAGGTAGATGGGATAATTTAAGAAAAGCTGGCTAGAAATAAGCCAAGCTAAGGCCGGGCATTTATAAGAAAGAATAAGACTCTGTGTACTTATTTGGGAGCTGGGTGGTGGGCCGCAAAGAGTAAAAAACAAAAAACCAACTACACTACTTCCCTTTCAGAATGCTGGGGTTCACATCTTTTCCACATATGAGTTACACTAGCTTCAGTCTCTCTGGAGCTGTCCTGACCTTCAAGGGAGGCTGTTAAAGAGAGTCAGCTCCACATTAAGTGTGCATGTCTCTGTCCATCATGCCTTCATGTCACAGAAAGGCACTCATCTGAGAGCTACTGAGGGCCAGGTGCCTTCAAATGAAGCCATACCTGAGAGAAGACCTGGGTCCTGGAGGATGTCACTGAGCAGGCCTGTGTCTCACTTTGCCTGGAGCCTGCCTATGCTACCCAGGGACCTGCAGACATGAGAAAATAATGACTTTATCCTTGGAGCCTGTTTGAGGCAAATTCTGTTGCCCTACAGTTCAAACCATACTGGGTGATACTGGTTGATACTGGGTGCTATGTCAGAGACAAGCCATACCTGCTGGAGGTCGGGGACAGGTGGAGACAATATTCAAAGTTTGGAAGCCAGAGAGTCTCATATGTTGAACCAAACATCGCCAAGAAGTTGAAATATAACAAGTTCCACCTACAGAGATGGTGTAGATGCTGAAGAACTTTCTAGAATGGGACTTCCTTCAGAGTTGTATTGAGGTAGCTTTAAAAAATTAATTAATTAATTTTTTTTTGGTGTATGTGTGTGTGTGTATGCATGGGGCATGCATGCAAGTGGACAACTTTCAGGAGTCAGTTCTCTCCCTTCACCATGTGGATTCTGGGGTGTGAACTCAAGTCATCTTGGTGGCAAGAGCCTTTACTGCTGAGCTGTTATCACTGGCCCTGGGTGGATTCTGAAGGAGGTAAAAGGGAGGAGATGCCAGATCTGGTTGTGGCAGACAAAAAGCCCTGGAGGTGACCATGCCTTGAGACCACAGGCAGGCAGCCAGTGGCTGAGAGGAGCACTCTCAGAAAATCTGTGGGAAGATTAGATTAGGGTCTGCATGCACACACAATAAATAAACAAACAGAAGGAATGAAAGGAAAGAAAGTGTGCCTGATGACTACAATATGGCCTCCTTGACTTTAATGGGAACATGAGAAACTAGGCAGTAAGAAATCAAAGCCTGGTTTTAAAACTATAAAGTGTGACCTACTCATGGACCATGAAAGCAACTTAATGGGCCAACCCCCATAAAACAATATAGTTTATTTACTTTAAAAATCAAGAAGGATGGAAAGAGTGCAGATGACTGAGGGTAAAGCTTGCATGGAGGAACTTGACTCAATTACACACACACACACACACACACACACACACACAGAGAGAGAGAGAGAGAGAGAGAGACAGAGAGACAGAGAGAGAGATTGATTTATGAATGGCTGGCCAAAATATTCTCTCACTCATTCCTTCTTGTGATCACTGACGTGTGCTGAAGGAGGAACTGGTGCGTATGTGTTGTGGCCTCGTTTTCACAGAATGATGTGTACACAGGGCGCAAGTTATAGTGTTGTTAAAGTGGTCGCAAAGTGTGTTCTTTCTTTCTCTACAATAACAGTAGCCAGAGAACAACATGAGCCTGGGGAGGGGGCGGGGAAGAATACTTTAAACTCGCTCACCCTGAGGTCAGCAGTAACCAAGTGAAAACGAGGCTGCCGCTTGCTTGCCACATGGGGGTGTTTTTTGTTTGTTTATTTGTTTTAAGACAGGATCTCATGTAGGTCAGGCTAGCTTCCAACCTTGTAGCTGGAGATGACTTTGAACTCCTGATCTTGCTTCCACCTCCCAGGTTCTGAGATTACAGGAGTGGACCATCATGCCCAGCTTCTCCAGTGCTTTTGGTGGCATCTGCTGGTGAGTAATTCTACATACTCTGGGGGTGGGGAAACCTAGTGTGCACATGTGCACACATACACACACAGGTGTGGCAAAGAATGTTGTTAGACAACTGTATTTGATTAGAAAATGGTGAGTTTGTTATTTTCCTGCTGAGGAGTGGGTGGCTGCCAGACCTGTACCCTCTAGGGAATGTTTATGTGCTAAGTTTGGACCATGGCAGGAGAAAAGGGTTAGGGCTACAAGTGCTCTCAGAATCAGTCTTTGTGTGCTCCTTCATCCCTCTGTATCCTGAACATTTGTAGATGACAGGATTGTAGATGCTTTACAATGTGTCGTGTCTAATGCTCGTTGTTAACTTCACACATCTGGGAAGAGGGAACCTCAGTGGCCATGTCTGTAGGGCATTTTCTTAATTGCTAATTGATATAAGAGGGTTCAGCCCTCAGCGCCCTACTTAGGCAGGTGGGCCTGGGCTGTATACGAAGGTAGGTGAGTGTTTCTTTATGGTCTCTGCTTCTTAGGTTCCTGCCTCCAGGTTCCTGTCCTGGCTTCTCCTGATGATGAACCTGTAAGCCAAATGAAGAGTTTCCTCCCCCAAATTGCTTTTAGTCAGTGTTTTATCACAGAAACAGAGAAGCAAACTAGAACACAGTGCTAGTGAGCACCTACAAACCGTGTGAGGAGATTTGAAGGTAGGGTGGGGACTGCTGTACGTCTTGACATATTTGCAGGGAGTACAAAAGTGATAATAACTTCCTATGCTGACACTAAGGCTCTGTGATGGTTAGTGGTAGTTTCGTTTTAAACACTGAGCTCTCTCTCCAGCCCCTCTATTTAAAAGAATTTTTCAAGATTTATTTATTTTATATGTATGAATGCTTGCCTTTGCGTATGGACATGTAGAAAGACAGAATCCTATTTGATAGATGCCTTCCTTATGTCTTACCTGCTTAAAAACTATTATTATTACTATTAATTTCTTTCTCTCCTCTCCTCCTGAGACAAGGTTTTTCTGTGCAGCCCTGGCTGTTTTATAGACCAGGCTGGTCTTGAACTTAGAGATCTGACTGCTTCTGCCTCTCAAGTGCTGGGATTAAAGGCGTAAAAACTATTTTATCATTATTATTTTAAACACTGTTGTGTTTTTGAAATGAGAACTTATTGGTGTTTTATAAACACTGGGGTTTTCTCATCTGTTTTTGGACAAACAAGCCAATCATTCTGAAATAGACACAGTGTGGCCACTAGGTAAAAACAGATGATGCCAACCAGAGGGAAAGCTGTTCTATCTACCACTGTCTTCAAAGAAACGCTTCCCCATGAATGTGGAGTTAAAATAGTGAAGGGTGAGGAGAGCAGGGCTTACAATAGAATTGTCCATGGCCACCCCTTCCATCCCCATGTGCAACTGCTCATCATGTGACACAGCCCCCCTCCCCCACCCCCATGCTGCTAAACCACAGCATATTGATTTCTTCCTCACTTACTAGTTTTGGTCATTTTATTTATAGTTTATCATCTTCTGCAGAAGGTCAAGATCAACACTCTCTTTCAGGGAGGGGTGTGTGTGTGTGTGTGTGTGTGTGTGTGTGTGTGTGTGTGCGCGCGCGCGCGCGCGCGCGCGCACGCGTGCGAGAGTGTGCAAGTGCACACTGGTGTATGCAGGTGGTCTAAAGTTAATGCTGGTGTCTTCATGGCTTTCTCCTTCATTTACTAAGGCAGCATCTTGCTGAACTCAGAGCCCACAGATCCATGCCTGTCTACTTAGCCAGCTGGACCTGGGGATCTCTTGGTTCTGGCTCTGGATTGCTGGGCCTCACAACTGCTGTGTTTCATATGGCTTCTTCAAGTTCATTTTAGAAATCCCTCCTATGCCAGGCGGTGATGGTGCACACCTCTAATTCCAGCACTTGGGAGGCAGAGGCAGGCAGATCTCAGTGAGTTCAAGGCCAGCCTGGTCTACAAATCGAGTTCCAGGACAGCCAGGACTGTTATACAGAGAAACCCTGTCTCAAAAAACCAAACCAAACCAAACCCAAACCCAAAACTAAAACAACTCCCTCCTAGTTAAAATGTCATGATGCTGTATGTGGATGTTGGTCTTCCTTCTCTTCCCTTTCTTCTTGTTTTGCTCTGATTTGAGCTGTGATGGGAGATGCCCTCATTCTTCTCTTTGACTCACACCTTCCCTTCCATGACCCTCCTTGCTGGATTCATGGTAATTTGAGGTTGAACCTCCCAGTTTGATCTTCTCCTTTTTTCTTTCATCAAGTGTGTGTGCATACAGGTGGAGGTGCACATGTGTGAGTGCAAGTGGAGGTGCACATATGTGCGTGCAGGCGGAGGTGCGCATGTGTGCGGGCAGGTGGAGGTGCACATGTATGCATGGATATGTGGAAGCCAGAAGATGCCCTCAGTATCAGTCCTCACAAATGCTATCCATTCTCCTTTGAGGCGGGATCTCTCATTGGCCTGGAGCTCACCGATTAGTCCAGACCATCTGGCTAGTGAGCCTACGCAGGAATCCTTGCGTCTGATGCTGGGATGACAAACACATGCTATCAAACTCAGTTTACTCTGGCCCAGATCCAGGTCCCTACACTTGCACAGCAAGTGCCTTATCAGCAGAGCTGCTCCCTCCCCCCCAGTTGACTTTTATCTTTGTCTCTGGGATCTACTTTCCAGACAACACGCCCAACTTCACTTTAAAATCTGCTTTGATAGCACCCTGCCTTTGTTTCACAGAGGTGCTACCTTGGGCTCCTTTCTTCACTACTGTTTTCTGTTGCTTTTTCCGTCTCCCGTAATGGGGGTTCTCCTTAAACCCTGCTGTTCTTCAGCTTCATTTTGATGGGGTGCCCTAGAGAGTAGGTTGGGGTTCTTTAGGATGTAAACTACTGATGGGTAGGCTTCACTCTAGTGTAATAAAGCAGCAGGTCAACAAATTCAGCACCTGCATCTCCATCCTCTAAAGGGAAACTAATTCCCCACTCCCTGCTTGGGTCATGGGGATTAAGAGCGAACACAGCAGTGACCATTTGGGGAACAAAGCAGAGGCCACAGCGGCTGATGGGGTGTTGTAGTCCACAGAGCAGAGGCCACAGGGGCTGGTGGGGTGCTCTGTAGTCCACATATTTTTTTAAACTATTTTTTGTTTTATAGAAGGTATTCCTTAAATCTATCTCATTTCACTAATATTTTTAAATTGGCACATGGTAATTTCATATATTACAGGGCATATGTGACATTTTCTCTTTTGTGTGTAGAGCTAAGGGACTAAGCCTAGGGCCTCATGCATGCAATAACTCTAACCCTTACTCTGTGCTCTGGGAAACTATCATTCTGTATGGGCATTAAGAAAGCAAACTTAGCCTCCTGCGACATCAAGCGCCTGGGTTTATCAACTGTTCCACAGACTCAAGCCCTTGCCTCGGGCAGCTCTGCCTCCAAGCCTGAGGCACTCTGCTCTCCTTCCCACAGAGAGCGAGTTTTACAAAGAATGAGCACACAGGCGCCTGACAAAGGAAGCTGCTAGCTGCCACGGTGGAGTCTTCATGGAGGCAGAGCAAAGTGGCCAGGGTCACAGGCGCCACCAAGAGACGCTGCCACAACTATCCAGCTATTGGGTGGTTGTTTATCCAAGGTCTTTGCCAATACATCTTGGTTGTCTTGGGCACAAACACTGTGGCTCCGGTCTATAATTCTATTCTGTTTCATCACTCGCCTAAAGAGAATGCAACTTGCAATTTAAGTTTGGAGTAATATTCTTTTCTTTTGTCTTTTTTTTTTTTTTTTTTGGTTTTTCAAGGCAGGATCTTTTCTCTGTGCAGCTTTGGAGCCTGTCCTGAAACGTACTCTGTAGACCAGGCTGGCCTCAAACTCACAGAGATCCACCTGCCTCTGAGTGCTGGGATTAAAGGCGTGTGCCACCCCACCCCCCCACCGGCTGTATTATTTTCTTGTAATTGTCCTAAACAGCGATGCAGTCTTTGAGACAGAGAAATTTGGTATCAAGAATCCCCCCCCCACCCCCCAAGAAAACCAATCAAATACAAGCTTTTCTGGAGGAGAAGCCAGTGCTGGGAATTGAACCAAGGGACTGACACATGCTAATCATGTGCTATACCACTGAGTTACATTCCCAGCTCCATTTTTAATTAAACATTTATAAAGATTATTTTGAGACAGACTCTCCTTAGGTTGCTCCGAGTGGCCATGACCTACTCTGTAGCACAAGCACGAACTGGCCTTGAACTGAGGCCCTGCTTCAGCCTCCCAGGAGCCGGGATTAGAAGCCGAGGCCACTCGGTCTGGCTAGAAGAGTTTCTTGAAAAGCTTTAGTACCCAGACAAGTTGACTGTGTTCTCTTTTGCCCCTCCCTCCCCTCACTGCGGTCAGCCCCTCAGCACTTCATCAGATTGTGAGCTGTGAGCTCCGGGGCACTGCCCCAGGAGGCCCAACAGACTCTGGCGCTGTAGGGGCAGCTGGGCTAATGAAGAGCACAGGAACATTCCTCAGAACCCCTGGAGGAGCCGTGCAGGTGCCAGACCACAGGTTTCAAGCAGATCTGTCACTCAGAGTCAAAGACACAGGGGTTCACTTGGGGGTCCCCTCTGCAGCATGGAGGGCCAGACAGCTGGGCCTTATCACTTTCCCCTAACTCTTACTGTCCTCAGTCTGACAGGGAGAAAGGGCCAGATAGGACACTGTGGCCAGATGAGGGAGGAGGAGACATGTCAAAGAAGCCTGGCACATGTTGTGGCTGAGTTTGGTCTTGGAAATGTAAAGTTCCCAAGTCAAACCTGAGGAGAGCTAGCTGTCCACACTACAGGTGTTACTTTGGCAATCTGTGAACATGTGATTATATTCTTTCCTATTCAAGTGCTATTTCCTTGGCATTCTTTTCTGAAGAGAACAACAGTTATCTTATGGCTTTAAAGGACAAATCAAAACAGCATGACTCTGAGGACAAGCTGAGTACACACTGTCACCCTCCAGCCCACTACCCAGCCTGCATCTTAGGCCAGACCATCCTGAACATACTAAACACACACGGTATAATATATCCACTTACTAACTGGATACAGAAATAGACAGATGTTACAGTCAAACTCACTTTTATCCATTTGACATGTCCAATAATGAACTGCTTTTTTTTTTTTTTTTTTTTTTTTTTTTGGTTTTTCGAGACAGGGTTTCTCTGTGTAGCTTTGCGCCTTTCCTGGAACTCGCTTTGGAGACCAGGCTGGCCTCGAACTCACAGAGATCCACCTGGCTCTGCCTCCCGAGTGCTGGGATTAAAGGCGTGCGCCACCACCGCCCGGCTATGAACTGCTTTTTAAACTCTGGAATTTTTGTGATTTGATGGAAAACTAAATCTGATTTTTTTTTTAAACCTGAAATTTTAGTAGGACAACACGATGCTTATTGCTGTTAAGATTTGTGCTGGTTAGTTTTTGTTTTTGTCAACGTTGATATAAACCTAGACATTTCTGGGAAGGTAAGACTCTCAACTGAGGAACTGCCTCTGTCAGATTGGCCTGTGGGCAGGTCTGTGGGGGCATTGTAGTGATTAATGATTGATAGGGGAGGGTTCAGATCACTGCTGGCAATGTCGTTCCTGATCAAGGTGGTCCTGGGGAGTATAAGAAAGCGAGCTGAGCAAGCGATGAAGAACGAGCCAGTAAGCAACATTCCTCCATGGTCTCCGTATCAGTTCTGGAGGCCTTACCCTTCTCTTCATGATAGAATGTGAGCTGAAATGAGCCCTTTCTTTCCCGAGCTGTTTTTGGTCATGGTGTTTAGCACAGCAATAGAAACCTCACTAGGACAAGATTAAAACACAACACAACACAACACAACACAAAAAATCCTATGGAACTAGAGAGATAGCGTAGCAGTTAAGAGCACTTGCTCTTCCAGAGACCTGGGTTCAGTTCCCAACACCCACATGGTGCCTCACAACCAACTAACCACAGAGTTCCAGGGGGATCTTATGATCTCCATGGGTACCAGTCATGCATGTGGTGCACAAACATGCATGCAAGCAAACAGTCATTCACATAAAATAAAAATAAGTGAATCTTTTAAAAAAGATTAAAGTTCCAAAATTCCTTTCTTATTAGCATGTTGTGTATGGGTGAGTGCCGGCACATGCGTGCTGCCGTGTGCTTGTGGAGGTCAGAGAACAACTTTTGGCAGACAGTTTTTTCTCCCTCGATGTAGGCAGGCTCCAGGGATTGAGCCTGGCTTGAGTGGCAAGCACCTTTCCTCATGGAGCATCTCACTGGCCTTGCTATGAGATTTTAAAACGAATAAACATATCATTGTTTGTTATAACCACAGAGAAACAGAGATGTGGAACCCGATGTGTCATCAAAAACTGGATGTAACTAAAACTGATAGAGGATGACAGCACATAACAGGCTTTCTGGAGCTGGAGAGAGGGCTCAGCGGTTCGCAGCACTCGCTGCTCTTGCAGAGGGCTCCTGACATCCACACAGAGGCTCACAATCACCTGGAGCTACAGTTCAAGACATCTGGCCTCTGAGAGTTCTGCAAGCATGTGGTTCACAGTCACACATATAGACAAAACACCAATGCACATAAAACCAAATCTTTTCGTTTTGTTTTGTTTTCGAGATAGGGTTTCTCTGTGTAGCTTTGGTTCCTGTCCTGGATCTTGCTCTATAGACCAGACTGGCCTCGAACTCACAGAGATCAGCCTGGCTCTGCCTCCTGAGTGCTGGGATTCAAGGCGTGCGCCACCACCGCCGGGCTATAAAACTTAATCTTAAGCCGGGCGGTGGTGGCGCACGCCTTTAATCCCAGCACTCGGGAGGCAGAGCCAGGCGGATCTCTGTGAGTTCGAGGCCAGTCTGGGCTACCAAGTGAGTTCCAGGAAAGGCACAAAGCTACACAGAGAAACCCTGTCTTGAAAAACCAAAAAAAAAAAAAAAAAAAAAAAAAAACCAAAAAAAAAAAACTTAATCTCATGACATATTTAGCGAAGCATAAGTCTTTGAAGGATAGTTATACTTGGGTGGCATGAGCAGAGTAAAAATTCTAAATGCTGTTTCCTGATTTAGGAATCACACATGACTTGACTTCATTACCTGCAGCTTAATTCAAGGAACAACATGGAACCCCAAAGTGCAAAAGTTACCTCTTGGGAGGGCACTCACCTCCCACCCCCACAGCCCACTGCTAATCTTAGTTAAAACTCTAGAGATTTTTCTCAGTCAAAACAAGTAGCTGGAACGTCTGTCAACTGGATGAAATAAACGGTGCTGAGGATAAGGCAGACTGAAACTGTACACCTGTGTTTCCTCTGGACCCCAGTCACAGCCTTCACAGCAATGGTGCAGCAGATCCGCTCTGCATCTCACGCCAACGGGCTGCATGCCCCGCCCAATGCTCGGGCAGGCTAGGTTTGGCAAAAACGGATCTTACAGGTTCAAGTCATATCTTCACCACTCACTGCTCATAAAATTGGGGGCAGAGACTGTTTTTCTGAAGTGTGGTTCTTTACCTGTCAGAGTAGAAATATGTTCTTTACAGGCCTGAGATGAAAGGGAATTAAAGGGTCTAGGTAGGCCTGACTCCGAATAGCATGGACAGTGGGCTTGGACAGACAGCTTTCATTTTATATCTTGTAATCATGCAGGAGGGACCAGCTGCAGTGGCCTGTGGTGAGCTGGGCTGTCTTTTGCTTTAAGAAGTAAAGTGTGCAGAACATTTTAAATTCACTTATAAAGAAAGAAGAAACAATATCACAAAGAACTGTGGAAAAAATTATGCCACAGATCCCAGAGCAACCACAAAGAGTCATCCTGTGCATTCTCTAAGCCCATTGAAGGCTTTTAAGAACATGAAATGTCACACATCATTTGCCATCAAAATTATCAGACGGCATTCAGCATTCATGGCATGAAATAAGATTGTCTCCACCGTGTGCGTGAGATGGCTCTGGACCAACCAATAAACACATCTGGCTGTTTGTGGTGTGGATGGATGAGGGGACAGATGACATGATCTGGCAGTGCCTGTTGATATCATAAGTCTAGGTTGGAGATGAGACACAGTATCTTCTAATTCCTGGCTGATGACAGCCCAGGTCACCAGAATGTCAGGTGACAGCATGGGATGAGATGTAAATGGACTAGAACTGACCAGCACACGGTCCCGATCCCACACTGCCCCTCAGGAGAGTCTGTGGCTCTCCTGACCCGCAGGGGACTGCTGTGGTCTGTTGTCTTCGTTAACCTTTACTAGTGATGCCGTTTAGTTCGGAGCCATCAACCCCGGTCTAATGGACCCGCTGAGATGTGACCTTTTCTTATGACCTCAACAAAATATTAATCTTTTTTTTTAAGGATAAATCTCATGTCTCCCAGGCTGACTTTGAACTCCATATATAGCTGAGAACGACCTCGACTCTTGTTTCGTTTTTCGAGACAGGGTCTCACCAAGTAGCTTTGGCTGGCCTGGAACTCACAGAGATTCTCCTGCCTCTGCCTCCCAGACGCTGGGAATAAAGGCGTGCGCCACCATTTCTGGCATGACCTTGAACTTTTCATCCTCCTGCCTCTACCCCAGAGTGCAAGGATTACAGGTGCAAGTGATCCAACCCAGGTTATATGGTGCTGGGGCTCAAACCCAGGGCTTTGTGCATGCCAGGTAGGTGCTCTTCCAACCGGGCTGCAGCCCCATGACATATATGTGTAAATGCAATTGATCGTCTGACATTTGATCTCGGTGGTGATTTAAAAAGCATTCTAGGGCTAGTGAGATGGTTCCTGGGTGAAGGTGCTTGTACCAGGCCGGTGACCTGGGTACCATCCCCAGAACCCACATAAAGGTGGAAGGAGAGAACTGACTCCACAGAGTTTCCCTCTACCTCTACACACATGCTGTGGAAATGGACCCTCCCAAATAATAAATAAAAATAAACAAACATCCTCTTCGTCTACATTTGTGTTTTACGTAGACAAAGATTGTGGCCCCGCCCCCACAACACATTCCTGTTCTACTGCTGTTTCTAGCTCTTGCCTCTATCTCAAAAAAACTGAAAATGGACCTTGCCTCATTCAGGGGAATCCACAGCCTGAACACTCCCTTCGCTTTCAAGTCTCGCCAACAAGCTGCCTGCCGACCAGGCGCTTGGAGGCTGAGTTCCTAGAGACACAAGTGCTAAAAGCCCTTTCTGTTTGCATTTCTGCCTCAGAGGAGGGCAATGGACGAGTGTTCACGCTGGAGCTTCTTTCTCACATCACACAGATGTCCTCACACAGGGGTCTTGGCCTGGTCATGTCAGCTGCCTGTGGACCTAACACAAGGTTGAACAGTCCACGCTTCACACCTGGTGGGAACACAGCCCTTTTCTTCAGCTGCCCATTTGAGAGGCTGAAGAGGCAGGCGGGTGGTGTGCAAACAGCGGCATCTACAGCCATGTGCCCAGGGGGTCGGAAGGATGGTGTTCTTGAGCTTTGGAGACCAAGCTCTATGAGGCTGGCACTTATGCTTACTTCTGGAGTGCTAGACACAGCCTCCTCGGGGCATACCGCAGCTGTGCGCAAGCACATCAAACACAGTGAACAGAAAGTTATTTCTACAGCTCATGCTTCCGTTCTTAACAGGCAAGCTACACTAATACCCTATCCAGTTGGGGGTTGTGAAATGCTGGCAGTGCCGTGGGCCAGTATGGTTTGTTCCTTCCAAAGCTCACACTGGAGCTTGTGAGGTATTAAAAGGGTGGAGACTTAATCCAATTTAGCATTTACTGGTGGGGCCTGGATTAGATAATCAGGGGTGGGAAACCCTGATTAAATCTTGGTGGCTTATAGGAGAGAAAGACCAGGGGCCGAGGTGTAGCGCAGTTGGGAGAGTGCTTGCCTAGCGCGCACGAAGCCCTGGTTTTGAGACCAGACATGGTGTGGATATTTTATGTCCAGAACTGCAGAAAACAAGGTGTGTTACAATGCTCCTGCAATCCCAGGATTTGGGTGGTGGAGGCGGGGGGGGGGGGGGGGGGGGGAGGGGGAGGAGAGGGGGGGCGATCAAGTTAGCTTGGGAAAATGAGACCCCGTAGGAGGAGAGGGAAAGAAGATGAGGGAAATGGCGGAGGCGGGGAGGAAGTGGAGGGGGGAGACCCCAGAGAACACACACACCTGTGTCCTGTTGTTTGCCATGTGCCTTGTGCCACCCTAAGGACTCTGCCAGTAAGAAGGCCACCATCAGATGCACCCTTGACCTTGGATCAGAATGCTGAGCCATTTCTGTTGAGACCCACCTGGTCTGTGGCCTTGCGTTAATGGCAACAGAAAACCAGACTATTAGGTGCTACAGTTCCACAGTCTGCTGTCAGGTCTCCCCAAGCTGAACTTCAGTTGCTAGACATTAAAAAGGGGAGTGGCCAAGTTCAACTCTAGGAATAAGAACAGCTAACGAGAACCCCATCTTCTGCTCTTCCTGACCCCCAAGTCTGGAGTGAAATTTTGGCAGGCAAATGCCCAGAGCCTTCCATGGCCTATCAGGTGCCAAAATGTGACATCCTCAATTCTTCCTCTGAATCTGATCACTAGTGAGCAACTCTAGTGAAGTGCACTACTTTCATCCAAAGGTCAACCCGATTTCTGCCATGACAGCAGTGGTACACATGCTCCCCAAGCCAGGCTCACCAAGACCATATATATCCTATCCTATCCATCCATCCATCCATCCACCCACCCACCCATCCATCCATCTTACCTGTGGGCTGCATAGGAATGACAACTGGTTGAATAATTTAAAGAGGACAAAGTCTTATTCAGTATTGAGTATTGACTAAACTTGACAAAATTGAGGCTTTGAACAAAAACATTCTCCCAACAACCAAGGGGGCCTGATGAGAGCATTCAGTGTGGTGGTGACACCTGCCAACTGATACTTGGGAGGCTGGGATGTGGGACTGTGAGTCTGAGGCCAGCCTGGAACCTACAACTTTACCTATCAATAAACAGGTAGGTAAACATTAAGTGAAAAGGTGATATGCTGAACAGTCTCTAAGAGGCTGTACCCTGTCATCTATCTCCGTGTCTGTGATGAAGGGACAATGTAGGCCAGGTGGTAAGACATCACAATGCAGCTCTGTATCCATTTACAAGTTCTGGTTTTATTCTTTAAGCTCTTCTCTATGCCATCAAGGAAAAATTTAAGTTTTTAAAAACTGTGGTAAAATAGAGCATTGGACTTGCCACTAACTATTTAAAGTGCACAGCCAGTGGTGGTCACACTGTGTGCCAACATCTCCAGAACCGTCCATAGGAAAGAGGAATGCTGTGGGGGTCACACTGTGTGCCAACATCTCCAGAACCGTCCATAGGAAAGAGGAATGCTGTGGGGGGTCACACTGTGTGCCAGCATCTCCAGAACACATAGGAAAGAGGAATGATGTGGGGGGTCACACTGTGTGCCAGCATCTCCAGAACCGTCCATAGGAAAGAGGAATGCTGTGGGGGTCACACTGTGTGCTAGCATCTCCAGAACCGTCCATAGGAAAGAGGAATGCTGTGGGGGTCACACTGTGTGCTAGCATCTCCAGAACTGTCCATAGGAAAGAGGAATGCTGTGGGGGGTCACACTGTGTGCCAGCATCTCCAGAACTGTCCATAGGAAAGAGGAATGCTGTGGGGGTCACACTGTGTGCCAACATCTCCAGAACCGTCCATAGGAAAGAGGAATGCTGTGGGGGGGTCACACTGTGTGCCAGCATCTCCAGAACACATAGGAAAGAGGAATGCTGTGGGGGGTCACACTGTGTGCCAGCATCTCCAGAACCGTCCACAGGAAAGAGGAATGCTGTGGTGGTCACACTGTGTGCCAGCATCTCCAGAACTGTCCATAGGAAAGAGGAATGCTGATATTAAAAGAGAGAAATGAGCCTCAAAGTAAAGTTTGTAGAAGAATAGGAATTTTATTTTATTTATTTATGTGTGTAAGTTTTTTGTTTGCTTTAAGATTTATTTTTTTATGTGTATGAGTGTTTGCCTGCCTATGTCTATGTACCATGTGTGTGCAGTGCCTGTGGAAGCCACAAGAGGGCGTTGGATTATTTGGAACTGGAGTTACAGGTGGTTGTAAGCTGGCAAATGGGTGCTGGGACTAGAAGCCAGGTCCTCTGGAAGAACAGCAAGTGCTCTTAACCACGGAGACATCTCTCCAGCCCTTCTTTCCCCACATCAAGACAGGGTCTTGCTATGCAGCCTAGCCTAGCCTTGAACTCTTGATCCTCCTGTGTTAGCTGGATAGTGCTAGGATTTTCAGGTGTGGGCTCAGAATGTTATTTTTATTTTTAGTCTATTGCAATTTTTTGTGTGGGTATGTGCGAGAGCACGTGCGTGTGTGTGTGTGTGTGTGTGTGTGTGTGTGTGTGTGTGTGTGTGTGTGTGTGTGTGTGCTTATCTCTCTGTGTGGGTGTGTATGTGCCATGGCACTCCTATGGATGTCAGAGGATAACCTGTAGGAGCTATTTCTCTTTCCACCACGTGGTTCCAGGGACTGAACTCTGGTCACTAGACTCAGTAGCAAGCACCTTTACCCACTGAGTCCTCTTGCCCACCCACAGAATGGTATCTCTAGAAGAATGAAACACCTCTCCAGAGGCTTCCAATACGAAGACCATTAAACGCAAAGAAAGCAAAGGAACGGCTCCATCGGATCCAACCCCGAGAGCAGAGGAACCTCGCCAACCTATCCAAGAGCAGAGGCAAGCCTGTGGGGGACTCCGGCTGCAGTGTGCATCCTGGAAGCCTGTGGATGGAAAGAAATCCCAGATGGAGACTTTTCTCGAGAGGCGCTCTGCAGGGCCACCTGCCTTCATTTCTGACCTGCACAAATGCCCTCTCTCTCCTGCAGTTACACCCACGCAGGGCAGCACAGTCCTTAGGACCCCACACAGCGATGCATTAGGGGCCCCCACCAAGCATCAAAAAGAAGAAAATATGGGTTATAGGGCCATCTCTTGTAGCCAGGGAGAGGGGAGTGGGTGGTCACTCATTAACCAGGCATGCCTGAGTGCTCAGGGGGACTGCAGAGGAGGCCTGTCCTGGACTTTTCCACCACCGCCGCGGCCGCGGCTCATTTCCACAACATCATTAAGGCTACACTATTAATACCGGTGTTATGGTTTGTGTCGCTGTTGTACCAACGACATTTCACCGGCTCCAGTTAATGCTTTCCTAAGTGCTGGGAGTGAGGTGACAGCCCCAGTTCTGAGCTGAAGGAATTCTCATCTAGATGCAAATTGAGGTGAGCAATCCATGGTGCATGAGTGGGCAGTAGCAATTTTTCCACCATTTAATGTTCAGCCCCAACCCTCACCCCCAACGCTGGTGCATTTTCACACAAATATATTGGCAAAGAGGTTTCTCTTCTTAGAAGTTAACTGTTTGCTTATCCACACCTGGTGTGCTGAGTCTTGATCCCTTTGACTTAATCTGAGGTAAATACTTCTGGCTCCCCCCACATCATCGTCTCTACTTCAGACTTTAAGATGCTGGCCCCTGATACCTCGGATGTTACAAAGGAATAAAAAAGAAACAAATCATTTCCTCCCCCAATGAAACATTCTGTCCTAGAAGAAGAAGGGAGGATCTGGAAGCTAGGGAAACCCACAAGGCTTAAGAAGCTCCTGAAATTACAAGATTCACAGGACCCCTCCTAAGGTTATACAAGCAGTAAAACTGCCTCTTCTGAAGTTTAGACATGCAGTTTTCTTGCGTCCTCTTCATGCTAGTGACCTTCCAGTGATGTGGTTGCCTTGAGTTACCCATGAGGCTATGAGGAACCTCAATAAACTCAATAGTTTATTAAGCTAGACTTGGGTGGAGTGGTTTCTTTGATCTTTGATTGTTACTCTGTCTGTGGTGAAGAGATGCTTGTTAATGTCTCCCCAGGAAAAAATCACTCAACAGTGCCCAGTAGAGCTTGCCTTTCACCTACTGTACTGTCCTAGATAACTGAATGACAGTGTCACTTACCCTTTCACCCCTCCTCCCACATGCTACATAACTGGGAAGCACCTGGCCTAGCCGACCTTGTCACATAATGATTCTTAAATTAGTGCTTTCCTCTAAGAAGGTGCCGCCTCTGCCGCCTCAATGCAGCACATGGCTGTCCCATGGCTGCTGCTTTATTTCTCAGTTGCTGATTTAGTTCCTTTTATGAATTCTACCCTACAATTTGTTACTAATGAAATCTTTTTAGAAAATTAATATTTTTTACATGTGCCAGTATGTATGACGTGTATGCATGTACATATGTGTATAGGTGCCTGAACATATTTGTGCACCCATGGAGACCCAAGGCTGATAGCCAGAGTTTTCCTCAATTGGTTTCCATGTTATTTGAGGCAGGGTCTACCAGTTGAATTCAAAGCTTCCCATACAACGAGTCTAGCTAGCCCGCTTGCCCTGGGGAATCCCATCTCAGCCTTCTGAGTGCTGGAATTATATGTGAGTCCCACACCTACCTAGCATCTATGTGGGTTCTGGGGATCCAAACTCTGGTCTTCATGTCTGCCTTTCAAGTACTTCACCCACTGAATCATGTCCCCAGCCCCTAAAGGAATCCTTTTACCAGAGGCAAGTGTAGCCCGTGTACTTGTATAGGCTAGCTTTCTCTTCCTATGACAAAATACCTGAGGTCATCAACTCTGAACTGTTTTGGCTCAGTTTGGGAGTTCTGGTGTGTGGCTCACTGTTCTGAGTTGCTGGCAAGGCTGCTTATCAGGACAGGAGCATGCAGCAGAGTCACACCACTCACGTTACAAGCCAGGGGGAGAAGACAGAGGAAGAGGCTGGGCCCTGCTATCTTCTTCAAATAAATGTTCCTAGTGATCTAAGCATCTTCCTGCAAGGTCCATCTCTTAAAGGCTACGGCACAGCCGGCGGCGGCGCACACCTTTAATCCCAGCACTCGGGAGGCGGAGCCAGGTGGATCTCTGTAAGTTTGAGGCCAGCCTGGTCTACAGAGTGAGATCCAAGACAGGCACCAAAACTACACAGAGAAACCCTGTCTTGAAACACCAAAAAAACCCCAAAAATCAAACAAACAAGCAAAAGGCTATCCCACCACCTAACAACACCACCATTCTGAGGATCGAGCCTTTTACCCTAGGGGCCTCGGACTGACATTCTACATTTAAACATTAACTCTTCTCTAAAAACCATGCAAGAGAAGGCAGTGACAGGTTTATGATGACCACCTGTGCCCCTGCCTTCAAATGCAGCCCGTTCTCACTCAAGGACATGCAAATCCCTTCCATCTTCCTAACCCTGTTACCCAACCTCCTCCATCAGTTTTGAAGTGACTTGTATAATTTTATAATGCTCTGGGGGAGAGGAGTCACAGGCTTTGAACCCGAATTGCACAGACTACTGGTTTCCAATACCATGTGCAGTCAGGTTCTCAGGTCTCCTGGGAGGCAGGACTGGTGGCCAAGCCCACAGCACTCTGTGCTGGGCCTGGTTTCACAGTCTCAGAGCAAAGCTCATCTACTTGTCTCCTGTATTTCTGGGGACCAGGTTCACTGCCCTTTGTACTGGACTTTCTCACAATTAATTGCATATCAGTATAAAGGGAAGCTCTGGCATGGATTTGCCAGGGATTAGCAAACTTCTGAAGAAAGGCCGCATGGAAATCCCTTAGGGTTTGCCGGGCTTTGCTTTTAGTATGAGACGACACAGGGAAGAGATGAGAGGGTGAGTGTGTGCCAATCAAACTTCACAAAATGAAGTGATGGGCCAGATGTGGCTCACGGGACAGCGTGGGCTGTGGGAGTCTGTGGGGAGACCAGCTCTGGCCTGCTCCCACCTATCAAAGGGTTCTTGGGTGGAGGAGAGAGGAATGAGAAAATATCAGCCAGAAAGATAGACCTAGGCAATGAGGAGAGAGACAGCTTCAGGAGGGCCTGGGTCAATACCCAACAGCACAGAGGTTTATTCAAAAGGGCTTTTTATAATATGCCAAGGGGAGAGGCAAAAGACCTCCCCCTTGCAAGATCAAAGCACACTGTACAGCCAAGTGTAGACCCTTCCAAACACCTGGTAAACACGCCCGTGGCCAGATCATCTCCTTATGCATCCCTGCTGGGTAAAGCGAGCTCAGGTTCTCTGACCCTGAGTAATTTGGGCTCGCACAGTGGGCCCAGCCCTGAGTTCGGTATATGAACTG
This sequence comes from Peromyscus californicus insignis, assembly GCF_007827085.1. Lineage (NCBI taxonomy): Eukaryota > Metazoa > Chordata > Mammalia > Rodentia > Cricetidae > Peromyscus > Peromyscus californicus. The sequence goes on from NW_026294584.1 coordinate 61,510,776, forward strand.
AGAGGCTGAGTCACCATGAGGTGGAGAGGCAAAATGCCGGCACTCGTCTTCAGAGGGTGTGAAACTATGCTAAGAACTCGGCTGCGGAGCCCAGTTGCTGTGATTCAAATCTTGGCGTCCACATCTGCCAGCAGCTGAGCCCTTAGATGAGTAATTGTGCATAATGACCTTACTGGGTCCTTGTCACAGGCAGAGGCAAGCACTATGTCTCCTCCAGCAGAGGCGCGGGGTGAAGGGGTTGTGGGTACGGAGCTGTGAAGGCATTTCTTCAGCTCATTAACATGCTTCAGCCACCCTCATCACTACAGAAATCTCTCTCCTTGTCTCCCTCTGGCTCATCCTCACTTCTCTTCACACCATGCCTGGCGATACACCAGCCCACACTCTCGGCCCGGGCTTTGCCATCTCACACTCTCTCAGTAACCCTGCCATCTGGCTCCCACCCCTGGCTTGGACTATGATCCTTTCTTCCTTCCTTCCTTCCTTCATCTCTCCTCCCCCTTTCCTTCTCCTTCTGGTCCCTTCCATTCACTCTTCGTCCATCTTTCTCCCACCTCTTTTTTTCTTTCTTCCTTCATTTGATTAAAAAAAATAGTGCACAAAGTGATGGACTTTGTTATGGTATTTTCATATATATTTTTGGTTGGGTTTCTCCCTCACTCTCCAGACTCTGTGTCTGCCCTCCTGCTGGCCCTCTCCCTCCCCTTCTCCCTTAATGTCACGTGTATTCTATTCTCCTTCCCTTTCTTCCTCTTCAACCTCCCTTGAAGACTTCTTTTCCTCTCATGATTGTTTCATGTCACACACGCACGCACGCGCACACACACACACAAACGCGCACACGCATACATATACATATAAAACTAAACTTCAGGATATACATGTCAGAGAAGAATGGTATTTGTCTGAGTCTGGTTTATTTCATTAGCAGAATAATTTCCCATTCAACCGATCTTCCTGCAAACATTGTGATTTCCTTTTTCTTCATGGCTGGATAAAATTCCATCATGTATATTTACATCACATGCCCCTTATCCTCTCATCTGTTGGGGGATACCTAGGTTGGTTCCCTTTTTTTGCTATGGTGAACAATACATCAATAAACATGGATGTGAAGTATCCCATGATGGTTTCTTATATAAGAAACACCAGCATTAAGGTCCGAGGCTGAGGTAGATGATACTTTCTATTCCATAAGCTCAGTATAGGGCAGACGGTGACTGTAATTCCACCCACAGCAGTGGGACTTTTGGAAGATTGCTATGGGAAGCTGTGAGGAATGCCCCATCTCCATATGACACCAATATCCTAAACATGGTCTCTCTTAGCCAAGGGCAGGGCTACTCATTTAAGATGGAACAATTCAAGGAAGATCCTACGTTGGCTTTTGTCAGGTTGGAGATCCTGGACTGACATGGATTTAACCATGAGGTGTGCTGGCTCCATAGGTGAAGAGGAAAGTCAGACTGGAAATCTCCATTTTCATTTACTCTACTTTTGTATCTCTATGATTGAAACAGTGCTGAGTATGGCCTCATGTCCTGTGGACATTCAGAAGTCCCTCCCCCATCTGTGAGTTCTGTCATCAAGAGGAAAGGGGAAACACTCCCTTGACTGCCTTAGCTCCAGAGCTACTCTGTGGGACCCCTTCCTCCTGCTGGGGAGACTTTCAGGGCAGGGGTCATCAAAATCGTCTTGAGTACTCACTGCCCAGGGCAGCACTCCACAAATAAGGGGGTTTTAGGGAATAAGAGCTGAGCATTATTTCCCTTCTGAGTTCCTGGGGAATGGGAGAGGCAGGCAGGAGGAAGGGTTTGCTAAGGTGGCAGAGTGTGTGCCTGGCACATCCGCAGCCCTGACTCTGCTCCCCAGCATCAAGGAAGCCAGGTGTGATGGGCATACACACACCTGTATCCTACCACTCAGAGATGGGGAGGGGAGAGGAGGGAGGAAGGGGAGAAAAAGGGGGAGAGAGAGAGAGAGATCGATCTAAGACCTAGTGTATCCTTGGCACTCAGCCCCGGAGCAAATAATACACACTGTTCTTGAAGACCTGCCATTGCTCAGAGACATTGTATGGAGCTCCTTTCTCGGGCTCTGCCTTCTTTTCTGCTCCTGGACTCAGGATCCGGACAGTGCAGGGACCCAGGAAGAACGCAGCCTAAAATCCTCTTTCTAGGAGCCAGGAGACAAGCTGTTCTCTGGCTGTTGTCACAGCGACACCTGCAGAAGCTCCAGCTCTGTGACCCTCACCTCATCAGCCCTCTCAGCAGCTCCCACCTCTTGACCCAATGTCAATCCCCCCATGCTATTTTTAAAACATCTAATCTGTAGTGAGTAATGAGTGATAGAGATGTTAGTTTGCCATCTCTGGACAGACACATTCAAGGCAAGTCCTTATTAGGTTGTCACTGGGTATTTCAAGTGGTAGACAGAAATATAAAACCAAAGTAGTACACACCAAAACTTTTTAATGTCGTGTGATTTGAAATAGTTATAGATTTTTAAGAGTGCTTTTGCAATTAAAAAATAATGTAGAGCAGTGGATGTGGCTTGTTAGGTAGAGTGCTTGTAGTATGCACAAAGCCCTGGGCTTGATCTTGAGCACCACATAAAGCAGGCACAGAGCACAGACCCACAATCCCAGCACTTGCAGGGTTTTAACAGGAGGATCAGAAGTTCAAGATCACCCTCAGCTATACAGTTTGAGGCCAGCCTAGGATATATGAGACCTTGTCTGAAAGGGTTTTTAACTGGTACATGTTTGCATGTATTTATGGGCATAGGCTGATGGCATGCCACAGGTATGTAATGTGTAATGACCAAACCACAGTAAAGAGCTTTTCTATCTTAAGAAGTCTAACATAAAATAAGGCTGTGTTGAGGAGACGGCACAGTCCATAAAGTGCTTGTTGTATTAGCATGTAGATTTGAGTTCAACCCCCAGCGCCCACATAAAAACCAGGCAGTTGTAATCTCAGCACTAGGGAGGAAGAGACAAGAGGATCACCAAGGCTTGCTGGCCAACCACTCTAGCTGGATAAGGGAGCCACAGATTTGGTGAAAGATTCTGTCTCAAAATATAAGGTGACTGGTTAGGGGTCCCCCCAATATTCAAGACTAGATAAACTAGAGATCTTGCTGATGAAGTTGGTTGATGCCGTTTTTTTAAAAAGATTATCTTTTGCTCAGGTCACCTTCCTACAAGGAAATGAATGTTAGTTATCTATTATCATGTAACAATTGCCCCCATAACTCAGTGACTTAAGACAGTAATAACTTATTATCTGACTGAACTGTTTCTCTCAAATTCAAGTTGAAGCCTTCCTCCTCCATTTGACTGTGTTCCATGAGGCAGAGCCTAGAAGTGGTAATTAAGGGTAAAGGAGGGGCTTTGGCTAGATGCACACTTAGAATGCTCCAGATTGTCAGCTCGTCCCCTGCCCTGAAAGGAAAGTTGAATAAGCTCATGGAGTAGTCCAAAAGGACTGAGATGTGAAGGATGCAAGTGGGTGAAGAGGCTACATGAGAACACAACCAAACCTCTTCAGGCCAAGGTGGGAGGGCTCCAGGAGACCAGACCCCCCAGATCCTCGAGGCTGGACTCTGTATTTATCAGCTTTGTATTACGACGATGGAATGCTGGGCACAAACTGCTGCTGAAGTAGAGAAGTCTACATTGATTCACAGTTCTGGAGATCCAAGTTCATGGGGCAGAGCTCGGTTTCCACTGGAACCATATCATGGCTTAGGGTCTTCCCTTCCCTCCCCTCTTTCTGAGATACTCCCTTAATAATACTCACACCCCAAACTCTGCTCGCAGGGACTCTGACTCAAGATATAGCCCCAAAGTGAAATTCTAAGACCAAGGGTTTAGCTTAGTAGTGGAGTGCTTGGCAGCAAAGTGTGTGTGTGTGTGTGTGTGTGTGTGTGTGTGTGTGTGTGTGTGTGTGTTGTACTCGCACACTTGTGAATATGGGCACACTTTAGTGGTCAACTTGACATAACCTAGAGTCATCTGGGAAGAGTCTCAGTGAGGGATTGTCTACATTGGGTTGGCCTGTGTGAATGTCTGTGGGGGACTGTCTTAATTAAGTAAATTGATGTGGGAAGCATCACCCCTATGGGCAGCACCATTCCCTAGGCAGTGGGTCCTGATCTGTGTAAGAGTGGAGAAATGAGCTAGGCGGTGGTGGCACAAGCCTTTAATCCCAGCACTTGGGAGGCAGAGGCAGGCAGATCTCTGTGAGTTCAAGGCCAGCCTGGTCTACAGAGTGAGTTCCAGGAAAGCCAGGACTGTTTCACAGAGAAACCCTGTCTTGAACCCCCCTGCCCCCCAAAAAAAGAGTGGAAAAATGGACCTGACCATACACAAGCACAGGAGCATCTCTGTAGCCCCCACATCAAGCTTCTTGAGAGAGTTCACACAGTCTATGTCTTTGGCCCTTGGCCATGCAGGGGCTCAGAGGCAGTCTTGCTGAGGTCATGGTGAAATGGGATGACATGACTGTCTTTAGTATTATTAGGTAGGTGGGGATAACCTTGAACTTCTGATCCTCTTGTCTCTACCTCTCAAATACTAGTATTATAAGAACCCTCCACCAAGCCTGGTTTATGTGGTGCTTGAGACTGAACACAGGCTTCATGCATTCTGGACAAGCACTTTACCAACCGAGACACATCTACAGCCTGTATTTATTTGCTGAATAAATAAAGGATTTCAATAAGCGCTGTCACTAAAGAGAAATATTCACTCCCATCCCTTTCCAACTTTAGAATAAAATTCATGGGAGCTGACTTATAAAAAATGATCTTCATGGTCCCTGTTTATGGAAAGAGCCTTTATTCTGAAGAGCAGAGATAAATTACGCTGAAATATTTTTAGGGCCCGGAAATCTTCAAGCAGCTCATATCTCTTCATGAAGATTATGCCAGTAACAAAATTAACACGATCAGTCAAGCTCTTAAGGAACAGCCCATAAATTAAAGACATCCAACAAAACCCAATTATAAAGGGACAAATTTTGTATGAACTTCAAATACCACCTGCTCCACTGTGGCTGCAGAGGCTGTGGACAGTGCCAGGCGGGGGCAGCCCTCCCAGGATGGCATTTACAGGTGGTTAGGTGTGTTAATGGCAACTAGCCAGCAGGGACCTCCCTTTCCGATTTGTGATATACATGTGAACACGTGTGTTATCATGAGTGTGTGCCTTGTGTGTGAGCATGCATGTGGAGGCCAGAGGGGTCATCAGATGTATTCTGTGGTTCTCCACCTTACATTTTGAGACAGGGTCACTTCATTGAACTGGAGGCTTACCCCAAGTTAGTTAATTCAGCTAGGTTGGAGGGCCAGCAATCTCCAAGAACCTATTTGCCGCCTCCTCTCCCTCCCACTCCAGAACTGGGGTGACAGATTTGTGCCACTGCACCCAGCTTCTGCATAGGGGCTGGAGATCTGAATCCGAGTCCTTAGGTTTGTGTGGCAAGTGCCTAACCTACTAAGTCATCTCCTCAGCCCTTCTTTTCCACTTCCTGAAACACATCATTTCAAACGTCAGTGGGGAGCCCGGGTGGTCAGTCACCCTGGTTTTCTGCAGCTTTAAGTACTCAAGTACCATGGACAGGATCATTCTTTTGCTGTGATGAGCTGCACACGATACAGGTCTCAGCAGAGGATCATTGTAAACACGCAGTTTCACGACATAAATGTATCCACACTGTCATGGAACCATTATAAGATCCATCTCCCAGACTGTTCCATCTTCCCAAAGGGAAACTTCTATTAAAAAATATCACCCAGGGAGCCGGGCAGTGGTGGAAGCCTGGAGGAAGCTCGGGAGGCCCCCCCTGTACCCCCCATACCCCCCCAACACTGGCTTTGGACTTTTAGCTTCAGAATTGTGGGGAAACGCAATGTGCTCTTTTAAGTCTTCAGTGTATGGGATCCTTGGCTTTCTTCTCCACACGTTCTGCACTTGCAGATCTAATAGACTGCAGACTGGAAACTTTTGAAACAAGGCTGTCTCTGTACTGGATATGCATGTTTTGGAAGGACTGTCTAAACGATACAATAGGTTGACCATGCCATGGACTGTGTTACCAATTATGTTTTCCAAAGACGGCTTAACAATCTACAGGGGATGTGCCTAGGCACCATGCCACTTTATAAAAGGGATTAAGCACACAAGGTTCTTGGTACCCTCGGGGTCCTGGAACAAATCTCCAGTGGACATGGAGGGCAGACTGTGCTTTTCTGTCAATGTCCCAGGAAGAGAAACCAACATGACCGAATGACACGGCTCCGTCTATGCTGGGACGTCCTCACTGAGCTCAAGCATGAGGCTGGGTCTCGGAGAGTACCTAAGTCAAACTAAACAGGCTACTGTGGGAGGGTCTCCATGCATGGGGGACTGTGTTGGCTTGGGCAATATCCAGGTGTGGGGGGAGAATCTGGCCTCCTCCATCAACAACCCCAGACCTTCTCAGCTAATCCTCTGACAGCCACCAAGACATATTGTCCCACTTCCTCCAAGTGACTTTCTAAGAACCTACCTCAAGTCAGGTGACGCCAGACCTTAAAACTCTAGAATACAATCCCTTTCTTTCTTCCTTTCTTCCTTCCTTCCTTTCTTTCTTTCTTTCTTTCTTTCTTTCTTTCTTTCTTTCTTTCTTTCTTTCTTTCTTCCCTCCCTCCCTCCCTCCCTCCCTCCCTCCCTCCCTCCCTCCCTTCCTTCCTTCCTTCCTTTTTTAAAAAAAATCTTACTCCGCTTTGCTGTTGACAGTTTAGCAACCTAGTCAAGGTAAATCCAAATGGTGCTTCCAAAGCATGAGTTTTAAGAAGTGGAGGGAACAGACTTTCTCCTGATCATACTCTAAGTAGAGAGGATGACCCAGTTTCTCCTTTGATTCCTACTGCGTCAACTGGACCTTGTATGTTCCTCTTAGCCGGTGACTTATGACAATACAATTCACAAACGCTAGCAGTCCGGAGCCTCAGCTGGTGTGGGGAAGCTCCGTCCTCCCTCCCATAGTTGAGTCCAGCCCCACCCTGGGAAGAAGGTGCAGACTTACGGTTCTTAGAGGAACATGGTGTGGGGGGGATGCCAGTGGCTGCCGCACTGGACTCTGAAAGGCCAGGCAGAAGCGCTGGCCGGTGTCCGGTGGGGAAGCATGGATGCGGTTTTCTAGGCGTTCAGGCTCCTGTTTGTAGGACTCCAGGGGAAACGGGTGAGGCTTGGCCACTTGGGTGGGTGTTGATGGAGAAGAGGAGACGCTGGAGGCTGGAGGGACAGGACAGAGCGCGTTAGAAGTGCGGCCTTGGCAGAGAAGAGGAGGCTCTCTATTTCTGAGAGCCCGTATCTTCCTCTCACAAAACACCTGAAATATTAAATGCAGAAATCAGGGAAGAGTTTCTTACGTGTGTTCACAGCCTCTTAGAAGTTCAGGGTTCAGAAACGGCCTCACCATCCTTGGTGAGGTGTGGGCAGGCCCCAGTGTTGGGGTGTTCATATAGTCCTGACATCGTTCGGGCTGACCTCTTCACCCCTCCACATGGACTTGCCCTCCCCTTGGCCAATACTGCTTGCTCTCTTCTCCATCCCTACCAAGCTTGTGCTAACAGCAAACACCATGGAGTCATTGGTGGAGCTTGCTTATAGGGAAATAGAGAGCTCAACAGAACCAAAGTCACTGCTAAAGAAGTCACATGACTGTATGGGTGAACAGGAGAGTGCTCGCCTTGCAAGCATAAGGACTTGAGCCTGGAGTCCACATAAGAAAGTCAGGTATGGTAGTATACACTTATAATCTCAGCACTGGGGAGAGGAAGACAGACAGACAGATTCTTGGGCTCGGCCAGCCAGCCTAACCACTTAGTGAGTTCTAGGTTTTAGAAGATACTCAAAGTTGTCCTCTGACATCCATGTGCACATACACACATACATACCCACACATACAGAAATATGCACACAATACAGAAGAATATGCACATAAGAGATGTGGGCTATAAACATTCCTGGTAATATAATCCTGTCTTGAGACCTTGTTGTGAAGTACATGCCAGAAGAGGCTGGCCATAAAAGGGGCTTCTAAAATGCAGAGGCCTTAGATAGACAGGAGAAGGGAGGAGGGAAAACGTGTATCAATGTAAAATTGCAGGGAGACTGGGGATATGAATCTGCCAGGAGTAAAAGTTATTCAGATCACAGAGCTCCTGCAGTCCCGGGATCTGTCTTTGATAGGCAACCGTCACACATGCATACCCATTAGGTTGCCAGTTAACTATTATGGGTCAAATTGTGTCCCTGGAAGCATGCATTAAGGCCTAGTGCCCAGTACTGTGAATGCGACTTTATTTAGAAATAGGGGTTTTTTAGGTTAATCAAGTTTGGGTGAGGTTCTGCTGGGTTGGGATGGGCCTGATACAGTATGGTAAGTGTCCTCACAAGAGAAGTGTCTGGGCATGATGGCACTCAGGAGGTGGAGGTAGGCAGATCTCTGGGAATTCGAGGCCAGCCTGTTTTCCATAGTTAGTTCCAGGTTAGCCAGGGCTCCATGGTAAGACCCTGTCATTAAGGAGGAGGAAAAGGAGGAGAGAAGGAGAAGGAGAACAAGAACAAAGAAGAAGAGGAAGAAATAAAGGGACACAGATGCATGCATGTGCACAAACACACGGGGGGGTCAGGGCGCGGGGGTGTGTGTGTGAGAGACCGATCAATGGACCCTTGGAGCCGAGGGTGATATATGTACAAAGAGAAGGCAAGGATGACTGGTAACACCAGAGGCCAGAAGAAATAGGGACGGACCCTGCCCTGCATAATGTGGAGGGGACACGGCACTACCCATGCCTTGGTTTTGGACTTCTGTTTTGTTTTCAGATAGGGTCTCATATGCCCCTGGTTGGCCTTGAACTCACGACGTTGCTGACCAAGTCTAGCAGGATGCCAGCCTGCCCCTCATAGTGAGGTCAGAACAGGCCAGCTCCACTTGTGAGTGTCAAACAGGAAATCTTTCATCCTTACTCTCTCCACTTAGTCTCAACCAGACACCCAGTCCTGCCTCGGTGCTTCCCTTGTGGACATGTCTAACTCCTAATGGGATGGGTGGGGGTGGGTGGGGGTGAGGGGGTGGGGAGGGGCTGATGAGGTGTAACAGGGCAGGGTGGGCCAGGCAGGTCAGGATTGGGAAAAAAACCTGTGATAAACACACACACACACACACACACACACACACACACACACACACGGATCGTCACTGGCGACGCTTCTAAGGTCTGGGGTTTCCACGTCTAGACAGGGGCAGTTCTCCGTGACCTCCAACTCCTCCTGGGCCCACTGACAGAAAGCACTGATATCCGGTCTCCGTGGAGCACAGTCAAAATTCCCTGGGGCTGCATCTTTACCTAGTCTCCATTCAGAACTTCTGGTCCAAACCACATCCACAGACACATTTTCAAAGACCCAGAAGAACAAGCGCCTCTGCGGAGGCCATTTTGCTGATCCAAACTACAGACATGGGGCTGGGGAGAAGGCTCGGTCTGCAAAGTGGGGCTGGGGAGAAGGTTCAGTCAGAAAGTGTTTGGCTTGCAAGAATGAGGACCCGAGTTTGATCCCCAGAAACCATTTCAAACAAACAAACAAAAGGAAACAAAAACCAGGTATAGTGGTTGTGTGCTTGGAACCCTAGTTTGGGGAGGTAGAGACAGGAGGACCCCAGGGGCTCACCTAGCCTACTTGGAAAATTCCAGGCCAAGTGCAAGACCCTATCTCAAACAAACAAACAAACAAACAAACAAAACAAAACACCAAACCCCCAAACCAAGGTAGATATCGCCGGAAGAGCAGCACCCAAGGCTGTCCTCTGACCACACACATGTGCACCTGCATGCTCACACAGGCGAGCACGTTAGTTCATTCCTCGGACCTGCTTCTCCTCACCGAGTGACTGGGTTACTGCAGTGCTAATCTTGAAAGCAGATCTCACACACCCACCTGTTTATCACGTGGTGAGTCACGGCAGCACGGTGCCTGGTGGGAAGGGGTCAGCCTCCCACCCTCTCCATGTGAGGAAGTGGTAAGCAGAAGAGGCATGGAGCCCTTGGAATGGCATGATACCATCTGGAGTTTTAGGAAGGGGAAAGGATTTTATAGTGCTCACATCCTGCCAATCCACAGATGTCTGCAGGTCCCTGGAAGGGGACATCTCCAGGGAAGGGAACAAGCAGAAGGAAAGTTGTCCCCTCACATCTTTTCTGCTCCCATGCTCTATAACGTGGGTATGGCGGGCGATGTTTAGTCTTCATTGTCAATTTGACTGGATTTAGACTCTCCAGAGAAGCATACCTCCAGGTGTGTCTATTAGGGTGCTCCCAGGGAGGTTTAACTGTGGGTGGCATCATCCCATGGACTGGGTGTCCCAGACAGGACAAAAGGGAAAGTTAGCTGTGTGTCAGCATCCAGTCTATTTCCAGACTGCAGAAGCAATGTGACCAGTCGCCTTAGCTCCTGCTACTAAGCCTTTCGTGCTACTGGACTGTCCCATAGCGTGAGCTAAAACAGACCCTTTCTTCCTCACGTTGGTTTGTCAAGCATTTTGTCATAGCAACAGGAAAAGTAATTATACAAGTGTGTATTATACATTTTGAAAATTATTTTTTCTATCCATTGTTCTTTTTATGAGCAGCTGGCAAGCCATGTGCTTAAGCACATGTCACCCCCTGCCCCCGTCCTCTCTACAGCTCTGTGCAACTTCCACCAGAGCTAGAGACAGGGCTTTGTCATCCTGAGCTGACTGCTGTCTGTAGAGTACAGGCTCCCTCCCTCCCCACCTCTCTGTTTCTACGTCTTGGTCTGTCTGTACATCTTTGCAAGAGGCTATCTACTCACACCATTCCCCTGGAAGAGGCCCAGTCACTGCTGGGTGAGGGGCCTCACTGACAGAGAAAACTCCCTGCTGGTTCTTTGGGTAGCTAACATTCACCTTTCCAGTGTAAACCATTGGAAGAGAAGGTAGGCTGCTTGCCCAAGAGGGCTCAAAAAGGTACAAGCCATCAAACTTTGTGGCCCTGAGTCCTTGTAGGTTGTTTGTGCAAATGCTGGAAGATTCTGACCCACTCCAACGGAGGCCAGGGGAGAAGGCTGGAGGCTGAGGGGCACTGGGCCACAGCTAGCATGGGCCGATCTCCTCGTGTAAGCAGCTAGCAGAATGAACGGCCTTTTCTGCTGGGATGGATACCCTACTTTTGATGTGGCTAGACGCCTTTCCACCCCTTCAAGGATAACTATTGACTTTCTAAGGCCGTGAGGTGTCTTCATCTTCCACCCCACCTGCCTCACCTCTGTCCTGCTCTCCTCTCTGAGCCAGGAACTCCCATGGGGGAGACAAATGCACAGTGACTCCACAGGCTGTGTCTGGCAGCTTTCTGGGACCATGACCCCAGGACACCGACTGAACAGAAGAAGAGGCTTACCCTGGCCCATGGTTTCAGTCTGTGACGGGCTAGCCTTGCTGTTCTGGGCCAGTGGTGGCCCAGTATAACAAGTGGCAAGAGCCCACCTCATGGACAGGTCACAGAGAGGAGGAGGAGGAGGAGATGAAGGACCCACAATGCCCTTCAAGGAAACAACCCCAAGGACTGAAGACCTTCTACCAGACCTTACTGCTTAAGTTTCCCACAAGCACCAAGTTGGGGACCCAGTCTTTAACATGTGGGTCACTGGGGAACATTCTAGATACAGACCATGGCAGGGGGGAAGGGTAATGTGTGAGGCGAAGGGACAGGTAAAATGCCAGATGCAGGGCAAGGCTCACACATGCATATGTGGGGAAGATATGATTAGTTTAGGGGTACAGGGAAGAACCTTCCTAGAATAAAAAATATGCCCCCCCTTCTCCCAGAGGGGTAAAATGTCTTCCAGCACCCCGCAGCACTTCCTGCTGCCTGCAGAGTCCCGCCACACATTCTGGGTCATCTGCTTCTCAGTCACCTACACTGTGCCTGAAGCAGCTGGTGGTCAGAGGACATTTAATTACTTATCCACTTCCTTTTGTCAAGCAAATTGCCGAGTTCATATGTCCTGACTCCAGCTCCCAAACTCCTTTACTGTAAATAAATCGAGACACTGTCAAGGCACAGGGCTAAAGATATAAAATTCCATTTCAGCCCCGTGAACTCTCTCTGAAAGAGGGCTTCACAGGCCTACAGGGGAGTCTGGAGATACCAGGCATCTGGAAAGGGCAGGAAGAGGCACTAAGGGAGGGGGAAGGGTGTGCAGAGGAGGGGCTGGGCCTGGGACTCCAGTGCTCCCCATATTGGGTGGCCTTGGCCAGGCAGCTTTTCCTCCATGCTGACAGGGAAGGCAGGGGGTAAAGATCAATTGTCACCATGTGGATGCTGGCTTCTCAGTAGTTAATTAGGGAAGGCCACAGGGCTGGTGAGGACATTCCTGAGTGATTTTCTGTTTGAATATTGGTGTCACCACTAGTCAGTCAGTCAAGGGGCAAGAGAGACAAGGCTGCCTCGTGTCTCCATTCCTTTACAACCCCAAAGTGCAGCGCGTCCAGCCTGTTGATGTTGTGACAGCTGCTGCCGTTTATAAAGCTTATGCTCAATAACCACACAAGTTACCAAAGAAAATCATAAAAGAATCTCACCATGTCTCAAGTAAGTTTATGACTGGGTTAGGCTACATTCATAGCTATCCTGGGGGTGTGCTTCTTATACAGACTCATTACTACTTTCTCGACGGACAGACTACAACTTGGCTATCTACAAGAGCAGATGCCTGCTCTGCACATCAGTAGCTCCCAGGCAGCTTCTGGGGCCCAGCTTGGTGCAGGAGGATGAGGAAGCCAGAGGCCCAGTTCAGGTGTGGTGGGGGAAATGGAGCAAAACCAGCAGCAGACCCAGCATCTCCAACCATCCCCTGTGTTAAATATATGTGTCCCCGGGGCAGGAGGGGCTCAGACAGGAGCAGCCAGCCTGCAGCCGGAGGTGGCAGGTCCTCTGAGGACCAGGTCTCCAACCCAGAGAACAACATGGCTGGTCTCCAGAGCAGGTGATGCTCATACAAGGTGGGGATGCCCATGGTAACCCAAGAAGGCAGCCAGATGGTTCCCTTGTCAGGTCTCTTCTGAGAAGCAGCCCTCCTCCGCTTCTAAAAGGTTTTGCTGAGGGCTGTTGTCAGCTCTGAGGGCGAACAATGGCTTTGATTTTTTTTTTCCTGGCCGCTGCAAAGCCTATGAATAAGGCCAGTGAGTGAACAGAACTGGACCCTGGCAGCCACACAGAATGCCAGGCAAGTGTCTCCAGACACCAGGGAGCCATGAGCCGGTGACTTCACAGGGCCTGGCTGGCCATGCTGGCGGTGGGGGCTGCAGCTGAGAAGTGGGAGGAGATGGGTGGACAGAGACGCCAATGGAGAGAAGAGAGCCCTGCCCTTAAGACTGCTGGGCAAGGCTGAAGCAGAGGCCTGGGCTTCAGATGCTCTGAGCTCTCAGCCTGGATTTACCCCTAACTCACCCTGGGCACAGAAGCAAGCCCACCTCCTATGCCCTGATACAAAGAATGCCCCAGAGGTCATGCATGTGCTCTGATCCAGACTGTTGTGTGAATGGACCAGGCTGGAGCCAAGGGACAGCACTGGCCTTTTCATGCTTGGGTGACAGAAAGACAGACTTCACTTTGCTGACTGCAAATCTAATAGGCCAGGGGAATAGTAAGTGTTCAGCTGACACGGGGTGGAAGTGAGGGAAGGTCAGTGTGGCTTTGAAGCACAAACTGCCTATCACAGTGAAGAGGGCCTGATTAGCGTTCTCAGTTCGGGGATAAGGATGAGGGCCATAAGGGGAGCAGGGGCTTAGGGAGGGTGCTGGACGAAAATGCCATGGATGGGGAGGGACAAAAATCCTTGCTGCTGAGGAACCATCACTGTCAAAGGGGACACAGGTCATTGGACCACACAGGAGTCACAGTGGTATGTGTGACACTGGAGGCTGAAGGACCTGGCGGCAGAAGCAGCTACCCGGCGACTGTTTGCTTAGGGTGTCTTCCCTCTAGGAAGACTGTGACTTTTAATTAATTCATTTGCAGTATTAGGATTTGAACCTATGGTCTCCAGCATGAAAGGCAGGCACTCTACCACTGAGCCATATTCTCAGTCTCCTTTTTAGTTTTTCTTTTGAGACAGGGTCTCACCAATTTGTCCAAGGCTTGCTAAGGTTGGCCTTGAACTCATTCTGTACCCCAGGCCAGAGCTGAACTTGCCTTCTTCCTACCTTAACTTTTGGGGTAACAGTATTATACGCCTTTGCAATTTGGTCTGGCTTCTGTTATTACTTGTAACCTTGTTCCAAGGTGCCCCTCTGGCCTAGTCACCATCCAATCCTCCCTAGACCGCCCCTCAGCCCCTTACTGCTGGATGCCAAAGGCAGGCGTGGTACCTTGGCGCTGCAGGTACTGTGCTCAGGTGCTGCAGTGCATGGTGAGGGGACACACTCTCTTCCTCTCACACTGCTTCTTATTGGAGATGGGAGAAAGTGTGTGTGTGCTCTCTGCTGCCCTCCACCTCCTCCCCACCCACCCTGGCCACTGGCAGCATCTCTCGATCCCGCTGGCCAGGAGGGGCACGGGCTTCTGCTCTTGCTGGCTCCTGGATTTAAGCCTTCATCTCCTTTCCTTATTGGCTCCCGAAACCACTCCCACCCCTCTGTGAAAAGGCCCTTTGCAATCCCAGCTAAATGTCCCTGTTCCCTGTCCTTGCAGATGTGACCTCCAGCTTCGAGCCTTCACTCGCACACTGTTTAAGGGCTGACAGACGCCCCAGATCTGGAACCTGAGTGCAACCCCCCGTCCCCAGCTCTGTGGCCTCAGGTGAGTCTGTGTTCAGTGTCTAGCTTAGCACTTGCAAATGAGCAGGTCTGCAGCCACGCCACCCCGAATGCCCAGGACTCTGTCTGAAAATGAGAGCTGCCCGAGGGAGTTTTGTGGTGATTACAGGGTAAAAGCAAAGGACTCCAGAACGCCCAACAGCAGTGTGCACTGGACAGCTAGTTAGAGCCATTAATACAAGGTCCCAGGAGAAGGGCGGCTCGCTGGGAACTCAAGTCCACTTAGTGTTTCTGAACACCTGCCTGTCTCTCGTGTAGGAGTGTGACAGCTGAAGTCCAGGCAGAGTCTGCCTCCTGCTACCCTCGGACCTGTGCTCCCTCTGCCTTGGCACCGTGAGGGTAACAGCACCCTTCCTTCCTAAGCAGAGAGTTTTCCTTTGGGAAGGTCCACACCACAGTCATCATCAGGTACCCTTCAAGCCAGCGTCAGCCAAGATGCAGTTGGGAAGCCCTTCTTTAGGGAGGTACCAGGACAACGTGGTATTTTATCCACAGTAGGTGAAGAAACCTGAGCCACAGACCATAAGGACTACTTCCAAGTACCACACTTCCGGGATCTGAGTATGAGCTCAGCTGCTAACATGCATGAGGCGCTGGTTTTCATCCCTAGTACTGCACTGAACTGGGCATGGCAGTGCATGCCTGTAATCTCGGCGTTTGAGAGACAGAGGCAGGAGGATCAGAAGTTCAAGGTTATCTTCCACTATCAAACCAAGCTTGAGGCCAGATTGAGATACACGAGACCCTGTCTCAAAGACCAACCAACCAGCCAACCCCCAAACAACCAAACATAAAAAAACAAGCCCAGTTCTACACATTAGTTCACCCAGTTACATTTGTTCTCGGGGTAGGTTCTACATCAAGGTGACTTTTGGACTAACAGACCCTCTTTCTCCTGTGGTGTTTTCCACATGACATTTTCCCACCGGTGACTTCAGTCATTGTATTCTCTTTCTCTTTGACCTACAATCTGAGTTGCTAGGTCACTTTTCTAGGCCACTTCTCCATCACCTGCCTTGCTGGGATGCATCCAGAATGATCATGGCCCCTTCCACCTGTCCTCATCCCTGGCTCAGGCTCTGGGAGGCGCCTGAGCCTGCTGCTGCTGTCTCAGGCAAACACATTGGTTCTGGGACCCATTACACTCTCCAAAAATACACTGTCTAATATTATTTTTGCCATTTGTAAATGAGTAAGTATTTTAACAGGCCCTCAGTTTTAATTTATAATATAGTGATCATAAGAGATACTTATGATCACATGAACAACAGCTCCTTGGCATCCTCAATTTTTAGAATTACAGATATTAATAACTTATGACTAATATATATTTAAAATAAAACAAAAAGGGAAGGGAGTAGTATATATTTTTATGTATTATAGATGTGTTTAATATATGGGTCAAGAGATGATGTTAGATTCATGCATCTACTTTTCCATTCAGCTTATTCAATGTGTGGTTTTGGTTGAAATACATATATTACTAGTAATAAAATACATATAACATGCTATTAATATATACTACTCTATATGATATGTGTTCTCTATGTAACACACACACACATACACACACACACATTTCTAGCTTCACAGAGGTGAAATAGGGAAACCATTGGATTCCGAGAATGATTCTTTTTTTTTCCATTTGGTTTTTCAAGACAGAGTTTCTCTGTGTAGCTTTGAAGCCTGTCCTGGAACTTATTCTGTAGACCAGGCTGGCTTTGAACTCACAGACATCCACCTGCCTTAGCCTCCCGAGTGCTGGTATTAAAGGTGTGCACCACCACTGCCCGGCTTCTGAGAATGATTCTTAGTGACTGAAGGGACTTGGACCTCACTATCAGGACCAATTCTCTACCCTGATTTTATCCTTTTTCTCTTTTGATGATTCTTGTAGGCCTCTTTCTCCTTGTGAGAATTCAAGTCTCTCAGCTGGGACCACATGGTAAGACAGAGACCATCTCTTGTATCTATTTCATTGAATTCTCCGCTTCCCCTCATTAACTACACCCCAACGCTATGAAGAATAAGGGTCATGGCTTAGATTTGGGTGCCCTTTGACAAGGACAATCTGTGCATAATTGCTATTCATTGCTTCATTATTCTCCATGGAGGTGTTTATATTTTAATTTAAAGACAAAAGTGCAAAAAGAAATGACACAGAATAGAACTCTCAACATGCTCTAGATGGGAATAGAAGATCCTGAACACTGACTGATGGGCAGGCTTAGGTGGGGTACTTTCAAGGTAGCATCTCCTTCAAAGTGAAGGCCCATGATAGATAAGACCAGCTCTGTTCAGAAAGCTTTTCTTCCATATCCAAAGGCTAAAAGGTTGCTGGTATATTTCAGACTCTGAGAAGCCCAGTGGCAAGAGAACTCCTAGGTTTTGCCTAATGGTCTTTGCTCTTTAGGTCCATCTGCAACTTTCTCAGGGATGTTATAGGATGTTCAAGACATCAGAACATCCTGGCACAGTGATTCATGGTCATTGTGATGTCTGTGTCCTGGTCCAGCCCCTTTCAAAAGTTCTTCAAGGGCTGAAGGTATGGCTCCATTGGTAGAGTGTCTGTCTAGCATACAGGAAGTCCAGCACTGATTAAAAAAAAAGTTAGCTCAGTTGGGAAAATGCTACTGTGCAAGCATTAGGACCTGAGTGTGATCCCCAGCTCCCATGTTAAAAACTGGACCTGGTAATGCATGCTTGAAACCCTATCACTGGAAAGGTGGAGACAGGTGGATCCCTGGAGCACGCTAGCTTAGTCAATTTGGTAAGACAGTTAAGAGAGTCTGTCTCCAAACAAACAAACAAGCAAGCAAATGACATCAAAGGTTGATGGAGCCTGAAGAATAACACCCGAGGTTGTCCTCTGTCCTCTACCCTACATGCACACATGTACATGCACTTCCCCCATAACACCTACCTAAACATGAACACACACACACACACACACACACACACACACACACACACACACACACACACACACACACACTCTCTCTCGGAATCCTGGGGGGTTTGTCACACATGGAACTCTTCCAGGGCAGCCTCAGAGATAAATCAAGCTGTTGCTGTGTCTTTTTTTTTTCCACTCTTTCATCAAGAAAGCACAATGTGTGTCGATGTGAACAGCTGAGATACAGACTGAAGGAAGGTCTGGAGGAACAGTGCTGAAGCCGGATGGGGAAAGAAATGTTATCCCAGGAGTCTCCACTGTCCACCCTGGAGTCAACTGTCTTTAACTTTGTTTTCTGTCTTCAGATGTGTTAGTAGCCCTTGCTGATTTATGATCCTAGGGACGCATGTTTGTTTACTAAATCTCAAAGCATCCCTGCCTGTCCCCAAGCTTTGCTGCTCTTGTGTGCTGCTGCTCTGAGCGTGCCTAGACAGCTTCTAGGTGACACCAACTGCGTGTCTGTGAATATGTGTTTGGGAGTGGGCCAGCTTTGCACCATATCTTTTTGTAGATTTCCTCTGACTGGTCCTACTACGTATGGATAAAGGGTAGCCTAATAGAAAAGGTTTCTAGGGAAAACAGGAGGCACACAGACGACATACCCTATCAAGCAAACCACTCCATTCCATTTACTTCATGATGATACTCTGCTGCCTTTTAACAATGTACTGCAATAATTGTATTTATACCCTCCCTCTCCATCTTAGCTAGGGTTCTACTGATGTGACAGAAGCAACTTGGGGAGGAAAGGGCTTACTTAGCTTACATATCCCAGGTCACAGTTCACTGAGTGAAGCCAGGGCAGGAACCCAAGGCAGGAGCCTGGAGGCAGGACCTAAGGCTGATGACGCGGAGGAATTCTGCTTACTGGTGTGCTTTTCATGGCTTGCTCAGCCTGCTTTCTTTTTTTTTGGTTTTTCGAGACAGGGTTTCTGTGGATATCATTCTGTATAAATAAAACACTGATTGGCCAGTGGCCAGGCAGGAAGTATAGGTGGGACAAGGAGAGAGAAGAATTCTGGGAAGTGGAAGGCTGAGTCAGAGAGACACTGCCAGCCGCCATGATGAGAAACAGCATGTGAAGACGCCAGTAAGCCACGAGCCACGTGGCAAGGTATAGATTAATGGAAATGGATTAATTTAAGCTGTAAGAACAGTTAGCAAGAAGCCTGCCACGGCCATACAGTTTGTAAGCAATATGTCTCTGTGTTTACTTGGTTGGGTCTGAGTGTCTGTGGGACTGGCGGGTGAGAGAGATTTGTCCTGACTGTGGGCCAGGCAGGAAAACTCTAGCAACAGGTTTCTCTGTGTAGCTTCGCGCCTTTTCCTGGAACTCACTCTGTAGACCAGGCTGGGCCTGCTTTCTTATACAACTCAGGACCACTTGCATAGGCACGGCATCACAGCCTCCATGGGGTGGGTCCACCCATGTTAATCATTAATCAAGAAAATGCTCCCAAAGGCTTGCCCACAGGCCAATCTGGTGAAGGCATTTTCTCAATTGTGGTTCCCTCTTCCTAAATGATCAGCCTGTGTCAAGTTGACATAACACAACCCACATGAGAGGTCTGTGGATCTTGGGCCCTTGAAGAGTCCATCGGTTCAGCCCTGCCTATACCACTGTGCTCTCTGCTGGGTCCTTGAGCAACATGCTCTGCTGACTTCCTATTGGAAGCCAGTGTGCCAGTGCCCACTGCCAAGGTCAGTGAGACCATGACTCAGCAGACCCCTAATACATCACAGAATGCATCCCTATCCCCACCAGCTCAGGCACATTTGGCTGTGAGGTGTTTGGACTAGAGCTAGGCTGTGTCCAGGTGACAAGTCTCAAGCGCCTCAGCAGACGCAGCTTCTGCCTTGCACACAGACTGTCCGGCCAGTGCTGGCCGAAGTGAGGCTGATCCAGGACTGTGTGCAGGACGCTGGAAAGGTGGACAAATCAAAGGAAAACCCTGGAGGGGAACCCCTCTCTGCTCTCTGCACTGCTTCCAGAGGGGCTCAAGGTGGCTAGGAAATCTAAGGTGGCCTTGGCCCTGTGTCTAAGAGGACGGAGGCTCCACCATCAGGAAATGTGTAGTCAGAACTTGAGGCCCTGGTAGTTCCCAGGCACAGGCTTGACCTTGAGGTCTGAGCTTCACTGGTGGTTTCCAGGTCCTCCTTGGTGTCTCCTGGTTTAAATTCTCTTGGGCTTTAACTCAACTTGGGGGAACATGTTCAGCTGTGCTCTTTTGCTCCTGAGGAAGGTCTGGTCAATCCCACTCTAGCACATGGCACATCCTAGGCTGGTGGTGACCTGTCTGTTATGAGACTCCAGGTCACAGACCTCTGATAAGCATCCATAAGTTTCTCCACTGAACTTGGTAAACATTCTGCCTCTGCCCCCCACAGGAAGATTTCATACAAAATCGTCAGTCTGGGGAGTTCCCGGTGCCTTCCTTGAAGAGTTCAATGTAACATACCGAGCAGAGGGGATGTTGGCTGCTGGGACAACTGAGATGTACACAGTCCCCAGTCCCCATGTCTGGCTGGTTAGAAAAGCCACCCAGAGCTCCGGTTCCAGTTTCTGCTCCAGGCCTGGAAGACTTGGATTGAGGAGAGCTGAGGAAAGCTGGAGTAGGGGGCGGGGTCTGAGTTTTCTTCCTCTTCCCATCCTTTCTTTTGGTGAGACAGGGTCTCACATAATCTAGACTGGCCTTGAATTTGCTACATAGCAAAGGATGGCCTTGAATGTGCTATGTAGCCAGGAAGAGCCTTGAAATGATGACCTTCCTATCTCTCCCAAGTGCTGGGGTTACAACTGTACTGCCTGCCATACCTGTTTGTTTGTGGTGCTGGGCATTGATCTCAGAACTTCTTGCATGCTAGCAAGCACTATCAAATGAGCTTCCGATCTCTGATGGAAATTGCCTTTCCTGTAGTCAAGGACGGTCCCATGGACATGTTCCCTGAATGATGCCTTGTCTTTGGACACCTGGTGGTCACTCAGCCACTGGACAGTTCTCCTAAGTTCCCCTGTTCCTTCTCAGCTTGCTTGAGACCTTGGTCGGAATGCTGCAAAGATGTGTACATCCTACAAGCCAAGTGTTCTCTAACCTGACATTGGCCAGGGCTGCTTTCTCTGCAGTCAGCTCCACCACTCACCGCAGGGCAGGCAGAGATGTTGGTCTGATCTGACAGTGGTAGTCTGAATGCAATTGGCCCTCATAAGCTCATAGGGAGTGGCACTATTAGGAGGTGTGGCTTTGTTGGAGGAAGTGTATCACTGTGGGAGTGTGCTTTGAGGTCTCCTATGCTCAAGCTGTGCCCAGTGTCACAGTTTGCTTCCTGTTGCCTGCAGATCAAGATGCAGAACTCTCAGCTCCTTCTCCAGCACCATGTCTTCCTGCATGCTACCATGTCCTGTCATGATGATAATAGACTAAACCTTTGAAACTCTAAGCCGGCTGGGGCTCCAATGAAGTGTTTTCCTTTATAAGAGTTGCCATGGTCATGGTGTCTCTTCACAGCAATAGAAACCCTAACTAAGACAATGATCCACTGGCTTTGACTCTGCCCTATCACACTTCCAGCTCCCTCTTGATTCTCATACTAATTTTTTTTTTTCCGAGACAGGGTTTTTCTGTGAAGTGGTCCTGGCTGTCCTGGAACTCACTGTGTAGACCAGGCTGGCCTCAAACTCACTGAGGTCTGCCTGCCTCTGCCTCCCAAGTGCTAGGATTAAAGGCGTGTGCCACCACCACCCGGCTTCATACAAATGTTGAGTAAGGTTTTAGGGTTGTACATTTGGCTATAGGAGCTAAGACTCTTTTATAATCTTTAATAATTGATATTCTTAAAAATATGTTGAAAAACGTGTTATTTTGGAATCAAAACACTGTGGCAATATGGAGGGTGAGAAGTTTTCCTTCATGATGAATTTTTAAAAAAAAATTTATGTACCACATGTGTGCCTGGTGCCTAGAGAGGCCAGGAGAAGGCATCAGATACCCTGGAACTGAAGTTATAGATGGTTGTGAGCTATTATGTGGGTGCTGAGATTAGAACACAGGTCTTCTGGAAGAGCAGCCAGTGCTCGTAAATGCTGAGCCACTTCTCCAGCTCCCCACATTTATTTATTTCAACCAAGCTTCTTTAGGACATTTCCTCTGATCTAAGGACTAAGTCCACAGTCCTGCTTAGCTTCTGAGATCTGGTATGCGGGGATGGAAGACCACAGATACTTCTTAAAGTTCCTACTCTCCTAGAAGACATTCAAGGAAAAATGGTCTTCTGGGTAACGTACATCCAATTGCCTTCTGTACCCAGTTAGTCAAAAGCTTGCTCTAGCACATCGTTCTTTTTTGTGGCTAAACCAGCAACTCAAAACAAAGCTGAAAGGGAACCGGGGAAGAGACGGAGTCTTGTGGGCTAACCTTGGAAAGAACTGTCCCTCTCCAAGCTTACCCTAGGGCAGCACTTTCCTTCACAGATTCATCACTACCCCAGACCTAGACTTGGGTAAAGGGAGGCTAGCATGTGACTTGGGTGTGGGGGAGCCCACCCCTAGCTTTGTGTGAGTGAGAAGGCAAATCTGGAGCCGAAGACAGAGCCTGCAACAGGCTGTTTCCCGTGACATGGCTTCTGGAAAACATGCCAAGATTTGTTACTGGTACCTTGGTCCTGTCTGGTAATGAGTTATTTGTGGAACTGCAAATGTGACAGGTGTCATTTGGAGGTGTGTGACAAAATATGGATAGTCCCAAGAGAACCAAAAGTGTTAGAATCAGCAGTGACTCACTACTTTATTTATTTAGTGTACTGCAGAGGTGCACACATGTGTGGCATGTACATGTATATGTGTGCACATGAAGACCAGAGAACACCCTGCACTGTGATTCCTCAAGGGCTATGCACAGACTCTATTTGAGACAGACTCTCTCAGTGGCCTGGGGCTCTGTTAGGTCAGGCTGGATGGCCAGCAACCCCATGGATCTGCCTGTGTCTCTCTCTGTGAAATTATAAACACAAACTATTGCAGCTGGCTTTTTTTTGAATGTGGAATTTAGGAACTGAACTCACTTTACCAACTGAGCTATTTTCCCAGCTCGCATCATCTACTTAAAAATAATCACATTTACTTGTGTGTATGTGCACACGTACATGTGTGCCACGGTGCTTGTGTGAAGGGCAGAGGATAACTTCAGGAACTGTTGATCCACCACGTAAGGCTAGTCCCAGGGATCCAACTTAGGTCATCGGGCTTAGGGGCAAGTGCCGTCGCCCACTGGCCATCTTGCCAGCCCATTCCCATGGTCTCCTTTTGCAATGGCGGACATCCAGGCTCTGAGAGGTGAAGCCTCAGCCCAGAGCCCATGCCGATTCTGCAACCACTTAGGTCTTCAGGTGCAGGTGCAGCTCTCCTGTGCCAGCAAAGCGTTCACACACAGATGTTACAACTACTGTCAGTCCAAACGACAAAAGGAAGGAGGCCCGTCAGAGAATTATGCATTTATAGAGACTGGCAAAGCTTTGCAACAAGAAAACATAAGCTATATTAAGTTATATGCAAAGAGCCAGGGGGAGTTTTTTAAAGGCTAAGTGAAGAGGGCACCATAAGTAATCTTGTACCAGTATCCTGGCTATAAGGGTCACTACCAAGTGTGGCAGCAATCCAAGCTGAGCCAGGCAGTGGCTGGGCAGAAGTCTGCAGGAGCATGCTCTGTGCAAGGTTGTGGGAGCCTTGTGCCAGGCTGTGGCTCTGGCTGTGTCTTTTGTGGTCATAAATGTGTGACACAGATCTCCTTCAGATGTGTTCTTAGAGGGAGACTGGATGCCGACCTGGGACTAGAAAAGTCAGCGTAACCTTGATTTCCCTGAGATATCTGTTTACAACAGTGTTGGGTGGGCACTGGCCACAGCACAGCCAGTTGCTTAGTTCAGCCAGGTATCTCAAAGGCACAAAGCAACAGAGCTGTGTTGTGGGTGAACTTGGAACTAACTCTGCTGAGTGGGGTGTGAGATCAAGGGAGGTCAAGTGGCCACCAGGCCTCCGACTGAGTGGGAAACGTCATGGTAGTGCTCCCTCACTGCACTGAGGATGGTGCTCCATCTCTAGCCTCTCTGGGAATTCCTAGTTTGGAACAGCCACATGGTCACTGTTTTAGTTGCTGGGGTGACTCCCCAGGAACTCCCTTACTTCCTTTCCTCCCTCCTTTTGATGGTGCACGTGTGTGTGATAGTCTCTCATGTAGTCCATGTATACAAAGATGACCTCAGCCGGGCGGTGGTGGCGCAGGCCTTTAATCCCAGCACTTGGGAGGCAGAGCCAGGCGGATCTTTGTGAGTTCGAGGCCAGCCTGGTCTACAGAGTGAGATCCAGGAAAGGCGCAAAGCTACACAGAGAAACCCTGTCTCGAAAAACAAAAACAAACAAACAAGATGACCTCTACCTCCCCAGTGGTGGGGTGACAACTACGAATCACCGCACCTGGCTTTGTGCATTGCTGGGGACTGCACCCAGGACTTTGTGTAGACCAGGCAATCATCTACCAACTGAACCATATCCCCCAGCCCAAAGAAGTGGTTCTTAATACTGCTCAGTCCTTGGACCCTCTGAACTGTAACGAGTCACACACGAACCCTAGCACACACATTCCTTGCTTGTTCTGTTTCTGAAATAACTTCAGGGTATTTCCAACCCCAAAGCTTGGCTTCTAGGATGTGTGTGCCAAGGGGGTCACCAAACATGCCCATGGGTTCTTTCCTATAAGCAGTGTGACTCCCACTGTGCCAGCTGCTAGTGGGCGCTGTGCCCACTCGCCTGAAACCTCAGAGGGACCTTGTTATTCTTCTCTTCACTGTGACAGCATCCCTGGTGGAAGCAATTTTAGAAAGGAGAGGCTTATTTTTGGCTCACAGTTTCAGGGGGATGTTCGCCCACCATGGCGGGAAGACACCATGGCTGGGCACTATCCATGGTGGTGGAGCTTGTGGCAAGACTTGTTCATATTTTTGGTTAATTACAAAGCAGAACACTTGGGCCAGAAGACCCGCAGGCCAGCCTTGAGTTGGTCATGTCAATCAGCTGGGCTCTGTGTCCTAAAGGTTCCAAAATCTTCCCAAACTACACCTCCAGCTATGGACCCACTGTTCAGACCACAGGAGCCGTTCAAACAGTAACAGACTCTTGCCAGGAGAGTAGGGGAGGAGTCAACAGAAAACCAGAGTGATATCTGCCTGGGACCTGCCACCAGACGTTCCTAGAGCATGCCAAGCACGTCCTTTAAAATCGGAAATTACATCTTGTGCTGCTTCTGTGCTTTTGGTCACCCAGCTATTTGAATCGATTCAGAACCAGTGATGGTAGCTCTTTCCCACTACAGACCACATGTAAGTGCGGCTTCCCAAGCTGCCCCTGCCTCTCTTTTTAAAAGCTTATTTTTATTTTATATGAGTGTCTTACCTGCATGTGTGTCTGTGTATCATGAGTGCAGTGCCAGTGGAGGCCAGAGGAGACTGTTCAATCAACTGGAACTGGAGTTACGGACAGTTAGGAGTGGTCATGTGGGTGCTGGGAACCAAACCTGGGTCCTCCACAAGAGTGGCAACTGTTCTTAACTGCTGAGCCACCTCTCCAGTTCCCTGAACTATCTCTCGATGGTTCTATTTTGTTCCTCTTCCTGGCAGGTAGCTTTACCCTAAAGGCACAGCTTTGGACCTCCCCACCCTCCAGGTTCTGGGCTCAGAGCAGGTGAGAGGGGATAGATAGTCCCAGGTGGACTTTGACTACTGTCCCTCCCGAGGTATAGCCTAGTTTTCCAGATGTGCAGCAGCCCGAGGAAACCAGAACACTCTTCCATGTGGCGGAGGATATGGGGTCTAGACCACAGTGCTTAAAGCCTTTCTTGGTTTAAGGGCCATGCTCGGAAAGCAGGAGAAAGCTAGGGCTGGCACTAGGGAGGTTGTGCTTAATGCCCTCTTGCCTGGCTCCTCTGTGGTGTACTCTCCCTGGGCAACGGCTGGTGGCCAGTATGGGTATTCCCTTCCAGGAGGCTGGCCACAGCCAGCTGCCATGGGACTCTGACCAGGGCTCTCCTGGAGCTCTGTTGACCTGATACATCATCTGACACAGCCTGCCAGGCCCTGGGGCTGTGAGGTGCCAGTGTGGTGGCTAGGGAGGCTGGGCAGGTGTCCAGGCAACTTCTGCCCAGAGCCATCCTGAGCACTCAGCTGCTCCTCTTCTTCCCAGAATGAAAGGGATTGTGAGTACCGGCCACTGGCTTCAGTGATCAGTGGGTGATGGTCTCCCCGGAGAGGCAGGGAAGGAAGGACCATTCCCCTGGGAGGGGATGGAGGATCTCGTGGTGGGGGACATGGGTACTGCCTTTGCATGATGGCCCAGATCTCAACCCTAGCACTGACTGTGGCCTCTCAATGCAGCAGCAATGTGGGAGTTCAAAGCCATAAAAGAAGATGATGGCAGCCTGCTGGATCTTTTCCTAGTGTTTTAAAAAGAGAGCTAACATCTGAACTGGAAAAAACCCAGACAGGGACCCTGTTTCCAGGCATCCCTGGGTTCCTGGTGCTTCCAGTGCCTGATGACCACCACTGTTAGGTCGTGTTTCACTGGGGGGGGGGGGGGGAGTACTTGTCCTTGATGTGCAAGCCTCAACAGTGGCAGTCTCCTGTTCCCTTCCATATTCTTCATCCACCTGACACACTGCATCAATGACCCAGCTCTCCTTTCTGCACACTGTTACACCTAGTTCAAACCTTGCTTAACCTTGCTGCCTGATGAGGCTGGTCCTGACAAGGTCACTGAGCACAGTTCACCAGAGGGAAGCGGCCATGCAAAAGCTACGGGGCTGGGGCGGGTCTCTTCCTGCCTGTGGCCTCCACCACTTTTCTCTCTGGATTTCTAGAATCAGAACACTGTGCTGAGAGGAATTAGACTTTCTAATGATCTTGATCCACTCCTTCACTTCTGTCTCTATCATTGCTCTGTGCAACTTTTCCAAAGCCCCCTCTGCTTTCTAGGACATTCTTCTTCCATCCGTCTACACTGCACATTCCAACATCATAAAATTATAGTGTGCTGGGGTGCTACTATTTCTGTGCTGGACGTGAAGTCCAGGCCCCAGTGTATTCTAGGCAACTGCTAAACCACTGAGCTACATCCTTCGTTTTACTGGGGCAGGGTCTCACTATGTAGCTCAGGCTTCAGGGTGCCGACATTGCAGGTGATTGATTACTCATGTATCTTCTTTCCTCCACTGAGCACGAATGGTGTGAGTCTCACTTATCACCCTACCTCCCACATAGCACACTCTTTGCACACAGTTTCCACTCAAGAAATACTGGCAGCTCTTAAATGGGGCGCCTTTGTTTAACAAGTTTACCAAGAGGCACAGCTCACGGAAGAACAAATGGATAAACTATACTTTATCAGAATTTAAGACATAAACACAACAACTGAAGCAGACTGATGGCATGGAGAAGACATTTGCAGATTCCATGTGTGATAAAGGCTTGTATCCACACTACATACAGAACTATCGGGGCTGGAGAGGTGGCTCCAGAGATAAGAGAGCTTGCTGCCCACGCATGAACACCTACACTACGGAGGCTGCAGTGGGATGAGAGATAGGCCACTACTTGAGCTCCTCGGAGGCTAGGCCCCCAGTCTCATCTGTGGTCCCTGAGTAACACAACGTTCCCCATCACCCGGTGTCTTTGTTAGAGTGACCCCCACATGGCTGAGGACAAGTCAGTAAGAGCTGGCTGGTTCATGCAACAGCCCACAACACACTCTTGACCGGGGCAGCTTGCTGCATGGGGGCTGCAGCAGGGCTAGTGGAGAGGGCTCTGGAGGGACCTGCTGCTGGGAGGCCCTAACTGTCAGGGAGATGCTATCTAGCCAATGGTACTTCGCCATAGCCAAAATCCAGATAGTCTAGCACAGAGAATGAGCTGATTGTAAAAAATTAAAAGTTTTAAATGTCTAATTGTGTGAGAGGCAGCTCAGCAGTTGAGCACACACTGCTCATGCAGAGAACCCAAGTTCTGTTCCTAGTGCCCACTTCAGATGCCTCACAACTGCCTGTAACTCCAGCTCCAGGGGATCCAACACTTTTGGCCTCTCAGGTTTCTTTGTGTTTATGTTTTAAATTATGACAAATATAGTTTATTCATTTGTTCTTTCATGAGCCACGCCTCTTGGTAACCTTGTTAAACAAAGGTGTCCCACAGATCGGACTCACATGTGCACACACACACACACCTAAAATTAAAAACAAAATACATCTAAAACATTTACACAATGTTTACCATTCTAAACCACACACACATGCATATACACACCTAATTTAAAAAACAGATCTAAAACATTCATACAATGTATGATTTATCATTTCAAAGTACGCATCGCAGTGGTATATCACATTCCCACTGTGTGGCCGTCCATCCCCTGAGCCCTTCATTTTCCCAGGTATAAGCCCTACTACACTCATTAGTTCTTTCATGACTCACTTATTTTACTTAGTCTGCCAAGGTTTGCTCATGCTGTCTCACCATGTGTCAAAATCCCCGCTCTGTTTCAGGTTGAGGAACACACAACTACCATGAGGGTTTCTGAAAACTCCCGCCTGCCAGGTGGTGGTGCATGCCTTTAATCCCAGCACTTGGGAGGCAGAGGCAGGCGGATCTCTGTGAGTTCGAGGCCAGCCTGGTCTACAGAGTGAATTTCAAGGATAGCCAGGGCTACTGTGAGAAACTTGGTCTAAAAAACAAAACAAAAACAAAAACAAAAAACCTCCCTCCTGACCCTGCCCTCCCAGTCACACCAACCTGGTCTATACACTTCCATGGCCTCAGGCCAAAGGCCCAGCACAAGGAGCAAGCTCCTGAGTGTCTTGCTGGGGTGACCCCAATCCCTCTTGGTCAGGACCTGTCTTTGCCTGTGCGAATGCTGGTCTTATCTTCCAGGGGTCTGAGTGTGCAGGTGCCCAGCCCTGGTCACAGAACTGGGTATGGTCAGCAGGCCCAGGGCAACACCAGACTTTCTTGTCCTTCCACAGCCAAGTTTCCGAGGTGCTATTTGAGAAGCCCTGCCAAGGGTAATGTGACATTTACATGACACCAGGTGGGGCTGCCACGGTGACATAACAGAAGGAGGGGGGTGTGTCTCTGGGCATGGAGCCCACAGCCTGGCACAGTCTGGTGACTCCATGTTGTGTAAATTCAAGCACTAGTCACCTGCTCCTCCAAGTCACAGTTGAAACCTGCGCCCTCTGATATGACAACAACATTATGATGTCTGTCACCTCTACCCGGGAACGCTTCTGCCTTCCTTCCTAGTTCTGTCCCAAGCGGAGCCCACTTGATGGAGTACTGTGAGCTTCCTTGTTGGACACTGTGCCAGGGGCCTGAGTGCACAGGCAGGAGGCACAGTCCTTTGCCCTCAAGGGCTTTAGCGCTCAGTTCACACTCTCTCACTGGCTAAGGCTGCTTGCTCACTTCCAGTCCGTTTTCGTCTGACCATCAGTGAAACGGACCAGTCAAACCTGACCTCCGCGCTGGGGCGCCTCCACTGGAAGGCAAGCAGCTTCACCCCTCCAAAGTATGCACAGGGGTGGCTCTTGGCAGACACTAGAAAGCCCATTGCTGGTTTGGTTCTTAGATGAGGAAGTGGCCATCTCTGCAGATCTTAGAATTAGGCCCTCTTGGGGCTTTTCATTCCCTGAAGATGAGTGGAAACCATGAGTATTACTTCCAGAGGATGGCCAGCCTCCTCAGAATGACTGGCATAGGCAAAACAGTCTGGGGTTGACTGAGGCAGGAGGCAGGCCCCACTCTGTCTATATAATGTCAGCTTTTCACGGCTTTCTACCCACAGGGCCCGGGTTTCCTATTTGAGTTGCCCAGCATGTCCATGATGGCCCTGGGGTTGGTGGCCCATAGGAGCCTCCTCTCCCACCCTGTCACAGATGCCCAGGGCTGATAGCCTCTGTTCCTGTTCACCCAGTTCCTTTCCCTCGTTCCCTTGAATGTGTGGACTGTGACGGACAGGAAGCAGCTGAGGTGACTGTGTTTAGGGGATCATCACTCCTTTGCCTGCTCACGATTGCTGTGCAGTGTCTGCAGCCGCAGCTCCCACAGCCCTCTGAGGAGGGTGCAGGTTCCCTAGCCAAGCCCAGGAACAGTGCCTGTTCTGGTGGCCTGGAGCAGGGGAGGGTAGGGTAGGGTAGGGGAGGGGCCTTGGGGAAGCAAGACCAGGCCTTCTCTGCAAGCCCAGGCCTACCACATCACTCACCCCTGAACACCTCCAGTCCTCTGAGTCAGGACCCCTTTCCCTGGCCAAAGTGTCCCCCAGCTAAGAAGAGACTGTCCTCCATAATCATGAAAGGTGTTAAGAAGTCACCCCTCAGCTCCCTCTCCTCCTGTCATACCACACTTCCGGAAACAGCGTCACGCATTTCAAAGCCAGGCTGGGAAGGTAGTTTGTACATCAGGGGAGCAACAAAAGGTGAGCCCCAGGACTGGGCTCTGGCAGGGTCATCAGGCTGGTGCTCAGTCTGGCTTACCGTGGGGAGTCAGATCTTCAAAGCACAGGTGAGGAGATCTCTTACTCACAGCCACCTGCAGACTCAGTTTCTCTTTCCTTGCTCAGTGGCCCCAACTTTTTCATGGGAGAGATGGAGAAATGGAACCAGGGAGGGGCAGGTACCACAGCCTCTGGCTGATTGTCAAGTCAGTCAGACAGGACGGGGTGGGGGCTGAAGCCTGTTGTGGGGGTAAAGAGGGAGCTCCCTTGAGGAAGGATACAGAACCAAGCCTGGCCAAATGGGCAGTAACCTGGAGGACCTTCGAGTGGAACATGCCAGGATGGGGGAGGGGTGGAGCAGTGAGACTAAAGAATACACAGCTGTCTGTGGGGGTCCGGGATAGGGGAGGGAGGGGGTGGGAGCCAACGTACACTTGGGAACATTGGCACTGTCCATCTGGACGGAGTGCAAGGGACCTGGCCCAGGGGCCCCGGGAAGAGGCAGCTGCAGTCAGCTGAGTCTTCAGGGAGGAAGGACAGGAAGGTCAGGGGAATGGACAGCGGATCGGTAACGATGCTGTCATTATGGGTTTTCCCGATGACAGTGTGATAGCTGTCTGATATGGACAGGGAACTAGGGTATAACTCAAGAAGGGGACAGGAGGTGTTGGGAGCAGCCTCCTGATGGAATGGAACATCAGAGCCCAGGCCATGCCACAGAGAGGGAGATGGCCTTCACCCTGCCTTCTCACACCACTGAGTCAGTGGTTCAGGGTTACCAGATGGAGAAGAATGGGCCAATGGTCAAGGCAAATGAGCCTTGAGACATGGGTTTGGGGGCCTCTTGCTATGGGTGAGAGCAGAGGAATGCAGAGGAACCCAGCCCGGGTTCAGAGAGGGTCCCTGCCTCCCTGAGGCCCTGCAGTCAGATCCCTCACACTGTAATACAAATGACAGAGGAGCTTAAGCACTCAGCAGGAGCCTTAAGTGAGAGCTTGGGAAATAAATACCCCCACTAGTGGCAGAACTTTCCAGAAACTTTGGGGAGTGGCCCTTGAGGACTGAGTACCCTCTGAGGACTGGGGCCACTTCTTCTTCTCTGGCCTGTAGTCCCTGCTCTGCCAAGGAGAGTTTCCCTCACCTGGAGAAGCTGCCCTGTATGGTGACAGGAGAGGCTACAAAAACTGTGAGGTAAGTTATGCTGAGGACAGGGTTACTGGGACTCTTTCTGGGCAGGGGCCTAACACAGAACCCACTGAGACCCCACAAGGGATACCTTCTTCCCGGGGTGAGGCTGCTGTGGGAGAAGACCTCAAGGACATGCCAACCGTGGGCCTGAGGCCTTCATGGTCATGTTCTGGTCTCAGCCCCCACTGGAAAAGACAGTCAAGACCTGGTGGTAGGGTTGAGATGGAATGCCCCCCTCTGGCTGCCTGCAATCTTCTAGGGCAGGTGTAGGGGTGGCGTCCTCCCTGCTGGGTGTGTTCAGCTTTGAATAAGAAGTGGTAGAGTCCTTTTGCTTTGCAATGTATTAATTAACCAATGGTGGCAGTACCAGTAGGCACCCAAAGTACAGGTAGGTATCTGGGGCAGGATGCTCCACAGTTCCTATCCGTGGGATAAAGGCATGGAGCCAAGGAGGCAGCCACGGATGCCTGGGGTTGCTAGGACATGATACCAGGAAGTGAAGGAGCCTGCCACATCACAGTCTTCAGACAACAAATGGACGTGAGGTGAGAGAAGAAGGCTGATATCCCGTAGACTACGAGCTAGAGAGAGGGGCTGGGGCTTGGAGGAGACTGGTCTTTAAGAAGGATTAGGACAAATTAGAGGAAGACAGGGGCAGACAAGCCAGAGGTGGTGGAGGGCAGTGGCTTGATCCATAGTCATACATGAGTCCCTGTCCCAAACTACAGAAACGAGAAGCCTCCACAGGAGACTTGGAGATCTGCCGCGACTTTCCTCAGACAAGATGAATGAAATAGTTCTACAGGGCTCTCGCAGCGCAGTTCTGAGAAATGAGGTTTTTATCCTCAACCTTAGTAGGAAACAAGTCTTTGAATATGTCACTGTGACCGGTGCTTTCTTCCCCTGCACAGACAAGGTGAGGCGACTCTTGGCAGCTCCCTCTCCAGTCTGCAGGACTGTCAGTTGAATAAACTGGAAAGGGCTGTGCTAATAAGCTGAGTTCTGCTCAGGGCGCTAGGAGAGTGAGTGAAACAGAAAGGTCATGTCTGGTGGACTCAGAGTCTTAGAGTTTGACGACCAGCAAGCCTGGTTCTTGCTGTCAATGCCTAGGCTGGCTCAGCCTGCAGAGTCCCCGGGTATCTTTTCACAAGTGTCCCTGGTGACTCAGGCACTGCACTGTGCTGCAAGCCGCAGGAAAACGTAATGGAATTCAGCTACTATCACAAAAGCTACTACTTGGAAAAGTCAAGGACTTCTCCAAAGGTCAGGCCATGGCTTAAGAAGTGGGCTAGCAGCCGGGCGGTGGTGGCGCACGCCTTTAATCCCAGCACTCGGGAGGCAGAGCCAGGTGGATCTCTGTGAGTTCAAGGCCAGCCTGGTCTACAAAGTGAGTTCCAGGAAAGGCACAAAACTACAGAGAAACCCTGTCTCGAAAAACCAAACCAAAACAAAAAAAAAACAACAACAACAACAAAAAAGAAGTAGGCTAGCATTTAGTAAGGATCAGGTTTCTGAACCCGGTCCCATAGGTCCAGATCCAGCAGCTGGGTAGACATCCTAGAATTGGTCTTTTCTAATAAGTTGGGGATTTTGTTTGTTTGTTTTTGTTTTTTAAGACAGAGTTTCTCTGTGTGTATTTCTGGCTGTCCTGGAACTTGCTCTGTTGATCAGGCTGGCCTTGAACTCAGACATCTGCCTGCTTCTGCCTCCCAGGTGCTGGGATTAAAGGCGTGAGCCACTACCACCTGTCTAATAAATTTTCAGGTGACGCCAAGACTGCTGGTCTGAGATTCACACTGAGGGCCACCTGCTCCAAGAGGTCATCTGAGTTCCTGGTAAAGACTGGAAACTTCTCAGCCACACGTCCTGGGCTCTCAGAGCAACCTGTTGGGAGTATCCAGACTATAGATAATTTCTGCTCCCACACCCCTTATCCTTACCCAGGGAGAGGCTAGGATCCATGGAGAGCCCACGGGGCTGCCTGAGGACCCAAAGAGTCACAGAACATGCCCTGAGGGCAGGGCACAAGTCATGATAGTAGCCTTCATATGCCACTGGGGTTACATAGGCACAGAGCAAGGCCCATGGTCACCCCCTCCTCAGGATCTTTGGCTCAGGGCAGTGCACTGCAGCAAGCCCATGGCCCTGGCCAGAGTCCCGGGGTCCTGTAGGGTGGCTCCGAACATAAATGCTGCAATCTCCCAGATTCTTCCTCTTCCATGCTGCTTTGTTTCAAGAGCTCTGGGATCTGACACGGCTGTATCATCTGTGCTCCTGGTGCTCAGTAGCTGCATGTGACCTGATACCACCATACTGCACAGCGTCATAACGGAACACTCCTCTGCACACTTCCATCAGACAGTGCTCCCTAACGTGACTTTGTAAGAAGCCACAAGTAACGAGCAGGTTTTCAGACAAGGTCACAGTGTCAGCCCAACTGCATCCCCAGTCTCTTTTTTCTGTGTCTCTTTTTTCTCAGCCAGAGGTCTTGGGCATCTTCCTCAACTGTTCTCCACTTTATTTTTTGAGACAGGGTCTCTCTCTCTCTCTCTCTCTCTCTCTCTCTCTCTCTCTCTCTCTCTCTCTCTCTCTCTCGGAACTGATTCAGCTAGGTTGGCTAGACAGAAAACCTTAGGAACCTACAGACCTTCCTGCTCGAAGATTACTGGTACACACCATTATGCCTGGCTTCTTGAAGTTGGTGTTGGGGTTTAAAATCGCATCCTCATATGCTGTACCAACTGAGCCACCTCCCAAGCCCCTCGTTTTACATCCTTCACATCCTTGGTTCTAGTTCTTCAAAATGCACAGGGGACCTTCCATGTCAAAGAGAAATGGAAACCAAAAAAAAGGCATTTACTGACTCTTCTCCTCAACATGAAAAGCAGACTAGGCCACGCGGCACATCATTTTCATCAGTATCGACAGGAGGTGAGCTGGGGGCTGGGTCCACACTGAGTCCAAGAACCCGATCCGTAAGACAAGTCCCCTCCTGCAGCCATGCCAGGCGGCTCCCGTCTGCTCCTCTTATCTTTTGTGGATGCTCATCTTCTCTCCCCATCTGCCAGGAAGCCTGTGACAGCATTGCTACAGCCACACTAAGCTCAGGCACATATGGCTTTGAAGCTTAATACTCATTCAATAATTCATTCCTAGGGATGAAGCATTCATCCACAGGCCCGAGAACCCCAAGTTTAAGTGATCGGGAGAAAGCCCCATGTCAAATGATTAGATAACGGGACCTTATCATGGCAACGTCAGAGCGAAGTCCTGGGGTGCACAGCCTGCAAAGGTAGCAATATGCTCCGAGAGTGGGGTGGAACAAGGAGGAAGTGGAAGTCCACAGGATCACACATCCTGAGTGAACGCAGGTGTTCTCTCATGCCGGAATGGGACAAGCCTGCCTCCTTCCGAGACACCAAAGGAGCAAAGGGTTGTAAGCTTGTAAGCATCTGTGGAATAAAGTGAAGTGTCCAACCTTCCAATGGCCGTCCTGTCTGGAGGCATCCTCACACAGACTGTCTCTGCACCTCCCCAGGGGCCATTCCCTCTCTTTAGCCAAGTTCCTTAACATGCACACAACCTGCTGCCTCCCTCCCAGCCTCAGATTGTCCGTGGCTGAATGGTCTCATCTGTTTCCTGCACCATTCTGCATTCTGGGGCCCGCTCATCCATGAGTGTCAAGCAGTGGAGGAAAGAGAAGTGGACCCCTGCCATGTGCACAGTGCTTGTGGAGAGGCTGAGGCTGCTCTGAGCAAGAAAATCGGCTCCCAGGGCCCCCGGCTGCTTCTCCACGTGTCTCTAACTTACTCTACCATGGCTGCTTCTCCACGTGTCCGTAACATACTCTACCATGGCTGCTGCTTCTCCACGTGTCTGTAACTTACTCTACCAATGGGCGAATGAGCTGTTGCCCCGGCTCCCCTCTGGGGCCTTCTGTCCAGAGCACAGCAACTGTCTCTCTTTGCTGCGGCTGGAGGATTGATGACTGCTGACATCCCTTGGTTGTTCACTAATTAAAGGAACCCAAGAACCTCCTTTCTTTCCTGCTGTACTTAAAGAACTTTCTGGTTCTGTAGTAAAGCACTTGCTATGCCCGTGTGAGGACCAGAGTTTGGATCATCAGAACCCACAGAAATGCCAGCAGGAAGGCCAGGAGAGGGGATTCCCAGCAAAACTAGCCATATCAGTGAGCTCTGAGTTTTTGAATGAGGTGGAAAAGCCAATGGTGCAGGATTCCTGAAGCCAATCTCAGGTCTCTCATGCATTTGCATACATGTGCACATGCACTCATGTGTGCCTTCACACACACACACACACACACACAGAACATGTATGTATACAACACATATACACCCAACAACACATATAAACACATGAAAATGGAACAAGAAAAAAAATGTTTCATGAGAGAATAATAATACAGTAAAGTCTTCAAGCCACAATGGAACAAGTAAACAGAAGTGTTCCAACTGGGAGCATCCCCGGAGAAGCACACAGCTGCCTCCTCTGGGTGTCCTGCCTGCTAAGACAAGCACTCGACTCCAATGTAATGTGTGCTGTGCTTACATCTGTCCTTCTAGGCAAGGAACCACGTGCTTTTTAACATCAGTGCTCTCTGGCTCAGAGGCTGAAAACCAGTTCCTCCCCTCCCATCCCCTCAGAACATCCGTCCTGTGAATTTACCGCCACATGTTTATTGCTTCTATTGCTGATGGGTGTCTGGGTAGTTTCTTCTTTGGACTACTAGGAATAATGCTGGAACATTCTGTATATGTACGTGCCAAAATTTCTGTTTGTGTTTTTGATGTATTTAGTCAACACAAAAGATATTACAGGAACAGGAGAGGGGAAAGTCTAGCTGGGCATTTGTGGGAGACCTACGGTGTGTGGGGCCCACATAGCTAACATGACGCACCCCCACCTGTGAGGTAGGTGTTTAGGAACCTCTGTGCACCAGGATGCTCAGGACAGCACAGGATGAGGGAGGCTGGTAAGCAGATTTTGAATCCAAGTGAGACAACTTCAAATCAAAGTGAATGGAAGCAAGAGTCAAGGGCAGACGCTCGTGTGAAGATCCAGACAGAAACTGTACCCTCAGATGGTCACGCTCCACAGCCCTGCTCTGGCAGCCTCAGTCACAGAATGAAGAGCCCTGCTCTGAGTGAGGTTTCCCTGGTGTGTCAGATCCTATCTCCTGTAACCGACACCCCCAGAATCGTCAGCCAAACCGCACACACCTGTGATGACTGGCAGGCTGAGGAGAACTTTGCAACATTCTGATGAAAAGTCAACGGAATCAGGCTGAGCTTTCCCCTGCACAGAATGGAGGTGCTGGTGCCTGGAAACCACCTGGAGAGCTCAAGTGATTAAGGCCTGCTTAGGAAACCCCTCTGTTATCGGAGTTGGCTGGGCAGGAGTATCTGGCGTTCTTTGCATGCCAGTAAGAGATAAGCCTGCTTCCTTTTGAGGAACACCAAAGAACAAAGGGTTGTAAGCTTGTTTCTTCTGTGCGTCTGCATGTATGCGAGCACACGAGCACGCACGTGCACACACACGCACGCGCACACTCAGACATCTACGAGAACTGGAAGTTAATCCTGCTGGGAAAGTTGTCTGGAGAGCACTAACAGGTAGCAAGGATTATCCCTGTAGGGTAAACATACATCCACCTGTGCCCACAAACATCTGTCCAGCACTAAACAGACCTTTTGGAAAGCCAATCGTGACAGCCAGAGTGGAAGGGGTCTACGTGCCTTCTTCCTCATTCCAGGCCAGGAGCTGAGCTCAGCACATTTGCTCAAGAAGATGCAAAGTGAGTGCATGCATGTAAGATGGCTCGGGACTGCCTGTTTTATCCCTGGGGTGGGGGTGTCTGTCTGGGAGGGACTGTGGGAGGCTGGGATGACCCTACACTCATTCCTTCTGGCTGCTTGAGTACTAGGTGGCCTTGCAGGCCAGCTCTTGCCCGATCCCCCCCCCCCTTTTTTTTTTCTTTTTGGTTAAGGGATATGGATGTGGCTGTGCTCCTGTGAGCAGTGGAGACAACGGTAGGTAAGGGAGAATGGGACTTCTCAGAGTGAAAGCGATATGATAGGTGAGCACAGATACTTGTGCAAGGGTTCAGAAAGGCACCATTCTGCCTGTCTGGGCTCTGTCCGCTGCAAGCCTTCTAGAGAGCATCTTGGGTTTCAATGCATGTTGGGATCCCTGCTGTGCTCGGGTTCTGGGGTCCTGATCAGGGAGATGGACTGGGCTTTTCTCTCTGATCACACTTTGATAGGGGGTATCACACATTATGAAGGGGAGAAGATGAGGGGAGAACATGTGGTGGACCTGAACTGTGCATACACAGAAAGGGGAAAGGGAAGAAATGCCTCTTTGCTCTGAGCAGAAGGCCAGGGACTGACGCACGGCAGCACAACTCATCCTAGGGAAGAGCAGGGACTTGCCCTAGGCCACACAGCTGGTGTCCCAGCTTCCTGCAGCCCTGGAGTCTGGCTCAGCATCTTCCAGCCTCCTCCCTGAACTTGTCTCTCAAACATGGAAGGAGTGATGAAAGCAGGTCTCAAGTGAGGCTGCGGGGAAACCTGCTCGGTGCCAGGGCTCTGCGAGCTGGCTCCAGTCTTCCCCGGGGTTCAACCAGTCAGGTTCTCCAGGAGAAGTGATCATGAAAGGGTCCAAGCTCTCTCCACCAGGGGCAGGAACTCAGCATGGAGATGGAGTCCCAGGAGCCCCAGCTTCCTACTGTGGGCATGCAACAGCAATCACCTGGACCTGCTCTGCTTCCAGAAGATGCATGCTTGACAAGCAAATGATGGCTTTCATAGGCTCCAAACTGAGACCTTCCTTCTTCTCTCCTTAGAGGAGAGACTTGGGCCCACGTGGGCTGCCTTTGGGATGGACACGGGTGCAGTGATGGTGGTCCTAGCCAGAGCTCCATGCTGAAAGTCCTCTGGCAACTGTTTCCCCTTCTCAGCCCTGGCCCTGAGGTCACTCAGCTGGCTTGACAGGGAGTAAAGGGAACTGGGTACCGTAATACATGCTTTTAAGATGTCTAACCACGGGAAGGGAATTGTCTTTCTTTGGGTCTAGTCCCACACACCAGCCTCAAAGGGACCTTAGGCATCTGTAGCCTCAGGCTGCATGGATAGGAACGTCATTATTGGCAGCCTGGAGTCTCTCAGAGGGGCCTGAGGTCAGTCACACAGACAGGGCCTTTGCTGGGGTCATGTGACTAAGCCCAGTCCTCTGCTCTAACACTCTCATCCAACTCAGGGTGCAACTGTGTGGGTCAGACTGCCACTTTCTGCAAGAGGACTCAAGCCTGTGGTCTCTTCATTTGTCTCGAGCCAGAGGCCCAAGAAAGGTCATCCTTGTTTATCGCCACTATACAGTCATGGGCAGTGCTACTGGGTATCCGAAAATATGGTGCCACAGCTATAAGGGACATCCTTAGGAGCTTATTTTGTCCTCCACCTGCATTTCGGCTCCCCAAAGGCTCTCCAGCTCTGGCCAGCTGCTGCCTGGGCCCTTACCTTATGTCTTAGTATGCATCCCATAAGCAACACAGTTCTCTGCACTGAAGCATCCCATAAGCAACACAGTTCTCTGCACTGAAGCATGACCATCTGACGCCACCACCTAAGCCCAGTCATTTAGTGTCATGGAAGGAGTCACCATGACCCGGAGTGAGTTCACACTCTCCCTGCAGCGTCGGACAGGACATAGAAAGACCCAATCAAGACATGATCAAGACTCAAGTTAAACAGAGCAAGCTGGGGGGCTGGGCCATGGCGACCCGATCAAGACATGATCAAGACTCAAGTTAAACAGAGCAAGCTGGGGGGCTGGGCCATGGCTGGTCAGGGCTCAGAGCAGCTCTACTGCGGTACGGCCAAGTCCCTAAGGTGGCCATGGTGGCTGATGCAAGCACAGCCAGAGGCTGGCTTT
Source organism: Peromyscus californicus insignis (assembly GCF_007827085.1). NCBI lineage: Eukaryota > Metazoa > Chordata > Mammalia > Rodentia > Cricetidae > Peromyscus > Peromyscus californicus. Next base: position 61,550,281 of record NW_026294584.1, read on the forward strand.
GTTGTACAGATCAGGAAGGCTGACAGTGAATGGCTGGGTGCTCACTGGAAGCCCCCTGAGGCCCCAGAAGACAGGTGGGATGTGAGAGGGGACTGTGGAGAGTCACTGGAGACACCGCTGCACGAGCTGGCCTCCACTGTAAGTGGGCGAGGAAAGTAAGGAGCCTAGAGACTTGTCTGGGGCCGCTTGGGGCCGCTTGGGGCCACTTGGGGCCGCTTGGGGCCACTTGGGGCCGCCTGGCTGAGCAGGACACACACCGAGGGCTGTCTGCCTCCAAATCTCAAACTGCTTTCCCCTTCCAGTTCTCCATGGAGCCGGCTGCTGGTAAAGACAGATAATGAACAACTTTTTATTCTTACTGGCCTCAGAGCCCTAATTAATAAATGTAGAGTTTTCCGCCTTTGGCAAAACCTATCCAGTGAGACATTTATTGTCCCCTGAAACCTGAGATGCTCTTGCCATAAGACAAGAGTACAAGAAATGGACAGAGTTAGTGGTGTGTGTGCCCAGGGTCTTCTGAGGAGCAGTGATGTGGCCCACAACACAGGAATGCATTGGTTATGCTGGGTTTGAGGTACTAAGCTAGTTGGGTAAGGGCAGGGCTTGGCCAGCGGGTCTTCATGTAAGCCTGACATCATCCTTATTTAGAAGCATCTTCTTCTATAGAGTTGGCCCTGCTGGGGCCCAGCTCGTGAAAAGACATCACTCACGCTAAGCACACTTTCCCCTTTCACAGCCCATGCCCCAGGTGATACTGGTAGTGATTAGAGTCTAATGAGTCAGACGTCATGCCTGGTGAATTATACAGGGAACTTGAGCACACAAAAGGCACTTCTGGCACACACACACACACACACACACACACACACACACACACGCACACACACACACAACTGTATACATATGAACACTCTCCCTCCCCGCCCCCACAGGAAAGTACAGGATGGTCAGTCCTTGGCAGTTCAGGTAGCTTCCAAGTTCCACATAAGCAGATCCTAATCTCCTTGGCTCCAAGTTCCACAGTGACTCTGACACACAGAAGTTCAGGCATCTGGACCCACTGGTCTTCCAGAGCCGGCCCTCACAGCCTCAGCGCCACTCACTTCCTGTCTCTTCTGCCATTGGCAGGGCCCTGGGGTCTCTTGTGGTTGACAGTGACAACTGTACTTCCACCGCAGGGGACTGGCACTGACTGCTCTTCACTCCCCCCAAATCCCCACCCTCTCTGGAACGTACATCTCTCACCCACGTTCTGGTTCACAAAGGCCAGCCTCTGTAACCGAAGTGAGAGGGCTCCCATCCCCCCAGGTCCTCACTCAGCTTCATCTTCCTTTGTTCAATCAATATATTAGAGGACACGTAATAATATATATCTAACTTGCTCCGCCCAGTAGCGAATATGCCCCAAGAGGCCAGGAACTCTCACAGGTAGAGAGAGCACTGGCATTGCTCGGTGTTGAGGACTGACAGTCCCATGCATAGAGTACTGCATCCACCTCTCAGGTGACAGAGCAGCTGTGTGGATCCAGTGTCAGGGTGTGACTGCTGGAGGCAGCGGTGGCAGCTGAGTATCAGGTGCCATCTGGGACTCTGGGAGCCTCCTCCAAAGCCAGTCTGCACGTGGTGTAATGTGACTAGGCTGCTTGGCACGCTCCACCCCCCCTTCCCCTCCTGGCACCCCGCTGTGGCCTGACATTCCCCAGCTCTAGGGGGTAGACTGTACAGGGCTCCCTCTTCTGGGAAGATGCTTGGCCAGCTTCAGCCAAAGAGGACCAAGTGCCTGAAGCCAGAACATTCCATGCACTTGACCACAGAGTTGGATTCCCATCTCCTGTCTCCTTCCTGGCAGTGACTATTCCTAGGCTCTAGGTGGTTGCTAATGGTCACAACACAGGGACATCTCTGCAATAGATGTTCTGGCCTTCAGGGAAAGAAGGTCCCCCTTTCCTGACAGATGTCACAAAACAAAACTGCCTACGAACTGACATTTATGCAGGACCAGCAAGGGACTGAGGAGTCAGGAAACATTTACTGCCTGATCTGAGACCCGCACTCCAGGGCTTCAGTTCCAGGAGGGAATCCTGGGTAAGTTAGGTTCCTGTTGTGAAAAAGGGGGCTAGTCACGGAGTATGCTAATGAGTGCAAACCACGTGTTTTTGAGGAGGGCCATGTTTTATGAAGGAACAGTGGAAAGGAGAAAATCCCTCCCCCTTCTGCTGTATGCTTCTCACCAGGTCTGAGACTCTGTGTCAACGGACAGCTACAAAAGGCTCCAGGCTTCAGAGAAGAGCGCCTCGTCACGCAAACCCACGCCTCACACTGGCACCCCACGTTCACAGAGCACTGTGTCCGTGGGAAAGTGGCTGCATGCAGGGAGGGGCAGGGGAGGGCAACAGAAGGTGTGTGTGTGTGTGTGTGTGTGTGTGTGTGTGTGTGGTGTGTGTGTGTGTGTGTGTGTGAGTGTGTGTGTGTGTGTGTGTGTGTGTGTGTGTGTGTGTGTGTGTGAGTGTGTGTGTGTCTTTTCAGCTCTTCCCACCAGCAGCAGCTTCTTAGTCTCTTTGATTTCACTTTGGAAGTTTGTGAGGACACTAGTATGCAGGACACAGAGAAGGAAGATGAAAGGGAAAATTCCAGAAGGACAGGGGCCAGTGAAAAGGGATTTGGAGCCTGACTTCTTAGACCACGGATAGGTTGATCTGCAAACCCGCATCTCCTCATGCCTGGTGGACATCCTTATCTGATGCTCTGATCTCCACTGCTCTCAGGGTGACCCTCCTGCTTAAAGTCTAGGGCTGGTGGCATTTCCCTGACCCACCATCACTGTGAGTCAGCAGATTTTAAAGGGATGGGTACCAGTTTGCTCTCGTATGTAATGATAGAGTGCTTTCATTTTCAGTAGAGACAACCTAAGCACATAGAAGAAACTCGAAAACCTAGGTTTTCCTTTCACTAAACTGCAACAGCTCTCCACTCACAAAGTGTTTAGGTACAGTCACTAGGCCACCTGCAGTTCAGAGGGAGAGTGCTTGCTCAGCATGAAGGAGGCCTGGGTATAAAACAAAATAATAAAATAAATAAATGGAAAAAAAGGGAACCGCAATCTCCCACCTCTTCCCCACACCAAAAAGACGACAGCTGAGGTGACAAATCTGAGAACCCCTCCCTCCCCCCCAACACACACCCACCACTGTTCAAGGGTTCTGAGAGACAGTGGGTGTCCTGAGGGGGTTAGGGATGTCTGGGTGGGCTCCTGCCTCTGCCCTTTCCCATCTGGGGGCTGCGGTAGGTTTATTTTCCCTTCTCAATAATTGTTCCCTTCGAAGGGTGGATATTTCAGGGTTGCTGACAGGAACAGGCAGGAAGGCACCAGTTCAGGGCTCCTTACACACCCAGGCATACTGCTCACTCCTGCACGGTTACAAGTGTCACTTCAGAGACCCGGCAAGGGTCCCCAGGGGAGCTCCTCCATCTTAGCCTATCACCCAGCTGTCCCTTGGTGGAGTACCTTCAGAGTTCCCGATGAGAGCTGGTCACCAACAGAGAAGAAAAGAGATTTTCTTCTTGGGCCACACCAGGATGACCTTCACAAGCGGGGTGTCCCCTTAAGAATGGGCGATGTCAATTCTACTCTGTTGAAAATGAACCTTAAAAATTCCAGGTTGATGGGCCAGAGAGATGGCTCTGTGTTAAGAGCATGCGCTATTCTTGCAGAGGGACCTGTTAGCATTCAGACCCACCCCTTGGGGACCCACCCCTCTCCCTCCTTTCTCTTCTCTTCTCCTCCTCCTCTCTCCCTCTGTCTGTCTGTCTGTCTGTCTCTCTCTCTCTCTCTCTCTCTCTCTCTCTCTCTCTCTCTCTCTCTCTCGCTATGAGGTAGTGAGCACCTCTTCTCTCCCTTTCTTCTCTCTTTTCTTCTTCTTCTCCCAGTCCCTGCCCTCCTTCTCCTCTCTTCCTCCCTTAATAAAGCTTTCCACATGGGTGCTGTGTCTGCATGGTGTGAGTGACTTTCCGCGGTGCCCCTTGGCCACAGCCAGCAGTGTCTGCATGGTGTGTCTCCCTCAGCTGCCCTGAGTCACCTTGGCTCCACCCATCAAGGCCTCTCTACGGTCTTTGTTTTTCAAGACAGGGTTTCTCTGTGTAGCTTTGGAGCCTGTCTTGGATCTTACTCTGTAGCCCAGGCTGGCCTTGAACTCATGGAGATCCACCTGCCTCTGCCTCCTGGGACTAAAGGTGTGCACCACCACCGCTCGGCTTTTTACAAAAGGACCCACGTTCAGTTCCCAGCACCTACATCAGATGGCTCACAACACCTGTTAACGCCAGTTCCAGAGGATCCAACACCCTCTTACAGACTCTGAGGGCACCTGCATTCACATGGCAGACACACACATATACACACAATTAAAAATAAGTAATACTACCAGTAAAGGGTAAGTCTAAATGATAAGGAAGGACGGAATGTAGCTGAAAGGACGCATGAGTCAGTAAAGAGGACAGAAAGTAAATTATTTTTCTAGTTCCAACTCTGCTGTGGTTTTCTTTCTTTCTTTTTTTAATGGTAGATAAGTACATAAAAATGTAATTGTTAGTCAAAGTATAAAACCCTAAGTGAAGGTCCACAGCTTCAGATAACCATTCTTAAATTTCTAAAAGCTATAGTATTTATTTCATGTGTATGGGTGTTCTGCCTGCATGTCCGTATGGGCTCCGTGTGCACTCACGGCCTGTGGAAGGCAGAGAAGGCAAAGAGGAAGGGGGAGGGCAGGCAGGCAGGCAGGCAGCAGCACGACAATGTCACTCAGAAGTTCTCTGTGCTCCACGGTGACCTTCCTATCTGATGGCCTTCAAGGACTCCAGGAAGGGTTTTCTTAAAAAAAAAAAAAAAAAAAAAAAAAAAAAAAAAAAAAAAAAAAAAGCAACAGTTTCCTTTATAGATAATGTAAAATCATTCCTGGGAGCTGGCAAGATGGCTCAGAGGGTAGAAACACTTGCAGTGCTAGCCTGAGGATCAGAGTTCAATCTCCCGGTTCCACAGTGGAAGGAGAAAACTCCCGAGGACTGTCGTCTGACCTCCACACACACCCTGTGGCATGTCTCTCCCCGAGCCCCCGCCCCCGCCTCCCATAATAAAAATGATCCCCAGACAGGGAGGTGGACATGTGTGCAGAGGAAATAAGCTCTCCGAGCCGCTGGCCGGTTGCCCAGTTGGCCAGTGGATAGCGTGCTCCACCACCCTCCTCTCTCACATACCTTCACTTTCTAGAAATACATATGCAGGGAATTTGGACACGCACGATTGTACGTGCTCACCTGGGGACCGCTGCGTCCCCTGGTTCTGGTGGACACCGAGTCACCGGCCCTTGTGCAACACAGGGAGGCAAATGAAGCTCCTTGTACTATAACTAGTCAGCTAAGGGTTTGCCAAGTGAGTGTGCGGTACGAGCACTTCGTCATTCTATCCCCCTTAGTGACCCCGGGCCCGGGCAGGGGTTCATGGGTTCGTGTGCGGACTATCAACCCAAGTGAGCCCACAGTGGATTGGGCCCCAAACTCTGATCTCTGCAGTTCTCAAACCAGCCACACCTGCTCCTGGCATTCAACGCTGAGTTCAACCTCGTCTTCACACACAGGTGCTCAAGGGTCACTTACACGGGGAAAGAGGGGAGACACTGTCTCCTCACTGCGTGGGTGTGTGTGGAAACTGAGGCTTAGACCCCATCAAGGAACAACGGAGCTTCACATAAATTCATTTTGCAAAGCCTCAGGATCAATAAAATTATACTGGTTAGTGGCCTGAATTCCTCTGAGAACGGTTCCTACAGCAGAGAGTCCTGCAGAGAACACGCAGTTCTGAGCCAAGCCACAGATCTGAGAGTTCAGAGCAGGCTCACCCAGGTCGCACCCAGAGCTCCTGTGACCTTTTAGGGAAGTGGGTGTGGCAGAAAGGGAGAGTAGCAATGACCTTCCCCTAAGAAACTGGGGCAATAAAAGCCAGGAAGAGGTTGTCCTTACAAAGTTAAGTTTTGAAAACACAGAGGATGCAATGAGCTATCTGCGAGTGTTTCCAAGAGATGCCAACTCTGCAGCTTAAGAATCAGGGAACTCCCCAAAGCCACTCAGGGTGACTGACGTGGGTCACCTCAAGGAGGCAAGGATAATATTTTACTCCAACCTTCTGGGAAATGTGTGGGGAGTGAAGGGATGTCTGACAGTCAAGGGCACAGAATATGAGTTTCAGCTGTTAATCACGGGAAGGTTGCCCAGCCACCACACCTCTCCTGGCTTGTACCAGTCACTACCTACCGCCAGGGTGAAGGGATCCTAATGTTCTAGTGTGCCCACGCCCACGTGGGTGCCAACTGGAATGAGAGCCAGATCTGACACAGATGCATTCCTGATGTGCTCAAAGTGCTGTGAGTAGTAGGGTTTTGAGTGCACGAAGCTGGTGAACCACCATAGCTTGGGTGATCCACTAAGGAATGTCCCCAAGGTGCCGATGAGTCTCTGGGCAACTGGCCTCAACCTTGCTTGGGCTCTTTCTCAAACTCACTCCCTATATTGTCATTCTTTTTGCCCATCCAACATTGTACGTATAGCTGTAGGGGTGCATATGTGTTTGCATGTGTGCATTTGGAGGTCAGAGGTCAACACTGTGTCTTTATCACACTCCACCTTATTTTTGAGGTACAGTCTCTCACAGACCCTGGGACTAATGACTCTGCTAAACTGGCTGGGCACTGAGCTCTAGGGATGGCTCTGGGGGGCTGCCCATCTCTATCCATCATGCTGTGATTACAGAGGGTACTGCCATGTGGGTGCTGCAGATCCAAATTTGATTGACAGAGCCTTAATCCCAACCTTGTTTTATATCTACCAAATGCTGGGACCCTGGATGGGGAAAGGGGCTCTGATGTGAGGGTTCCTCAGTATGGGATTCCTCAGCACCCTGAAGCAATATCATGTAGCAGTGGGACCTTAGGCCTGACCGACAGATGTTGTCAGCCAGACTTAGCTTCTGCTGCCTAGCGGCAGGTGCTCAGTAGGACCTCCTGGTTCCCTGAGAAGAGTGGATGTCCTAGCTGTCTGGACAGAACACATAGACAGGGCAGCTTGTGTAGCACATTGTAACCTCACTGCCGCAAAGCCTAGCATGGTCAGTGATCTGTTGAAACCTCCAGCTCACCCCTGCATGATCCAGAAAGCCTCATTCCTCTCTCTCTTTTCTCTCTCCTCTCTCTCTCTCTCTCTCTCTCCCCAAACCCCGCCCACTCAGAGAATCTCTGAACAAAGGGAAGGCACCAAAAAGCCCAGTTCCACACTCTTGGCAGCTACAGCAGCTCCTCCCCTAAAGTTGCAGCTGCCCAAGTTCCTGACTAAAGTGTTCAGCTTTTGACCATACTTGGGCACAAACCCAGCTTGTGATGGACATGTCATCACCCCTCGCCTACAAGCTATATAATCTCCCAGCTTTAGTTCAGGCGTGTGACTTCTCTAGCCTCCATCTCTGGGACTGGAGAACCTGTCAGGGAGTTGCTTTGCTCAAATAAACCTGTTCTTCTACTTTTTCAATACCTCTTGCTCTGAAAAAACTATTATTGGGGTATAGAAAACCTATCAGTCAGGTCTGGTGAGGGTCCTTGTCCTGGATGGCAGATGGCCACCTTCTTTTGTGTTTTCAGATGGTGAAGTGGAAGCTCTCTCTTCCTCTTTGTCCCATCAGATTAAATCTTCCCTTTGGATACCGTCACACTGCAGGTGATGTTTCAACTGTGAATTCTAAGAGAGACAGTGCACCCCACAACTTAGCAGAGGACTGACATGTGTCCCAAGGCTCAGCACTGGCTGCAAGGTCTCTGCTGTCCCTGCTTCAGATGCCACTTTAGGGACTTCTCTGGAACTCTTCTTCAATACCCTTGTATACATTTTTGGATATACTATAACTAGTTACAGTGAGTTTTAGGGTCGGTGGCTAAGACCTGGCACAGAGCTGGATAGCACCCTTCTCCTGTGGACTCTAAAGCGGAAGTGCTGAGTATTCTCTGTCTGGAAAGAGGCCTGTTTTACTTCCGGCACAGGTCTGCCTTTACCCTAGGCCTTTAGGGGGCAGGAAAGGCTGCTGTTTCTGGTCTGTCATGAGACCCCAGCTTGCTGTGTTACCAAGCAATTTCTCATCCATAGAGGATCCCTATGCTCTTGCTCATACATGTCACTCCATATACATGTGCTCATGAAGACCCTGAGTAGATGGCCCTGAGCCTAGGGAGGTAGAGGGGATCAGAAAACATGCTGGCTCAGGCATTCCACACAGGCTACTCAGAGTCAGGAGACCAGTCTTTCCATGGTGCTATGTGATGGGAGGAGCATGGCTGCCAGCAATCAGAGATGGTGGTCCTGTGTGGCCTTCCTTACTCAGCATGTGCAGCCCCAGTTCAATTTCTGGTATAAGTTCAAACCTTGGACAAGAGGGATTCTTGTTTTTTTTTTTTTTTGGTTTTTCGAGACAGGGTTTCTCTGTGTAGCTTTGCGCCTTTCCTGGAACTCACTTGGTAGCCCAGGCTGGCCTCGAACTCACAGAGATCCGCCTGGCTCTGCCTCCCGAGTGCTGGGATTAAAGGCGTGCGCCACCACCTCCCGGCTGGACAAGGGGGATTCTAAGAATGAAGGTGAAGGTTGTGTTCCACTTATTTCTCCTCTATGACGCTAACCCCCAACCCTGGACTGCTCCCAGCCAACCACTGGGTCCCAGGATCAGCCTCCGGGGGGTGGGGGGTTGACTGTGGTAAGTAGCTCCCCCTCCCAGTGCCCCAAAGGTTCTCTGAGCCTGTTTCCTTGCCAACCCTTCCCAGGAATCATTAATCCATCACAGGCTTTGTCTCCCCTTTTATTCCCAGGACTTCCTCTGCACATGGACAAGGTCTCAAGATGCTGGCTTAGAACTCAGTGTGTGAATCGGGCTGGCCTTGAACTTGCACTTACCCTTCTGTCTCTACCTATTAAGTGCTGAGGTGTACCACGCCTATCTGGCTCACTCAACAATCTCTGTGTGTGGAATCCTGCAGGGCATCCCCAGGCTACTACTTTCTCCCTGCTGTCCTAATCTGGCTGTGCAAAGCCTACAGGGGCCCAGGGCTCCGTTCCTAGGACCCCAGATCCCAGCTCAGTCCTGCTGGACAGGGTGCCAGTTCTACTGCCTCCAGCCTTTCCCTGAAGCTGGGGCCCTCTATATGAGAAGGTCACACTTCCGGATTAACACCCAGCCCCTGAAGACTGGCAAAAGTTTCCAGCCTCTCCCTCAGGCTCTTTGGAGATGACAGGAGCCCAGGGAAGCTGCCCTGGGGCTACAACTTGGCATTATCTATCAAACTGAAATTGCATTTGCTCTTTGACCTGATGATTATACACCTGATCATGTTCCACAGATAAAGTTACATGTCTAATTAATAAACTTGTGACTTTATTTATTTATTTGGCTACAGCCTCACTACACTGCTCAGGCCCATCTTGAGCTGCTGTGCCCAGTGATTCTCCCACCTCCCCTCCCTGAGTAGCAGTGACAAAAGCCCCGCCCCACTCCGGTGTGTCATAGCCATTCTTAAATAAATAGCAAAGGGCTGAGAAGTGGTCCATCTACAGATCTGCAGGGACCGAAACCTAACAAAACAATATATGAAATAAATAAAGCTAGAAGAATATGAAGGAAAAAAGCCTTATGCTTAGGTCCAATAACATGACTAACACAAAAAGACTGTGCAGAGGCCACCACTCCTTATCATAGAAAATACTTCTTCAAGGACAACTGCCTAGCAGCTGACTGTTCAAAGTCACACTGACACACCACCCTTTTTTTTTTTTTTTTTTGGTTTTTCGAGACAGGGTTTCTCTGTAGTTTTGCGCCTTTCCTGGAACTCACTTTGTAGACCAGGCTGGCCTCGAACTCACAGAGATCCACCTGCCTCTGCCTCCCTAGTGCTGGGATTAAAGGCGTGCGCCACCACCGCCCGGCGACACACCACCCTTGCTACGATACTTGTGGGCAAGGGTTACTGCTTCAAAGTAATTGATACTTAGTGGGATGGCTTGGGGGATAAAGGCACTGGCTGCCAAGCCTGATGATGTGAGTTCGATCCCTAGGACCCACATGGTGGAAGGAGAGACCCAACTCCTGCACGTTGTCCTCTGACCTCCTTGCTCACAGTGACATCCTCCCTTGCACAAGCATACACATAAATAAATATAAACAAAAAAAAAACAAACAAACCAAACCAAAACAAAACTAACTGAGGCCATCTTCTTCATTTTGCCTCTCAAACATCCCCTTGTCCCAACCTCTGAGAATCCAGTTTCCTAGAGAATGCATTTCCCAGTGTGGGGCAGAGCTCTGCCGCTTAGAGACGAATGCACTCATCTTTAGTAAATCTCTTTTCTATTGTGTAAGGCTAAAAAAGCAAATGGCAGAACAAAATGCATAATATGCTATCATTCATACCGAACAGTTATAATAACAGTAAGCTCCCGAGTGCCCGGGCTGTCTTTGGAGGGCCCTGCAAAGACTTGCCTCCAGGCAGAGAAACAGGGCGGTTGGGTTCCAGAAGGGAAGAAGCTGTTATTGTCTATGTCATGTTGGGTCTTGCCTGGATGAATGCATTTGTAGGTGCATATACACATGTGTACGCGTGCATGCATGTGCGTGCATGTGTGAGTAGGTAAGAGGTCAGCCTTGGCTGTTGCCTCACCTGCCTTCCACCTTGGCTTTTTGAGACGGGGGTCTCTCACTGGTCGGGAGCTTCCTGATTAGGCCAGGCTGACTGGCCGACAAGCCCTGAGAAGTTCTGCCTCCACTTCCCCAGCACAGACGTTACATCACATACGGACATTTTACATGGCGTTTGGGGGCTGAACTAGCTCACATGCGTGTGAAGCAGGAACTCTACTGACTGAGCCTTTGCTCCAGTCTGCAGGTCTCACTTTTTACCAGATACTTTTTATCCTTCTTGAATATTTTAATATCACCATGCAATACCTATTTAACTACACACATGTTCAGACAACCCCCAAAACATTAGTGTGGGGCTGAACTTCTTCTCTGAAGAGATGTAACCATCACTTGCAAGCAGGCGTGGTGAAACCCACCTACTTCAGCCTTTCAGAATCCTCTGCGCGCTGACAGCTACAGTTCTGTGGCTGCAGCACAGGAAGACTGGGGAAAATCAAGGCGGGCTTTGGTTAGAGCCCTGCTGGGGCAAAGCTAAGGACTATTTCCCATGTGGAGCTGGAGAATGAAAGACCTGCTGGCCAGCTCTGTGGAGAGAGGGACTGTTTGAAACTTCCTCTTCTGTCCACACTACCAGCCCCACAGCCTGCCAAGTTCTTCCTGCCCAGTCTCAAGGGCATACTGCCCTTGGCTTCCTTTCCTCCACTCTGCAGCAAAGCCCACGCCCAGGGCTGCGCCCAGCTCTGTGGTGAGCACCTGCTCAGCCTTCCTGTGGCCCTGGGTTTGACCCCGCAGCATCCGGATACCACCATCAACCTCCATTCCAGAGGGGTCTGGACCAGCCCACCCACCCCTTCTCCCCCCAGAGTCCCCTCTGGGGGCTCCTCCCTCACTGTGGAAGGCAAGGCTTTGCTCCAATAAAAGACGACTTGACCCACCATAGGTGGGGGTGGGCAGAATCGCATCTATTCTGAAATCCCAGCAAGGCTCCGGTGGGGGACACAGAGAGCAGGCCTGTTGCTCCGAGAGGTTCTGTGGGTCCAAGGAGCATAGGAGCATGTGCTGTGGCCTTCCTGCCATCAGCGGACAGCTCAACACCACCGACCACAGCTGCCACTGTCACTTTCTTATTTGGGGTGTGCTGCTAACACGTACCCAGACTGATTAGATAGACAGTATCCAGGGTCTGATTAAATGACATTCCTCAGCTCTTTAAACGCCTGTCAACTCTCCAGTTGGCTCTGAAAGTCTCCATCTACAGTTCTGTGCCCTTTCCACTAACTAAGGGCACTGGGGGCGCTCTCTTTCCATATGTGGGTGACCTTTCCTCTAATGCACTGATAAAGGCCTCCAGCCCCTCTGGGGGGTGGGTCACCGGGAGAAAGCTTTGTAGAACACTTGCTTAGTGGTGTGCTGGGCTTCTTTAAGGGAGACCCGGCTGCTCTTTTCACTTGAGGGCTCTGACTGCAAACTGACTGGACAGCTGAACTCTAACTCTTCTCCCCTCCCCCTGCACATGTGTGCTGATGGGTATGTGTGTTCATGCATGGGGGAGGTGCCTGTGGAGGTCAGAGGCCAGCCTTGGGTTGGTGGTCCTCAGGGGCTGTCCACCTTGTCTCTCCAGACAGCATCTCTCACTGGTCTGGAGCTGGTTGTTTGGGGTAGACTGGTCTGGCCAGCAAGCCCTAGGATTCTCCTGCTTCTGCCTTCCCACAGGTGTATACCATCGGGTGCTTTTTAAAAGCTGGGGCTGGGGACTGAACTCGGTTCCCATGCTTGCACAGTAAGTACTTTACCAATCAAGCCATCTCCCTAGTTGCTGGGCTGTTTTTATGATTTGAGTTACGTTTGCTCATCTGAACTTGAACTCTGACACTAACACAGATCAAGTTCAAACTTAGATGGCTCCTGTTTATTTCACTTCTAGAAACCACAGGAGGAACTTCCTAGCACTGTGGATTTGTCCCAGGACTGCTCTGATGGCTGCTTTGACTTTGCTGTCCCTACAGCTCCCACGGACCAGCTGCCCAGCAACCTGTGGGCTGGGAAGCCTGTGTGAGCCCTTGGTGATTTGGGCTGGTCCTCATCCAATGGTGCCTGTGAGTTCCACAGCTCCCCTCCTAGGAATTCTCCTAGGCTCCCCTTCTTTAAGGACCTTCTCCATGGTGACCCTGCAAGAGCCTGAGTGTATGCCTGGCTCCGATTCACACTTAGGTGCTGGGGTCTCAAAAAGGCCTTCTTGAAGGACAGTGTGACAGAGGGAGGTATGGGACTGCAAAGCAGGACAGCTGGACGTCTTCCTTACGCACCCCGACTGTAGGGGTATTATGGGTACTAGGGTCTCACGACATCACTCAATATTTGCCCTCAGAACTTCCATTTGGGCTGTCTGAGGTTAGGTACTTCACTGTCTGTGGAGAGTGCTGGGATGTGGTGTCTCTAGCTGGATGGGAGTGCAGCACCTCTGGCCGAGATCCAGCAGGGGGCGCTGAGTGGGCTTGGGGGTGTTACACGGGTGTCCACCAGCAGCAGGACCTAATGCTTTCACTGCCAGGTTGTGAGATGGGTGCTCAGTGCCCAGTCCTAGGCTGAGAGGAAGGGGACAACTGCCGCTTCACACGTCACTCTGAGAGAGAGAGAGAGAGAGAGAGAGAGAGAGGGGGGGGGGGGGGCGGGGGGGGGGGGAGGCTCACGCTTCCAGCAGGTGTGACAATAAATAGGACACATGGACACAGCTCAGACATCCCGTGACACACAACTGGATATGTAAAAGGGTCTCTGAATGGTGGAGTGTCACTCAGCCTGTCAAGGGCATCTGGAAGGTTCTACAGCATGGGGGAACCGGCCAAAGCCTGGGAAGGAACCCATCATATCCCAAGGAGATCTGACACAGGGAAAGGGTTGTGCCACAGCTCACAAGAACCCAAAAGGATGGAAAGAAAAACGCTGCTCAACCTCACTCTGCGAGCTCCCCAGAGTTATTAGAGTCATAGAGACAGGAGACTGGAGGGGTCACTGTGTGATGGAAGCAGTTTGGAAGATGGATTCTGAGAGCAGAGGGGAAATGGGGCGTGTCTCCACGCTGCCAATGTGCTTAGCATTGTCAAGCCATATACTTTCAGGTGATGAAAATGGTTGTTTAGTTTTGTCTGTTGGTCACAAAAAAGAGGTGAGAGGAGAAGGGAGGAGAGGAAGAGGGAGAGGATGCAGGAAAAGGAGGAGGAGGATGAAGGGGAAGAGGAGGAGGAAAGAGGAGAGAGAAGGAGACGAGGATGAAAGTGAGGGATAGAGAGAGGAGGAAAGGGAAGGAGGAGGGAGGAGAGAAGAGAAAGGAGAAGAGAGAGAGGAAGAAGAGCTGGGGATAGGAGGAGGGAGAAAAGAGACAGGGAGAAGAGGAGGGATCTCCCCAAGGGCTCCTGACAATGGGGTTTTCCAGAAAGGCCCAAACCCAAGCCCCCAGCACCCCTTGGCTGGCCCTGGCCTGTGGCAGAGGACCACTGCTACCATTCAAGTCATCCACATTCCAAGCATAGTTCTCACGCTCATCAATGTCCCCTACTCTCCCAGCTCCATCTCAGAGGCAGGAGCTCAAGAAGCCCCACTTACCACATCTTCCATCACCTTAAAAACCCTCCCCCAAGAACAAGGAAGGGCACAATGCACCCACTGTGTGCAGACAGGTGTTCAGGGGCCACAGATCCATTTCACTGAAGCTTTCTAGTGCAGGACCGCCACCAACCCACACTCTCACATACGGTGCAGAAATGGCAGCACAATCAGACCCAGCAAGACAGACCCCACATCCTTCCTGTGTAGCCCCTTTCCAGACAATTTTCAAGCATTTTGAAACGTTCTTGAACTTTGATGATTTGGACAATGCAAGCAAATCTATTAAGGGGCATTGCATGTGCTGTCACGGAGAGAGGCTGGTCCTCGAGTGACAAGTTGTCTTCCCACAGGACCTCAGAGGATGAGCCCAGCACTCCCTCTCCAGTAGGATGGATGGCCCTTCAGGTATCTGAAGGTTCTCCTTCCCTAGGCTCACTCCAGCATTCCCAAGCCTTTCAGTATTTCATATGCCAGGACTAGGAGCTCTCATGATATCCTGCAAATTACATCCCTGCCCTCAAAAAAATATTTACAACCTACAGATGAATTAAGATTGAAAAACGGAACAAGTCAGGCATGGGGTGCCCACCTGCGACCCCAGCACTTAGGAGACAGATGTGAGGTGAAGGCTAACCTAGGGTACACAAGGAGACTCTGTCTAGAAAACAAAACAATGCTCCCCAAGCAGAAAAGAGAAAAGGCTGCAGACATCCCGACCTAGGGTACACTGTACTTCACTGTTCAATGCTTGGGTTTAGAACAGAAAGAGGACAGCCGAGGCTTGATGCATAGGGAAGAGCCAAGCCACAGTAGCTCTGAGGACACTCCAGGTGTGGCCCCTCCCTCCTGGTCTTCCTACTCTTGGGTGGGTGCCTACAGAGACCCCAGAAGCTGCATCACGGCCTCTTCAAGTTGATCTGGGTCCTGGTAACTGGATGGGGTGGGTCCTGCCCCACTCTCATTTCCCTTCATTTTTCTATATTAGGGATGAGGTGATCTATTTTTAGTGTGTGGCTGGTTAAGTCAGGGGTTGCTATAGTGACGGCGAGTGACTACAAACCCAGAGCTGCTCAGATTCCCAGTTGCAGAGAAATCCCAACACAGAGTCCTGACAGGAATGCAATCTTGGAGAATGGAGTGGCCCTGCCCATGGGGGGTCCCTGCCTACTGTCTACATGCCATGGGAAGGCTGAGCCTGAGTCTTACTAGCAGGAAGTGAATCTGGACTGGGGACTGAGAGAAGAACCAGAGAGCTGATTGGAGATGGAATGCCAAAGCTCAGTCACAGGTGAGGAGACATTCCTGCGTTTGTGCAGACCTTAGACAGGAGGCAGTGGGGCTGGTGTGCGCGGCCAGGAAGCTTGGTGTAGCAGGCAGGGGACCTATGCAGAGCCAGCCAGTGAGGCAAATGGCATGTGCTGAGATACTGCATTATTATACTGTTGGTTTGTTGAATCGGGTTCTCCTATAGTCCAGGCTAGCCCAAACTCACTATGTAGCCAAGGATGACCTTGAACTCCTGATCTTTTTGCTTCCACATCTCAAGCGCTGGGATTACAGGCAAGAGCAATCATAATTATACAGTGCTGGGAACGGACTCCAAGACTTTGTGCATGATTTTTATCTACCTGCTGACTAGTCCCCATTGCCTACCTTCTAAGGCTGCCTCCGAGTGCACCTACCACCAGGGATCCCAGACTAAGCCCAGCAGATTCACAAATGATCAGGATGAATGTGAGAATGAACCTGAAAACTGCTTGTATCCATCTACAAAAGGATGGGTGCATAATCTGTGTTCTACGCAGATTGTGGCCTGCCCGATGATAGTGAAGCCAAGCTCCAGGATACACAGTTGTATTCACAAGGTGTAAGGAAAAGAAGCCAGGAGAACGAGCGGCTGGCTGGAGAGGCAGCGTGTTTTAAAATGTAGGTTTTATGATGATTCAGGTGTAGTCAGGCTAGTGATGAGGAGACAGCTTCCGCTGGAAAGACAGTGTTACAGTCCCCAAGAGGAGGGGGTGTGTCATAGCCACGGAGTGGAGGGGCACAAAAGGGGGTATCAGGCCTGGTCTGGAAGCAGAGGAGAAAAAAGAGAGTAAGGAGAAGAAAGGTAAGGCAGGTTGAGCAGACAAAGACTGGCTCAGGGGGCCTCAGGGGTCTCAGGGTGGTGTCTGTCTGTCTGTCCCTGGTCTCCAGTGATTGGGCCCTATGGAGCAGGTGTACAGAGCCAGGGCTCCAATTGGTTACTGGGTTTATAAAAGGGTGGTGGTGGGCTCCTGGGCAACCTTTGGTAAGAACTGGATAACTCTTGGAGGGGAGTAGGATCCCTCAGAGAGGCCCACATGTAAGACCATCAAAAAGGGTGGGACCGGCTCGATCTCCAACATCACAAAAAGGAAACATAAGACCCAGCATTAGCCTCGACATAAGATGCCCCACCCACTGTTCTCCTGTTGTTCCCATCTTTAGTTTCCAAGGCTTTTCATCCCCACGGCACAGGGAGGCTCCTTCCCGAGAAAGCAGATGGGAGGGAGCTGATCCTGCCTCCAGGTAGAGGGAGACTCTAGAGCAGCAGTTCTCAACCTGTGGGGCGCGACCCTTCCACAGGGGTCAATAGACCCTTTCACAGGGATCGACAGAGAACATCAGAAAACACGGATATTTACATTAGGATTCATTACAGTTGTGAAGTAGCAACAAAAAAAATTTTATGGTTGGGCTCACCACAACATGAAGAACTATATTAAAGGGTCTGCAGTGTTAGGAAGGTTGAGAAAAACTTCTCTAGAGGAAGGGGTCTGAGGTCCCCAAATCCAGGTTCTTTGGGGCCTCACACACAGCTCAGTTGTGGTTTGCTTCCCTGGGTGTTTCTCAGCCAGGATGAAGCTCAGCTTTCTCTAAATGTCACCATCTGTTCCAGACTGAAAATCAAGGTCAGGGCTGTCTCTTGCTGGTGGAATTCTCAGGTCCTCCTCCACCGCTCTAGGCCACAGAGCATCCTTGTCTGAGTGTGTGAGGTGAGGGCGGAGGGTCATTTCCCTCCAGTCTTAGGGATGCTTTCTCCTCTGATCAAGTCTACATTCTACAAGGGCCCTCACTGCCTGTGAAACCAGACATTTTCTTACACTTTTACTCTGTTTTGGCAGGTGCCTAAATGTCTGTCTGTCTGTCCATCTATCCATCTATCTGTGGTGGTTTGAATAAGAGTGGCCCCCATAGGCTCATATATTTGACTGCTTAGTCATCAGGGAGTGGCACTACTCAGGATTAGGAGGTGTGGCCTTGTTGGGGGAGGTGCAGCCTTGTGGAAGGAAGTGTGTCACTATGGGTGGGCTTTGAGGATTCAGAAGCCCAAGCCAGGTCCAGTGGCTCTCTCATCCCGCTGCCTATGGATTCCGAGGTCTCAAAAGCCCACACCATTCCCAGTTAGTATGTTCCTCCATCCCCCCTCCCCCACATGGTGCTTGTGGACAAGATGTAAGTTCTAAGCTGCTTTTCCAGAACCATGCCTGCCTGCCACCATGCTCCCTGCCATGATGGTCATGGACTCATGCTGTGGGATGATCTGTATGTCAAATTGCTCTGATTGGTCAATAAATAAAACACTGATTGGCTAGTGACCAGGCAGGAAGTATAGGCGGGACTAATAGAGAGGAGAATTGAGAGAACAGGAAGGTGGAGAGAGACACTGCCAGCCGCCGCCATGACAAGCAGCATGTGAAGATGCCGGTAAGCCACGAGCCACGTGGCAAGGTATAGATTTATAGAAATGGATTAATTCAAGATATAAGAACAGTTAGCAAGAAGCCTGGCACAGCCATATGATGTGGGATGGTCTATATGTCAAATGTGTTGCTGATTGGTCAATGAATAAATCACTGATTGGCAGTGGCTAGGCAGGAAGTATAGGCAGGACTAAGAGAGGAAAAGAGAGAGGACAAGAAGCTGGGTGAGAGAGACACTGCCAGCCGCCATCAGGACAAGGAAGATGTAAAGTACCGGTAAGCCACAAGCCACGTGGCAAGGTATAGATTAATAGAAATGGATTAATTTAAGCTGTAAGAACAGTTAGCAAGAAGCCTGCCACGGCCATACAGTTTGTAACCAATATAAGTCTCTGTGTTTACTTGATCGGGTTTGAGCGGCTTGGGACTGGCGGGTGAGAGAGATTTGTCCTGACTGTGGGCCAGGCAGGAACACTCTAGCTACAGCCATACAGTTTGTAAGCAATATAAGTCTCTGTGTTTACTTGGTTGGGTCTGAGTGGCTGTGGGATTGGCGGGTGGTAGAGATTTGTCTTGACTGTGGGCCAGGCAGGAAAACTCTATCTACAGACTCACCCTCTGAAACTGTAGGCAGGCCCCCAATTAAACATTTTATTTTATAAACTGCCTTGGCCATGGTGTCTCTTCACAGCAATAGAAAAGTAACTAAGACACATCCATCATCTATCTATTTCCATCCAGTCTGTCTGTCTGTCTGTCTGTCTGTCTGTCTACCCACCCACTATATTTATCTATCCATACATTTCACTACTGCACTGGTTAGTTGTTATTTTTGTCAACATGAGCCAGAGTCATTTGGGAAGATGAACTTCAGTTGAGAACAATGTCTCCATCATACTGGCCTGTGGGCAAGTCTCTAGGGCATTTTCTTGATTAGTGATCAAAGTGGGAGGGCCAGGCCCACTGTGGGTGGTGCCACCCCTGGGCAGGTGGTCCTGAGTTGTATAAGAAAGCAGGCTGAGCAAGCTAAGATGAGCAAGGTAAGCAGTAAGCAGCGTCCCTCCCTGGCCTCTGCTTCAGTCCCTGCCTCAAGTCTCCTGCTCTGAGTTCCCTCAGTAATGAACTGTGATCAGGACATGTAAGTCAAATAAAACCTTTCCTACCTGAAGCTGCTTTCGTCACAGTAATAGGAATCAAAGTAGGACAACTACCCATGTCTGTCTGTCTGTCTCTCTGTCTATCTATCATTCATTCACCTATAAATCTATCATCTACTTACTGGTATATACAATAAAATATTGGGCAACAGAAATTCATCTGGGGAAGCACATACTTGCTTGTTTTATTCTGAGGCTTCTGAAAGTTTCTCAAAGGCCCATGATGGACCTCTCCTCACTGAAATTGCTTCTGCAAGCCTCTCTCATGGTACAAGCAGAGAGAAGAGCACTTCACTCCAGCCCATGGGAGTGGCACCTCTGAATTCCACAGTCAAGGGGTATAGCGTGGGCTGTTTCTGGCTCGACTCCCAGCAAACTGAAGGTTCCTGGGAAGAAGTGTGGATTAATGTTCCCTAAAGAGCCTGGCTTTGTGTAAGACCTTCTGGATGGCTTGTCAATTTGCTGAGTGGGGGCATCACAGCCTTACGGAGAGATGGGATGTGGACCAAGAGACCCAGGTTCGCTGCATGTGGTGGCAAACACCTGTGGTCTGAGCCCATCTGAGACAGGAAGATAGTGAACTGGATAATGAGATACTATTTAAAAGCAAACAGTGAAAAGTCCAAGGCTGTACTGGGTGGTCTTTGGCCCACAATGGCAGCCATGTATTATCAGCCTTTGCCTCTGACCTGGAACTACTGGTTAAGACCCTAAAACGGATGCTAGGCTTCTGGACCTCCCACCCCTCCCAACTTCAAGGCTGGGAATGAGCGGGCACCTGCTTCTGCATAGAATGTCTCCACCCAGATGGAGACTGCATCAAATCCGGGAGGAGAGATGCCTCGCCTCTCTGCAGCCCACTTCCTGGATAGCCCTGCCACCTCTCTTTCAGGACTGTATAAGCCTCAGCCCTTTCTCTGTAGGAGGACACGATCTTTGGGGACCCATGTCATTCTGAGTAACCTGTGTCTGTGTTCCAAACCATGATGTCGGGTGCTTGGGCTCAGAATGAACTGTTTTCGTATTTCACAACTGCTACTTTCTTTTTTATGCTGACAGAAAGAACTAGATGTGATATGAGTTATTTCCAGGAAAGCCTGGGGAGGTGGACTTCTGTTAAGCCTTGTTAGCATTTTCTTTCACTTGGGAAATCAGCCTTTGTTGGTTTGTGTTATCTCTTCCTGTTCATAGTTGGGGCCCTCAAGCACCGGAGGCCCCAACTCACCAAAGCTTCCTTGTGAACACATCTGAAACCCTTCACTTGCTCCCTGCTACAGCAGGGCTCTCCGACCTGGGCCCTAAGCCTTAGCCCGTCTACTCACTACTTATCCTGATGGCTCCAGTCCCCGTTCCCCCTGGGAAGCCACCTCCACACCCAGCCACACAAGACTGAGATCTTTGGGGAGGCGATGCTCCCCTGGGGCTAGGGCTGCACCCAGCCCTTGCATCAGAAATTTTAGGGGCCGGGTGGTGGTGGAGCACGCCTTTAATCCCAGCACTCAGGAGGCAGAGCCAGGTGGATCTCTGAGAGTTCGAGGCCAGCCTGGTCTACAGAGTGAGTTCCAAGAAAGTCGCAAAGCTACACAGAGAAACCCTGTCTTGAAACCCCCACACACACACACCAAAGAAAAAAAAAAGAAATTTTAGGGGAAAGCAGCAGTGTCCGCTGAGGCTTGGGGCCAAGGACACAGGGTGGTGTGAGAAACCACCTATGCCTCAGAGAACACTCAGTGTTGATTTGTTCTTCAGAGTGTTCAGAACTCACATGTTTTCCCTTCTCGATTCCTGGAGCACAAATCACAACAGAAGGATGGATTCTGCTTGCTCTCTGTGGGACGCGAGCGCTTGTGTTTTCTAAGGCACTGGGCGCTGGGTGATCATATCACCTCGGATGCCATGGCTCTCTGTTGGCCAAGTTCAAAGGTTGTGGTGACAGGATCGGAGACTGACTGGCCCAAGCCGGGTGTCAACCCGAGCTGTAGGCTGGGGAACCCTGAAAGGCATCTCCTCCCGATTCCTACCCCATTCTTGGTTCTGTAGGCCTGTTCTAGTATCCGCTGGTGTCTTCTGACACTTTGCAGTGTTTCTGGGCCCCGCACCATCTGCCCACTACTGAACATTTGCTCAGAACCTGGCTCTCTAGGAGAGCTACCCCCCAATCACACTGCTCCTGGGAGCCCCGAGTTGCCCAGCTTTAGCTGCAGTCCCTCCCCTCAGCACCTCAGCCATCTCCTCTGGACACTCCGGGGCTTCACCTCACACAGGCACAAACCAAAGAATAGCGTTTAAGCACTCAACTCTACTTCCCTCTGTCCTGCTGCACCGGCCTCCAGGTGGTCCTAGGAACCTAGAGCCAGACCCCTCCACAGCCTGAATCTTTCCGCCTGGCAGAAGGGTTTGATCACAAGCTGGCTCCCCACGGTGGCCACGCCCGGTGAGCCTACCCTTCACATTCCTTTTAAACCTCACTGCTCCCTTATCCTACAACAAAAACCCATTCATCTGTCAAAACACGTCACTCACAAAGGGACGAACACCATGGTTCCAGTTTTGTGTGTGGTGAGGGAGGGCAAAGGCCAAGGCTGGGTATCTTCCTCTGTCATTCCCCACCTTAGTTTTGGGGGAGTTCACGGGTTTGGCTAGACTGAACCCCGAGGATCTGCCTGTCCCCGGCCCCGAGCCCACCTTGGTGTTGGAGTACCAGTTACGCACTACACTTAGCTTTTTCACGGGTACTAGGGATCTGAACACGAGTTCTCAAGCTTGCACTCCAAGTGCTTCATCCACTGGGCCATCTTCCCATGATGCTCCTGCTAGGGGGAGCTCCGAGCTGTCAGATTCGAAAGAGCAGTGAGTAAACTGAGGGCGGCCGGGGCCTGGGGTGTGGAAGGAGCTTAACGGTGCAGAATTCCGGGGAACGATGAGAAGCTCTGGGATGGACGGACGGAGTGGCTGCTGCAGAACAGTGTGAACATCTTTAATGTGACGGAGTCACACAGTGCCGTGTGGTCGACAGCAAAGCTGTGCGATGTACAGTTTGCCACCATTACACAAAGACCCTCACTGTTTGTCTACTCTCGTGGGGCTGCGAGTCCCATACAGGAGTGACTTTTGCGTGCCCCTGTGTCCTCAGAGCGAGGGGCCGGCACAAAGTGGATCCAGTGGAACGGGTAGGATATGGGCGATGGCTGGGCCTGGAAGTGGGTACCACTCTATTCTCCTGTGTATGACTGAAAATCCCCACTACGAAACGTTAAGAACTCTGTTGGGGTATTTACAGCAAATTCACTCAAGACACTCAGGGCCAGCAGGTGTGTGTGTGTGTGTGTGTGTGTGTGTGTGTGTGTGTGTGTGTGTGTCTGTGTGTGTGTGTGTGTGTGTGAACCCTCAGTTAAGAAAACACTTCCATCTGCAAGCCTGTAGGGCATTTTCTTAGTTGACTGATGGGTGGTACCATCCCTGGGCTGGTGGTTCTGGGTTCTGTAAAAACCCCCATGGAAAGCAAGACAGTTATCAGCACCCTTCTATGGCCTCTGCATCAGCTCTTGACTCCAGGTTCCTGCCCTGGCTTCCTTCAATGATGGACATACAATAAGCCCTTTCCTCTCCAACTTGCTTTTTGGTCATGGTGTTTTATCACAGCAACAGAAACCCTGACTAAGACAACTGCCCAGCTGCAGAGGAGAGTAAAGGGGCAGAAGAGGCAGGTGCTGACCACCTAAGGTTTGCTCTGGGGACCCAGAGAGTAAGTAACAGGCAGGCACCTCAAACTCCCATAGAAGAAAAGGCTTGTGTGAAATTCCCCATGGAGGAAAGGACATAAAATCTACCCCAAAAGTGGCACTTCCTAGACAGCCAGAGTGACCCCATTGGAAAGGGGTGCTTTGAAGCTATCATTTTTAAGCAGAAAAGGGCAGGGCTGGAGATCACAGTTTGAGCTGTGGGGGGCATGTTTCCTCAGAGACCAGGAAATCCTGGGTGGAGACCTGAATGGTCTCACTGAGTGGGCTGGGTAGGTCAAGCAGAGTTGGGAGGAAGCTTCCTCCACAGTGCATGGCCTTTTCCTTTCATTCAGTGGGTTCAGGCCTGACATTTTGGAGGAGCTGCCCAGCTCTTTGCTCAGAATGATGTTAACTAAAGGGAAAACCTAGAGCCCAGAGCCCTGGCTCCTGACAGCCGCCTGAGCAGGACTGCAGGTCAGCACTTGCGCCCCAAGCTCCAGAGGGAGCTCTGAGAGCCTCCCTGTCCGTGACCCCGAGGGCAGAGTCAACCTTTGCAGGCAAGCTCTTAGGATACGTGGTGGAGATGGAAATATTATTTCTGATCTCGGTAGCTTAGGAGATGGATGGCAGCCAGCTCGCACACACCAGGGCAGAAACCACTGTCTGGCACACACCAGGCATTTAATAACAGGTCTGCATGCCTATCCCCATTAGCAAAACTAGACTTTTCGTTCAATAACAGGGTCAGATTTAACTCTTTGGTAAATGAGCATTTACTTCTTTGTTATCTAAAATGAATCACTGACTCTCTGGTTCAGATAGTCCTTCCTTCCTTCCTTCCTTCCTTCCTTCCTTTCTTCCTTCCTTCCTTCCTTCCTTCCTTCACTGCTGGGGCAGATACCCCATCCCTCTGTAAATTCACCCTGGCACTCAATGGGATTTCTACTTTGTGGTTCCTTTTTTTTTTTTTTCCTTTCATGAGACCAAAAACTCCTTGACTCCAAGAATCCCCATCCCCATGCTGGCCCTCCTCAGAGCACTGGGGCTCTCTAGAGCACTGATGCATCAGATGTGGCAAGAGGTACAGACAGACAGAATATCACTTTTTTTCTTTTCAGATTTTATATATATATATATATAAGTTATATATATATATGTTATATATATATATATAACATATTACTGCTCAGATGTCCTGTCAAAATCATACTATTATACCTGTGACAAATTTTTACCAATTGAAATGTCACATTCTACATTTTTTTTTTTTTTTGGAGACAAGGTCTCATGTAGCCCAAGCTGGCCTTGAACTTGATATGTAGCCAAGGATGACCTTGAACTTCTGATCCTCCTGCCTCCAGTTCCCAAGTGCTGAGATTATAGGAGTGTGTTACCATGCCCAGTGTTATTCAGTGCTGGGGATAAACCCAGGGCTTCACACATGCCTACGAGCACTCTGTCAATTGAGTCACACTTCCAGCCCCAGTCTCAGATCCTTACAACATGACAGCTACCATCCGAGGTTGGGTGGTCAGATATCGTCCAGGTTTCCAGGAAGTAAAGAAACTTGGCCTCCACCTGTATAGCTCCATATGAACAGAGCACACAAACTTCCCACAGCAGGTCCAGGAAATGAACCATAGATATGTGGCCAGCTTGCCCAGCCGTGCTGCTCTCAACCCCTTGAACCTCAGGTAGCAGGTTCCGGAAGCAGTTCCTCCCCAGGGGACACACAACAGGCAGGTGTCTTCCTTCCCAAGTTACCCTCAATCCGCCAGATTTCCTGCCAGGGACCAAGGAGATGGAGTTCCTTCCTCCTAACAGACGGGTTTCTCTACACACACACACACACACACACACACACACACACACACACACACACACACACTTCATTTGTAACAATACAAGCGGATGGTTTCAACTCATCCTTGTTCTTCCTTAAGCCACTGTTTTTCCTAAACCGGTAACAACCTCAACTGATCCCTAAACCACACGGCGCCAGGTGGGCTGGAGAAAGAAGACAGGTCGAGGAAGAGCGATGATGTGGGCCGGGCAGTTCCCAGGAGCAGCACGGCCACTAGTCAGCAGTCATCCTCTTATCCGAACCGCTGCCTCAGGGTTATGCCCAGAGCAAGAGGCAGCAGCTGGCCACACTCACACAGGTGTGCACAGGCACACACGTGCACACACACAGCATGGGGTCATCAGAGAAACAGAAAAGATAGGGTCCTACCAAAAAGACCGTGGGGTTCCGACTGGCGCCGCTGGGTGCTTCGGTTTTGGTCCTTGGGTTTCTTGTTGCCCCTCAGACTTCCAAAGCGCTTCATGAGTCACTGTGGCCACAGAAGCAGTGACAGGTGAACATATCAGGACTTGAAGCACCAGCATGAGCCTCAGCTGAGGAAGAGGGGTTCACCAGAAGGGGGGCAGCATCAGCTGGCAGGTGCAGGACACCTGGGAGTCACAGCTCACCAATGCTCTGAGAGGCAGTCGAGCGCAGCCCCAGCCTGTGGGTCTGAGTGTCCTCACCAAGATCTCTCAGATTTAAGATGAGGCGAGGGCCATGCTCCAGGACCAGCCTAGCAGCCACAGGTGATCTCCCAGCGGTCTCTGAGACTCCTGAGCAAACGCAGTCCTGACTGACGGCACCTCTCCTCTGCTGCAGGCAGCCAGAGTCTCAGTCTCTTCTGTCCTTAAGTAGGCAAGAAGCCACTAGAGGCATGAACAGAACCTTGCAGGGGATCTGTTTATGTAGTTAAGGTCACCGGCTCACTGACAAGTTCCAGGTTATTTATTCTCTTTCAACTTAAAGCAGGAGGGGAGCACAAGTAGGCAGAGCCGGCACTAGCCTGCTAGTCATGTGCAGATCTGCGTGATGTCTCTTTAAGAAGGCTGTAAAAGGGAACCACCCCGTACAGACAATTCTTGGCACCAATTGGTCAGAGCACATTCCCATTATGACATGACATCACACAACTATTTTGATGCATGTGCTTCGGAGCTCTGAGAGCTAGAAGGCTCCAGAGGCTGCCCGAGGAGAAGCCCTGAGAGCACCAGGGCTAGACACCGCTGACTCCTTTGGCCCTCTTCTAGGGAACACAGCAAGAGCACCTTTGAGGAGAGACAGGGTAGCCCTAGGATTCAGCAGACAGTCTCAGGCAAGCATGGGAACCTGGCTTGCTAAGAACTGTAAGGCAGAACTCAGATTGTGGAGGGGATTTTATTCAACTCCTCCTATTGCAGACGGGGAAAATGAGGTTCAGGGTGGGCTGTGGCTCATCCAAGCTCCTGCAGCCAATGACAGAGACAAGACTGGAATGCTAATCTCATCTTCCATAAACCAAATGTCTGACCTGACAAAGCACGAAACCTTTAGTTCATACCTGCGTCATAAGTAAATAAGAGGGTAAAACAGGAGAAAAACAAACTTGTTTTTCTCATAGCTTTTACTAAAGAAAGTTACTTACCCTGTAACTAAGCAGCACTGTGACCTTGAGAAAGTCTCTTCCCCTCCGTGGGACCCAGTGTCCACCTTTGTTAGCCAGGCTGACACCAGGTCATGGCAGGATTTCAGGTTCTAACAGTCTGGGGTAGGGCAATGGCTCAGTGGTTAAGAGCACGTACTTTGTACTGCTCTTTCGGAGAACCCGAGTTCAGTTCCTGGCACCCATGACGCACAGATCACAACTACCTGGTACTCCAGCTCCAGGGGAATCAGATGCCCCCCTCTTTTTCTTTTTCTTTTTTTTCTGCCTCTATCGGCCCCGGCACTCACATGCATAAACCCACCATCACACACATATAATATTTAGAAACCAAGTTCCAATCATCTAACCTAATGGTAGTGAAATCTGTGTGCATGCGCCCCCAAATAACTGCTCACCCGAGAGTTAGTAAATGGCCCCTGTGCTAAGGATGGTGAGCTCGGGTCCTCTCCTCTCCCTGTTTAGATGGTGTCACCTTCAAAAGCTGCACTGATGTCTGTGTGATTTTCATTATTTAATATGGCATTTGGAAACGAGGGGGTTTAGAGGGACAGGATGGGGACCCAAACAAACAAGAAGCCACCGTGAGTTCAAGCCTGGCTGCTCCTTGTGGGTTTGCCACTCTCTCGGGCAGAGTTTAACACTGCCGGTTACCGCGTACTCACTGTGAAGCCCCTATGAGAAACAATGGCTCCTAGCTGAAGCAACAGGCTGGAAAGGGACAGACTTGAGGGAGCCTTGTAAGGGTCTCCGCCACGCAGGGAGAGGCCATGCTGAGGCAAGTCCAGGATGCCATACAGCAGGAGAGCTAAGGTCTGAATGTGAACTGTCCCTCACAGGCCCATGACTGAATACCTGGTCTCCCGCTAGTGGTCCCATTAGGGGAGGTTGTAGGACCTCTGTGGTCTGGAGTCTAGCTGGTGGAACTAAGTCACTAGGGGTGAGCCTCTTCTGGTTCTGACCCGCTTTGTCTGTTGCTTGCCCAGGCCACGTTAACAAACTGGGCCTCACGTCCCCTCTGCCCTGCTTTTCCCAGCATGATGAACTGAAATCCCTTCGAAACTAGGAACCAAAATAAAGACTTCCTCCCTTCAGTAGCCTCAGGCAGGTGTTTGTCACGGTCAAGAGAGAAGAAGCAGGAGGAAGGGACCCCGGGATCTCAGCTCCTGCCCTAGACCAGCCGACCCCAGGGCCTCCCTTTGGCTACAGTACAGAGCAGACAGGAACACATACTTGCTACCTCACGCCTGGGGGGCCCTCGAGCTGTGGAGTGGCCGCCTATGATCTTGGACCAGACCCTGCCTCATTCTGTGTTCTGCCTGCCTTGCCTTCCTGCCCTGGCCTGTCTCTGTCACTGCGGCCCCATCATCCTCTCACTGACAGTGGATGGGAAAGCTTTGTCTCACAGCTTCTCTTCTGTTGTCTCTCCGAGTGACTCGTGACTGCAGGACCTCAGGGCTGCACTGGATGCTGCGAGGTTGCGGAAGCAGCTGTAGGACAGCTGCTGGGGTTGGGCCCACTTCCCCATGTGAGCCCCTTGTTCCAGTCATGCTGGTCTGGTCTCCACTCTTGGGGCACACTTTAGATGTTCTAAACTGCAGGTGCAGCCGGTTCAGTACGTGGGCCACCAGAAGCCAGTCCTTCAGTCTGGCCAGGCCTCTAGTACAGTAGCAGGTATCTCTGCGGTCAAAATACAGTGGCCCAAACTTACTGTGATTAAACTCTGCAAAAGATGAAGTGTGTAGATTTTAGAGTTTCACATTTAGGTTTTTAAGAATTGAAATAAACTCAGCTTAACACAAAAATTAAACTTGTTTTCAATGTAAAACAATAGTGATCCAGGGGTGGGGCACACACCTTTAATCACAGTACTGGAGAAGCCGAGACAGGAGGATCATGAGTTCCTGACCAGCCTGGGCTACACAGTAAGATCTATCCCCAAACAAAAATGCAAAAAAGAAACAACAACCTAATAAAGCAAAATAAGTAGCAAAATGCAAAGATCCCCCTGGAAGGACCACTGAACACATACAAAGAGGAGGCATGTTTTAATAAAAGATTATGTGAAAAGATGTTGTAATGTTCTTTTTAAATGTGTGTGTGCATGCATGCACAAGCAGGGAAGTTGTATGTGTGCACATGTGTGGGGCCCAGAGCTTGATGTGGGCTGCCTTCCTCAATTGCTTTCCACATTATTTTTTGAGACAGGGTCTGTCCCTGAGCCCCAGGGACTCTCCTGTCCTAACTCCTCAGGATGGGGATGCTGAGCATGGGACTGGTCCAGCTTTTAATGTGGTTTCTGTGCATCCAAACTGAGGTCCTCATGCCTTTGGGACAACAGTGACTGAGCCATCTCCCCAGCCAACAATGTAAGCATTCTTACACCAGAAAATAAGCTGAGGATGTGGAAAGAAATATTTCAAAGTTTAGTGCCTAAAAGCAGATGTGTTTCAGTTTATAAGGAAAATAATCAGCAAATGGAGGCAGGCACGGTGACTTGCGTTTATGTGGACACTCACTCAGCAGGTGGTGATTAAACTTAGGGGGAATGTTCTAGGCAGCTGCTGATTGAGGGGATTTGGGTACTATAAACCACTCAAAGATACTCCTGTTCTCCAAGAATGGTATTTTCATTATCAAAATAATAACTACCATTTACCAGGAGTCTCTTACAAGCCAAGCAAGGCACGGGGCAGCGTAAGAGCTGCCATTTCATTTTGTCCCTACGAGGCTGAAGAGCAGGTACCAACAGCCGTGCCGTCTAAAGACGAAGAGCTGAGAGTCAGAGCAGCAGCTTGGTGGGGTTGGACAGCCGACAAGCCAGGGCAGGGGGCGTGGACTTGAACCCTGATTCGAATAACTCTGAACACGTCTTCTCTCTGTGCCATACTTCTTCCTGCATGCACACATTACATCAGGGCCCAAGGTCAACACCCCCCCCCCCCACTCCCCCAGGCCCTGCCTCAGGGAGCTCCTTGGAAGAAAGAGAATATTTGAGAGTCTACATTCTTTACAGTCACCTTTGACCTCCAAGTTTAAAGGCAAAAGAGCCAATCTTGAAAACCTTGATCTGCGTCCCCATGGGAGCCCATGACATGTCAGGAGTACTGACCAACTTGTAGGTGAGCCCTGTGTTTGGAGTGCCAAGAAGAACGGCTTGTGTCACTTGGGCGTTTCCAGGTGACAAAGCCCAGGAGAGGAACAGACAATCCCTCTGCCTGTGGGGACCAGGACTCACTGCAGCTGCCCAGTTCTGCCCTTCACTCTGAACTTAGCCACCGGAGCATTTGGGGGTGAGGAACTGAAGAATGTGACCAATCAGCTGAAAGGGAAAAGAGAATCCCCTGTGTCCTTCAGGGTCACTGGCTGCTACTGAGGGGGGATGAGGAGGCAAGGCTCAGCCTGGTACGGATGTCTACACTGAGAAGGTTTTAGGAGAGGGAAGGACGAAAAAGAAGGACGGGAGAGCTCACAGGACGGAACTGTAGTCAAGTGGCCCAGGTCTTTCTAAATCACGCCTTAAAATCTCCAGTCCTGAATGGCACAAACCAGGAGCAGGAGTGAGGTGGGGGCCAGCAGATGCCCTCACAGGACGCCATTCTGACTCCAGGGCTCAAGATGAGGGGAGAGGGATAATGCTACGTGACTGGAATCATGTTTCTTTCTTCACGTCTGCATGTTTTGCATGCCTGTGGGTGCATGTGTGTCAAAAGGTGTGTGCCTGTGTGTGTGCATAGAAAAGCCCCAGGCTGGTGTTGGGAACCACACTCAATACCTTTTCCACCTTCTGACAGGTCTCTAGTCAAACCCAGAGCTCTCCGATCAGGCTAGTTGTTCTGGGGATCCTGTCTCCGCCCTCTGAGGCTGGAATTACTGGCAGGCCAGCACACCCAGCCAACATTTACAAGGGTTCTCGGGATCCAAACTCCGGTCTTCAGGCTTGCACGGCGAGAGCTTTAACCACCGGCTCGCCTTCCCAGCCCTAACTGTAGGGTTTGCTTTAATATGTGTTCTTTAAAGAAAAGAACACATGTGTAATTAAAATAGAATTGCATCACTGTCCCCTTCCCTTCCCCCCTCCAACCTGTCTCCTGTCTCTCCTCCCCTCGAATTGATAGCCTCTCTCTCTCTTTACTGTTACTTGCACACGAATGCACACACACAGGTAAATACAGCTTGCTGAGTCCATGTTTGTGTGCATGGATGTGGTTTTAGGTCTGACCACTTTGTGTGGCGTCACCAGTAAGAGGGCTCATCCCTGGGAGAGGCTAATTCTGGCTCCTCCAGCAGTCTTTGTCTAGGAGTGGGACCCCGTGAAATTTCCCCCTTAGCATGCCTTTTGAGACTGCCATTGTTCCTGTCTTGCTTATGCAGCCATTTCTAGAAGAGACTGTCTCACAGCAGACTTCCTGGGTTTCTGGCCTTTTCCACCCTCTCCTTCCACCATGTTCCCGGAGCCATGCATCATACTCCACAGAGACTTTCTAGCAATGTCCATTGCTACCCTAATCACAACAGCCAGGAAACAAATGAAAACGAAATGTCCTTCAACAGATGACTGGATAATGAAAGTGTGGTGCATATACACAGTGGAATACTATTCAGGTATAAAGAAAAATGAAATCATGAAATTTGCAGGTAAATGGATGGACCTAGAAACCACCCCCCTAACACACACACACACACACACACACACACACACACACACACACACACAGCTCTTAGCTCTAAATCTTTAGCTATAACTGTAGCTCTCACCCCCTCCTCAAAGAAGCTTCTCTTTACAGCAAATGAAGACCAAACACAGAAATCCACAACTGGACACCAAAAGGCAGAGATGACTGGACTGTGGAGGCATGCATGGACACAGTCACGTGTGTTCTCACTGTTGCTATCGGTTTACAGTTCCGGCTACAAATCTGCACTCAGCAACAAGAAAGCTTAGAAAGCATCGAAGACCACAACCCTGGGATAGTTCACCCTTCCAGCTTGTACCATCATTTTACCTTGAATGTTACTTTTCTCTCTAGCTTGACTGACAGTGCTGTGCTCAGGGATCCCCTCCCATAAGAGAGACAGAACAAGCACATGCTGATGGAGTCCTTGCAGATGGCTCCTCAGCAGTGAAGTGGGCCAGGGAAGCAGGTGGAGCTTCTTGGGAACAGCACGGCCTGTCCCTGGAGCACGCCTAGGCTGAATGTCCCGGAGCCCAGGGAGGGACCCTGAGAACCCTCTGACCTTTGTAGTCAAGCTCTGCTCTGCACCGCCACAGGATGCCCACAGGCCTAGGTCTTCTGAACGCGAATGTGCAGGTTTTATAGGTGTTGTGGATGCCATCAGGTCCGTTTCAGCAAAAACCGTTAAAAGCCAGATTGTTCAATAGAGTGCGGTGCTGGGGCAGGAGAGGTCACAGTCACAGACGGGCAGTCAAAGGAGCTGTAGGCAGGCGAGGGACTCAGTACTGCACTCCAGTGAATATCCGAGGGGTGTTCTCATGCTCTGGGGACAGCACACACTATAGGCCACACCTCCGCACTGTGGAATAGTGAGCGCACTGTTGTAGTCCCGAGAGCTCCCTGGTGATCCTGTAACCTAAACCATGCAAGTAACCTACTTAATCCTTGGAGGGCTCCTGATGGTGACTGGCTATGTCCCCACACATGGGAGACACGCTAAGACATAGAGACATCTGCTGTACCGTAAGCTGGGAACATTTAGACTTGAGGCTGGGGACTATCCAGAACTGGCCAATGTGGCTCTTAGTCTCTGCTGTGGATACCACAGTGGCTACCCACCCTCCCTCCACCTGGACCCGCAAGGACCCCTCCACACGACTGAGTAGAGGATGGGACTCTGAGCGCTTTAGTCTCATCCGATGACGACATGGTTAGGGACAGTTTCGTTCTCTTGCTACCTGGAAGTCCATTTCAGAAAAGCCCTCAAACCCTCATGACCACTGAAGCTACTCTGGATGTCCTGATAAATTTTACTAAAATTGTCACACGGACCTAGAGGGGAGAAAAGCAGCTGAGACTCAGGGTGCAGCAGGGGCGCCTTGTTCCATTTATGAGAAGGGGGTCTCTCATGCTAGTGCAGAGCTGCTGAGGCCTGAAATCCACGGGCTCCAGGGCCGGTCTCCCCACCCGGAGGTCACAGGCTGCCTGGTAAGCGTGTTCACACATTCTATGTGGAGAGACTTCCCCAAAGCACTTTCCTGTGTTTTCAACATGCTGGGAGGAGGCGGCTAGCCGCTGTTGTTCAGTTAGGGATAGTCAGGGACAGAAGTTCACAGCAGCCTTCAGGACTCCAGAGTGGCCTGGAAGAGAGCTGGGATCTTTGGCCCACTCCACAGCTTCCTTATCCAGGGACAATTAGGACCCAGCAGCTGCTTCTCTGTTGCCGGGATGTAGGAAAAGTAACT
This sequence comes from Peromyscus californicus insignis, assembly GCF_007827085.1. Taxonomy (NCBI): domain Eukaryota; kingdom Metazoa; phylum Chordata; class Mammalia; order Rodentia; family Cricetidae; genus Peromyscus; species Peromyscus californicus. The sequence goes on from NW_026294584.1 coordinate 61,583,111, forward strand.
GAGGACACACCAACAAAACCTGGTTGTGACCCTCACAGGGCCTGACGAGCACCCAGGTCCTTGAGAGGCTGCTGCCAATCCAAAGCTTGGGGTGTGAGGTGCAGATCCCTCTGGAGCAGGGAGCTGTGTATACACTGGCTAGAGCACTCGACGCTTGCAAAACAGCGGGTCATATTTCACGGAGAGCTCTGAAGGTTGTGTCGCACTGAGTTCTCAGTGAACTCGCCCTTGGGGCCTCCCTTATGCCTTCTTCACGGACTGACTGCGTTTGAGTCACACCTCTGAGGCATGGCCCTCCCCACCTGACGCAGGCAACCATGTGGCTCCGAGTCACCCCAGCACACTCAGGGTCACACCTCACCTCGCGGCGCCTGGGGGAACCGGAGTTGGGAGGATCTGAGTGACAAGAGAGTGTTTATTTTGGCAAAGACAAACTCAGTTCACCCAGGTCAGCTCGCACCGATGGCATCTAAGCCCACTGAGACTCCAAAGCGGCCACACACAAGCCTGCAGTTAAAGACACAGAGAGGTGCTGCGTGCTTGTTATGCAAGCATGGGAGCCTGGGTTAGGATCCCCAGAAGTCACAGAAAAAGCCAGGTGTGGCTGTGCATGCCTACAGCCCCAGCATCCAAGAGGGCAGAGATAGGAGGATTGCTGGGGTTTGCTGGCTGCCAGTCTAGCTGAACCAACACCAAGCCCCAGCCAGGTTCAGTGAGACATACTGTCTCAAGGGAATAAAGCAGATAGGGACAGATAGAGTACATGTGCACGCACACACACACACACACACACACACACACACACACACACACACAGAAGTGAAAACCTACGGCAATAATGATTTTCAGCTACAATGTTAGAGCCAGGAAGTACGAAATCTGTAGATCTCCGAGTCTTGAAGGGGCTACATGTGCCCATGCAGGGCTCTCAGGGGCCTTCTTTAGTTCTTTCTGTGGTTCCTGTATTCTGGAGTTGACAGGTATCCACTCATCAAGATCTCTGTAAAAGTACATCAGGCCTAGGGCTCCAAAGGTCCACAGACCAGCGGGAAGGACAAAGATCAGCTGCTTTGTGGCCCAGAGGACAGATCCTGGGCTCAGAGGGCCCTGGAGCGGTAGATCTAAAGGCCACACATCAGATATTCTGATTAAAGCAACAAAGTAAGCTAGGAATGCGCCCCAGCTGTGGCAGGGGAAGAAGACCTCTGTGCTCCCAGACTCGGCCAAAAGCCAGCATCTGGCTGGCCTAACCTCGCCTGCCAGGAACCTGAGCAGGGATGCCATTTTCTGGGATCTGGGGTTCCTTTGAAGGACCCCAACTGCTCCTGCACTCATTCATTCGGAAATTCAATGAACAGGAGTTCAGAATGTGAGGTCTGAACCGATGGCTGCCTTTGGTTTCTTCTCAAAGTGAAATAAGTGATAAAATGAGGTGGTAGACAGAAAGGTTTGCCCTTCTCAGGTCAATTGCAACCCCTGAGAGAAATCTGGGTCCACTCACAGGCCTGCAATCTTGAGCAATTTCAAGGGTTCTTCAACAATTCTCCTGTAACACAGATGGCTACACAGCAGGCCTGGCTCATTCGGAGACCTTACAAGGATGAGAAGAGATGATAGGCCAGAGACGTCCCGTGAGCTGCACAGCATCAACCACCGATGCCATGGCAACGCCGTCCCCACTGCCTGGGCCTCCCCTTCACTGGTGTCACCTGCCCTGCCGTCTCCATCTCAGGCTCACACTTCTGAGAACAAACTGCGATCCCTGGTACCCACCTCCTTCATCCTGCCCTTTCCTCCATTCCAACAGGTGCCAGGGTCTACAGGAGCAAGCACACAGGAGCAGCACATTAAGGTAGTTCTGGTCATCGTCAAAACCAGACTTTTTTTTGTGCATCAAAGGATTTCATCAAAAGAGTGAAGATGACTCACAGAGAAAATATTTGCAAGTCATTTATCTGCAAAATACCCCGTGTCCAGAATTCCTATGAACCAGTAACAAAAAGATGACACAATTGAAAACACGCAGGAGGGATTGTAGAAATTAAGAGCGCTAGCTGCTCTTTCAGGCGACCCAGGTTCAGTTCCCAGCACCCACATCAGGTGGCTCACAACCCCCTATAACTCCAGCTTTGGGGAATCCAAGGCCCTCTTCTGGCCTTTGCAGGCACTCGCATGCATGTGGTGCACATAAACATTCTCTCTCTCTCTCTCTCTCTCTCTCTCTCTCTCTCTCTCTCTCTCTCTCTCTCTCTCTCAATGAATCTTGAATGAAAAAAACAAATGAGCAGGAGGCCCCATCAGACACTTCTCCAAAGATTAAATAACAAGGCCACACACACGTTTGAGAAAATCTCATGCCAAGTGGATTGATCTTGCCAGGTTCTGGGAGTGGAGGGATGGTAAGTGCTGGGTGATGGGGACAAGGTTCTGTTTGGGGTAATTGCTAATTTGGATCATAAATGTTCCCTAGGGGGTTATGTGCTACTGGCTTGGTGCCCAGTGTGTGGCACCACTGGGAAGTGGGTCTAAGAGAAGAAAGGTCACTGGTTGTGTACCCTTGAAGGGAATATTGAGAGTCCAGCTCTTCTCTGCCTCCTCAACACCATGAGGTGAGACACCTCCACTGCCACAGTCCCACGACATCCTCTCCAGAAACTGTCCGGTCCTTTCTCAACAACTTCAACATAAAGTCATGACGTAAGTCACCACAGGCTGACACCTCTGCATCGTCACAGGCAGTCACAGACAGACACCTCTACATCATCAACCAAACGAAGCCTTTCTCCTCAGGTACCTACCTCCAGTGCTTTGTCACGGAGACAGCTAGCAGTGATGAAACAGCCCTGAGACTCGAGAGGTAACTGGACAATGTTGGGAATGCACTTAATATACTCTACTGTATATTTTAAAACTGCATAGGCACTGTGTTATATAATATATGCATTTAACCACAAAAAAATTCCACAAATGCTGGGAGAATGCATGAGTACAAATTCTCCCACATCTGTGTTTCTAGTAGTGGTGATATGCCTGTGGTATGCCATGGCAATCTTCTTATCTTCTGATATGGTATCTGTTCCCATATCTTTGGCTATCTGATTTCAGCGGTATACTTTTTACAGCTGCATAGTATTCTTCTGTGTCTTTATTCAATTACTCCCCTAGTTACACAAATTACATTGTCTGCCATTGGTCTGCTGAGAGGCCCTAGAAGCAATGGCAGCCCAGCAGCAGGGTGCATTCCCAGGGCCAAGGTCTTATTTCTAAGTCCTGTTTGCCACCAACAGTAATGAAACGGTCAACACGTTCACGCCACCGAACAGTACTGAGATGGCAAAAACTTTCCCTGGAGAAGGGGCTCATTCCAGAGCTGGGATGGGAAGTGTAAGAGAAGCCAGAAGTCAGGCAGCGCGGACAGTTATGGGGACAGTCAAAAGACACAGGGGACACTTGACGAGGCTCCCGCTGGACGAGTCTCAGACCTTTTGAACATCAGAATATGACAGTGGAAAATTTTAACTCACTAACTAAAATACAAATCCAGGAGTCCAGACATACACACACAGACAGGAAAGATGGTAGCTCTTTTCCTGAGAAAGACTCCTTCCAACCGGCTAATGCAGAGAATTAGGGATGAATTACACTATCACTCTTTGGCACCCATTACAGCCATCATTTAGGCAAGACTCATCGATTGCTGCTCAAAGTAGCAAGTCAAAGTTGGATGAGGAAGGCTGTTCACATACCATTCTGAGGAGCTGCCCCACAATGCCGACTGATCACAAAGGGAAACGAGTGTTTTATCAAAGTGGAGCGCCTCACTGTGCAGACAGCCTGGCTAGTCACAGGGCTCCTATCACCAGGAAGGTGCCAGCACAGTCACGGGCTCCCTGCTGTGAGGCCCAGGCACAAGGAAGCAGGCCTGTGGCTTGCCTGCCAACAGCTAACCCTGAATCTGCTCGTGAGGAAGTGCTGGGGCACATCCAGAGTGAGGGCAGTCACACAATGGCTGGCCTGGGGCCTGGGGCCGCTGGGCGAGTGCTGAGGTCACGGAAGATGAGACAGCAGAGGAGCTGGGGGAAGCTGAGGGACAGGAGAGACGGGCCACAGACTCGGTCATGTCTAGGGTGCTTCCAAAAAGGATGTCATTAAGACAATTTGCCGAATGCAAACAAAGCCTGAAGTGCAGCTAATCACTCTCTGTTGACATCGGTTTCCTGGACTTGGTAGTTATACTGTGGCGGAAACACCTTATTTTCATAAGGCCTGAAGGGGCTAGGTGGTGGTTTGCAACCTGTGGGTGGAGACCCCTGGGGTCACATATCAGATATCCTGCACAGCAGACAGTTACATTACAATTCTTAATACTAGCAGAAGCACAGTTATGAAATAACAACGAAATAATTTTATGGTTGGGGGTCATCACCACATGAGGAATTGTATTAAAGGGTGGCAGCATTAGGAAGGGTGAGAACCACTGGGTTAGTGGATGTTGTACCTGTAACTTGCTCTCAGTCACTCTGAGTCTATACAAACAAGCACTGCATGGGGAGGGGAGGGAAGAGACAGACAGACAGACATGTCAGATCTAAGCAAACTTGGAAGGATGTTAGCTTTGGGAATTGGGTAAAAAGCACAAGAGACCCCTTTAGACTGTTTAAAAATGTTTTAATGTTGTATATCGTGTGTGTGTGTGTGTGTGTGTGTGTGTGTGTGTGTGTGTGTGTATTTGTGTTTTCCTGTGGGGTTGCACATGCATTTAGGTGCAATGTGAACCTGTGTGTGCATATATGTGGAGGCTAGAAACAGATGTCAGGAATCTTTCTCTACCACTCTCCACCCTATTATTATTTTTTTTTTTTTGTAAGTTTGAAATTGTCAAAATGGAATGTTACTTTTAAAAAGGAATTGAGAGGAGCTAGGGACATAGCTCAGAACAGTGTTTGTCTAATGTGCATGAAGCCCTGGCCTCAACCCTAAGCACCACATACACCACCTGAAATCCGGAAGATCAGAAGTTCAAGGCCATTCTCAGATAGAAAGTGAGTTGGAGGGATACGTAAGAACCTTGTCTCAAAATGGAGTGTGAGAAGGCTTGAGCAATAAAAAGATGAGGACGGAGATGCCATGCTCACTAGCAAGGGCTTTTATTGTCTCCAGTACAGCAGGAGTGTCCCTCAGGCAGGCCTCACAAACTGGAAGACTCCATGATTCACTCCCAACCCCCACAGCCCAGTCTGGGCTGGCAGGGACAGGAGCTCCTTCACCGACAGGTGCATGGCAGCCACCAGAGGGCGCCCTCCTGGAGTTCACTGGGTGCCAGGCCACATAGCTGTGCCATGCGATGGCTACACTTTTCAGGAAACCCGGATGCCACACATACTTTTCCTTTCTTTGTGGACAGGCTGGATGAGTCACGTTTTTCAGGAGGCTGCAGATCTGCCAGCTGCTGGGATCTGGAAAGCTCCAGCTGTAGCCAGTGAGCACAGGTCCCAGGGAGGTTGGCTGGCCAAGGCTGGGTGAACTGTGGCCTCCAAGGAAGGAGCTGTGCCCGGGGAACAGGCCAGCCAGAGTAAATCTAGTTTTTCTGGGCATTGAGCAAAACTCACGCTAGACTGGATCCTGGCATCTGAAGATACACTCAAGATTGCTGGTCCAAGGCCCTGTGAACTCTGTGTGTGTGTTTGTGTGTGTGTGTGTGTGTGTGTGTGTGTGTGTGTGTGTGTGTGTGTGTGTGTGTGTGTGTGTGTCCTGTTTGCACGTCCCCCATGGACCCATCTGCAGACCATTTTTCTCCCAGGTGGCATATATATGGCTTCCTCCCCTCACTCACGCAGCCCCCCACCTGTGTTTAAAGCCTTCCTCACTTTCTCCTACTGCCCCTTTTTCCTGTGGCCACCCTGGCATCAGGCCATTGGACCAGAGACCTAAAGAAGAAAGGAAGCAAACCCTGTGGTTGCCTGAAGGATCCTTCTGGGAGCATGGCAGAGCTCTGGTCCATGGGGACCGCAGGAGAGGTGGCCCGGCTCCCAGCTGGGTGTACCCTGGCTTTTTGGAAAAGCACCACATTCCTCACAAAGATATCTCCATCAAGGGAAGAAGTGTGCTAGGGTCTCCTCCCTGCCACCCTTCCCTCCCACACCGCGAGCTTCCTCTTCACAGGTTCTTCCTCTGGCTATACTTCAGGAAGGCCAGTGACACCCATTCTCCGTCTCTCCAGAGTCGGAACCAATGCCCAGGCACCACGGAGTCCCGTGACAGCTAACAGCAAGAGATGCACCACTGGAGACCCACAGCGGCGCCCCAGGTATACACCATACACCCGTGACCACAGACAAAGAAGGAAGCATGCCAGGTGTACCTGAGCCTCGGGCTCCTTACAGTGAGGGTTCTACAACCTCCCATTACCAACCTGCCTGCTGCTACCGTACTGAAGGGTGGGGCTCCTGTCTCTACAGTGCTGGGAGTAACTGGGCAGCTCTGTTCCCAAGACCCAGGCCCTGTGACATGGCCTCACAGCCGCTCAATGTCCCCCACATACTCTGTGTGTTCTCTCATCTGCTCCTTGCTCAGATGCCTGGGTTCCTTCTCAGTGGGAGCTGACCTTGGTAAAGGCGTCTGGCTTGGATCCAGTCCCTGTGGCTCCCATTGCTTTTGGGCAGGTACCCCATGGCTGTTCTACACTGTCCTCCTACTTCTACTCTTCCACGTTTTTCTAATCTCTGGGTTGCCTCTCAGGCTCCGTGGGTACCTCAGCTCAGCTCTCCCTCACCTCACAACCACAGAACCACGTGATTGGAACCATCTAAACCTGGACTAAGTCCTTTTGTTTTCAGTACACAGAGGTTCTGCTTTTCCTGCAGGACCCTGCCTGGCGGGGAATGTGAAAAGTGTCCTTACAGGAGGGTGCTGGAGGGTCAGCAAAGTAGTCTGCCGAGTGACCACTGGGCTTCTAGACCTCAGGGCTGGAGGACCAAACTCACTCCAGTTCTGCCCCAGCCCTTTGCTCCCGTTCTGTACTTGGGCACAATGGCCCATTGATCCACATAGGCTGCCCCACTGCCCCATGTTTTTCTACAGGGCAAGCTGGGGCAGGGCCCCTTCAGCCCTGGGGAAGCCCTTGGCATCTAAATTGTAGACTTGGAGACTCCAAATTGAAGCCTTGAAAGCTGGAGTTCACTCTTCCCCACACGGCACAAAACCTTCAGCGTTTTATGGGAAAACAGACTTTTATTTGAAAAATAAACTCCCCGTTGCTGGGCTATAAAGGAAGGGCTGTCTGAGATCCAAGGCCGCAATGGTGTGAAAGGGCCCAAAGTCTTACAAGTTAAATAAACTCCTCTGCAAGCTCATTCGAATTTCAAAGGCTGTCGTGGCACACACTCTGATAAAGATCCACACTCAGAGAAAGGGGGTAATGTGCAGTCACTCTGCTCAGGACGCTGCAGGACCCCAGTCTTCCTGGTAGAACAGGGGCCCTCTAACCGCAAACAGAAAATGAAATTCCTTTAGAGGTTTGGAGTACACATGACCCCGGTCAAGGCTGAGCTAGTCTTGGAAACCTGAGCTAGAAAACACAGCGCCTCCATCTCTGGCCAGAAAGCATCGCGTCAGTCCCTCCATCCAGCTGGTTCTCCACGCCCTAGCCAGCCTCGATTGGCAGGCATTCCAAACTCATCTCAGCTTCTCTGACCATCTAGGGTGGTATTTTCCCGACTGCAATCACTCCCTCCACCCAGGTCATAAAATCAGCTGTGTGTTATCTGATAAAGCATACTAAAATAATAGAGAGACAGAGAAGACAGTTCAGGGGAAATTCTGTGTCATGAGAAGGGCATTATATACCAGATGACAACATCAAACGTATTGTGAGTGTGTGTGTGTGTGTGTGTGTGTGTGTGTGTGTGTGTGTGTGTGTGTCAGAGAGAGAGAGAGAGAGAGAGAGAGAGAGAGAGAGAGAGAGAGAGAGAGAGAGAGAATATGTGTGTACAGATGTGGTTGTAACATTTGGAGGCCACCCCTCAGGCACCATCCACCTCACTTTCTGAGACAGTTTCTCACTGAACCTGGATCTTACCTGGATCTTACCAATTAGGCTAGGCTGGCCGGCCAGCAAGCCCTAGGGGTCCTCTGTCTCTGCCTTCCCATCACTGGGGCTGGAAGGGCATGCCACCATACCCACCTAGCCTTTTTACATTGGTTCTGGGGCTTGAACTCAGGTTGTCATGCATGGACAACTGAGTCATCTCCCAAGCTCCCAAATGTGTCTCTTACTGTATGCAGAAGGCAATCAAGAAACATTTTCAAACCACGCTGCAGTGAAGCTGCATGGCTTCATTTGCATGCTCAGTGCTCAGATTTCCTATGGTCCGGCAGATGCAAATTACCCTGGGGCCAGGGTGTAATATGATTTTCACCTGTCCTGCTTGGGGCTGTAGTCTTGGCCTGGAATAGCCTTTCTGTAATCAGAAGGGGTGGACACCGAGGTCAGGGATTTTTTTTTTCATTCCTTTCTTTCTTAGTAGGACAAATATAACGTCCCAATGCCAGTGGGGCCAGTTCCATCAGCAACAGTCACCGAGTGTGGACCACTGCTCATTAGAACAAGATGCTATTTATTGCTCATTGGGGGCTGAGGAGCTGACTCAATGCTACCTCATCTCACTTCCCAATACCACCCGCCAATGCCATGATCATGGGGGTCTGAGAAGACGCCTGCTTCCCCGACAGCATCTGCGGACATCTGGTTTTCATGCTAGCTGTAGAGTGCATCTTAATCCCTTTGCCAGGACCTTTCTGATCTGCAGGAGGAGAAGAAGAAAGAAAAGGAACAGAGTTCTGGGTCTCACAACCCACAAAGGGGAGAAGGCAACAAGGAGACTGGAGGTCCCTCTGCAGTGTTGGTGATGGCCAGCCAGTCCTTCCAGGTTGCAGAGCCTTCCACTGGTGTGGAGCTTTCCCATGGGGCGGCCCTCAGTGCATTGACGGCGATTGGGGGGATGGTGGCATAGAGGACGTAGGGTTGGAAGAGCTGGCAGAAGGGTCAGGAGCACAAAGAGCTCAGCATGTGCTTTTCAAAGAGACAAGAAAGCAAGAGAGGCCAGTCAGGAGGCCACAGACTGCGAAGGTGCTTGTGGTGACCGTTCGGCTCACACTCTGGAGGGCTGCTCAAGCCAAGCATAGTCAGGCAAGGACGGGCCTGAAAAGATGACTCTAAGAGGGCTGGAGCCCACTGGCTTGGTGTCCAGTCTGTCTCAGTGGTTCTCAGAGGGTCCTCATTCCTCCATCTCCACTCTGTCTACCTGAGCAGCAGCCACACACACTCTTGCAAAGGGCATGCCATTCCTCTGACTGACATCCGATGGCTTCCCTGACCGTTCACGTAAAGCTTCGAACCCTGGGCTCCCCCAGCGAGGCCCCACCCTCCTTTGACCTCACCTGCAGCTAGCTGTCATGCTCCTCAGATCTGCCCACACTGACCTGCTCTCTGAGGGCTGACCGGAGAGGAGAAAATGAACTACCATCCCTACCAGGCACGCCATCTTTGCAGCTGTCCATCCGAGTCCTCTCTGCCTCCATCCCACCCCAGACCAAATGTCCTCCCATCAGAGATGCTGCTGCTGATTTTTCCAATACGAGGCAGCACCCCTGCCCCCTCTTGATTTTCTTCATGGCATTCAACACAGCATGCTTATGCCTAGGGTCCACATGTCCCAGCTGCCCCCAGGGCGGAACCTGTGGGAGGGCAGGGACAGGCTTGTTTGCTGTAGTCTTCCCAGGGCCTAGCATTAGCAGGGCCTTGTGAGGCATGGGTTCAATGTCAGAGGTGTGCATCCTCTTTGTGGCTTCCTCATTTTGCCGGGGACAAGACATAAACAGGGCTGGTTCCTGCTTCTTTCCTCTGGGCAGGACCACAGTGGCGCCTGCCCAAGGCTCAGCACGTGAGGCTGTAGCACCCCCTAGTGGCCACTAGGCCACAAAGCCAGGAAACCGTCGGCAGCTGAAGAGGCCTGCATGCAGGGCCATGCCCTGCACAGTGGGGCCCCAGCTCTGCCCTCATCTTACAGGCGCCCACACTGTGTGAGTGAAATCAGGTGTAGAAGAAGGTCAGAAAATAAAGGGGGGAAGGAGAACAATATGAAGGGCATCTCTCCTTGAATGTGAGAGCGACTTAGATGGAGTCGTGGCTGTTCCTAGTGGTTAAATGTAGCACAAGACATGTATCTCACAGAGGCTCTCAGTAGATCCCACATGACATGAAAACCTATCACAGGTGAACTTTCTAGGGCTGGGGAGATAATCAAGATGGTGAAGTGTTTGCTTCGCACAAATGAGAATCCGAGTTTGATACCCAGAGCACATAAAAAAAAAAAAAAAAAAAAAAAAGACCGGGTGTGGTAGGGTGCACTGGCAATCTTAGCACAGGAAGGGAGGAGACAGGGGGATACCTGGGACTCTGTGGCCAGCCACAATAGCCTACTTATGAGCTCCAGGCCAACGAAGAAACCCCATCTAAAGAAAATGAAGTGGGTAATAACTGAAGAATGACATCTGAGGTTGACCTCTGGCCTCCACATGTGTGTTCACACACACACACACACACACACACACACACACACACACACTTGAGATAAACTGAGGTTGGAGGGGAAACACAGAGAACTGAGAGTGATTTTCTGACAGGACTTCCCACCGAAGTCGGCCCAAGGAGTCGGTCTGGCTGGTCCCCTCACCAAGGGAGACTTCACCCAGCTGGCAACTGATAGACTTACTAAGGTGCTTGCAAATTGTCTTCGGCACATCCCTAGCCCCCTGGGCTCTCGGTGGCTGTTTCTCTGGTCCTGTCCAGGGTCCCTGTCAGAGAGAGTACAGCCTCTACCACTCTACCCATCTCTCAGACTGCTTTGCTTTCCTCTAGTGGGGAAATTAAAGTTTGTGCTCCTATGCTCCGCTCCATCCCCCCCCCGCCAGCCCTGTTTTTGGAAGGTCACCGTTTGGAAGAACAGCACACTCTGTCCACAGCTCACCTGAGGCAAGATGGAAGAATGCACTGATGCTTTGATGGCGCACACACACACACACACACACACACACACACACACACACACACACACACACACACCCATGACTATAAGGAGTCTGAACAGTAAGGAAGCTTTTTACAAAAGTCAGTGAAGTCGGCAGCAGGCTAACTGCATGAGAGAAACCATTCTGAGAACCGTCTTGCCCACTTTCTGCTCAGCTCCTCTGTATGGTGGCCTTTGTCCTTCGTTCTGGAAACCATGTCCATAGCTCAGCAGAGGGAACAGGATGCCCTCACGTTCTTGGTTGGGAGGCGACATCTACTCCTTAAATGGCCAGCCAACTTCTGACCTACTGTGAAGCAGGTCCCTGGCCCATGGAAGAGGGACATGACAACTGGATCAGGCCAGCTCTGCCTCATGCCACCTCGGTGTCTCAATGACACTAAGAGGAGGAAGAGGGAGCACAGCTGTCCCTGGGCTGTCAGGGTCTGTCACCACCTGTGGCAAGGGACATACTGTGCACACTGGTAGATGTGATGGACTCTGAGGACAAAGGACCTAGGACAGGTGGGGAGAAGCCAAGAGGAATGTCCTACAGCAGAGGGCAGCCTGGCCAAGGGCCCAGCTGCCATGTGGGAAAGGACTGCAGTGTGCCATGCAGGAAGCAGGCTTGGTGGTTTGAACATAGTGATGCATGTGTGCCACACCGCAGCACACACAGGGAAGGCTGGACCCAGGGAAGGCTGTGCGTGGCCCTCCAGGCCCCCATAAAGGAGACACCAGGGACAGAGTGTCTTAAATCAGGTCAGCAGTTTGAAGGCCAGGACAAGCAGTTCAGTGCTTCTCAAGAGTAAATTCCAGGGGCTGTGGGAGAGAGGCAGACTTTGCCGGGCACATGCTGACCTGGGGCCAACTAGTTCACATGCATCAACTGCTACTACCAAGCTTCATGTGATGGTTTCATCTTTCGTCAACTTGACTGGGTTTAGCAACACCTGGGAGATGGGGTGGCATACCCTGGGTATCTCTGTGAACGGGTTTCCAGGGGAATTAACTGGTTATATGTGTGTGGGGGGGTGGCATTGTTCATGTGCTGGGAGTCTGGCAAAAGGAACTCACATACTTTGTGGCCTGGAGCAAGCCACCTGCCTTCTGTGCCGACTGTCAACAGCCACCTGGCGGGGCTGCTGAGGTTCAGAATGAACTGGAGCCCCCACTGGGAGCTCGGGCTAAGGGGTGATGTGAGAAGAACATGACTGCTATGTTAAGGACTGTCCCCCACAACAAACAGGACAGGCATGTGCACACCAAACAGGCAGTTCTCTAAACAGCGCGGAGGAAGCCCAGCAGCTGACTCCAGGAAGGCGAGTGATCTAGTTAGGACCGGGAGGTCCAACACGATATGTCCCCAAATTAACACTGCATAAGCCAGCAGAACATCCATACTTACCAAACCAGTTAAAAGTGTCCACCCACTTGCTACCTGTTTATCTCTTTTGTGTCCTGTGAGAAGCAAGCCCCAGGACTCAGGATCCAACCCCACCTGTTTCTCTCATCCTCTTGTCAACCAGATCCAAGCTCCAGGCTCCAGGCCTCCACCCCAAACTTCCTTCCCTGTCTGTGGAGAGTGGGGACACTCAAGGGAGAGGCTGAGGTCAGCACTCTTCCTTCTCGGCCCCCACTGAAAGCAAGAGGGAAACCCACACTTCCTAGTTTCAGGAGGCTGGCCGACCTAGTGTGCACAACCCTTTATGGTGCATGGTCACCACTTAGAGGCCCAACTGGAAACTGAGTGGCCTGTGACAATGGAAACTTGTTCCCTCTCCATCCAGAGGCTGGAGGCCCTGGCAGTTAGGAGTGGGTCAGGCGTGACTCCTGGGGACGCCACGGAGGAGGGCTACCTTGTCTTCGGTCTCTGTCATCGCTGCCATCCTTGTGTTGGTTGGCTCACAGTAGAGTCACACCAAGCCCTGTCTCTGTGCCACAGGGCCTTTCCTTTATTGGCATCAGCCACACTGGACCAAGGCCCCCTTAATGACTTCACCTCAACTAGTGACATCAGCAGCCATCTTCTAAGGCTGCATTCCGAGGTGCTCAGGGTTAGGATGTCAACACATTATTGAGGGTTGGGAAGGACACAAATCAACCCATCACAGTCCCTATGAGGATTAAATCAAATTGTATATTCAGAAGCCTTCCCCCAGTGGGGCCTGCAATAGAGTCAGTTTGCCTGGTTGCCCACCGCCTTGTAACCTGACTTTCGTCTACTCCCTCTCCCTTAGGTCCTGACCCACTCACTGGTCAGCATGTGGCTGCACTAGGTGATTCCTAATGGTGGCGGGTGGCTCGGCCCACAGGCGTATGGAGTCCTGCCAGGAACCATCAAACAGAGATCTCAGACTCACTTCCATCTCCCTTTCCGGCAACTGTGTAAGTAGGAACACAGCAGACTACCAAGAAAAGCATGCCAGCATGGTGCCGCTGTCACTTAACCTGGGCAACAAGGTGGAGGGGCGGCAGGGTAGAGGGCTCAAGTCCGTCCCGCCGGCTTCTTTCACAGCAGTGAAAAATGCTAGATAATCCACTGCGTTCTAGCGGGGTGGGAGGGGGCACGGGTGGGCTAGAGGAAGACATTTCTGGAAGATGTGTCCAAAGGAATCTCAGAGACAACAGTGGCAGCTGGGAGACTGGAAGAGTGGAAGGGTTGGGAGCGGAGGCCAGAGCAACATTCATTCAGCACTCTGCACGGTCACAAGAGACACCTCTGTCTTATTTAAAAGGGGCCTACGGAGCGGGGAACACCCCAGTCAGTAGAGTGCTTTCCACGCAGGCATGAGGACCCGCGTTCAGAGAAAGAAAGGAGGCAGGTGCAGTGGCTGGAATTCCAGCCGGGAGACAGAGAGGAGGGTCCCTGAGAAGCCTGTTGGCCAGCCAGCCTAGTGACAATGGTTAGCCTCAAGTTCAGTGAGAAACCCTGCCTCAAAAACAAACAGACAAACAAGCTGGGGAGTGACTGGAGTTGTTACCTGATTTTGGCCTCTGGCCTCTGCATGCATGTGCATAGAGACACAGACAGACAGACAGACAGACAGACAGACACACACACACACACACACACACACACACACACACACATATGCAGAAATTAGAAGTCCAATAAGGAGGGCAAGAAAGTTGGGATCTCAGACAAGCTCTGCAGGGAGTGTGTGGCGCTTGGGCCACACTGGAAAGGCAGCCTCGGGGTAACCTGCTTCCTCCTGGCCCAAGTGATGGTCCGGACAAAACGTCAAAGGAGTCCACGTTCCCAGACAGCTGAGGTTGGCTTCTGCCTGGAAGACCCAGCCAGAGTGTCGGCACTTCTCAGAACTGATATAAGACTTCCACGTGAAGGGCAGGGCATGTAGAAAAGGAAGCCCATGACCCAGAAGCGGGAGGTGTGAGGCTGAACTCTTGGAGACCACCTGGCTGGGCTGACGGTGCACAGGGCTGATGATCTCTATGTCTGTGCTCATCCTGGCTGCCACACAGAGGGGACCCTAGGGGCCTCCCAGACACTTGTGCTGGATTTACTTCCAAGGGAAGGTGGGATTCCTAGAGAAGACTCCCAGGTAAGGGGCATGTTCGGGGCATGAGGGAAGGTTCTGCTCTGCTAGCTGGGGCCCTTCAGCCTTGGCTGAAGAAGAGTGGGAAGACCCCTCCTCAGGGGTCATGAAATGAGAGTATGTGGAGGGCCTGAACCACCTACCCCCGTTTCAGTCGGGACACTAAAAATCCAAATTATAATGCGCTGTCTAGGTGGGCTTGGCTGTTGTCATCTTTTATTTAAAAAGGTGTGTGTGTGTGTGTGTGTGTGTGTGTGTGTGTGTGTGTGTGTGTGCGTATGTGTGTTCGCCATGTGTATACAGGTACCCTCAGAGGACATAAAGGAGGGTCGAAACCCTGGAACTGGAGCTATGGGTGCTTGTAAACTGCCCCCATGGGTGCCGGAAAGTTGAACTTGGGTCCTGTGGAAGAGCAGCAAGCAAGCGTTCTTCGACACTGAGCCATCTCTCCACCCCACTGCTGGTGTCTTCATCAGCAACAGCTGCCTCTCTGGGCTGTCCTGTTGATCAGTGGATTGGACACTTGTGACAGCCTCCTCACACTGGGAGACAGCCTGTGCCTGAGAACCTCCAGCTCCTGTCACGTTCTTCCACCAACCCTGAGCTGTTGACACGTGGCTCTCATCTAATCCTAACCCAGTTCCACCCTGGAAGCCTCGCCTCCACCCACACTTGGGAGTTCTAATTCATTCTGAGCCCGTGTCTCTGCAAGATCATCAAAACTCCATGGAGGGACGTCCCCCTCAGCAGCTTCCCCTACAGGCTGTACTGTGGCTGGATAATCAGCTTTAAACCCTCTCGGTGACTCCACCTACAGGCTGTACTGTGGCTGGATAATCAGCTTTCCACCCCCTCAGGAGCTTCCCCTACAGGCTGTACTGTGGACAGACATGGGAGCACATCTGTAACCTCAGCACTCAGGAGGCTGAGGCAGGAGGATCATGAGTTGCTATGCCACATTGTGAGACCCTGTTCAAAAGCAAAAACAAGCCCTAAAACAAGAGCAACAAAACGAGAAAACCAAGAAGAAATCATCAGCCTGGGTAGAAATGAGAACCTCAGCCACACCAAGGAGACAAAACAAAGGTCAAAGAAGGTCAGCTGTAGCCGAGGCTGGCACCTGGGTGGATGAATTCAGTTCCTGAATTGATGTCTTTCTCAGAACCTCAGATGTGCCTTGTTTTACTGCAGAAGTAATTACTCGAGATGGGATTATCTTAGAGTGGGACAGGCCCGTAATCTCACGTGACTGGTGTCCTTTTAAGACGAGAAGAAACACGTGTAGTGGGGCTAAGGACCACAAGGCAAGGGAGAGAGCATGTGCTCGTCACATCCGTGCTGCCGTGACACAAGACGGCAGAAACGACGAAAACGTGGGGCATTTTCAAAGTCTTCGGTCTGTCGTGGTGGTGAAGGCCTGTGGTGAAGATCATGGAGCAGGAACAGCTCGCCAAGGCTCCTCACAGCCGGGAGAGCATTGAGAACCAGCCTGGGGCTATCACCTTAAAAGGCATGTCCCTAGAAACCTGCTTCTCGCCGATAAACCCGAAGGTTCCACAGCCTCTCCGAGCTGCACCGCCAGCTGGGAAGGGAATGCCCAGAACATGAGCCTGTGGGATATTGCAGACCCAAACCGTTACAGAGACTGAGTAAGCTGACCAAGGGCCTGCGACAGATCTTCCCCAGGGCAGAGATGGATTAAACATGCTTCTCCAGCACCCTGACGTCAGCCTCTGGATAGTGAGGGCTCTCTTCTGCTGCTTCAGGAGTCTGTGTCTGCCCCCATCAGTCCATCACCTAGCCTTGGCCATCCATCACTGAGTGACTCAGGCATCCCCACTTTGCTACTCAGATATACTATAAAAGGAATCAAGGACATAAGCCTGGGGATTTTTCTGGATTGAATATAACAAACAAACAAACTAACTAAATATCCATACATTCTTGTATTAATTCCCCCAGAGTCAATAGGATCTCTTCCCTTCCCAAATCTCAAGCTCAGCTGAGTTCTTTTTAAAAACCAAACACACCAAATCCTCCCAATAAATTGTCTTCCTAGTTTAAAAAGCCAAAAGGGAAGCTAGGTGTGATGGCACTTCCCTTTAATCCCAGTATGCGGAAGGCAGAGGATTATAAATTTGAGGCTACCTTGAGCTACATAGCAATTTGGAGGCCAACCTGGGCAACACAGTAAGACCTCATTTCAGAAACAAAACAGAAACACAGTAGGTTGACAGAGCAAGAACGGGGACCAAAACCAGCTTCAGAATCAAGGCCCGACACACCGCCAAGGTCCTTTTGTACGAATGTGGGTCAAAGAACGAGCAGGCAGTGCAGACGGGAAAGCTGGGCTGTTAGATGATTACTGTCCACTCTGGACAAAAGTGGGGCAGCTGAGCAGACGCCCAGCTATTCTTGGTAAAGAGACCAGACAGGACAGTCCTCTCAGGACTCTGGGAAATGAGCAATGCCCGCCTGACATCCTGCAATGGACACAGGGGGTGTCATGGGACTATTACCAGAAAGCCCCTCTGAGCTGTGGAATGAATTCTGGGGCAGCGAGGAGCAATATGATGTCTGGGTACTTTAATCTAGGAAGAGATGTTCAAACCTCAGGGAAAGTAGATAAATTATCTACTCTCCAAGCCGGCCTCACACCAGACCCAGCTGAAACTCCAGATGAAGGGGTCCGGCAATCTGCTGCTGTGGGCTCCGGCTGGCTCTAGACCTGCACATTGGTACCTGGTGGGTGTGAGGAAAGCTCACGTTCAAGGGCAACGACATGAGCCACCGCCCTGGAGAAAGACCTGATTTGTGAAACAGTCCCTCATTCCACAGGCTTCCCCCCAAGAAGCCAAGTCCTCTCAATCAACCTGATCAATTTTCATCTTTGTGTGAAGCCCAGGCCATTCCATAATCCTTCCTAGGCCCAATCCACAGCTGTCTAGGAGGATGGGGGAAGAGAAGCCTTCTTCCTGGCCTGAACACAGAAGGGCCTTTTAGAAGACTAAAATGGAAGAGGCAGCATGAACTCCTGCCCAGGGAGCTAGAAAAGGGGTCTGTGGTCATGTCTGTGATTCCACCCAATAGCTCCTCCAATGGTGGGGAGCTGTGGTACCCAGCTCTCGACACATCCTGACACTCATGTCAGTATTTGGCACGGGCCTAGACCTGGTTCTTCACATAGTAGTCTTCACGTCGCATGTGGCCCCAGCCCCATGCTGCTGACACGTGTCTGCTTTGCTGACTTGGGACAAATTGACACTAGGCTTACAAAGCTCACACACGGCCTTGGGGCTCAGGGCCCAGCGCAGGTGCGGAGGAGGAGGAGGAGGAGGAGGAGGAGGAGGAGGAGGAGGAGGAGGAGGTAGCAGTGTTTGGTTTCTGAAAGGGGAAGAAGCCAAGGAGCACAGATACACCTGGAGTGTGGGCACAGGACATGGACTGTGACCCTCACCCATAGCAAGGCTTCTCAGAGCATGCATGAGGACCAGAGGCACCAGCCTTTCTGCTTCCCAGACAGCCCCTTTCCCTGTGCCTTAGAGGCTAGATATTTCGGGAGTGGTTGCGCGAGGGTGGGGTTCTGCGCCCCTCAGTCTGTGAAGTTTGATGGTGGCCCATTCTGTCCTTCCATGTGCCTGCCTTGCCTAGGACCCTAAGAGAGAGTGCTGGGCCTCTGAGGGGGTCTCCTAGGGAACACAGACACTCATGTCAGTATTCGGCACGGGCCTAGACCTGGTTCTTCACATAGTAGTCTTCACATCGCATTGGGCAAGTCGGCCTAGGGTCATGCACTCCTGTGCTCGCTGAAACTGCTCCTGCACCAACTCTGTACACACCTACGCCAAACACACACCTGCATGCACCGAGTTCACACACTCCTGCTCTGAGTACAAACCCACATGCACCAAGTCCCCACAGTTCTGCACTGAGTACACATCGCATGCATGACCTGGGCTAACTCTAGCTGGGTCTCCCAGGTCTGCCCTAAGCCACCTCACACAACCAGGAAGCCTCTCACGTGGCTCATTCACCTGGAGATCTGCTAGCCCCGCCACATCCAACACCCTGATGCTGGCTTTGATCTTGAACACTAGCCTTCGCTGTCCCTGATCTGACCTCTCTCCCCTGCTTCCAGACAACACCAGCTACCACCAAGCTCATTTTAAAACACGTATTTATCTTTCAAGCTAAGCATATGGCACAGACCTGTAACCCCAGCTACTCAGAAGGAGGAGGCGGAGGACTGCAGGCCGAAAGCCTGCCTGGCTACACAGTGGGTTCAAGGCCCGCCCTGAGACACTGTCTCAAACTACAAAAGAGAGACAGGGCAGGGCCTGGAGCTCGGGGGGGGGGGGGGGGGGGGACACCTGCCAAGCACAAATGAGGCTTCAGCTCTGGGACCACAGTTATTAAAACACACACAGACACAGATAGATAGATAGGTAGGTAGATAGATAGATAGATAGATAGATAGATAGATAGATAGATAGATAGATAGACAGACAGACAGATAGACAGACAGACAGACAGACAGACAGGCAGGCAGACAGATAAATAGACAGACAGACATATATAAGCCAGGAATGTCTCAGAAAAAAAAGTAAAAATCCCCTCAGCCAGTCCTTTCTGATACCTTCAGAGGAACTGGGCCCACCCACCTCTCTTTGGACTTTGGCTCTGGGACTGCATTTCAGGAGAACATGTCTCAATGCTATCTTAAGCTTCCCAGCTCATGAGGCTCTATGACCACAGCCCTGGAGACACATGCAGCCTAGTTGGAAGTGATCCAGGCACAAGCCGCTCAGCTGAGACAGTCTGGTCATGCAATGGAGCATAGCTGGCCCTCCTCATCTACAGATGCACTCAACCACAGGCCCAAACTATGTTTTAATTGCATTTATACAGAGTATGTAAAGACTCTTTCTAAAATTATTGTGTGTGTGTGTAAAATTTTTTTTTGTGTGTGTATGTAATTGGGGAGGTGCCAGTGAGGTTGGAGGACAACTCTGGGACATCAGTTGTTGGTGGAGCTTTCCTGTCCCAACCACCTGTTCCCAAATAACCAGCAGCTGCTTCCCAAATAACTGACACAGAGACTTAATATTAATTATAAATGCTTGGCCAATAGCTCAGGCTTGTTACTAACTAGCTCTTACAACTTAACCAATTTCTATTTATCTTTGTGCTGCCCTGAGGCTTGTGGCTTTTAACCCTATCCCATTGTGTGTGTCTGACTCTTTTCCGTCTGGCTGGTGACTCCTCTGACTCCACCCTTCTTCTTCCCATCATTCTCCTAGTTTGGTTGTCCCACCTATAATTCCTGCCTGGTTACCGGCCAATCAGCTTTTTATTAAACCAATCTGACTGACAAATCTTCACAGTGTACACTATTCCACAGCAGTCAGTTCCCTCTTCCCACCTTTACATGGGTTCTAGGGATGGAACTCAAGTTGTCAAGCTGATGGCAAGCACCTTCTTCACCTGCTGAGCTGACTTACTAGCTCTTTCCCTAGACTGCAGCATAATGTGTTTACAGATGTTGTAACTGTTCATATAGCATGCACATTATGCTAGGTTTTATAAATAATCCAAAGATGACTTAAAGTATATGAAGGGGGGCTGGAAAGATGGCTCAGGAGTTAAGAGCACTGGTTGTTCTTCCAAAAGACCGGAGTTCAATCCCCAGCAGCCACAGGACAGTTGGCAACTGTCTGTGACTCCAGCCCCAGAGGAACTTCTTCTGGCCTTCTCAGGCACTGCATATGCATGGTATACTGACATGAAGTGCAGTCAAAACATTGATAAAAAGATTTAAAAATGTTTTTAAAAAGTGTATGAAAGGATTATATAGGCTCATGCAACTGCTACATTATTGTTATATAAGGGACTTGGGCATCCTCGGGGGTTAGTCTCCAAAGTGGATCCTGGAACCAATATCTTGTGAAATAGTGAGGAACAACTGTATGTGAGAATCTCAGGGGGTCCAGAAATCGGAGGAAGTTCTCTAGAACATTTCAACATCAGTGCTGAAACATTCTGCTCTTGACTGGGCTTTGTAAATGCACAGCTACTTTCCCTGGGTAATGCTGGCCTCAAGGAACATTGTCATACTGGCGATGCCTCAGTCACAGTATATTGTAGTTTGTGTCTTACAGGTTCATGGGAAGGCAGAAGACCATATCCTAGGGATATGGCTTTTGGGCTATTAGGAACAATATCCCACAGACCACATGTACACACAAAACAGGAAAGAAAGGAAACTCTCGTAATAATTCACAATTCAGAAAGGCTGAAATATCTCCACAGATAGTCTTGTAAGACAAGAAATGGAAATGCAACCCAGAGGGAAAGGAATACCCTTGACCTCTGACATTCAGTGGCAAGTTCCTTCTCCACACAAACGTTCTAAACTAGCAGAGAAACTTGGAAGATGTTCAGCAGGGAGGACACATGCTCTCTGTGGTCATCTGAGTGTGGAACGGCCCCTTCAGACTCCCGTTTGAACACATGGTCCCCGGCTGTGGGGCTGTCTGGGAAAGCTGTAGAATCTTTAAAAGGTGAGTCACCGGGGGCACGAAAGATCTTATTTATTTATTTGTTTGTTTTAGCCTGGCCCGATTTGCTGTTTACTCTCTGCTTCCAGAGTGTGGATGCAATGTGACCAGCCAGCCTCCTGCTCCTGCTACCATGCCTTCCTCACCATGATGGACCGCATCTCTACAGAACTGTTAGCCAAACAAACCCTTTCTCCCTGAAGTTGCTTTTGCTAGGATACTTTATCACAGCCTTGGGACAGTAAGAGAGATACACCCCTCCCTTGGAGCTGGCCTTGGCCTTTCTGATTATGATCAACAGTGCTCAAGGGACAATATTTATCTTCAGACCACAAGTGACTTATGAATCAAAAGGATGCTCTTATTCCAACACACACATTTCCTTCATGTTTCTCCAGCCAATCTATCCTGCCCTGTGTTTCCAGGTGCCCAGAGCCCCAGAGAGACTCAGGGTCTTCTGAAAACAGAGTCAAAGTCCCCAGACCTAGACCCCAGGGACCAGAGCCATACCAGGCAGCACACTGGCCTTGGGTGCAGGCCTACCCTGAGCACTGGAAGTGAACATTTGTCTTCCCCAACCAGACTGTGAACCTCAGGAAGTTTCTAGTTCATGCTACTAAGTTCATACCACCAAGGTCACCACACTGGAGGGCAGTGCAGACAATGAACAGCAGATGGAAATGGATGTCACTGTGCATGAAGTCATGGCTCAGACCAAGTCACCAGCAGCTACCCTGTGGCTCTGATGCCACTTGGCCGAGGGACAATGGTTCGGAAGGTCCCTCACAGCCCAGCACCCACCTGAAACCACAGTACCAATGTCTTACTTTTTCTGGACCGTGAGAAGAACCTGATGCCCCCGGGAGAGGTAGATGGGTTGGAGTTGGGCGAAGACTCTTTGGATGAGGAGCGGAAGATCCCACTGAAGCTCATACGGCGGGGCGAGCGTGGAGGGGACTCCTGGTAGGAGAATGGGAACACAGTTTTGGGAGAACCAGGACTTGTCTTGGGCCTCACAGGAGCAGACACAGGGCTGGAGGGCCGGGGCTGGGGGCCCCTGGAGAAGAGTCCTCTGGAAGGGCTGCCTGAGCTGAAGGGACTGTCCACCTGCAGAAAGACAGACAAATGGGTGAGGTCACAATGCTCCAAACACTCTGAACTCTGCCTACGGTAGACCTGTCATTATTGGTCCTTCTTACCCTCACCAAGCAGACCGAGAAGCAACTCTGAGCTCTTCCGCAGAGGTGGCAATGGAATGGTCCAGACATCAGCGCCTGTGCCATGGACGCCCAGCCCTGGGCTGGTCAGCTCCTGTCCTGGAGCCCTCTGGTCACCCTGTGTTCTGTCTAACAGAGCCCTGGGGTGGGGGCATAAAGGTGAGGAGAGGGTGCCTCGCACCCCTCCTGCCTCTCTTGACTGCCCCATCCATGTCCCTTGACTGTTCCCATATTGGCTTTTGTTCTTGAAGCCCTTCACTTGTCCTTTCCCAGGTCTGATGGCACAACTGGGAAAGGACACCCCCCCCCACCCCACCCCCCCACCCCACTCAGGAGAAAAAGCATGAGTCTGTATGATCCAGAATGCATACTAGACCTTGGGCTCACTGGCGAGGATGCTGGTATGAGGAGGTGACAGATTTCACTCCAAGCTACTGTGGCATTTGAATGGCTAAGGTCACCAGCAGAAGTCAGGAAAAGTGCTAGCAAGACCCCAAACTTCAATGATGACTCAAAAACACAGCTACAGCGTTGTATGATGTTTTGTTTGTGTTCTGACAAATAAAGCTTGCCTGGAGATCAGAAGGCAGAGCTAGCCACTAGTTAACCATAGAGACCAAGCAGTGGTGGCACACACCTGTAATCCCAGCACTTGGGAGGAGAAAGATCAGGAGTTCAAGGCCACCCTGGGCTACATGAGATTGAACCAGTCTAAAGGAAACATATCTGGGTGGTGGTGGTTCACGCCTTTGATCCTAGCCATAGGGATGTGGAGACAGGAATATAAGGCAGGTGGAGACAGGATCTCAGGCCCATTCAGTCTGAGGACTCGTAGAGGTAAGAACTCTCAGGTGGCTGCTGCTCTGCTTCTCTGATCTTTCAGCTTTCACCCTCGATATCTGACTCCAGGTTTTTATTAGTAAGACTAATTAGGTTCATGCTTCACTACAGTTTGGAAAATTACCAGGTCCCATAGCTTTAAGCCATGGCTCCAGCTCACAGCCATTCAGTATCGGCAGTGTGAATGTATTTAGGGGTTTGCTTCCTGCAGTCTGGGTTTTGACCTCAGCTCGGCCCCTTACCATGTCAGCAACAAGCTCCTTGTCTTGTTGCCTCTGCTTCCTTCTTTGTGACCTAAGGACAGTCATACCCTCTGCCTGCAGGACTGTTTGAGTGTTCACATGGCGGCACCAGCACAAGGACTGATTTACAGCAACGACGTGATGCGTGGTGATTTACTGTGGTCCGATTACTTGTTTCTGTTGTGACACTGGGGCCAAAGGGACCTAAGGGGATCCCAAGTCAGCAACAGAAAAGAAAGTAACTGTCCTAGGCTCAGGGGGCAAGGATCCAGACCTGTAAACGCTGTACACTTGCAACCAGGGCTATGCTAAGAGGAGTCCCCAAGGTGGATGTGTGGACCCACCAGTAGAGGGTGCCCCTGAGCTCCAACATCAGGCATCTCAAAGACTATGATGCCCTTGTGGGGATGCCCCTTCAGTGACCATCAATCTCCAGAGGGTAACCCCACTCGTGATTCTGCACCCGACCTGAAGGAACTGGTGTTGTCACATGGAGAAGCGGAACCCACTTGTGCCAACCCCTTCCTGAATGGCTCTGAGTCAGAGGCTGGTGTGTGACCAGGATCTTATCATTGAGCCACCTCCTTAGAAAGATGCTCAGGGGCTGGAGAGATGGCTCAGTGGTTAAGAGCACTGGCTGCTCTTCCAGAGGTCCAGTGTTCAATCCCCAGCACCCACATGGAGTTCACAACCGTTTGTAACTCCAGTTCCAGGGGATCTGGCACCTCGCACAGACATGCATGCAGGCAAAACACCAAGGCACATAAAATAAGAATAAATAAATCATTAAAAATGTTTTAAAAGTTAGTTCAAATCAACTCCTCTTCTACTTATTATGAAGATCAGTGAGATTCTTTGCTGCTTTATAGCCACCCTCCCATTTGCCTATGGGATTCAGGATCACTTCTGAGAAGAACTTTTAAGGCAAGAGGTTCTTCAGGTGGTGAGTGGGTTGCCATGGGGTAAGGAACAGGGAGCCAAGAGACCCTCACCTGCAGTAGAAACCACACATACAGGAAATAGACGGTGATAGACTGAGCAAGGATTTGGACAGGGACATGAGTATGAGTATGAGTTCTGCACTGTCAGTGTGGTTGGATGAATGAGCTGGGCCCTCTGTATCTGGCTCTCCTCTACATAATGGGGATTCTAGACTGCTTCATGGGCTGCAAAGATGACGGACTATGTTATACACAGGAGGGATGTTTAGCATGGTTCCTAGTACCCAGGTGGTCCTTCATACATGACTGACCAGCAGCATCACTGTCCTTTCAAGGGTCCTTAATGGAGAAGGGACTTGTAGTCTGGAAAAGAAGGAAGGCTGAGTTTCAGGGATGGCTTAGTTATGAGAGCTATGGTACTGGGATCTGCTCCCTGACTGTGGAAGACCACGTGGCTCCAGAGCCAGGCAGGCACTGGCTTCAGGTGTATAGAAGGTCCACCGTTCTTCATCACTGGATGCCGCCATGTCTGACAGCAGAAGGTGGTTGGGAGGACAGCGGACACCATAAAGCTGATGAATGTTCTGACCTCAAGGCCCGCAGCTTTAACTCTGACACTATACACCTAGTAACATTACAGAAATGTCCAGGGGATCAAAGAGGCAGGGCCAGGCAGAGAGGCCAGAGAGGGAGTCACCTTAGGAGGACTGGCCCACAGCACTCCTCCTATTATGGTGTGTAGCTTGCCTTGCACATCAATTTGGCCTGATGAGGAGGTGGTATACCAGGCAAAGGCCAGCACTGAGCTCTAGAGAGAAGACAAAGGCAGACAGGGAAGCAGCAGGCCTCAGGAGATCACAGAACAAGGTGAAACACCAGCAGCATGAAGCAGATGAAGGGATGCCCAGAACAGCAACACCGCCTATCACGGTGACCTCAGATCAGAGGAGACCCTGAAGTCTTCATATATCTGGACAGGATGATGGGCAAGGGAGAGGAAACACTGGAGTGGGATCTGACAAGGAGCCAGGCCTCAGATACAGGGGCTAACACATGAACTGCCCAGGAAGACCCACTGAGAATCCATTCTATACTCAGAACTGCAGGCCTCCAGGAGTTAAGAAACTCAGCCTTCAGGCAGAGAAGAGAGCCCCAGAAAAGAGACCTTCTTCTTCCCCTAAAAATGGCCAAAGAGCAGAGGATGCTGGGCCCTGCCTGGACTCTCCTACAGAGACCTGCCCCTGCAGATCCCTTCCTTCCCTGCCTGTTTCCTGGAAGGGGTTGGCAGAGAACAGCAGACGGTGGGCGTCTCCAGAGCCACTAGGGATGGCCAAGCCCAGGCTATTAGGCTAGCTGAAGCAAAATGATACTCTGATCAACTTAACTTGATGATTCTCTGAGTATGAGTGAGACTCCCCAGTGTGTGCCCGGCTTCACAGGAGCTAATGGAGAGGAGGTACTTAGGCTCTTTAAGGCAGTTTCCCAGACAGGGCAAACTCCATGTTTGTCAGGGAGCCACTAGGCAGGAAGCGGAGATGAGGGCCGGTTCTTGCTCTGGTCTTAGCTGGGTTTGCCTTTCCACCAAACGGATGAGGAGGCAGTGGGTGAGAAAGTGAGAGAAGCCTCGTGGGGGCTAGCTTCAGGACTGACCAGGAGGATTAGCAAGACAAGGTATCTGTGCTCTTGAAGATGGAGGGAAAGGAGCCAGGAAGGCAGTCGGGGAGGGCAGGTCCAAAGCCAGGGGACCTAAGGGCCAGCCTTGGAATCCAGTGGTGAGTCCAGCTCCTCAGGCCGGAAGAGCTGAATGTGGGGCAGCGGCACTGTTTCCAGGGCTCCCCTGTGGCTGATCTCCAGAGAGGATCTGCCATCAGTCTTCAGCCAGCAATGGGTAGAAATCAAGTGACGCCGGCAGCCTTGCCCAGTGGCCCATGCCCCGTGAATGACAAGTGAACGACACAGGAGTGTTCTTCCTTGTGGAGTCTCACAGGCACCGCCAGTGCTGACTGCCACGTGCACCCCCAGACCTGCCCCCCTGCACCTGTTCCTTAGTGACGCCAGCCAATCCTCAATCATTTTGGCAAGCACAACTCCTGGCCCTGTTGGCGCTCTCAGAGAGAGGCTGTCTTGTCTGAGGACACATGTAGACGGCTAGGGATGAGAGGGCCGCCAGGCAGTGACCACGGGATCAATGCACAGAGAGGAAATCCCGTCGTTTGTTGGGTGTGTGCTGGGCCATTCCACAGACTCCCCTGGCTGACTAGTCACTGCAGTGTGGCTAAGTCTCTCTCCTTGGCTAGTTCTGACTGGGCAGCTACTATACACTGGAGCCACACAGCCAGCTGACCAGAGTGCCACACAGAGATACCTTATGACAACAAAGAACGGCTACCTCTTAGGGACAGGGTACAAGGAAGTGGGTAGAGAGGAGACATGGGAGTCCCATTTCCCCATTGACACCTTGGGGAGTCAAGAGCACCAGTATGGGATGCGCCCTGTGTAGGACACTTCCCTAATTGGCAGTCCCCTAAGCCTGGGGTTCAGGATATTAAGGTGCAGGGTGGGGGCATGCTGTACTAGCACTAGGCAACCTGGACTCAGTCATGATTGAGGCAGCATCTTTTTATCATCATGATGAAGTTTCTGTAGCTAAAAACAATATGTCAAAGTATGGTATGGGTCCCCAGGATCTTTGAAGCAGCCTAGGAGCAGGAATGATGGAGAATTTCCCATCAGCCTTGTTAGATGATGAGGCTGGGTGACAGCTAAGTTGATTTAAAGGAACATAAAAAGTAAGATCCTGTCTTGAACACAGCTCTTGGCTCCAGCTTCACACCCATCCACACTTGCACAGGTGAAAGTGATTGGTGACTCTCACAGGGAGGGAGTGCCTCATGCATCCAGTGTGGCTCCTGAGGGTAGGTCGATGTGTCATGGTTTCCACTGCCCTCTCCTCCTCTGGTCTACCTATTCCCTCATTAATGCCCTTCTGTCATGAAAGTAGCATCCCTCACTCACCTTGGGCCTCTGCCATCCTGTCCTCAGAAAGGGCCAGACATAGGTAGGAATCAAACTGAGGTTCTCTCAGGTGTTTCCATTTTTGAGCAAGGTCAATGTTGTGAAGAACTGAGTAGGGGCAGAGGCATGCCCTCCTGAGGCAAAATGGAAATGTTTCTAGATGACCATCACCTCGCTGGTCTCCTGAAAAGGTCTCCTTGGCCATCACCCACACTAGAGATTCCTCAGGACTGTGAAACAATAGCATTGCAGGTATCCCCAGGCCTAGGAGGGGCTGCTCTCTGTGGCAGGAGGGGGCACCAGGCTGCAATGCCCACGGGAGCTACCGGTTCCCAGCACCAGCATCTCTTTCCATCATACAAAGCTGCCCAGGCCAGGCCCTGCTTCCGAGCTGCATCTGGAGACTGCGGATGTAGGAGAGGAATGTGCTCTATAGTCCCCAGCCTTTTACAGCATCCGACACTGCACCACCGCTTAGGACAAGCCCCTCCTCCTGGGCATGGTCCTTCATCAGGCCCACAAGATGGGTGAGGCTCATTCTGAGCAAATGTCGGAGGAAGGCAAGAATACCTCCGTGACCTTTCCCTCTCAGCTGACTTTTAGAGCTAACCACAGCCTCTCTCTGGATTTCTGGGGCCACCACGAAAGCCCTACCTCCACCGAAGCATCTCTGCCTCAGCCTCAGTTCCTTTTGGATTTTCCATGCAGGAATGGCTCTGTGGAACATAACAGGGCAGAGGACCAGAGGACCTGACCTGGCTACACTACAGGCGCTGAGCTGGACGGCGCCTGGCAGCCCAGGCCCCAGGCCGTTTTCTGACAGTCTTTCTGGCTGGGGCACAATCACTGCTAATAAGGTTGTTTGGGTAGGGCAGGGTGGGGCCGGGGACTGACCGCCAAGTGAGCCTCATGGGCCTAAACCAATTTGTTGATTCAATTGTATGTGATTCAAATGCTCAGAGAATAGACTCCCTTTTTCCAGGATGGGAACTCGTGCCCTAATCCCAGGCTGGAGAGCACCCAGCAGCCACTCGGAGATGCTGCAGCCACTCCCTGTGGTCATTTTTGTGCTTGGGTCAGTGGGCGATAAGATGCCACTTCCCAACTGTAGGGGAAATCTGCAGGCTGCCTTGACCTGCTTCTTGGATGGCCATTATAACCCCTCACCTGCCCTCACCGCCATCACCTCCCATTCCTGGCCTGGCTCTGTATGGCCAGTACCCTTGGTTATGTTGTGGTTTCTTAATGGCAGGAAACAACTAAGCTGTGAGGCAGGGGAGAGCAGTGAGTTAAAGAGAGAAGGGCAAATGGGTGTGGTCAGGGAACGGGTCAGAGGAGAGGGATTATCTCAGCCCCAAGGCCTGTGGGCACAGTGGGCGGGACAAACTCCTGTCTGAGGTAGTGATAACACCAAAGGACCCAGCCATTTTCAGCTTCGCTGCTTTTAGCCTGGTCTTTGCTGTTCGGCATCCCAGCTCAGTTCACTACTCATCTCCCTCTTTCACATCACTCACTCACTCTGGGGGAGACTGGTGACGGCACACAGGCCGCCGTGAGGACAAGAGGAAGGAGCGAAGCCCAGAGGACTCGGGGACCAGAGCAGCCAGCAACATAGGAGGTATGGCCCTGTGAGGCAAGCTGTCTCAGGATGGCTCAGCAACATCCAACCCCCCATGCTGGTGTGATTCCCATAAAAGTAAACCCGGAAGGGTGTCTCAGACTCTGCCTGCTTTGGGGCAACTCAGGTGTGGTGGTGAGAAGCTTTGAAAAGGGGAGTCTTACCTTCCGAGAAGAGTGCTTTTCCGAACTCTCCACATCTCCATCCAGGAGTGGCATGGCAAAGGAGCTCAGGTCCTGGGAGGAAGAGAGAGCACAAAGTCAAGGCTATGGTCCCTTAGGACAGGTGTAGATACACTAGGAGGGTACCACCGCCCTCTCCAAGAGTCCTTCTAAGAACCAGCCAGTAGAGAGACACAGTTGTGAGGATCCTGGTAGGAATAAATATTTAAAGAGATACTGTGTTCCTTCCTTTAGCTACCAGACTATTGAAACAACAGAACAGAGAAATTGGTATTTCTTCTGGAATCTCAGCTTCCTGGGGAAAAGGCTATAAAACTTTGTGCTAGCCTTATCTCTAGTCAAGAGATTTCACATCATTCTGACAGGCTGTCAAGACCACCTTGCAAAACACACTGGAGTCAAGAGACAATGATGTGTTAATGATGGGTGGACTACACCTTAGCCAGGACGCTTACTTATGCAAACCTCTTGCCCTCTATTTAAATCTTAAGTCTCATGCCAAGACTCAGAGATGGCCTTAGAGAGGCATTTCTTCACAGTGTGGCCACGTCGAATGCTTACTTTCTGCTTTTGACTATTGCTTGTCTATTTGACTGGCGTACTGAAGAAGGTCTGAGCCTAGGTCAAGGATGCCAGGTTCAGCTGCCAGCCCTAGCAACTCCAGCAGCACAGGGGATGCTCACCTATATCCCCATTCCCTTCCAGAACATCAAGCTGAATGTCCAACAGCAGCCACCACCACCCCCAGCAAGCTAGAAGGAAGACAAAGTCACGGACCAAAGGCCTAAAAAGATAAAGAGTTAAGGCAGGCAGTCTGGAAGAGTAGCAGCCTATCTGGGGATCATGTGGGCAGTGGCTGATGAACAGGATTTTCATCAGGAACAATAGGAACAGAAACACGAGGCTTCTTTGAAGTAGTCCAAGGAAGTGTGTCTCCTGGAAAGATGACCACACCTGGGGAGGGTGGTATTGGAACCACCGATGAAGCGTAATGACAGCGGTGGAGATGAACGAGAGTGGGGTTATATCAGTTTCTTTTCCTACTGCTGTGATTAAATGCCCAGACAAATGCATCTTC
Organism: Peromyscus californicus insignis; assembly: GCF_007827085.1. Lineage (NCBI taxonomy): Eukaryota > Metazoa > Chordata > Mammalia > Rodentia > Cricetidae > Peromyscus > Peromyscus californicus. Next base: position 61,613,427 of record NW_026294584.1, read on the forward strand.
AGCGAGAACGGGTTTCTTTGGGCTCATAGTTTGAGTACTTCCATAGGAAAGTCGAGGCAGCAGGAGCTTGAAGTGGCTGGTCACACACATCCATAGTCAGGAATGGAGAGTCATAAAAGGCACGGTTGTGCTCAACTCACCCAGGGAATGGTCTGCCCACTGTTAAGATGGGTCTTTAAAGAACCGAATCAAGATCCAGCCAAGCTGACAGTTAACACCAACCATTACAGGAATCTAGAGCAGAATGGGGAGGGGTGGGTAGCTCATCGCTGAGCCAGGTCTAAGGCAGAAACATCACTTTGCCTCTCTAGCCCTGCTCTTCCCGTGCCCTGCATCTGCCCTTGGAAAATGCCTGCACACCGGATGGAACCACCTGGCCACCCTCAAGTCGACAAAAACTGACGTCCTCAACACTTCATTTTTGTTTATTAAAAAAAATAATCGGAGTAAAATATATACAATAAAAGCTATCATCAGGTCTGTTTGTGTGTGTTGTGCTGGAATGCACTCAGGGTCTTACATATGCTAGACAAACACTGTCCCACTAAACCACCCGCATCCACGGTTACTTAAAGAAAGGTAACCATCTTTAAGTGTATGGATTCAGTGGCAGTTAAGTATACTTGCATCATTTTACATCCATCATATAACTGCCATGAGTGTGCTATGTCAGAGACATGGACATGAACACACTTTCCTGCAAAGTTAGCATTTACTGAATAATGACTCACTAGCTACTTCCGTTTCCTTGGCTGGAATTTGTCAAGTAGCCCCTATTTCCTCCAAAGCCAGCTGAGGTGAACACGGGTTCTTTCATTCCAATCTTAACTGCTAATATAACTGCTAATATTAACAGCTCACACATTATGTATCACACAGTAAATATGTCTGTGTGTATGTATACATGTAGGTAACAGAATGACTATGAAGGGTTCAGGAGGCCAACAGAGTTCAAGGAGTTTCAAAGAGGCCTTGATGATAAGGGTTCAAAGGGAGGCAGTGAAAGAGGTTAGATCAGATATGAACCCAGTCAGAGGCAGCGTGTGCAGACTCCAGCCAAGCCACATAGTCAGAGTTGAGCTGAGCCTCAGAGTTGAGTCAAGCTGCAGAAGTGAGGTGTGAGATGCTGGGCATAGGGGCTATAGAGGCAACGCACAGAACTAGGTCCAGACACACGGACGCTTCATCCAAGCAGGGACCAAGCCAAGCTGAAGTCTCAGACAGGAGTTCTCTGCCTACTGCACTTGCGCATGCTCTCTCTCTCTCCCCCGCTCTCTGTCTGTCTGTCTGTCTGTCTGTCTGTGTCTCTCTTTCTCTCTCACACACACACACTGGGGTAGTCTGCACAAAATGCCCCATAGACCATAGGCTCATGTATTTGAACACTTGGTGCTAAGTTCGTGGTGCTGTTTGGGAGGTTTCGGAGGTAGAGCCTTGCTGGGGAAGCATGTCATGGAGGATGGCTTTGAGAGTTTAGGGCTCCCGCCATTTCAAGTTGTTCTCTGCTTCGTGCTTTGGTTCAAGATATGAATTCTGCTTCCTGCTCCTGCCGGCCACGTTGGCTCCTTGCAACCATGCCTCCCTGCCATAACAGACCCCTGTCCCTCTGGAGCAATGAGCAAAATAAACTCTTGCTTCTTTAAGTTGCCTTGGTCATGGTGTTGGATCACAGCAATGGAAGAGTAACACAGGAATGCACACGTGCACCTCACTGGTCAGATGTCAGCTTAGTGGGACCATATCCCTCTTGGGGGCTGGGTGAGGAGGTCTCAGTTTGGTGTGCTGGGTGAGTTCTCATGCCTGGTTTTCCTGGTAGAATTTTAATACTCTCCTATGTGGACTCAATTTACTTTTATAAATTGATAGGATGGTATCTTTTCCCTCTCAGAAATCTGTCATTTCTCAGTCTGTGCCGTGGGTGGTAGTGGACAGATGGTGGTGTTTGTGTGCCCACCAAGTTGCAGAGTCATTTTCTACCCTTAAAATGGAGTCAATAGCTGCTTGTAAAATGGAGTTTCTCGGGGAGAGGCACTGCTTAAAACCATTATTCTACACAGTATGGAGTAACTGAGAGCAGGGTACAACCCGATCTCAACAATATCTGTTTCCAGAAACTTTTCATCTCTCTGAGAAGAGACTCTGTAATCAACACCAAATCTTCATCCCTCCCTCCCAAATCCCAACAAAATCCTCTCTAGCTTTTGTCTCTATGAATCTGACAACTCTGGGATCTGCAGAAGAGGAAACAGATGCTGTCTGCTTGCGCCTGGCTTATTTCAGTTAGCACAGTTCTCAAGGGTCATCAGGCGTCAGGCTGTGAGATATGGGCATCAGGTGCATCAGAACCTTTTTCCTCTCTTTCCTCTTTAAAGCTGAATTCTTTCCACTTTATGGCAGACCACAGTTTGCTTATTTCATCTATAAGTTGATGGGCACTGGAGACGCTCGAACCTTTGGCTCACCCCCAATTCACAAGCTGAAATCCTGACCCCCAAGTGTTTGGAGGTAGGCTACTTAAAGATGTAATTAAGTTGAATCAAGATAATTAGCACGAGTACTAGAAGGAGACATCAGAACATGGACACACACACGGGGATGAACATGTGAGGACCAGGCAGAAAGTTCCAGTTAGAAACCCGGGGGGGGGGGCGCTCAGAGCAATCCACTCTGTCTACAACCTTGACCTTAGACTTCTGGCCTCCAGACCTGTGAGAAAATGAATCATACTTTGTTGTAATGGCCTAGCAAACTCAGAGAACAGGCTTAAGAAAATCTCTGCATGGCTTTGCTTTTGGTTCTGTCTTGGTGAATATAGAGACATAGAATTGCTGGGCATAAGATGATTCTATGTGGTTATAGCACACTAGTATACTGTTTGCTACAGTGGTGATACCATTGTACTCTCCCATTAACAGCACACAAGTTTCTATTTCCTTTGTCCATATATATGTATGCACCTACCTATTCACCTACCTGTTTACCTACCTACCTACTTACCTACCTATTTATCTATCTATTAATCATCTATCTAGTTCACAGTACTGGGGATTGACCCCTTGTGCATGTTAGGCAAGTACTCTATCCTGAATTCTGTCCCCAGCAGGAACTTCCCTACATTCTAACCAACCTTTGTAACCTCCTGTCTCTGTCACAGCAGCCATCCCACTAAGTGTGAGGTGGTATCTCCCTGGGCTAGTCATTTGCATTTCTCTGGAGCCTACCAGCTTTTTGCTTGCTATTGGGTGGTTTGTTGGTCTCTGGGGAAAGGTCTGTTGGGGTCCTTTATTTTTACGACAGTTATCTGTTGTCACAGGGCTGTAGGAATTCTTCATAAATCCTGGACCTATGAGTGCAGGCATCTTCTCATCCCGAGTGCTGCTTCTTCACACTTCCGGCTGTGCCTGCGGACGCGCAGATCTCTCTAATCTGGTTTAGTTGCCTTATCTATTGTCCCTTTTGTTCCCTCTCCTTACAGTGCTGTATTCAGGAAACCACTGTCACATCTAGAATATTGAGGCTTTTCCTAGACACTGTTTTTACTACAGTACATTCAGGCCTCTGATTCGTCGAGAATTATTTTTTAACATGGTATCAAGTAACCATGCCACTTTCTCCTTTTGCATGTGGGTGTTAAGTTTCTCCAGTGCTGTTTGTTGAAAATAAGGCCCTTTCCTCACTGAAATGTCCTGACATCCCCCATCAAAAGTCAGTTGCAGGCTGGAGAGGTGGCTCAGTGGGTAAAGGCCCTTGCTGCAAAGCCTGATGGCCTTGGTTTGATCCCCAGAGCCCTATGTTGAGGGGGAGAGCTGACTCCTGCAAGCTGTCCACTGATTCCACACCTGTGCTGTGGCATGTGCGCACACACACATGAACTAAATAGAGTGGTAGGGGGTGGGGGATGAGAACATAAGGGGACGGATGGTTGAGGTGGAACAGGGATGGAGTAGGAGAGCAGTGGAAGAGATATCTTGAAAGAGGGAGACATCATGGGGATAGGGAGAAACCTGGTGCTAGGGAAGTTCCCAGGAATCTACAAAGATGACCCCAGCTTAGACTACTAGCAATAGTGGAGAGGGTGCCTGAACTAGCCTACCCCAGTAATCAGATTGGTAAATACCCTAACTGTCATCAGAGAGCCTTCATCCAGTAACTGATAGAAGCAGATGCAGAGATCCACAGCCAAGCACCAGGCTGAGCTCCAGGAGTCCAGTTGAAAAGAGGGAAAAGGGATTCTATGAGCAAGGGGCATCAAGATCATGATGGGGAAACCCACAGGGACAACCAAACCAAACTAGTAGGAACTCATGAACTTTAGACCAACAGCTGTGGAGCTTCCATGGGACTGGACTAGGCCCTCTGCATAAGCAAGACAGTTGTGCAGCTTGGTCTGTTTAAGGGGCCCCCTGGCAGTGGGATCAGGATCTATCCCTGGTGCATGAGCTGGCTTTTTGGGGCCCATTACCTATGGTGGATGCCTTGCACAGCCTTGATGCAGGGGGAGGGGCTTAGACCTGCCTCAACTGAATGTACCAGGTTTTGCTGAATCTTCATAGGAGGCCTTACCTTTTTGGAAGAGGGAATGGGGGATGGGTTGGAGGAACGAGAGGAAGGAAGAGAGGGGTTGGTATGTAAAATGAATAAAAAAATTTCTTAATAAAGAAAAATAAATAAATACAGTGTGAAAATGTAATTTGATCATGTCTTAGGGTTTCTATGCAACTTGGACATGAAAGGGTCTATTTCATCTTACAATTTATTTCCATCACTGAGAAAGTCAGGACAGGACCTCACACAGGGCAGAAACCTGGAGGCAGTAGCCAATGCAGAGGACATGGAGGAGTGCTGCCTACTGGCTTGCTCCCTATGGCTTGCTCAGCCTGCTTTCTTATAGAACCCGGGACCACCAGCTCAGGGACGGCCCCACCCACAATGGGCTGGACCCTCCTCTATCAATCACTAATTAAGAAAGTGCCCTACAGGCTTCCCTACAGCCAGATCTTAAGTAGGCATTTTCTCAATTGAGGCTCCCTCCTCTCAGGACTCCAGCTTGTGTCACACTGACATAAAACCAGCCAGCACAGACCATAAATATGAGAATTTATGGGCTCTCTATTTAGCAATGTGTTGTATGTATTCTGCTTGGAATGTTTCTCAATACCTCAAACTCTTCAGTCCATGGTCCCTCTTCCACAGCTTTCCACTCACTCCCAGGGAGCTGACTGGAGTTTAACTACTTAGGGGTGGACAGTGCCAACCTCACCTCCGCAGCCCTTAGCATAGCCTGGGCCTGGCACTTCATGAACAGCCCAGGCAGGCCTGCTGCTGCCTTGATCTGCTGCCCTTCTCCATCCTACCCCGGACTCTCGCTCTTCCTGCCTACCCACCCTCGAGTGCTGGTTTGGGCAATGAACGCCCCCTATGTAGCAGCAAAGCCTCACTCAGGTATCTGCCTGGTCCCACTCTGAGGCAGAGCTAACTTCTCTCTCATCTGTTTCTGGTGCTTCAGATGTGTCTTTATCATGGGATACATAGCTCCAAACTAAAATCAGGTTTATTTCTGTAACTCTGAGTCTGTCAAGGGCAAGAGGAAAGTCATTCACCTTGTCCTTGTCTGGGTCACCCTGTGACAGGCAGTTGGTGTCTAATGTGTCTGAATTACGTCCTGACCAAGCACCCGCTCTCCCAGCAGCCAGTGTGGAGGGCGGGCGTGCAGGGCGTGCAGAAGGCTAGCCAGCAAGCAGGCCCACGTGGTTGCAGGTCACTGGTAAGGGGGGTGGGGGTGGCAGGGTGGTACTGACTCTCTAATTGCTACTTTTAAAGAGCAACATTCCTCTCCAGCTTCTACTATTTGCTCAGTGGCTGCTGTTTCCTGTGAAAAAGCCTGTCTACAAACACTTGAATGACCACCCCAAGAAGCTGAATGCTTTAGCAACTGAGGCAAAGTGGCTTGGGACTTTAAGACAAGATGTTCTGCACACAGCTGGGACCAGACCACTCTCGTCAAGTTTTGCTTGCAGTAGCTTGAGCTCATGTAAGTGTCTGATCAGGCCAGCCATAGCTCCTTGGGTGGTTCGGTCAAGCAACCCACCAGGGAAGTCCCCTGGCACTGGTGACTGGCTTTGCTGGAAGATTCCCATGTTCCACATTCCAGGACTCTAATCTGGGCTCTCATCTCTCAGTGTTCATCAAGATACCTGTACACCTTGGGGGGACTTCGTGGAAAAATCTCTCTCTGCAACCATGGAAACGAGTCTGTTGGCTTGTGGAACAATGAGGTCCTGGCTTCTCTGCTCAGCCAACCTTGCAGATGGCTAGGGCTCCTGGAGCTTACCCTGTGCACACAGGGAAGTTCTCACCCCTACCTGAGCCTCAGGCTCCCCTTGCTGCTGGTGTCTGTCTGCTACAGGCCCCAAACCTTCTGCTCACAGGCACAGACATGGTGGCAGCATCTTCCTGGGCTGCATAGAGACTGGGAGATGTGGGAAGGGAAATGCTAGCCAGAGGGCACTGGGAACATGCACCAGCTGCATGGAATGTACTAGACCAAGACCACTTGATGGCCATCTGGGTCTCTGGAAATAGTGAACTTTCAGGATATGGGTGGCTAAAGTCACCAGTTAGGAAACACCAGGAACCCTCTGAAGCATAAACCAGCTTTAAAGTCAGTTCACTGGATCCCCCAGCCTCACCTATCTTTAGAAATACTGGCAAAGCCAAGTGTACCATAAAAAAGTTTTAAAGAGAGTGCCACTGTTGACCTGTGTGTTGTAGGGGTGTTGTGTGTGCATGGCGCTGACCTGTACACATGCCTGTGGAGGTCAGAGGACAACTTCACATGTCATTCCTCAGACAGTCTCCACCCTGATTTTTGAGACTGGGCTCTCAGTGGACTGGAACTCATCAAGTAGGCTAGCCAGAGAGCCAGAGAGAGATATGCATGTCTCTGCCTCCCCGGCACTGAAGTTAAAATTGCTTTTTACGATGCTTACCCTATGTTATCGAACATGAAGAAACTGAGCTGGTGACTAACTGGAAGTTTAACCCCTACTGACTAGGGTCAACGGTATTAGAAGGTTATGCTACTGCATGCTACTGGAAGAGAAAAGCAAATACCAGTATCTCCCAGCTATAAATCCTATAACCTACAAAGATCACCTGCAAGATATACTCGTGCAAGATAGAGTGGCACAAATGTTGTTAGTAACCAACCACTTTTACATTGGACTTGAGGGCTACTCCATGAGCTGGGGCTACTCCATGAGCTGGGGCTACTCCATGAGCTGGGGCTACTCCATGAGATGGAACCCATACCTGACACTGCTAAAGTGGCCAAGAACCTGAAACTGGATAGGTTATAGGATTAGGATAAAACCTAATTCTGCTAAAAAGAAATATAGCAATAAAATGACCCGTAATGACATATATCTGGGTCTAGTGCCTTGCTCAGCCCTCATCAGAGAAGCTTCTTGCTGTAGATAGGAATTAACACAGAGACTGGACAGTGTGGAGAGGAAGAGACTTTAGTCCATTCAGTCCTAAATATGACATGTCTTCTTCATCAAAGCTCTTCCCTTAAGGCTCAGGGATCTTGAAGAAGAGGGGGCAGAGAGACTGTAAGAGCCAGAGGTGATGGATGACTATAAAATATATTGCATGTATGAAAAAATAATTAAAAATATGTAAAAAAAATTAAAAATAAATAAGTACGATCTGCAAAGTGGGCAGTAAGTAAAAGGAATAAAATAATAAAGATAAGAACATAAATTAATGGAAATAAATAATAATAAATAAATTGCTTCTCAGTGCCCTGGCTTTTTTGCATGGATTCTGAAGATCCAACTCAAGTCCCTGTGCTTCTGTGGCAAATACTTTACCAACCGAACCATCTCCCCAGCCCAAGTTTTTGTTGTTTTTTGAAACAGAGTCTCATGTATCCCAGACTGGCCTCAAACTTACTGTGTACCCAAGACTAGCCTTGAACTCCTGATCCTTCTTACTCTACCCACCCCCCAAATTCTAGAATGACAGTGTGTGCATCACCACACCCAGCTGTGGACTAAATCCTCGGCTGTTCCTCAACATGTCCCTATAGCAACAGCCTTGCTATAGCAGGGAAGGCTGGTGTATTATCCCAGGCTACAGATGAAGATGATGCAGGTGAGAGAGTTTAAGCCATGTCCCCGATACTAGACAAAAACAGAGCAGCACAAGGTGCTAGAGCATAGCTCTCCGCCTGCTCCTGGCTCAGAGACCTTTCAACCTCTGGGTGAGTGTTCCGGGAATAGAGGCCGACAATCAAGGGTCAGAGGCTTTGAAGACAGAGTTCTTGGCACAGCCAGCATACCTGCCACCTTACCCTCCTAAGAAGAAAGGCCCTGAGGATTTGTACTACTCAGTGATTCACTCCCAAAGAGGGTTATGATACAAACTTTCTTTTAAGCTCTTCTGTGTAACTAAAAGTAGCAGATGCTGTTGTAAAGTACAGAAAGATACAAACACCCCACCTCAACTGAAGCAATCCCTCCACAATCAGTAACGTTTCGTATTGTTCGCCACCTGGATACCCTTTCCCCCAGCCTCCTCTTATCTCTTATCTCAGTATTTCCCCATAAGATAAACAGACTTGGGAATGCTTATAACTAAACTACCTGATTCTCGGATTCTTTAAGGCTGGGTGTGTTCTTCGCCTGATTTAGCCCTGGCCATAAAGAAGGGGCACGATCTGGCCTGTGTGCCTGAAGTTCTCTGTCTTTACAGAACTCCACTGTTGTTGCAGCTGGGACACCCCAGAAAGAGGGCTGACAAAACCACAGATACTGGACCAACAGGACAGCTGCCAGGGTCCCCTGCCTCTGAAGGACACAGGGTCTTAGATGTCAGAGTCATGGTCGAAAATTCTGTTTTGAGTCCTACAGGGTTAGGAATACATCTGGGATGACTTTCATTCTCTACCCTGCTGAGCAGACCTAAGGACTCAGAGCACCCCCTGGAGCTACCTGGGCTGTGAGCCAAGGCTCCTTCCCAGGCACAAGGACAGAGAAGTGAGGCTCTGCTCCCTGTTTACTCGGGGGGGGGGGGCGGGTGGAGGGGTGTGGGGGTGTGAGGGGATCTTGGGCATGTTGGCACTGCAACTTTCCTTTCCATCTGTCAAAGGAGACGGTTTAAGAAGATGATTTCAGCTTGCATGGTCTGTTTTCAGCTGGACAACAAGAGGGTTCAGGAGCTTAAAGGAGCCTTCTAAGAGGGTATCTGAGTCACAGAACTTGTTATGCTTCTGCACTTCCATGCTTTAGCTAGCTCCCTCGTGAGGACAGGGCGAAGGAGCCTGCCTCCAAGGATGCTCCACAGAGGAAGTATTAGGACAGTTCCGCTCCTGGCTTCCCATCTCTCTATGACTCTTGATCATCGTCTTAAACCCAAACCCTTATTTCCTTGATTGACATCTAAGGCCCTTGAGCCTAAGGACCTGGATATCAGTACAAAGCCAGCCCAGGACACTTGTTATGACCCTAAGTGTGACCTCCTGGGGTTTCTATCTGGACTTCCTCTTTCTACCTGGAGGCATGGATATGGTGGGCGGCTCCCATGTCTCTAACTGCGTCTGAATCTAAGGTGTCATTATGGTTTGAGCCTGCCTCACTGGCCACAGCCCTGGCAAGCTCTTCAGGTGGGAGGTGGCTACACTGGGCCAGTCTTATGCAACCCCTGAAAACCACCAAATGGGTGGTTCTTGGTACTGATGGGTGGTGGGTGAAGGCCAGAGCCATGGTCAATTGGAGTCTTTGAGAAACTCTCCTGTTATATAATTGCTCTCAGAAGAACAAGGAACAAATACGGAGTCACCAGAACTGGGTAACAGAGGGGCAGTGGCCAAGTGAGGGAAAGCCTAGACTCAGCCTTTGGAGAATGCAGGTTGATGGCTTCTGACTTTGGTCCAAGAGACTTCCTGATGTCAAACCCATACTCCCACCCCCACCCACCCACATGGACACACAATTTTTCACTCTCACAGTTACCCTCCTCCCTCACCTAGACCTGATTGACACCTGGCTTTAAGGACAGTCCTTGCCCTGGTATCCCCAATTCCTCGCCAGTCTATGCCAACAGTGGCTTCTCCAGTATGCCAGCAGGACCAAACAATAAACTCCTTTTGTTTGTTTGTTTGACTAAGACTCTTGCTATACAGCCCAGACCGATCCTCCTGCCTCACCTCCTGAGCGCTGTGAGGACAGTTATGCGCCATCATACCTGGCAATATATTTCACTCTCTTTCTTGTATTAGTTAGTTTTCTTGGCATTTCACCAAATACCTTACAGAAGGAAGGGCTTGTTCTGCTTCACAGTGTGAGGACACAGTCCATCCTGGTGGCAAAGCCATAAGGTTAAGAGCTCGAGGCAGCTGGTCACATATCCGGGTTCAGAAAGCAGGGGAGGTGGATACTGTTTTCAGCTCACATTCTCCTTCGTATTCAATCCGGGATCCCAGCCCATGGAATGAGGCTGCCCACAGTGAGAGGCATCTTCTTACCTTAGTCAATCCAACCTAGAAACTGCCTCACAGACACGCCTAGAGGTTTGTCTCCTAGAGCGTGTTAAGTAGACAACCATGATTAGTCATCGCCTTCCTGAAAGTGAGCACTGCAGAGTCCCCTATCCCCTCCCTCCTGACCTTCCCCTCATCCCCTGCTAAGATCTCACACACGAGAAATCATCTTTACGTCTCAAGAGCCTTGGTATTCCAGCCTTCGAACCCTCCACACCACAAGGTGTTAGCTGTGACAATCACAAAGGCTGTCACAAAGGCCATGTGCGTCCTTTATACTCCCAGCAACCGATGGACCGATGACCACGCTGTGGAGAGGGCAAAGGTCACGCGGGTTGTGGAAACGAGAATGGTCGCTCATCTTCATCTGAGCCCGGTGGCTGCTGCCTCCCTCTGACAGGAGAGCTGATTCTCCCTTCTCCAAGCAGAAGGCAGGGTGATTAATGACCTGCTCAGTCATTCTAAAGAGGTCTGACAGAGCTTGCAAGCTACTCCTGGTGTTTCCTGCACTTGGCCAGAAGAACCTCCTGGTTCCCTACATTACATCTGAGGACACTGTCTAGGGGAAGACGTGTCTTCTCTGACCTGCTCTGGACTAGTCATGCTGTGGGATACCAAAGAAGCACCCACATCCCCTCCACGTTTCCAGGCCACCCCTCAGGCATCACCTAGCTCAGGCCCCACAGCAGCCTCTTACTAACTGTTCTCAGGTAGGGCTGAGTCCAGAGTCTGCCATCACCATCACAGGAGACTGGTAACTCCAGGCAGTCTGCTAACCACAGAAGGTCGGTGACTCCAGTCCGCCTAGTGTCTTGTCTCCTTCCAGCCTTGCTTGAGACCCTCCTGGGAGAAGTGAGAGCAGGGACAGGGGTGCTCACAGGGATTGAGTGGGTGGAAGCCACAGGGGTCTGAGTCAGTCTCCATAGAGGAGGCGGCAGGGAACCACCTGGGGAGGGCCCAGGATGCACAGGTGTGACAGTCAAGCCACGCAATCTGCACATCTCCTGTGACCACCTCAGACATCTTGACTGCTCCCTGCAGATGGTACTGCCTGGTTATAGGTTGTTCCTTCCATCCAGAACAACTTTCCTCTCCACAGGGGCCACTGCAGACCCTAGCCAGAGAAAGGGAAGAAGGGGTATCATGGAACATGGAGCAGGTAACAGCTAACTGGATACGTTGCCCTGGCAAACCCCAAGTCCACTGACTCTCTCAGGCAAATCACGGTGGTACTGGGAGCATGCCCTGCAGATGTGGCTAACATTGGCAGTCAGTGAGCTACAAGGAAAGCACCTGCTCTCCAAAGCATGGGTGGACCACTTCCAATAAGTTGCAGGCCTGGAGTGCAAACAGAGGCTTCCAGAAGAAGGAAAAACATTGCTTCAAGATCACAGCATCTACTCGTGGGTTTCTACATGGTCAATCTGCTCTGTGGATTTGGGAGGCCCTACTCCAACAGGCTCACATGGAACCCTATAAGTAAAAGGTTTATATCTATTATAAAAATTTACATATTGTATATAATCAATACATTGTTATGTGATTATCTATCTCCTTAATATGTGTATAAATATATTTCAAAATAGAAGACAGAGCTATGGATACATATCTATCTCTTTTCTATGTATTTCTTTCCATCCACCCACCCATCCACCCATCCATCCACCTGTCCATCCATCCTTCCACTCAACCATCTTCTTTTGGAGGCCCTTGCCTCTACAGCATCAAGGTCTCCTATCCCTGAGATGGGGGAACACAGCAGAGATCTAGGAAAACAGTACGCATCGTTTGAAGGTTCTTGGGCTACCTGCAGCGAGAGCATCTCTCAGCTGGCAGGTGGGTACTGTATCTGCAGAGTCATCTCTTTCCTGAGAACCAATGTAATATGCAAAGGGAAGGGATGTGTGAGGGGACAAAGGTAGATGTGAGGGGGTGCTTGTCCTGGGAGTATCCATACAAGCTGGAAACAGTCAGTGAATTACTATGGAAGAACATTTACTGTGTGTAAAGGAAACACCCAACCTTCTCTCTGTGCCCAGCCTGTAAAATGGGATGGTCATTCTTTCCTCCTAGCTGGAGCCATGTCTGTCTCATCCTGCATCTCAATGCATGGGGATGTAACTGAGTACACCTTCTCCCTCCACACACCACCAGTCAGCAGGTTGACTCTTCGCCTCAGGGTCTCTGGCTATTCCACACTTCCAGACACAGGGAGTCCCTGAAAGGACCCTGTCTTTCCCTCTGACAAATGGGCACTCTGACCATGCTAATGAGCTCGTAGAAGGGGAGAAGAGGCCACAGATAACAGCTCAAGACACCATGATAAGAGAATTGTGTTCTAATGGGTGGCTTGGCTTGCTCAGGCCTTCTGTAGCAATTACAGGCAGGTAAGTCAATGGCAAGATGGTCCTTAATTGCCAGGGCTCTTTTCAGCTCTGACACCCTGTGATTTTACTAAGATCAGTCCTTAAAAGGTCAGTGCTGGGACTCTTGGAGAGGGTTTATTCACTTGCAAAAGGCCAGCTGCCAGCCAAGGCTGTGCCCACCTCAGAGTCAAACCTTTGTGGGCATCATAAGCATCTTGCCAGAAGCTGTCCAGTCCACAAGCTCTCTCTCACTTTAAAGGAAAATTCCAGTGATGGGGGAACACAAGATGCTATCAGGCCTGTCCTTTGGTGTACAGTCCCAGAGGGGCCTGAGACAGACCAAGGCTCCCCACAACCTTCTTCTCTACCTGTCCTGCCTCATGCTCCCAACAAGTTAAACTCAGTTCATTCTGGAAAGGGAACCAGAATAAAATTGGGCTGGGGAACATTTTTTAATAAGGCCACGTGTGGCTCTGAGACACACACACTTCTACACTTGGGAGGATGCTGTGCAGAAGAGGACACTTCCTAAACAGGTACTTAGGGAACCCTCTCACCTCTCCTTCCCACCACCTGAATGATGTGGGGCTCTGGGACATGCCCCAGAGCTGATGGCCAATGTGCTCCAGCTCTGCCATTTAGAATGTGCGTGCCCAGCGTACTGAGCCAGGAGATTCTTGTCAAACTCTCCTCAAGCCCAAGGATACCTCCCACCCTTCTTGTTCACCCTCCTGCTCTAGGTCAGGCACACGAGACGAGATGTTTTGAAAAGCACCAAAGAGTTCAAAGGAAAAAGAAAATACCAAGAACAAAAGAAGAATAAGGGGGCGTCCCTCCACGACCAGAGGGGAAGGCCTTCCTTTACTTGCTCTCTTTCTCTCTCACCCTGGGCTTGGGGATGGGAGGCTGCTCCCGAGCAGTTGACTGTTCTTTTCAGACTGACAATCCCAACCTGTTGGTGGACCATGACATCGATTCCGCTGATGGTGCAGTCACCAAACACTGAAGGGGAACGAAATTTCTGTCTGGAGAGATGGCTCAGTTAGGAAAGCGTTTGCTGTTCAAGCTTGAGAACCCAAGTTCAGATCCCCAGAACCCTGTAAAAGCAGGGCATAGTAGCACACACCTCAAACTCCAGCCCTGGAGAAGCAGAGAAAAGCAGATGCACGGAGATCACTGGCGGTCAGTCTAACCAAGTCGAAGAGCTCCAGGTTCAGTGAGAGACCCTGAGTCAAAAAATTAAGTGGAAAGTGATTGAAGCAGACACTGATATCAAACTCTGACCTCCACAACAGAGCACATATGTACATGTGTATCTGTACACACACATGCACACCTACATGAACATGTGCCTATACCACAGAGAAAGAGAGAACACATCTTTGTTACATAAAACTTGTATCTTGATTATTTATATGAACATAGAGCGTCAAATACCCTACTTCTCACAGTGTTATAGACAAGAAAGTCTGAATGACTCTGCCTTAGAAAAATTTGGGAACAGTGTAGTCAATTTCAAGCAGCAGAGAAGAGCAGATCCGTCTCTAAGATATCAAGAGACGCACAGAACAGCAGATGTTGGTTCTCCTGCCCTGACCTCTTCTATGCTTTGTGCCCAGGAAAATGTGCATAGAAAAAGACTACAGACTTCCATCCTTCGCCCACTCCAGGCAGGCAGGCAAGGGGGAGTTTCCTTGCTCCTCACCTCCCTGGCACCTTCTTTGGTCCCTCTCCTGACCTGCTGCTGTCTCAGTCACTGTGGAGAGACACCACGGCCAAGGCAACTCTTATAAAAGAAGCATTGAACTGGGGGCTGGCTTGCCGTTTCAGAGTTTAGTCCATCATCATCACGGCAGGGAGTATGGCGTCACGCATGGTGCTAGAGCAGTAGTAGAGAGCTACATCCTGATCCATGGGCCAAGGGAGAGAGACACTGGTCTAGCGTGGGCTTTTGAAATCTAACCCCCAGTCACACACTCCCTCCAACAAGGCCACACCGACTCCAACAAGGCCATACCTCCCAAACAGTGCCCCTTCCTGGTGACTAAGCAGTCAACTCTATGAGCCTGTGGGGCCCATTCCTATTCAAACCACCATCCCTGTGACTAGAGGCTCTGCTGTTCTGAACACAGGTTGTGTACCTATATTCTCTGAATGAGAACATTCACTCCTGCAGGGAAGTTCCTCAAGACTCAAAAAAAATAAATTCTTAAAATTTAAAGTAATTTTTGAAATAACATAATAAGATAGCAGACATCGAAACATGGCGTCACGTCCTCTGTCAGTCAGTCACTGGGTCCGGGCACCTCACCGTTTGCTGGTCATTACAGCAGGAGACAACAGAAAGACCGTGACCTAGCCAGGAGCCTGCCTGGAGCACCTCAGAGGCATCTGAGGTCATTGCTTTATCTGGAGACGGGAGCCTAACGGCCAGTCCACAGCCTGGTTCCTTGCAGAAGGCAGAGGAACAGGACAGGTGCCTTCTCCGGAAGCTGGCAGGTCTGGGGATCTTTGTAAGACAGCCTTGGATATATAGGATAAATAAGGCACGTGAAACTTGCCGGCTGGCCTTGCAGGGAAGGCACTGAGAAGCAGGCCCTCAGTTCTCAGGCTGCGGCCAACACCAGGCAGTAGCTGAGAAGCCCTAGCACACATGGGGTGGAATACAAATCCGAGGCCCTGCTGTGCAGTGGGCTAGTGCTGGGCCTAACTGGTGCTGCATAATGCATAACACTGGCTTCCTAGTAGGGGACGCGTGGTTGCGGATGAATCTAAACAAGGACATCACCAGGTTTTTGTTTTTTGTTTCTTCTGCCAACAAGCCCATTCCATGCTGGAGGGGCTTGTTATATAAAGAGGGGAGGGAAGAAAATGCTGGGGTGTGCAGCCAAAGTCACCAGACAAGATCAGCGGTGGCTCCTCCGGCGGGGTTCCGGCAGGGAGTCAGGTACAAAAAACAGGGGCTTGTTTATGGCTTTGCTTTTCCGAGGAAGAGAAGAGCCTGTTTCTCACATCCCAAGTCATCTCTTGGAATTGAGTTTGGATCATTCTGGAAGGAGGACCTCGTCTCTGCAACGTCCTTACTGCCCCTTCCTCACGTGCAGGACCCAGCCCCCTTGGGACGAAGAAGAAATCTCCCTGAGTGTCTCTTCCGTAGCTAGACTGCTCTCTGTCAGGCATCTTTAATTCCAACTGAAGTCTCATAGAAGACTCTGTCAGGTACTGCATGTGGTGGCCCTAGGGCCAGGGGACTCTGGATGGGTTGTCCCCTGAAGAGTCAGGAAGAAAGCAATTCAAAAGTCTCAAAAAGTCCCTGAAACGCACAAGACCCTTCCCTCCAAGGACCACTGAGGAGCCTGCAAAGCCTGTAGAGAGCTCCAAGGCTCCAGTCTCCATGATGATCACCTGTGCTGGGCTGGGCTTTGGTGATGCAGCTGTCCTTGGTTCATTTCTGCTCTGGCAAGTAACCCCTCGCCTATGACTCCTGTAAGTAACCCCAAGCAACTCCTCATTCACAAGGTTGGACTTTGGGAGTATCCTTACTGTCTGGAGTGAATAAACATTTGTTCATGTCTCTCCAAAAGTAGTGTCATACAACACCCCCAAAATGTTCATAGCCTGGGTGAAGGGAGGAGGGGACTGGACATACCTCGACTGAATCTACCAGGTTGAGCCGAATCCCCAGGGGAGTCCTTGCCCTGGAGGAGATGGGAATGGGGGGTGGACTGGTGGGAGGGCAGGGGGGGGGGAGGAGGAGGGAGGACAGGGGAATCCGTGGCTGATATGTAAAATTAAATAAATTATAAAAATTTTAAAAAGTTCATATATTGGAAATATGATCCCCAAATTTGTACATTAATGCTAGTTAGAGGTAGGAGCTTTGGGAGGTGATTAAGACTACATGAACTCCAGAGGGTGGGGCTCCTACAATGGATGGCATTAGTGGCTTTTTAAGAACAGGAAGAGAGACTTGAGCCACATACCGGCTCCGTCTCATCATGAGATACTTCACCAGCTTTTGACGAAGCAAGAAGACCATCCCCAGATGCTGCCACCATGCCTCTAAGATTATGAGTGAAATAAACCCTCATTCTCTATAAATGACCCAGCCTTGGGCATTTGTTATATCCATAGACACAAAAAAGGACCATATGCTCATGGCCTTTTGCCCTTTACAAGGTCCTGTATAACATGAGAGCATTGTATCTTAGGACCGTGTGCCCAAAGTGAGTCAACCCTGAATAAATAAGGCAGAAGAGTGATGGAGGATGATTCCTAACATAAGTCTTGGGTCTCCACATGTACAAGTACACACACAAGTGTGTCACACACACACATACACACTTATATACCACATGCACGTACTTGAAGATGGAAAAAGAAAGAAAAAGAAGTAAGATCCTTTGATGTCCAAGCTCAGCTGATAGTCTTGCAGCTTCCAGTAGATCTGGCTCTAGACCTCTCTCCACCCTGGCGCTGGGAGAGCCCCGCCACTGTGTAACTGGTCTGACCGCCAAGCTGCTACATTATGGGGAAGCTCATGCCACCAACGTGGAGAAGGTTCCACAGAGAGGGGGCTGTACAGCCAGCATGGCGGCGTCAGATGTGAGAAGGAAGGAGCCTTTAAAATGTTCCAGCCTTAGCCACTGACAGAGAACGCAAGTGAATCGCTATGCTCAGCTGAGCCAGGCTGCCTGAGAGCCCTGAGAGGCGATTCCAAGCCTTGTGTGTGAGGGTAGGGAGGCGGGGGGGGGGGGGGGGGGGGGGGGGGGGGGGCAACACATGACCCAAATGCTAAGTACCCTGTCCAAGTTACTTCAATTTCTGTTTCCTAGTTTAAAAATCTAGACTCATAGACATTCCTACCAGAAAATGCATTCACACATGGAAGGATATAAACACGACACACCAGAGCTAACACAGAGATTACTGTGCTGCGTGGGAATCATTTGAAAAATGCCAGTCATTACTTTAAAATACTTGGCTGATTTTAAGGGCGAGAAGCTATTATTATGGCGCCCAGTGGGTAAGAGACAGACTCTTCTTTCTCAGAGCTTTGATTAGAGGGAAGAGGGGAACTCAAGCCATCACTCACAAACACAGTGAGAGGCAGTGTGGGTAGGCAGAACGAGAGAGAGGACAGACACGCTGAACCCCTGGTGACCACATTAGTGACAGAGAAAGGTCCCCAGTTAGCTGAGAAACATTTTGGGGTGCTCTGTAGTGAGCTCGAAAATTGTTCAAAAAAGAAAGAGGAGGAGGAGGGCAGAGAGGCGGGGGGGGGGGGGGGGGGAGGGACGGAAAGAAAGAAGGGAGGGTGGGGTGGAGGAGAGATGAAGGCGGGCAGGCAGGGATGGTGTGGCTGGTGCTCTGTGGTCCAGTGTGGGGAGAGAACATGAAGGAAGGCTGCTGGTGGCCCCAGCAGCTTTCTCTTTGAAGGGGTGGAGAGGAAGCGTTTCCCTGCGAGTGCTTAGGCGGCCAAGCACAGCTCTGTCTCTGCACTCAGCTGGACTCTTAGCAACTCTGGTCACACTGACTGTCTAAGGCTGAACAGGAAGACTGACATCAGGAATGACTACATGAAATTGTTAATTAGCAAGTGCTTCCTATGCAGTCTTTCAAAACTGAGGCTGATGGAAGGGAACAGAAGCCCTGAGGAAATCTGAAAATACATTTCAGCAGCCAGCTGTGTTGGTCAAGTCTGTAATCCCAATCCTCAAGAGGCAGAAGCAGGAGGATTGCTCACAGGTTCAGGGCCAATCTGGTCTAGATAATTAGCTCCAGGCCAGCCCAGGATACATGTTGAGACCCTGTCTTATAACAACAAAAGCACACTACAAAACTGTATAGTGGCACACACCTGTAACCCCAGTTCTCGGGAGGTAGAGACAGGAGGACCAGGAAAGAATTCAAGGCCATCCTGGGCTATCTGAGACACCGTCTTTTAAAAAGTATATAGCAGCTAGAGACATGCTCACTCGCTGTCACACCCAGTGAGGATCTGTGCTAGGTCTGGAAGCAAGGGATATGTGGGGTAGACAAAGATAAGACATGGGACCCGTGCTAAACCGTCTCAAGATGGTGACAGGGAAGGGATTGACTATAATGGAACACTGTGACCTTTTGGGGGTCATGATGTGGTGGCTACACATTTATGTGCATTTATCACAACCAAGCTAACTGTGCTTACAACTGATGGGCCTCACAGCATGTGAATAGCACCCCAGTCAAGCTGGCCTACAACTGACCAGCCAATCACCACATATCCATGTGGTGGGCAGCAGAGCAAGCCATCTGCTGAATGTGGGAAATGCCTACACTCTGCATCCTGGGATGCTGAGCCAACTTTTCCACACCGTGGGGGCAGAATCTTTAGGAAGCAGCTGGGCTTTGGGTGATGACTCTACATCATCTCACAGAAGCCTCCAGTTCGGTTGGCCCCATGGACCTGCCATACCCTGATGAGACAGAGACTCGTACCTTCCTCTCCTCCACAGTGCAGGACTTACTTACAGCATTACATATTCCAGAGCCTGGCTGTACTGTCTAAGAAGAGCGATTTGTTAGGCATGAAAGCCTGAGTTTTCCCCCAAAGTCAGTGCCGGACAGTGTGAGATGTCACAGGCCCACATAAGTCCTGACACCGCCTGTAGCCAGACCCCCTTATTCAGGTCAAGGCAGTGTTTCAAGATAACTCAGAACTCATTACGCCAAACCCTCCTCTGTGTTGGCAGCTACTGGATTAATCATTCTCAGAAGATGACCCTACAAGCTGAGGAGTGAGAAGAGATGAATTTGCATGGGGTAGAGATCACCAAAGAAGGATGGCACCTGGGTTAGGCCACTGTGATCAGTGTTAACTGTCAGTTCCACAGAATCTAGAATCACCTGGGAGATGATCTCGATTGTGTTAACCGAGGCAGGAAGACCCACTCACTCTGGACCACACCATTCCCTGGTTGGACCCTGGACTGCGTAAGTGGAGAAGAAAGCTGAGCAGGCACTCATCACTCTCCGCTTCCTGGCTGTGGGTGTGATGTCACCAGCTTCCTCAAGATGGCGCTGCCTTGACTTCCCTGATAAGACAGACTGTACCCTTAAACTATGGGCTGAAACAAACACCTTCTCCCTTGAGTTGCTTTTGTTGGAATATTTAATCACAGCAACAGGAAAAGAAACTAAGGCAGTCACTTTTGGAAGCAAGGTGGTAGGGATGCCCACACATGGAAAGGCCTATGCGTGAGGAGGCCTGAAGGTATGGCTCCCCCGGTACCAGCTCTCTGTAACCTGACCCATTTCCCTCTAGACAGGTAAGACACACAGGGCTTCCAAGCTCCCAGAAGACAGTGGGTGGTTACTTAAAAGTATGAGAACTGTGGGTCTTGGCTGGGTCTCTTGTGTTTATACACCTGGACTTAGGAGCCACCATTCCAGACTTTATCCAAGCGGCCATTACCAAGACCCTGAAATCCCTGAAGCGCCCCAAACTGGTGTGTGGTGCTCAGGTTTACTTTACTGTCAAGTGCATATGATGGTACGGGACTGCACTTTTGTGACGGCACTCGGGCAAGGCGTGGCTGGTAGCTCCAGGACTCTGGATTAAGCACAACATGGAAGCGTTTGGGATGACTGAAAAATGCACCCCAGAGTTTTGTTTTTGTTGCTCATCTCTGACATGCTCATCTCTCACAAGCACAACTGGAGAGTGGGATTTGTGTGAAGCTGCTGGACTCAGTGACAGGTCAGAGCCTGACAGGAAGAGCTGGGGATGTGAGCAGGAGAGAACGAGAAGCTGGTCCTTAGGGCGCATGAGGCTTGCCCGGGAGCCTGTCAGGTCCATACTCAACACACTGGGGGAGCTCAGGATGTCTGTTTTATGGGAAGGGTGTGACACAAGAGACAGGCTGTGCTGGGACATACACTTGAGCTCTGGTCCACTGGTGAAAAATGGGAAAGAGCTGATGGCTTAAGACAGAGGAAGAAAGAACAGTTCTCATACACCAAGAAGGGCTTTGGAAAGGGAGAAAAGAAGTGAAGAGGGAAACAGAGGTTTCAGACACCTCTCCACAAGCATCTCCTCAGAGGTGGCCCTTGTAAACACAGTGTCCCTGTGGCAGTATGACTCCATGCCCTGGTTCCAGGAGGCTTGGGAGCCCTGCTGAACAGCAGCTGGTGAGGCCAGCACAGGTTCTGGGCGAGCCCGAAGGAGCCTGAGTAGAAGAGAGGGCCTGGTTCAAGGCTCTCCCAAGTGTCCCCTTCCCCTTCAGGATGATCTCCCTCTCAGTTCTCCCCCTGCTTGGTGTGTTTGGAGACTGACTGGTGAGCGCATGTCAGGGCTCTGGATCTGAGCAGATAAGTGTAGGATGACTCAGAGAGAGTGGGTGGTGGCAGATGCCTGTAGCCAGCTCTGAGCCAGGCCTGGCCAGGTCCTTGGAGCTGGTGTCTGACATTAAAGGACAAGTCCCGCCAGCCTTCGAGGACTCTGTTCCAAATGAATGACTCCGGCCAGGAGCAGCCCCTTCCCACATACTCCACCTACCAATGGCACAGTCAGTAGCAGGGCCATGGAGAGGCCATGTTCTGTGTGGCAGTAGTAATCCAACAGGCTTCATTCCCACACCTGGCTGTGTTTGGAGGGTGTCTGTGCAGGCTGCCAGCTGTGGTCACTGGTCTTTCCCT
The DNA here is from genome assembly GCF_007827085.1 of Peromyscus californicus insignis. Taxonomy (NCBI): domain Eukaryota; kingdom Metazoa; phylum Chordata; class Mammalia; order Rodentia; family Cricetidae; genus Peromyscus; species Peromyscus californicus. The sequence goes on from NW_026294584.1 coordinate 61,635,015, forward strand.
AACCTTCTAAGCATAGGAATCCATCTGCCAAGCTAGGTGGAATGGCTTTGGGTACCAGAAACTCTGGGAAAGAGTAACAAAGGATGACAGTTCACTTACCTTTTCAATAAGCAAAAATCACCCATCTGCTGTTTCCTGGGGAAAATATTTCTAAGCATGTCTTCGCACTTCCCCTGATTTGGTAAGAGCAGGAAGAATGGCCTATGGCTGGACTTTGTAGAAAGTCCCAGAGCTCCCACCTCTGAGCCAAGCAGGGCAGAGCTTTCCCTGCCTGAAAGAGGAACAGAGCCCCACACTGCTTGTGGGGCCCTGGTCAGCTGGAGGCACTGTTCAGTCCTTATCCTACAGGACAACATTTTGTTCAGTGTCCCTGACATCTTTTCCTGAACATAAGCCATCCCACTCTGGGATGTGTCTACCTGGGCATTTCCAGGAAATCTGAGCATTCCACAGCCTGACAGGTTTGCATCCCAATTTCATATCCAGTCTACAAAGCATGATTCCGTATGTGACTTGGTCAACACAGCCTGCATATCACAGAGACTGCCTGCAGTAAGGCCAGCTATTTGCCTGCTGGAAAAGCAATAGGCTCATGCTTTCCTGAGGGTTGGGGCTTCAGACCTTCCCAGTCCCTGATTCTCTCCTCCAAAAGCAATGAAATGCCATTTTAGGAGCCCTCAACTTTCAGGAGTCCTTGACCAAAAAGAAAATGGAAAGCCAGGTCTGGTGGTTCAGGCTTGTAAAATCCAGCTACTCAGGAAGCTAAGGCAGGAGGATCATAAATTTAAGGCCATCTTAGGCAACTCAGTGAGACCCTGTCAATAAAAAAAAAAAGGCTAGGGATCTAGCTTAGTGCTAGAGAACTTGCCTAGCACGCATGAAGCTTTAGGTTCAATCCCAAAGGCAAGGAAGAAAAGAAAAGGATAGCAGGGCTAAGGAGGAATAAGAACCCCTGGGTCCCTGGCCTTCCATGGTTCGAGAACTCCGTCTGGACGGCTGGCATCCCTAGCGGGTGTTTGGTAAACAGCACTGCAGACTATGGATGGCCCTCTTCCGATCTCCTTTATCCTATTTACTGGAATCAGCTCAGCAGGCCCTCACTCACTGGTGACTAACCAGCTAAAGCCATGATTACTGGCAGATGGCTGCCTCCCTTAAAAGCAGACAGACAATAAATGCCACCACACACCTCGCCGGCAGAGTACAATCAAAACAAAATCTGAGCCTGGCTTTGATTTCCTCTAGTTTTCTCCCTGTGTCCCCTGGGCTACAGCTTGGAGAAATATGAAAGGAGATGGAGAAGGGACTCCAATGATACTAGAAAGATGGTGGCACAGCCATGCCCTTCAGGGGATGGTCACGGCAGCAGAATTGCAATGTGATCCCTCAAGACCGAAGAGAGGAGACCCCATCGGCTCACCACTGCATGACAGGCAGGACAGGAGGAGGGGGTGGGACTTGGCTATTGGCAAGGACAGTGAGGAAGAGCAGAGGCTGCAACAGCTAGAAAACTACAGGACCCCAAAGCTCTTTTGCCTTGGTTGCCTGCTGGGTAACTCTAGTGGTAAAACCCATCATAGCCCTGCTTTAGAAGATGTTTTTCTAGGGCTCTGTGTGGCTCCAGGAAGGCACCCAACTGAATACTCCCTTAGACAGCAGAGCCCATTGTTAGTTAAATGTCTACTGCGTGCTGGGAACTGGTTCTTGCTTAACTGATTATAGACTCCACACCAACCTAAACAGACATGCATTTCTAGAAAAAAAAAAATGACTCAAGAAAATGAGATAATTTGTACATGGTCCCAAGCTTCCTGACAGAATACAAGGTCCTAAGTCCCATGCCAAAAATTGTGTGTGTGTGGGGGGGGGGGGGGGTCACAAGGGAACAGCATTGGGGCTAAAGACTCAATTATATGTTTGCTTGATGGCTAGCTTTCAAGTCTTACTACACTGCACAGACTGGTCTGTAACTACATAGCCTAGACTGACTGCCTCTTCAGTGCTGGGATTACAACTTATGTGCCACCATGCCCAGCTTCAATTATTACTCCTTCTCCTCCTCCTCTTTTTAAAAAATTTGTTTTGTGTGTATGTATATGTACCTAAGTGTAGCACATGCACATGTGTGCAGGTGCCCGCAGAGGCCAGAGGGTGTTGGGTCCCCTGGAGCTGGAGTTCCAGGCGGTTGTGAACCACCAGATGTGGGTGTCAGGAACTGAGCCCAGTCTCTGTGCAAGTGCTCCTAACTACTCAGTCACCTCTCAGCCTGTGCCTCATGTCTCCCTGCCTGGCTTCAAACTCACTGCCTCTAGCTCCTAAGTGCTGGGATTGCAGGAACTCACACCACACCCAACTTCAATCATAATTTAAACTCCAATTTTTGTAATTAAGATTAGAGCCCATGGACCCACAGAACTCCTTTAGAGTTCTTGGACCGTAAGTTATGCTTGTGACAAGGATATTTATCCAGACTGACACATGACTGGCTGGAAAGCACAGACTTCATGGTTTCTGTGTCAACACTCTCCAGCACTGGTGTCAGCTTGTCAAGAATTGGGGACAAGCCTGCCCACACTTTGGGGCTGAGGAGGTAGAAACACAGACCTTCAACTAAGCCGTGGGCTGTAAGTCCCGATCAAGTTCTTCGTCAAGTCACAATGAGAGGCAAGAGGCACATTTTCGCTGCCAGAAGTCCACTGCCAGGTCTTGTTCAGGGAAGTGGGAAGGGCCGGATACTGCTTCTAAGCTGGCAGAGGACCTAGGTGTGAGCTTCTGGTTCCGGTGTGCTGCCTGCATGATCTCAGCAAGTTGTACAGGTCCATGGGGCCTCAGTTCCCAAGTGGTAGACAGTAAAGGCTCCCAGGGTCCTCCCGGGAATTAAGAGAGTGAGGATCCATGAAAATGACCAGCCTGGAGCTGGTACCTAGTGTGCGGTTGGTAAATGTGAGATGTGACAGCTGAAGGATCCTGACAGGAATTAAGACCTCAGCTGATTGCTGGGAGTCAACTGAATTGACCTGTGAGAACCAGCAGAACACAACTCAATACTCAATAGTGCAAAGAAGGAAGTGTGCAGCAGTGATACAGGTTAGCCCAGGAGTCAGGGTGATGGAAGGCTTTGCTACAAGGAGCTGGGCAAGATGGGTCTCTACACTAATATACTGATACATGAGAAGGGGCTGAGAACCCCTCAGACTGAAATAAAAACCCAAATCAAGGTGGCTCAGCAGGTATAGGTGCTTGTTGATAAGCCTGATGCTGTACACACACACACACACACACACACACACACACACACACACACACACACACACACACGAATGAATGAATGAATGAATGAATAAATAAATAAATGTTACAAAAATTCAGAGAACCCAAATTAAGTGTTCCTGCCTTTCCAGAAAAGCCTGGCCAGACAGTACCATTGGTGGATGAGGTCAAGACCAAACATCTCGTTCTCTGAATGCTGGGTTACTGGTCCACAGGGCTCAAGACTTTGTTTCACTCAAGCGCTGATTTCCCACCATCCTGAGGACAGGATCCAGTGAGGAGCCAGCTTGGAAGCTGGTGTCAAAGCCCCAGCCCAGGGACCCGGCCCCCAACGCCCATCCTTAGCCTCGCTGTTCCGCTCCCAACTCCCTTTATACAGAATGATCAGGCAGGGCTTCTGGACACCGGGCTTCTCTTGGGTCAGCCTTTTCATGACTTTAGGAAAAACAAAAGTACCCTCCATCTCCTGGGTTCTCTATCAGTTCACTGGGGAATCTGACTTTCTAACTTCAATTTCCTCTCCTGTGAGTCTGTACCTGCTGCAAGGTCTGCTGTCAGGCTAGAATATTCCAACATCCAAACGGAACCCAACCAAAACCTCACCTCAGGTTTATCTAACTAGTCCTTGGACGTTTCCCATGCACACTGGAGATGCAGCCTGAAAGGTAGGAGCCGTTAGACCTACTAGGCCACACTGCCAAGCTTCTCTTCTGGGTCAAGAGAGGGGCTATGGGCCCTGGGTCCCACTGGACCTGGCACCTGTCTGCTGGCGACTGACCCCTGCTCTAAAGTCCCCCTACCCTGCTCCTCTTCTCACACTGGATGACATCTGAAATCCCTCCTGTGTGCGTCTGGGAACCCTGTGCACTTTGGGGGCCTCTGGCCTTCTTGTGTATCCCAGGTCTGACGGTGCTCGCTGGGCCCAGGACCCTCCAGAAGTCTGCACTGAGCTGAGCGCAGGACCACGTGTGCTACTGGTCCACCATTCTCGAGTTAGTTAATGCCACCTTTTCTTGTCCGCTTTGGGCTGTGACTTAGAAACAGCACTGAGCCTCAGCCTCTGATGATACCCAGTGGCTTGCTCCTAATCACAATCGTAAGGAGCAGGGGGGGGGGGGGGGGGGTCACAGACTCTCTGCTGAAGTTTTCTTTGGGTGTAACTAGTTCAGCCTGTGGAAGGGAGTCATAAGCAACAAACAAAAACCCCAAACAAGACAGCAGCGGCTCACTGTGAGTGCTTAAGCGCCAGTTTCGGAGGACGGCGGCTGGGGCAGGGCACCTGCAGCCTCAGGGTTAGCCCTTGCCAGCCTCCGCTCAGCCAGTCCGTCCCGCAGGCTCGTCAGTCCACGCTCCGTTCCTGCTGCAGAATGGAGGGCTTCCACCTTCTCTGCTCTCTCTCCCTTTGCCTTCCCCAACCATTTCGGTTTATTCAACACCTTCCTCTTCAAGTCAGACAGGCAACAAGCAAGCTCCATCTTCCAGCCGATCTGCCTGTGGTCTAGACAGCCCCAGGGGACAACATGGGCCAGACTCAAAGTCCCCCTGCAGTTGTCCCTAGTCTTTTCCATTTGGGGCAAACTGAACGGATGACTCAGGAAAGGGAAAGCAATGGTAGGCGAGTCCACAGCACTAAGAGATTCAGCTGCGGGAGGGAGCTTTACGGCAGGGGAGGAAGCAGGGAGAGGACCCTCAGATCAGAACCCTTTGTAGACAGCCCAGTCTTTGCTCGCTTCCCCAGCCTGGCAGAGAAGGAGACAGTCTCTGCAGAGGGACAGTGATGAACACGCCCCCTCACACATCCCACCTTCTAAGGTATTCTCTTTAAGTCACGGAGAAGTTATATAAGGAACAGACATATAGCTCCCGTGGAGCCAAGGAGCATTTTGTTCAGCCTTGAGGTGTTTAATTGAATGAGAGCCTCTGGGAGAACAAAGCCCCAGCCAACAGCAGTCTTGCACACAGAGGCGACAATATGCACCACAGAAGGAAACATCGCACACAGGGAGCGTGCAACCGCCATGCATTTATAGGGATCCAGCCAGAAAGGTCTGCTTACTCAGCCCGGAGGGGTCCCAAGGTCTCCTCTTCCGGATGCTGGGCTGTGAGATGCTAGCTGGTGCGATGAGGAGCGGCAGACAAGCTGCTCTCTCAGCTCTGACAAATCCTGCTCTCACCTTCCAAAGGCCAATCCAAGGAGGGGGTTCCTGACTCTTTCAGCTCAGGCGATTTCTAAGGTTCGGATGCTCTCGGGAGCTGCTGCCTCACGCCTGCAACAGATGGGGACTGGGGCTGGGCGTGTTCCCAGTCCCCAGAGCAGCGCAACAAGCAGCTGGCAGACAGCATGAGCTGGCCTGAGACAGCACAGGCGACAGTCCTGTTGGTTAGAGCTGGTTCGCTGCTTGAGAGGATGGCAGAGCTCAGGCAGATACCCTGGGTGTCTGTCAGGGCTGCAGCAGACTATCATTCCCACCTGTGTCGAGGGCTGCCTGCTGAGGAGGAAACTGTACCACATAGGCAGCCAGTGGGGGGGGGGGGGGGGGGGCAGAGCGGAGCCCTGGAAACACAGGCAGCAGGATGAACAGAGAGGAAGGAACTGAGGCCTGGAATGCAGCCGCTGAGGTCGTGGGGTCCTTCTGCCAGCAGGACCCCCTATCCTGTCTCCACAGGCAAAGGCTAGTTAACTTCAGAGGAAGACAGCAGGCTGACTTCTGCAATCAGTCGAAATCAGGACTCCCAGGGAAATCCTTGTCCTTGGAGGACAGAGCGCGCAGCTTTTCTCTCTCGCAAGAATGACAGCTCTAGCCTTCACAGAAGCTCTGCTAGGGAAGCCCTAACTGACAGATACCACATCCCCCAACTCCAGCCAGACAACCTGCAATCCCAGGCCCCCTGCAGGTGACACGGGCCCTTCCTTGCCTCTTGTTTCCTGGCTTCTGATGCACGGCTATCCGGAGCCTTCGTTATTACATGTAGGGTAGCAAATTCCTAGAGAGAAAATGACTCACCTGTGCGCTTACCACTCCTTCACAAACAAACCTTCTAGAGCCCATTCTCTCCTCACGTCGTCCTCTGTCACACCCTGGGCCACTGTGCCTGTCCTCATCAGCCCAGAGCTCACTGCAGCTGTTCAAAACAGACAATCCTGAGCCTGTCTGTCCCCTTCAAAGGCACAGCAAAAGCTCCTGTCACCACTTTCCCTGGCCACTCTGCCTCCTGACCAAGACTGGCACTTTGCTGAGTGGTCCTACACGCGGGCTCTGCCTCTTGCTTTCAGGGGTCTGTGAGCACAATACATCTGTTTCTTCATAACAGCTTTCCTGTGTCTGTGTGGCCCACGACACCTGGTTGGAACAAGTCCTGGGACGTTTTAAGCAACTCCCTATGCCCAAAGGCAGACCTAATATGCCACCCATGGGCTGTATGAGACCAAAGATACCTATGAATGCGGCCCAAGACAACTTTGGAAACTGACTTAAAATTATGAGATGTGTGTGCATGTTCATGTATGTGTGGAGGCCAGAGGACAACCTCAGATGCTGTTCCTCAGGAGCCATTCACCTTGTTTTGTTTTGTTTTGATTTTTAAGAGTGTCTCTCACAGGACCTGGGGCTCACAGATTGGGTTAGTCTGGTTGCCAGTGAGCTCCAGAAGCCCCTTCCTTGTCTCTCCTCCCCAGCACTGGAATTACAGATGTATGCCACCATGCCCAGTTTTTAAAGACGAGTTCTGGGGGTCGATCTCAGCCCCTCATGCTGTGTGACGAGCACTTTGCTGACTGAGCTGGGCTAGTCTGTGGCTTTCTTGAGGTCACTTTCAGTCCAGGAAGGTAACAGGCAGCCACTGTTCCGCTAATTCTGAGATCTAAGGATTCAAAGCTTGAGGGTTAGGAAAGGAGGCCCCCTGAGGCCCAGCCCTGGTTCCTAAGCAGCTCATCCCTTGAAAATGTCACTTTACCTTGAAACTCTTCCATAACCTGAGCAATGTGTCACATGATGTACCTCAAGGTCCTTTCCAGACCTAAACCATAAAGTTCTGTGACCACAACCCAGGTCTGGGCCACAGCTCAGTCATTTCTCCGGGCCTCAGTCCTGCCTCTTAGAAAACCATCTGCATGGAAATATTGGCTCTGAGCATCTCCCAGGGCTTCTGCTGAGATAATGGATGAACAAGCATTTGGACAAAGACGAACATCAGCTTGAGATGTGCAGTATTATTCCGGAACCAGAGGGCAGCACTAGAATAAACACAAAGCTTAGCAAAAACCACGCTGTATACCACTGAGCAAAGGGCTGACATCCTGAAACTAGCCCCCTGGGCGTGATGTAAGTGGCCTACCAGACATCCAGCCAATTGCAATATTTTCTCCTGCTGGTTCTCCAACTAGCCTTGCTGGGTGAGCTGGACCTGTTTTATTTTCTGTGTGCTTTATTCCAAAGCATATAAACAAGCCTAGGTTGTGGGGGGTGGGGTGGGGTGGGGATAATTTGCTTTGCCTGGAAAAGCTAGAAATGCCAGGGAAATAGATGGGTACCACCAAGCCAAGGTTTGCTTCACTTGGAGGCGAGCTCCTGAGAATGACTTATGGGAGGCGGGGGGCAATAGTTTCCTATAGCTCACTGCCAGTGATTCCACATCTCGGGTCAGGGAATCACTCAAGCGACGACAAGTGCTGTGTCCTGAAACCCGCAAACACGCATGTGGCCTGTCTTCGCCTGTGTGAAGTCTTGCTCCTACAGCCTCCACCGAATGCTTCAGTGGTTCGTCTCCCCTTTGGGATTCGAGCTTGTCCGCCTTCTCACCTTAGAAGGCGGAAGCCGGTTCTCTTGGAAGACAAAAGCCACTAGACAGAAGGTCCTGGCAGAGCCTCAGCACCACGGCTGGTACTCCCTGGTCTCAGAAGGAGCCGAGGTGGAACGGTCCCTGACACCCTCCAGCTCCCCTCTCTCACTTTTTTTCCCCCGAGTGCTACTCTGAGTACCATTCCCAGACCCCAAACCATGGAAAAGCGAGAAAAGTCGGGGAAAACTGCCAGCTCCAAGGGAGCTGCCTGGGGAACAAACTCTCTTCAGTAAGCATACAGTCCAAAGGAGCCTCATTCTCACTTCTCTGGCTTGCCCACAGCTGTCACTCAAAGTCCTCACAGTCTCAGCCTACACAGGCAGGCACCTGCAGACCCTGAAGTTCTCCATTCTGTCGAGGCCCTAGCCTAGTGAAGGGCGCTTCCCTGGCACCTCCATGCTGAGACATACAAGTCCTCCTGAATTTGATGTTTACACTGTATTCCCAATGCTGAGGTCTTTTCATGCTACTGCAGTCCACACAGCAGGTAAAGGGGCATCACATCATTTTCTTCTCCCACCCCATCTGTGTTGGCGTGTGGATGTATACATGCGTGCACATGTGTGTGGAGTCCAGGGTTGACACTAGGTGTCTCCTTCAGTCACTCTCCTCCCTGTTTTTTGAGGCAGGGGCCCTCACTAAATCTGGAGCTCATGGATTTCGCTAGAATCCAGCAAGCCATCCCTGAGAGCCTCATGATTCTGCCTCTACTCAGTTGTTTTGTCTTGTTTTAATGTGTAAGCATTACTAAGTAATGCTTACTAAGTAAGCACTTTACTAACTGGATCATTTCCCAGCCCCACTCCCTCAAACTCCTTTGGAAGAATAAGGAAACTGCGGTCTGGAGACCCTGAGTCGCCGTGCTCACGTGGCAGGCAGTCCTGGTTGTCAACTTGACTCACCCGGGAAAGGGGACCCTCAGCTGAAGAATTCCCTCCACTGGACTGGCCTATGGGCAAGTCTGTGGGGGCACTTTCTTGATTGTTAGTTGATGTGGGCTGAGAGGCCGGCCCACTGTGCCATCCATCCCCAGGCATGCTGCTCCTGGGCTATGTAAGAAAGCGAGATAAGTATGAGCTGGAGCAAGCCAGCAAGCAGCCTTCCCCACAGCTTCAGCTTCTGCCATGATAGTCCCTCAACGATGGACTGCAAGCTGAAACAAACCCTCCCCTCTCCCAGGTTGCTTTTGGTTATGTTCATCCCGGCAACGGAAAGCTAACTAGAACGGTTACTAAGCTGAGAGGTTGATGTTGCCAGGATTCCATCACAACCTGGCTCCGCACCTCAGTACCACACTGTCCTAAGAGTCCCAGCCTTTTATCTGTGTGTTTTTGCTTCGTTGTATCGTTTGTTTCTTCTGTGGTCTGTGCTTACTATTTTTGTCATGGAAAACAAGGTTACAGGGATTACAAGATGGCTCAGGGGATAACGGTGCTTGCCCTAAGAGCCTGATGACCTGGGTTCAATCCCTGGACCTCGCATACAGATGGAAGGAGAGGACTGACTCCACAAAGTTGTCAGTAACCTTTGCATGTGTGTTATGGCATGTGCACACCCCAATATCTGCATCACACACATCGTAATAATAATAAATGAATTTATAAAACGCATTACAGCCAGAGTCTCTGAGGCACATGATGTCACAGTAAACTGTCTAGCCTGCTCTGATTAAGCAGGTATACTAAGAAATTACATTAAAAATTTGAAACAGTGACTTCAAAGACACAAAACATAGTAAAAGTGGCCAGAATATCTTAAGCCATGCACAATACTTCCTAAGCCATACTAGTGACACAGAGGACCAGAAATCCAGAGCACACGTGTGTAAATCTTGTGCCTTCTCGTCCTGCCCGTGGATAATGGGCCTGGGTGAATTTCTTATGCCCCAGGTCCAGTCACAAATGCTTGCCTGACCCCATGCCGTCTTCAGTCATGCATCTGTAAGTTAAACACAGAGATGCTTTCAACGAACCTCTGTTCTCCCTCCTGAGTGTCGATGCTACCCCTGACTTACAGCCTGCAGTCTCGGGCCTGCAGGGTCTGTGAAGTGCAGGCCAGAGGCCAGGGGAGCAGTGTCACTGAGATGCTGAAGCAAGAGGGGTCTACGTCCAGGCATCTTCCCTGTACTCAGAAACTCCACGTACTGTGCAGAGTGGTTTCGTAGCCTCTGAAACTGTGACTGAAAACCAACTCTCCAGAGAGGTTCACTGGACCCTGCAGGAATCCTCAGGAGTTTGCAGGAGATGGCTTTCTAGGCAGCTCAGGGAAGGCTAGAACCCCTGGATAGCCTGGCTTTCCCTGCTAGCTGCTGCCCTTGAAGTTCAGATACCACTGACCTGGGCGAGCCCTTAACCTCACAGGACTCTGCTGTAGAGCTTTGCCATTAAAAACAACAACACAAACCTTTGAGTTACGAGTGTCCCTCTGTAGGAACACACACACACACACACACACACACACACACACACACACACACACACACACACACACACACACACTTGCCTGATACAGCCCCGGGTTTCATCTCTGCAGAAACGAAACAAAAACAAAAAGACAGCTCAGAGTGAATCTGCCAGAGGGCAGCAGTGAAACTTCCCCTAAACCCCAGAACAGGTCCGACCTGCCACCTAAAATCATCACAGGAACTTGAAAAATATTCTAAGGTTTCCTGTCTCTGTCCCTAGCTATCAGGCAGTGTACGGCTGGCCCCTCCCCTGGGGCCAGAAACTATCGCTATTTACCACGGTAACCAGATGTTTGCCAGACCTCTGAGATTAGAGAGCCAAGCTCACCACACAGCCAGTTCCTGGTACTTCTGTCAAGTAGTTCTACAATTCCTAGACTAAGCCAGGCCTGGTGGGGCAGGCCTGTCACCCCAGCTACTCAGAAGGTAGAAGGATGGGAAGTTCAAGGTCAGTTTGGGTAATGAATGGAGCAGACCCTGTCTCTAAACACAAAGTAGGAAAAAGGGCTGGGGCTGAAACTTGGGCAGAGTGGCTGACTAGTATTCATGGAGCCTGGGCTCAAGACAGTCTCTCTAACTACAAAGACGTACATTAGTAATTGTTCCAGTCTTATGTCGTGACTTTCACAGAACAGTTTTTCTATCTTTCAAAGCCATCTTGAAATGCTCAGAAGTCTTAAAAGAGCCTCAAGCTGGTGCCTGGAACTTCACATGCAAAAACTGCCCCCAGGGCCACAAGCTTCCCTGCAGAGTGTGGACCAGCCTGATCCCTTCAAAGCATGTTTGTATACCAAGAGTTCATATGTGGACTGTGGCACTCATTAGTGTGTGAATGCATCACCTGTCGAAGCAGGGACTCACCACTATCAAATAAGCTCTCACACAATAAACCCTGAGTCCCGCGTATGACCACTAGGTCCGTGACTGGCCTGCAATCCCACAGCCTGCAGCTGTGGGCCGGGGCAAGAACCCAGACACTCCCGATTCTTACCCTCTGTGCCTGATGAAGAAATTAGCCCCTTCCACTTGGCATGTGTGCACAGTCCAAGGATCAGAAGCCAGCTGTGATAGAGTGTTGTGGAATATCAGCTTAAGATGTGTTAACATTTGTTTATGCTGTGGAATATTTGTTTAATGATGCAAAGATGTGTTGCATCTTTTATGTTATATTTAACTCTGTAAAGCTCTGCCTGCCTAAAACACTTGATTGGTCTAATAAAGAGCTGAACAGCCAATAGCTAGACAGGAGAGAGGGATAGGCAGGGCTGCCAGGCAGGGAGAATAAATAGGAGAAAGCTAAGCTCCGAAGGAGAGGAGAGCAGGATGCCAGGCACCAGCCACCCAGCCACACAGTCAGCCATGGAGTAAGAAGGAAAAAGATATATAGAGTAAAGAAAGGTAAAAAGCCCAGAGGCAAAACATAGTTAAAGACAAACAGGACAATTTAAGTTAGAAAAGCTGGCTAGAAACAAGCCAAGCTAAGGCCAGACATTTATAAGTAAGACTAAGTCTCCATGTATTTATTTGGCAGCTGGATGGCAGGCCCCCAAAGAGAAAAACAAAAAATAAAAACAAACAAACAAACAACAACCCAGCTACAACAGGATTTTCATGCATACTGCAATAGAGCCCTTTGTAATAAGATGATGCATGGAGAAAGCATTCAAGAATTTGGGGTAAATAAGATACAACACAACACACACACACACACACACACACACACACACACACACACACACACACACATGCTCACACATGCTCACACATGCTCACACACGCTCACACTCATCTCGGTCAAGGCCTCACCTCCCTCTGCCCCTATCCTGATGACTGATAACATCCACAACACAGGAGTCTCTAGCCTGAATCATTTTAGTTTAAGGTCTCTACCCCTGTATAAGAGGCACACACTCTTTTGACTGTTCCATCCGTACCTAACTGGATGTGACTATCTCACACAAGTTCATCTGCCAATCCAGAGTAAAGCTCCCCAGACCTGAGGGCTAGAAGCTGTTGTCTAGGAGTTCAATAATGTATGGGCATGAGGAAGAGAGTACTTACGCCCTGTTTCTTGGTTAAGACAGGTTGCTCCTGCTCTGTCTCTTGGGTCCCCTCCCAGACTCCAGTTGGGGTAAAAGAAAAACAGAAGACAGAGAGGACTCCCCCGTACCCTCAAGCATTGTGGACTTCAGAAAAGAAGGCATTAAGACAAGGAACAAGTAGGCTGGAGTTGACAGTAGCCACCAGAAAAGTTTCCTGAAGGCAAGAGCTGCTTTGGCAGTGTCTTAGTTAGGGTTTTAATTGTTGTGAAGAGACACCATGACCATGGCAACTCTTATAAGGAAAACATCTAACTGGGGACTCACTTACAGTTCAGAGGTTCAGTCCATTATCATCATGGTGGGGAGCATGGCGGCATGCGGGGAGATGTGGTGCTGGAGCTGAGAGTCCTACATCTTGCAGGCAACAGGAAGTTGACTGATAGTCACCCTGAGGGAAGCTTGAGCAAGAGACCTCAAAGCCCACCCCCATAGTGACACACTTCCTCCAACAAGGCCATACCTCCTGATAGTGCCACTCCCTTTGGGGACCATTTTTTTTCAATCCACCACAGGCATCAATTCCTATAAAAGGGCTTCACAAAAGGAGTAAGGTGGAGGCTGAGGCGGTGGCAGGGTGGACAAGCCTTGCGGGGCTCTCACAGTCTGTAAGTCTGTGCTGCCTTCCTCTTTGCCCCTAAAGTACAAAGGCTCTAGAAGGCTCTCAGAAGTTGATAACAACCAGGCCTCCCTTTTAGCTGCAAGCCAAGGCTGGGAGTTGGGTCATCTATATTCAACGGCCTATCCGCTGCTCATCTCCGACATGTGCTCCAATTCCTAAAGTCTGTGACCTAAATCACACCCAGCCGTTGTGGCTGATCAGGAGGCTTGCTTGGGCTGCCACTCAGCAGGCTCAGACTCCAGCTTAATCAGAACCATAGGAACACGATGGTCGCCTAACAGTTTTCCACTTGCCCTCAACAAGGCCACCCCCAAGCAGATCCTGTGTCAGCCACTGTGGGCTCCTCTTCCCAAGCACACTGAGAAGGCGTCACCTGTCATTCAGAGTGAATTCTATTCTTCTGTGGGTTTAAATCCTATTGTTGTCATTTGCCCACATCACAACCTTGGGGAAGGCATTTAACCACTGAGGCCTCGTTTTTTCTCCACTGTACAATGAGATTGGTAGACACGCCTTCTTCAAAGTGCAGTAAAGAGTAAATCCCCAGTGCTGGAGAGATGGCTTGGAGATTAAGAGCATGCGCTGCTCTTGCCCACACACATAAACAGATATAAAAATAAAATCTTACATACGCACACACATGCATCTGCACAAATGCACACACATATGCCAAGCTTTACAAAGTAGTGTAGTTCATTTTGGTGATGTGTGCCTTGGATGTTAACTAGACCCCATTTGGAGGTGTTACTATGACAATTTTGAGTGGAGAGAGCCGCAGAGACTCTAAACCTTACGCAAGGCAGGAAATGGCAGAAAGGCAATTACAGGTAGTTCTGACTCTCCTTTGGTCACCTCTGGGGTAGGACATTCAAATCCTACCAAGCCTAGACTGGCATCAGGGCCTGAATACGCACACCCAAGAAAGTGAAAGCCTCTAGCCTAGGATGGCATGGCCTCAAAGGAGGCAGTGGGTCAAGGGCAGGGCTTTGCTGCTGCCTCAGCCTCCCCTCAGCAGCTCACTGGCCACAGCGGGTCAGCGCTGACTTTCTAATGCCCTGCCCTACCCTGAGGGAGCTTTGGAGCCAGATGGAATGCTCCTGCTATCAGATGCATAGGGAAGGGGGCTCCACTGGGCTAGGGGGGAATAGGTCAGGCTGGTAGGGGCTGACCAGGGCATGTCCAGGCTAGGTAGGGTGCTGTGGGCTTGGGCAGACTATGAGATCAAGGAGGAGGCTCAGGGAAATTAGGAGCAGGCTTAGCAGCATTCAGCCCTTGCTTCAAGGTCCTGGCAAGGTGGACAGGATGGGAGGAGGTGAAGGGCTCTGCACACCCAGCCCAGAGGCTTCGACCTGTACCCCTGCCAGTCAGCCAGATCCTTCCTTTTTCCCTCAAATCACTCTGGGAGAGAAGAGGGCACCATGAATCCATAATGGAAAATGTTCAGCCCCAATTTAAAAAGTGAACAAGGCAAACAGGCCTTCTAGCAATTTCTCGGCTCTGGGAGGCAGTGTCACTGAACATCTAGGATTCTCCAGAGTTCTGCCAGGAGCTGGCTCTCAGCCAGTCTGCCTGTCACTCAGGACACCTAGCTTCAGCTGTTGGACTGGGCCCCTGACCTCACCTTGTCACAAATGGGCAGAGTGACCAGGGCACAGGGCCACTTTCCTCTTGGCCAGGCATGAGCCTTTTGCAGCTACCCAGGGATAAGAGCAGGAAGCTGGGAAGAGCAGGAAAAACCTGTAGCCAGTTTTCTTAGCTAAGAGATTCCATAGTGATTATTTTTTTCCAAAAACTGAATAAACATTAAACACAAGCTGAGACTTTTAAACCAGTTTAACATTTTATAAAGAAGCTTCTCCCTGCTGGTATGGGTTGATTGCATGCCATCCCCCAAGAAAACATCAGTCAGAAGCCCTTAACACAGAACAGGGGCTATAGAATACACCCATTTATGAGCACTCACCCTGTGCCTGGCACCACAGTAAGGCTGGGACAAAATGTAGGTGATAAGAAGTGAGAACCATGCCCTGGGCTTTGCCAGTCTCCATGGCAGGCTGCCATTGCACATTTCACCTGCAGAGGAGGCAGTGGCGGGTGTGTGTGCAGAGGTGGAGAAATTGGCTGCCTCAGGCTGTTTCTAGAACCCTTCTTAGCCTGGTCCTGGGATCCTTCCCTAGTGCTAAGTCCAGAGGCAGGAGCTCAGAGCAGTGCTGGAGAGTACCAGTTTGAGGGAGTGCAAACCTACCCGTAGTGATTCAGTCTGAAGTGAGCATGTTCAAAACCTTGATCTGACTCGTGACAACTTACGAAATCAAAACTTGTGGGGCTCAGTGAGGGGCCCTGCCATACATCCAGAAGTCCCATGGATTTGCCTCAGCACCTTATATTCAAAGAGAAGTAGAGAGAAGTATCCAGGCCATGATCCGTAGGGTCGGAAGGGGCTTTGAGAAGGGAAGAGGAAGTCAGGAATTTGTGCTCTCCTTTAAGAAGGAATGGGACTGTGGTTATTCAAGAGTGATGGGGGTTACCTTAGCCCAGAACGTTTATAATATCCCATGGCTGGCCGCTGTGTGGCTGGCCCCAGGCACAGGCCCCAGTTCAGGCTGTACTTTGTTCTTCTTGTGTTTCCACGCTGTCATCTGGCCCTAACGTTCCTCAGTTGTTCCAAATGGAGTCTTCAGGCAGGCCAGGATGGCTTCTATGCGATCCCTAGACAGGGATTATATACTCCCTATACAATCAAGGATGACCGTGAACTCCTGATCCTCCTGCCTCTTCCTCTGCAGTGTTTGGATGGTGTGTGCCACTGGTTTACATTGCGCTGGGGACAACCCAGGGCTTTGCGCATGCCGGACAAGCACTATACTAACAAGCCACAGCTCCAGCCGCTGACATCCCAGTTCTAAGGACACACGGGTTCGTAGTGCCTGGCTTCCTAGCACTGCTTGGGAATGAAACTGAAGATAAGGTATGAGCACTTGGAGTCTTTTGTTTCCCCAGGTACCTCGGTTCATACTCACTATTTCTCTCACCGATCTTTATGTGAATCCCTATGAACTTGAGGTAACCTGCTGCGGTGAGAGCCATGACCTGGGTTACTGGCCCAGGGATCATTTGTGCCCTCAGTGATACCTTTTGATTTTTTTTTTTTTTTTTTGTTTTGGAGACAGGGTCCCTCTCTATAACTGGTCCTAGCCTAAAATCTCCTCCCTCTCAGTTCACGGGTGCTGCAATCACAGGGCTGTGCCAACATACCTGGCCGGCTACCCAACTACCCAGTATCTTAAAAACAACGTGACAATGGTGACCTTTTCATAAATACACATAACCCTTCACCCCTGGAGCCACGCAACTGCCATGTGCTTCCTCTCAGCTGGATCTAACTCAAAAGTACATCAGGGATAGTTGTTGTACACCAGGCCCTCTGGCCAACAAGGGCTTAAGAGGGATAATGGCTTTGCCGTGGCAGGAGGAGCACAGATTACATAGGGGGCCACGTTTCCGAGAGACAGGAAGCTCCCCAGCTGTTTGTCCCTCAGCTTGCCATCACCCTTGGTCGCCTTCCCACTTGAAGCTGGTGTTAGTTCAGTGTGTCCTTTCCATTGGAACAAACACTTGGGTACCGGCCTCTCTGGCATGGCAGACAAGGTGTTTGGAGTGCTTCGCCTGTCATCAGCTTCAAGGTCACATTTCCTTCCTGCCCTAAGACCCCTGCACTTCCTTTCCTGTCTCTAAGTTCCTCCAGACAACACAGCAAGTGAGCAAACAGCAGTCCCTGGCCAGCGCTCAGAACGGCCAGTTAGGCTGGTTTGCCCCAGACCGTCCCGGGATAACACAACAGGCCCCATATCCCAGGACACCCTCCATCCTTGCTAACTCAGGCAACTGGTCACCTTGGTGGGAAGAGGATCCAAGAGGTCAACCCCCCAGTCTCAGTCCTTGTCTTCACATGGCATCAGCCTATGTGAGGGTTTGTGCCCAGATCCCTCGGTGTGTGTGTGTGTGTGTGTGTGTGTGTGTGCGCGCGCGCGCGCGTGCTATGTAAGTTTCTTATACAGCGCGTGTATGGGTGCCTGCAGAGACCAGAGGACATAAGTATCCTGTTCTTTCATACTCTGTGTCTGTCTTACTCTCTTGAGACAGGATCTCTCACTGAAACTAGGACCCCAGGAAAACTCAGAAATCCACCCTCCACAGCATCAGGGTTAGTGCATGGCTATGCACAACTTTTTTGTTTGTTTTTTTTTTTTTTTTGGTTTTTCGAGACAGGGTTTCTCTGTGTAGCTTTGTGCCTTTCCTGGATCTCGCTCTGTAGACCAGGCTGGCCTCGAACTCACAAAAATCTGCCTGCCTCTGCCTCCCGAGTGCTGGGTGCAACTTTTTAAAATTTTATTTTCTGTGCATGGGTGTTTGGCCTACATATACATATATATGTGTCCCACTTTCATGCCTGGTTCCTATAGTGGCTAGAAGAGGACATCAGAGGCCCTGGAACTGGTGTACAGACTGTTGTAAACCACTGTGTGAGTGCTGGGAATCAAACCTGGGTCCTCAGGAAGAGCAGTCAGTGCTCCAGCTGGTAAGTCATCTCTGCAGCCCTTTGCCTAACTCTGTAAATAGGTGCCGGGATTCCAACTCAGGACCACATGCTTGCAAAGCACGTGCTCCTACCCACAGAGCTACCTCCCCATCCCCAAGCCCTCCTTTTGTAAGGATAGCAGTCTGACTGAACTAGGGCCACTTACTTAATTCGTTACTTCACTTTCAAGTAAGGTCACATTCAGAATTCTGAGGGCAGGACTTAGATCTTGCTTTGGGCGACAGCTGTGTGTGTGTCTTAATCTGTAACAGTATATTCTTAGAAAGTTTTTTTTTTTTAACAAATCAAACCTCCCTCCCTTCCTTCCTTCTACCCTGCAGCCTAGGCTGGCCTTGGCGACAGGACCTAGAGCTCTGTGCATGCTAGGGGAGCACTCTACCAACTAAGCGACATCTCCAGCTCCCTCCATCCCTTCTACACCATCACCCTCATCTCTGTCCACATCTGGTCAAAAGCACCAAAATTAGGTCTGTGGTATGTGAGGACAGTGCTTCTTGTACCTGCCCACTCTGAGGTCAGGCTGCCCCAGCCGCAGGACAGGAATCCAAAACAAGTTTATTTCCAGCCCCTTCTACAATAGCATAGCCACAGCTGCTTATAATTTGGTAGCACCACGGTCCAGGAGCACTGCTTCTCTTTAAACTCATAATGAAATGTGAAGCTGTCCTTGTGGCCTGCTTCCAAGAGTGGGCACTTCACCCTCTCTGGTCAGAGAAAGGTCAGTGGTTCCGACGCCTACTGCGGGGATCGTTCCCCATGTTTCCTGGTCTGGGTTAGGACACGTTTGGTGCTTGCCAAGCTGCCTGGGTAAGGCGGCTCTCATAGGCTGGAAGCTGCTCCTAGGTGTTGCTGGGGATACTTGGGGCTGTGAGAAGGACAGTCAGGCATGCTCCATGATGAAAATGGAACCAGTCCCCTGAAGGGCAACCTTGTCACTTTCAGGTTAGGTACAACCAAGAAGCGAGGCATCCCAGGATGGGGCTCTGCCAAACATAAGCCACAGGCATGTCCCCAAGGACCAGTGTACCCAAGCTGAAATATCTACAAACAAGTCTAATTTTGGAAACACACAGGACCCAAGGCATATCACACTGGCTAACTCAACTAGAACCCTATGATTTTTATGTGTGCATGCACAAATGTGTTTGCATGTACACTGTGTGAACACCTGACTACAGAAGTCAGAGGTTGATGTCAGTACCTTTCTTGATCACTCTCTACAATATTTGTGTGTGTTTGTTGTGTGTGGTACATGTACACAAGTGTGCAAATATAGGAAGACATGTGAGCCATTATGCCATCCCCAGCCCAACCTCTGGCCTCCTGCCTGGATGCAGCCCCAGGTGGGCACAGGAGGTATTATGTGTATGGGATCTTCTAGCATGTTCTGGCCATACCTTTTGGATTGGAGATCGATGTTGAGGACAGGACCCAGTCCTGAGGGTTCCCCATTCTCTTCTACTGGCCAGCTTCCTGCTAAACTAAATCTAGTATGAGGAGGCCTTTGTGTCTTGAGTCCTTCCATAAATTGTCACTTTAGTATATTGGTCGGGGAGCTTGTCTCCCAGAATTCTAGTTTTGGAAATTTGATACCCCGAAGCCCATGTTCCTGGTATTTGGAGGTAGGGACCTTTGAAGGGTATCCTAGTTAGGGGTACTATTGCTGTGATGGGGTACTTTTGGTCATGTGATGGTACCATGACCAAAAGCAAGTTGGGGAGAAAGGGTTTATTTTTTGGCTTGTGCTTCCACATCACTATTCATCAGTGAAGGAAGTCAGGACAGGAGCTCAAACAGGCCAAGAACCTGGAGGCAGGAGCCGATGCAGAGGCCACAGAGGGGTGGCCTGCTTTACTTATTGAACCAAGGACCACCAGGCCAGGGACGGCACCGCCACCGATAGGATGAACCCTCCCCCATCAATCACTAGTTAAGAAAATGCTCTACAGGCGTGTCTCAGCCCTGTCTTCTAGATGCGTTCTCTCAGTCGAGGTTCCTTCCTCTCAGAGGACTTCAGCTTGTGTCAAGTTGACATAAACCAGCCGGGACCAAGGGGATTATGAAGAGAAGGCTCTGCTCCTGTGAATGAACTACTCCACTCAGTGGATGAATGGGCTGCAGTGGACAGGAGTGGCTTTGGCTCTTTGGAGTGTTTTGCCAGTACTACCTGTCCTCAGGGCATGGTGGTGTGCCCATCATCAAGAAGGCCATACCTAGATGCAGCCCCTTGACCTTAGAACTTCCCAACTCTAAGACCATAAGAAAGTTTCTTTATAGTTATTGATAATTTTGTGATTAATAAGTAATCAATCTTGGGCATTCTGTTATAGCAACAGAACATGGACTATGACATACGGAACAAGCTGAATGCTTAACTGAAGAGTATGTGATTTTGTTTTTTTAAATATGGCTCAGCTGAGTAGCAGCCAATGACGGCTGCTGACTGCTGAAGTCATATTCCAGTGAGGTGAGGTACACACAGCTGAGATCCACTCGAGCTCTCTTAGGCTCACCTCTCATTTCTGCCCGAGTCTCCGTGTCCTGCCTCCTAAGTCCTGCCAGCTGCCTGACTGGTCAGTTAATGCCCATTCCGTTAAACCTTAGAAGTTAAATTCATCTACAGTTTTTTTACTTAACAAGCGACTAACGCTGTGACAAGTGCACTTAGAACTCTGAAGAGACACAGAGGTGGAAGGAGAGTGGGGTGAGTTAACTCCAGAGGGTCCAGTTCAGGCAAGTTTGCAAAAGCACCCCACAGAGGCCACTCGGCCCACAGCCAGTGGTTTTTTTGGGGAGGGTGGGGGTTCTGTTTAAATTCAACCTCATGTGCCTTCAGCTATGAAACACTTCTGAGCCCAATGGTGTAGGCCTGTAATCCCAGCTACTCAGGAGGCTGAGGCAGGAGGATTGTAGGTTCAAGACCATCCCAGGCTGCAGACATCCATGAAAAATATAAGACGGCATGGAGCCCCCACACAACCTAGCTCTCCTTGTTGACAGATATCACGACAAAGTCCGACACGATGTTTTGCACTGGGGGTCACAGAGGGGCGGAGTGAGTCAGACCCATAGCACCAGTCTACCCTGACTCACCACAATGAAAGAAAATTGGTTAGATTTGGTATTTTTAATTAAGAGAAAGTTCAGTTTCTTAAAATAGTATCACAAATATTTTGAGATGACCTTTAATTTTATGGGGATAATTCAGAGGACAAGGAGGAGGGAAAATAGGAAAAGTACACAGGGAATAACCATGGGAGAAGGAAACTGGAGGGCTCCGGGGAGAGGGCAGCAGGAGGTCAGGTGTGCCTCACTTTTGCTCTTGGATCCCAGCATCCATCAGAGCATTGCTACTGTTGGACTAACAAAGCCAGAGACGTGGAGAGTACACAGCTATCAGCAGCATGAAAAATCTCTTTAAAGAGGGGGAGCTCGGCTGGGAAGGGAGGCAATTACAAAGTGTGGGTGGGGGGGGGGTGGTTAGCAGAGATGCGGGAATGTTCTTACTGGTAATGGTTGCTCTTCTCTCCACCACCTTTGGACTAAGCTCTTACCTTTATGGTAAGCTGGAAAGATGGCTTAGGCAGGAAAGTGTTTGCCACGCAAGCATGAGGACCTGAGTTTGATCCCCAAAATCAGTTGTCGTGGTGCATGCTTGTAATCCCAGCACTGAGGAGATATGCACACAAGCACACACACACACACACACGCACACGCACACGCACACGCACACGCACACACACACACACACACATACACAGGCACACAAGCACACACACAGACACACAGACACACACACAGACACACACACACACACAGACACACACACAGACACATACACAGACACATACACAGACACACACACACACACAGACACAGACACACACACACAGACACATAGACACACAGACAGACACACACACACAGACACACACAGATACACAAGCACACACACACATGCACACACACAGACACACACACGATGCTATTGAGCAGTCACTAGCCATCTTATCCTTATCTTCATGGCCCTGCCTGTGTGGGTCTGTTGTCCAGTAGTGCAAGAAGAAATTATTTGGGGACTAAACCTAAGCAAGTAGAGAATCTACAGTCCTTGCAACGAAACCAATGCAACAAGAGCACTAGCCTGTCCAGCTTACAAGGCTCCAAGGAGAGACCCATGGGCAGGACAGGTGGAGAGGGAACATGTGCTGGACCCTGGCTAGGAATATACCCCAGGCTGTATGCGGGTGGGGACAGGAAACAGGTATTCCAGTCGAATCTCAGCTTCACTCAGGGTGGTCCGTCCCTCTGCTTCTAGAAGCAACGGTGGCAACACCAGACTCACGGCCAGAGGACTCGGACAGCACTGACGGCAGCTCCTCTGGCCACAGCACACTTCCATGGCTGGGGGACGGGCAGGGGGCTGTAAAAGACCTGGAGTCCCCGGGACCTGGGCAGGCAGCCCTGACAGGCTTAGTCCCTGCTTCCCCCAGTCCCCTTGACACCCTGGCCTTGGCATGTCACCCGCATCTCCAGCTTCCCGCACATGTCCTACCTGACTTACTGGCCACATAGCACCAAGAAGAGCAGGGCTCCAGGTGCACGGATCAGTCTTTCCTAATCTAGAAGGGAACACATTGTACCTTCACTGCCCCCAAATCCAAGCTTGCTGGCTTCAAGTCTATGTAGAATTTCTTTGAGAATTAGAAAATAAGTGATATTTTTGGTTATGAGACAATTACAGAGATCAACCAGAAGACAGGAGGAAAATCCAAAGGATGAAGAAATCAAGTAACCATGGAGAACAAAGCAGGGTGGTATCCGGCAAGTACCTCAGGAGCCACCCATGGGCCCTGTCATCCATCCCTACCAATCTCTTCAGGCCTCAGTTTCTCCACCTAGGCTCTGATGACTGTCCATGAACCTACTGTTTCTCTCTTCTTTCTTGACAAACCCGTACTTGGCACCATATGTGACTTGTCCTTCCTGCTCTCCCACAAGCTGCTGACACATTGTTCACATCCTCTCTATTCATCATGGTTGGAAGCTTGCTACTGCTTCACATAGAAGAGTTACGCCCTCAGTGGGGTTTAAAGAAGTGCTGTCTCTGGCCTTGGGGACCACCAATGTAAGAAGTCTCTGCAGCATCTGGTTCCTGGGATCCAGAACTCTGGTCTGGCGCCCTGTTTGTGACCTCTGAGTGTTGAGGCCCAAGCTTACTTGCAATGTCATTGATCCACTGGGGAGAAGCCTTCACAGAGCCTGAAAGGGACCCGGCTAGACAGCTCAACATGACAAGAACCTCCCTTCCCTGCTGACACCGTGTGGAAGCCACAGCAGAGGAAACTGAGCTTGGCAGCTCCAAGGGACGGGGCTGCACCTCCATCCCCAAGATTCTGAGAGAATCAAGTAGGGCTCAACAGGAAGACTTTACTTTCTCCTGACAGGCATGTGGAGGCTTGAACAGCTAGCTGGAACACTGACAGAAGAGTGAACCTGAACCCGTGTGCCAGGCCTTGCAAGCATTACATTTTGCATTACATTTGTAATTAGAGAGGTAAGCTTTAAGAAGACATTATCTAGGTCACCTGCTAGTAGAGGCAAATTCATCTCCCAGCCACTGAGAGTCATGGTAGATGATAAGGTAGCTTAGTCACTGTTCTATTGCTGTGAAGAGACACCACGGCCAAGGCAACTCTTATAAAAGAAATTATGCCAGGCGGTGGTGGCGCACACCTTTAATCCCAGCACTCGGGAGGTAGAGGCAGGCAGATCTCTGTGAATTCGAGGCCAGTCTGATCTATAAAGTGGGTTCCAGGACAGGCTCCAAAGCTACACAGAGAAACCCTGTCTCAAAAAAAAAAATCATTTGATTGGGGGATTGCTTACAGTTTCAGAGGTTAGTCCATTATCATCATGGTGGGGAGCGTGGTGGCACACAGGCAGACATGGTGCTGGAGAAGCAGCTGAGAGTTCTGTATCATGATCCATAGGCAGAGAGAGGTGCAAGGAAGGGCAAGCTCTGGGCCTGGCAGAGGCTTTTGAAACCTCAAAGCCCACCCTGTGACACACTTCCTCCAACAAGACCACACCTCCTAATTCTTTTAATCCTTTCAAACAGTTCCACTATCTGATGACTAAGGATTCAAATATATGAGTCTATGGGGTACAATCTCATTCAGACCACCACAGTAGCTGAGCAGCAGCCCTCAGTAATAATGGGTTCAGGGGGAGAATGGGCTCTGGGACTCCAGAACCAGCTACCAGTCCTGTACTTTCTATTACACAGAGACTGGACAACAAATGATACAGCTTAATCATCAAGTCCTGGGAGAGCTAGCTGTATCATCTGTTGTCCAGGGTCCCCTAAAGATGCTGTCACCACCTGACAGCAGGAAGTAATTTTAAGAACATGACGCCCACATTCCCAAGAGGTGGGGTGGGTGGTTTTTGGTCATTCAGTGGGTTATGGATATCTGTCATCGTTTAGGGGGGTTGGTTACAAGTTGTTATTGGTAATGGTCAGGAAACAAGCTGAACAAAGGAGATTAGATTCACAGATCTTGTTCTGAAAAGAGAAAGGGGGAATATATAGAATGACAGAATAAAAGGGTAGATTATTGAATCTAGTTTTAAACCAAAAAAGCAACTACTAGTCTTAAATATTTTACATTGGTATGGATTTTTGTATATTGATACAAATTTGAGGTTACTTTTGTTATACTGTATATGTTTCTACTCTAAGATATTTTTGATAATTGATACAAATTTAAGGTTACTATACACACGTTTCTACTCTTTTCAAGGTACTGTACCTATACAGCTCATTCAACAATATAATGTAAATTTTTAGTCATTGAAAGTTATTATTACAAACTATTTAGGATAATAAAGAAAGGCAGGTTAATAGTCACCTATTACAATCAAACTTGTAGTCATGTTAGGTATGTTTTCAAGGTCAAACAGATATATTTTAGATAGACAGATGGTCTTCAAACATTTCAGAGATCTACAGAATATGGCATTTAAGATGTTTTAGTAACATAAGGTTTTATGACATTGAGACATGTCTGCTCCTGGCAGCACCAATCTACTTCAGAGAAGATGATGGGCACTGAAGAAATTCCATATGGAGTTTACTTTCTTTGTGGCAAAGTTAGCCACTGGGCAAGAAACTTCCCTTGCCTTGACTGCTGACAGTGTACTGTCTAAATTGGGCAAGCAAGACACAAAAGAAAATGACTGCTGAACTTTGCCAAGACAAGGTGGGACAGTCCTTCAAAATCTCTGCTTCACAGAAAAATCTGTCAGATATTCTAAGCCTGTAGGCTAAAGATGGGTGCCCCAACATTACAGAGGAACCTTGGGTGGCTGTCCAGGCAGCTGGCTGTTTCTGTCATTTCTTAGTTTTGGAAGTTGTTTGCTCTGCACTTCCTGTTTACTCAGGTAATAGTATATCCTTCTTGGGTCTCTGGTGGAGTTCAAGACTAGATACAGTTTTCCTTGTTACCAAATTCAGAAAAGAAACTCACAAAAGAGGTACAAAGTATATAAGGTTGAGAGACATAAAAAGATAGTTTTGGGTTGGTAATGCAAGTTAGCATATAAAGTGAATTAGGTACAAAACTTTGGACCAACCAAGATAGGATAGATAATGGAGTATTTTCTCTGAATTTGCCAAATGCAAACAGACCGATATTGTCAATGTAATTCTTACCTGTATATATTTGTATATAGTTATTATACTTATTGTATATAGTTTTACTATGTTAGTTAAAACCTTCCCTTTTTATTTAGACAAAAAGGGGGAAATATCGTGTGATATTTTGATTGTGTTTTGACAAATAAAACTTGCTTGGAGTCAGAGGGTGGAGCTAGTTACTGGCTGACCATAGAGGTTTGGAGGACTGTAGACAGAGAGGAGACAGGAAGTGTAAGTCAGGGCTGAGAGAGGATCTCGGCCCTTTTGGGAGGAAGAAATGGAAGAGGTAGGAAGTCACTGGTGACTGTTCCAGTGATGATTAGTAATGACATCAGTGATAGCAGACAGAAATGTTAGTGATGGTAGTAATATGTCAGTGTGGGATCAAGGTCATATGGCTGGGTATGCTGCAGGCAGAGTAGGGAAGAAGGTTCTTCCAGCAAAATCGTGCTTAGATGCACCTTATCTGTCCAATTCTAAGCAACTCTGGCCTACAGAATGCAGGTGGAAACAGGTGAATTATGGGCTTCCCTTCAAGGTCCAATTCTACTCCAGCCCTTCTAGAGGATGCTTTGCACTCTGCCCATTTGCTGGCCTGGGTATGTCCATGCAGCCTTGCAGGCGGTACACGAGTATTTAAAAACACGAAGCACGTGTCCACATCTACAGGGGTGCACAGCCCTCTGGGCATGGCTATATATGCATACAGTAATCACAGTGAAGATCTGGGGCCCAAATGCCTCAAGCCTGGGATAACTCAGAAAGCTGGTGCATAGCAGAACTGTGTTTCATTTTGCAAGGTCCCAAGGCTTCCTTCTACCCATCAGATACCCCCTTTCAGCTCTAGAGTTTCTGCAGGATCTGGGCCCTCCATTCCCAAGGAGCATGGCACGGGACCGCTGCCAGCCTGGCTCGGCTATCCCACGGCTGTAGCTGTTGCTATGCTTTTCAAAGCTGTTACTCTGTTATTTCCCCGAGAGTTTAATAAATCATTCACCCCTCCATAAAAAGCCAATTTGTGGAGTAAAGTTGAGCCACTATCTTGCTGGTGTGTTTCCAAAGGGATGAATGGATTTTCGCCTGAGGCTTTTGTTCCCAAAGCAGTGTGTTTGACATGCTGGTCCCAGGATCGCACATCTCTCTCTCTAGCCACACTGGTTGGGGGGAGTAGGGGGAGGAGACTCCCAAGGAAATTTAAGCTGGAACTAAGACCACTTTATTAGATTAATTAATCCTTAATTAAATTAAGAAAATAAATTCATTTGGAATCAGCTGTCTGAAGATTAATCAGGCCCAATTAAAACATCCAGGCCTAGACCTCTGTTCTTTGCAGTGGTTGACAACAGATGAAAGTTTGCATCCCTTTCTCACCCCTCCAGGGACAGATGACAGAGGCTCAATCATCCTCGGGTCATGCGCAGACACAAGCCCCTGGCCCTCGGGTGCCTCATAGCAGTCAACGAGAAAAGACAAAGAGTAGTGCCTGCCAGCCCTTAAATGCTTTGGCTGTAGTGTGCAAAGCCCAAACCAACAGGGAGGATGATCAGGAGGGAAGCAACCAGGTTGAAATGGTTTTGGAATCTCCCTGTGAAAACACCAGGTCATTGAAGACAGTGGCCTTAAGCCCAGTCTCTGGAAATCTAGTGTCACTGTGGCATACAGCAGCTGCTATGCAGCCAGCCCGGTCATACTCTGCAGCCAAGCAGGCATTGGCAGCAATACTTCCCCCAGGACAGGCAATTCTCTTCCTGAGCTGCTGGCTCTTCCTCTGTCCAGGAGCAAAAATCTCTGGGATGGTAAGCTGAGGTGAGGCGAGCCTGACAGGGGTAAACACCCACGCTAGGAGAATTACCCTTGGCTGACACCCCTCCACAAGCAGCTGTCTCTCCTTGTCCGGTCCCCTCCTCTAGCTCTCGTCTCCAGTCTCCCAGTCCAATTGTTCATCCTCCCTATGGGCTCTTGGAGCCTAAGACCTCCATACAGCATCCAACTAAGGTTGTCTCCTTGATATCCCTGGCCCCCTCTTGGCCCTATCCTGGGGCTTAGTTCACTCTCTGAAAATATGATTCCGTTGCTTCCAATGCAAGGATGGGTCAGTTCTGAGAATCCAAGTTCTTTAGTGCTGGGGATTGGCGCAGTCACACCCTATGCCCACCCTCCCTGCCTAGGCACTGCCTCGCCTTGTTCTCACACAATATGCTTCACTCCTCTGTAGTATCAAGCCAAGAGGTCACACCTCTGTAGCTGACTACTGGCAGGGAGCCTATCAGGCAGGAGGAGCTGGTGGCCAACACAGGCTTCTGGGATTCAAAAGCATCTTCTTTTGGCTCCATGAACTGGTATTGTGCTGCACCCTGACACAGGAAGGATTTACACTCACAGCAATCAGCAAACGCTGCACATCAGAGCTGCTCTTCAATAGAGCTGGTTAAACATTTACCTGTACCCCAGGGCCTACAAATCCCTTAAACATGCAGTGTAGGAGCTGCTCCAAGTATGGAGGCTGAGTGTCAGTGGAGAGCTCAACCATAAATGAGAAATCTAAACATACCTCCTTCCCCCCAAGACTCAGGGACTACCGAGGAAGAGGGAGCAGAAAGATTTTAAGAGCCAGAGACCCGGCTGGACCAGAGTGAAACAATGTCCTCTGTACTCATCAACTCACAGAAGCTTCCATTGTCTGAGTAAGCCCTACATATGGAGCTACAGGCAGTTGATGGCTTTGGGGGAGGAAGAGTCAGAATTCTTTAAGGGTATGGCCCCTGGTTGGGCAACCATGCCAGTGGATGGCCCAACACCCATCTTTATATGGACAATACACATTGGTCTTGGTGGGTTATTAAAGTGTGTGGGGGGGGGGGCCGTCAACACAAAGTTGTGAGGGGTGGAGAGTTGAGGGTGAATCCAGGAGGAGTTAGGGGGGAAAGTAGGGATGAATGTGGCCAAAATACATTGTATGTATATATGAAACTCTCAAAAAGATAATAAAATATTATATTATAAAAACATGCTGTGCAAGGATCACTCTGTCCAGACTGTGGAGTCCAGCTGCAAAGATGAGGCTGAGGAACCAGGAACCCAGCTTTCAAAGCACAGACCAGGGAAAGCCTTAATGTCTGTGTCTCCTCCAGATTTCAAGCAGGAATAATGCAGTCATGAGGAAGGGCCTAGGGGCTTGCCCTAATAAAAGGGCTGGTGCACTCAGGAGCAGGAAGGAACCAGCTAAGCCTCTTCTTGCTCTCTGTCCTCCACCTTAAGAGGTCATCATGTTCTAGGTACCATCTTGGAAGCATATGTCACCAGACAGCAAATCTATCATTGCCTTGATCTTGGAGTTCAAAGGTTCCAGAATTTGAGAAATAAATTTCTTTCTTTTTTACATTTTACCCAACTTTGAGCATCTTTGCTATAGAGGCACAGACGAACTAATTCTGAATGTCTTTGGATGTGTCTGGGAATGAGCAGACAAAGCTGAGTGTAACAGTTAACTTTAAAAGTTACAATTGGGGTTAGTTAACATGCACCAATAGGGCCCCATCCCTGTCCCCTGCTCCAGATCAAGGGAGAGGTGCCTGGTGTGCAGAGTGGGTCCAGGCAAGGCTGCTGGCCTAGGCTTACTGCTCCTGCAGTTCCTCTTGGTATTCGGAATAAAGATGAACTACTGTTTGGGTAGTCTTGTGTGAGCCTGGAGTAAGAAGAAGGAAGGAGGGGTACTTCCTCTGACTTAGCACACTGCAGAAATGGAGAGGCAAGGCACCCAGGAACAGGCGTTAGTGCTGTCAGGCTCTCCATCTCCCTGATTTCTGTGAGAGCCTGAGATATGCAGAGTGACCATAGGGGAAATCTACAGTCAACACTTTCTGTGCCTCAGTTTCTCTAGGTCTGGGGGGACATAGGACCACAGACAGACTGTGAAAAGCAACTGTCCCTGCTGCATTCCTGACCTATGGCTGCTGTAACAGAGCCTCACAAGAGGGGCAGGACTTAAAACAATAGCAACACATTGCCTTGAGGTTCTGGAGGTCCAAAGTCCAATATGAGGTATGGGTTGGACCAGTTCCCTCTGAATCTTGTAGAGGAGACTCTTTTCTGGCTTCTCCCAGCTCCCGGGGACCCCCAGCTCTCAGGTGCAGATGCCTCTCTGCCTTTGTTGTCACACGTGGACTCCTGTGTTTCTGTCTTTGGTGTCCATCTTGTCCTCTCCTTGTAAGGAAATACCAGTCAAACTGGATTAAGGGCTTACCACACTCAGAGACATCGTACCTCACTGCATCTGCAATGACCCTGTCATCTAAGACCATAGTCTGAGGAACCTGAGGTTAGGACACCCATATATCTTTTAGGGGGACACAATTTCCCCAACATTTGCCATTGCTGAGTGGGTTGTGTGAACAAAGGTTCCTAGAAAGAAGCCATACTTTCCAATGAACCTTCTGCTAAGCTGATGAACCGACAACATTCAATGATGGTGGGAAGTTTGAAAGTTGGAGGCACAGAGCCAAATTACAATTTATCTTTGGTGATCTTGAGCCCCCTTACCAGCCATTCACTGCTCCCCTCTGTGTCTGACCTAACATCCTTGTGACTAACAGGCAAGACTCTCTGAGATGTATTAACACTCATTTCCACCAAGGCTAGGAATGTTGCAGACAGCCTCTGAGGCCTATGGCAGAGGTTTCCCTGCTTCGCTGTGACCCGCCTACCTGATGCTCCCACCGTATCTGAAAAGTGCCTCGTTAGGACCTTCTTTATTCTGTCACTACAGAAACTTCATTACGCTGTTATAACACAGGGACATGGAATTTGGGGTGATCCTAGGCCATGGTCACTCATGTTTGGCTCCAGAATAAACTACCTCTTATCCCCTCTGAGGTGAGGGTGTGTGTGTGTATGTGTGTGTGTGTCTGTGTGTGTGTGTGTGTCTGTGTGTTTGTTTTTACCTCACTCCCCTTGCCTCACCCCACCCCACCCCACTTGCCTCACCCCACCCCACTACCCGCCAGTTTCCAGAACATGCTGTGGCCGCACAGAGTCTCCGTTGGACTCTGGCTCCTGCATAGGAAACGTGCGTGATGGGGGGATGGGCAATGGCAGTGAGAAGGCTGGACCTGGTGCAGGATCTACAGAAGGCCAAGGTGGGGAGCCACGCCACTGTGGATCCACTCTGGGCACTTCTGACAACCACCTGGAGACCTTGGCTGGAAACTTTTGCCTTAACTCTTAATTCAACATTCCAGCAACTCCCTGGGAAGGAAACATGGCCACATGGGCACCCTGTTCTGAAAGATAGGGTCCAATGTGTCTGGTTATTGAAGTGACTAAGAAACTAGCCAGCAGATGCAATATTATTACCTAGGGAGAGGAGGAGGAGGAGGAGGAGGAGGAGGAGGAGGAGGAGGAGGAGGAGGAGGAGGAGGAGGAGGAGGTATCAGGCAAAGGGGAACCTCCTGTAGGTGGGGAACCAAGGCTCAAGGGAAGCCTTTGGCCCTGCTGGGTAAACAGGCCAAGGCTCACACCAAGCAGAGGAACCTTGAGCTGAGGTCAGTCAGATGGGCAGATCCCCACACTCTAAAGTCTTACTCCTTTTCTCTCATCACCTCCAATACCATATGTTGGGGAAAGAGGCTCCTTCAACGGGCTCTGTCACAGTCCCACCTCACCCACACCTGGGTGCTAGGGGAGAATGCAGAGGCCAGGGACAATGCAGGAGTAAGTCAGTTCAAGTCACTCAGGTGTTTGGTGTGGCAGGGCAGGGCAGGGACGGGGGGGTGGGGTGGGGGGTGGGGTGGGGGGTGGATGGGGGGGTGTTCCTATAGGTATGTGTGCGCACATATGTGTGTGGAGGCCTGAGGTCAACTGCAAGTATAGTTCCTCAGGAACCATCCACTTTGTTTTTAGAGACAGGCTCTCCCACTGGGAGCCTAGGCTCATGGATTAGACTGGGCAGGCGAGCACTTTACCCATGAGCCACTGAGTTTTAGTTCTGTCTGCTGCCAGAGAGATTAAGGAAGATGCTGAAGACAAGTCCCCACCCTGCTTGGTTTCTGACAATCGTGTTGGAAGCAAAGTCTGTCACTGCAGAGTTGAAGCCCTCAGTCAGCGGCTCTGACATGATCAGAGGCTCTGACATGATCAGGGGCTCAGGCTCTCTTTCCTCCAGCAGCGTGTTAAGTTGCTTGCCTCCTCAGGGTCTGAACGTCAACCCAAAGTGGGCCACTTCCAGCTTCACCACGGAGACTCCCGGCACCGGCCTGGGGGAAACATGGAAAACCAAACGAACGCAAGGCCGGGGAGACAGAGACGGCAGCACGTGTTGGAACTCAGCCAAGTCACGATAATCCGGCCAGGCCTCTCCCTGGGCAGCGGGAACGCAGCTTTCCAGAACTGGAGCACCTTCTCCTGCTGCTGCAGGGTACTTGCGCAGAGTTCTCTTCCGAGGCCTGTGGGCTGGGTGTCTTTGGCATAGAGGCAGCTTCTGCTTTTGCTAAGCCACTTCCCCTTCTGGAACCTGCTTGTTCATCCCCCTCCCTCCCT
Organism: Peromyscus californicus insignis; assembly: GCF_007827085.1. Classification (NCBI taxonomy): domain Eukaryota; kingdom Metazoa; phylum Chordata; class Mammalia; order Rodentia; family Cricetidae; genus Peromyscus; species Peromyscus californicus. Next base: position 61,667,145 of record NW_026294584.1, read on the forward strand.
ATACTACACCTCTGCCAATGACAGCTGCTGGGTGTGAGGCTGGGCACTGGGGTGGGGATCTCTGTTATGTACAACAGGTCTGAGCGGCCCTGATGTTCACTCTGCCATGGATGCTTGGCTTCTCTCCAGAGCTCACTGCCCAGGGACATCTCCATGCTCCCAGCTCAGCAAAACTTGCTGGCTCTTGGATTCCTCCGCATTGTTTAACCATTAACTCTTGACACCCAAGGAAGATGATTCCTGAGCCCATCTCTTTTCTAACTGGAAAAGACTGATGGGCCAGAAGGGCCATAGTGGTTGCTTCCTCATCCACAGATCCCTCCGGATCTCACACCCCAAACATCTTCATCTTCTTTTTTCTTCTGTGAAGTGTACACATCTTCCATCTATTGCCTCCAAAACACAGACTGCTACACTCCACTTCCTGGGTGGGTTAGCAAGATAGGGAAGCCAGGCCCTCCTGCTCATCCAGGGGAGAGGCAGGCGGCAAGACAGCCACCAGGGAGCAGAGCCAAACTGACAGGCTCCGAGGAGGGCTCTGGGCTACCCCCTCTACCCTACAGTCTACACCCAGATTCTAGAAAACTGCCTGCTCTGAAGTATGCTGCTAATGAACGTAGCTTTATTAATGAGTAGATGGATGCATGGGGTGCGGAGGCCAGGGCAGACCGACACAGCATTAGCGGGTATGCTATGGTAGGAATAAAGAGAATCCCAAGTCTGTGACTCTTAGAAGAGCAGGAGACACTTTTGTTGCCTGGGAGACATTCCTAGGGTTTGTCTCCAGATTACTAACCATAACAAGGGATGTTTAGGGCCCTGACTAGCATCAAGATACCCAGGGTCACAGAGAAACCCAGCCACATTATGAACACTCTTGTCCTGTTGGACTGCTAGGGAGGAGGTCTGGGAGGACAATGCCAGGACCAGTAGAGAAATGTTTGGCACACGACTGCGTGCTCTGTAAGTTGTAGATGTCACCATCTGCCTGGAGCTCTGAGGAACTGCTTGGAGCTTGCTCCTCCCACACTGGTCTCCTACCTCTTCTATCTCAGCAGCAATAAAGCAGCCAAGAGAGAACAAGAGTCACCACTGGATCACCGCTCCAGCTCTAGAAAGACTTGAACCTCCTCTCACAAAGTGGAATCCCAAGAGCTCCCTCTGTGACTCTTGAGTCTTTGGAATACCTCTCCCTCTCCCCCTTGAAGCCCTCTGCCCCCCTGGAGATGTTGGGGGGAACTCCTTTCTGGTTGAACTTTTTAAAAACAGGTGGTGATCGTGACGAGGCCACCAAGAGCTGGGTTGCCATGTGCTGCCCTTAGGCATGGCCTTCTGGAAGAAGGAAGAAAGGTCCACTGCTGGATGAGTGTAGCAAGTTCCTGGAAAAAGGAAGTGAAATTGGCAGCCTCAGCAGAGGAGGAGACGGCAAGATGACAGGGTTGTCAATGGATGAGTTGCACTTTCTAACTCAGCTGTTCAAACGTTTCCAGCAGGCCATATGGTGGGTGAGCCACATATGTGGTTGACCTCTGGAAGGTTATCATTTTGAGGTTGAAACATGGTCACTTACTGGACACACCAAATGTTAATCTGCTACTATGTACTGCTCTTCACGGCTCAGCAAACAGAGGCTCACACCAGGACCTCTGACCCCAACTCTGGTCCTTCCTATCAGACCACACTGCTTCCTTCCAGTTACCACAGCAGAACCTAAGACCTCTAGCTTCATAGGTGAGGATGCTGGGACCCCCATGCTAGGTCTACTGCTTGCCCCAACTCTCCTGCAAGAGACACCTGGATGACTAGCCAAGAACCTGCTCTTGTTCTGCATGGTCAATCTTGCTGTTCCTGCTAGATAGGAGAGCAGAGCTGACCCTTAACTGATTTAAACCATATAGTATTCAAATTTTATATCTGGAGCCTGAATCATACTATAGTGTACATGTATGTCTCTTTACATGGTCTCCCTACAAATACATGCCTAAACACACACACATGCACACACATGTGAGTACACAGACATGCACACATACACTTATGACCCTCCAGTACCTAGAAACATATATCATGTTTTAAGGTTTGAGGGAATGAGTTTGTAAAGGTCTCCGATCTCCGTCATGGCTGCATGTGAGGCCCAAGGCCACAGTACCTCTTTGTTCAAGGTTCCCTGAACACCTCTGGGTAACCCAAGTCAAAGCACTTGGAGGCAGATTCTGGGTGCCCAGGGACAAGAGCTATGTGACATCCTTGCCAAAGCCAGGCAATGGGAATCTAGCTACCAAGGGGCATAGACTAACACAGAGTCTGAGGGACCCAAGGGACCCTGAAAACCACTTACAACAAGGCCACAGGGCTCTCGGACAATGCCTCATTCACAGAGCCAAGTAAAGACCACAATTCAGCACTTCTGGTCCTAGGGCCTGAGTTATGGGGACAGCCAGGAATCAGGGTGCCTGGCTCACAGGCCATATGTTCAGGGAGTCTCACACCACTGTCTGAGGGAAAGCGAACAGCAAGGGAGACCTCAAGCCAGGACCATGCCCAAGGTCACAGCAAGAGAAAGAGAATGACCAAGCAAGGGGGCAGCCTCTCTGCCCAGCCTTATGTGACTATGGGTGCCACTGCTCACACATGCAAGGGTGCCACCTGTAGTAGTGGCCCCCACTCACCAACATGCATGGGTCCACACTTCCCTGACTAACAAACTACTCAGCTCCAGGATGCTTTCACTCAGAGAATATCAGTAGGCAGACAGGTACATATGATTGCACCATAAGGAAAAAGTGGGTGGACAGGATGGGGAGGGGAGCCCGTGGGCAGAAACCAGCACGATGGGAACAGGTCCAGAACCATGCCCACATCTCTACCATATGGATCCCATGGAGATGGCCTGTTTGCTTGCTTAAATAGGAGTTACCACATTCCAATGACAGTTGCTAACATAGTCTCCACTATCAAAAGGATGCTACAATATGGTAAGATGAGAGAGACTTAGAGAAAGAAAACAGGAGCAATGAGAACACACACACACACACACCTTTTGCTCTTGCCAGATTCAGGGTACATATGCCAGATTTCTCCAGTAAATGAAGAAATAATATATATATATATATATATATATATATATATATATATATATATATAGTCTCCTGTAGCTCAGGCTGGCTTTGAACTTATTACGTAGCTGAGGGTGACCTCAAACTTCCAATCTTCCTGCCTCCACCTTCCAAGTACTAAGATTGCAGGCACACACCACCACGCTCAGTTTGTGCAGTGCTGGGGATTGAACCCTGAGCTTTATGCATGGTAGGCAAGCACTCTACCAACTAAGCCACAACTCCAGTGCAAGAAGGATAATTTTTTTTTAAGTCATAATTTGCTCAAGTTTGCTTCTGGCCAAGCTCCTTGTATGTATCTTTTGGATTTTCATGACAGCCCTCAGGAGGTATTCCTACTGCCATTCACTAGTTCAGAGATGCCAAGGAGCCCGTCCAGTCACCCAGCTAGAGAGATGGGCAGCAGGGTAGAAGCCAGGTCCTCAAAGGCCCTATTCCTCATCACAATCAATCCCAGGCCTACAATACCATGGAAACCAGAGCAGGTGTGCCAAGCCACATCCACTCAGGCACAGCCTGCCATTCTTGTGAGACTGGCAGCTCCTGGAGAGGTGTTTTTGCCGTCTTTATCTCCCCGACGTGGGATGCGGAGGGGTAGCGAAAAGAAATCTTGCTGGAAAAAACTGTGGATTTAAGAGACAACCCACTGGGTTGAAACTTCAGCCCTCTTCACCAGCTGGGTCCCTTGGGCAAATGACTCATCCCATCTGAGCCTCTATTTCCCTGATTATAAAATTGGGCAACAATCAGAAGCAGGTCAAGCTGTGATGGGCTAAATGACAGAACTTTGAAAGAGTCTGGCATGGTGCCAAGTGCTGAACAGGGTCCAGCAAAAACCAGTGTGTCACTCTCTTTCAAAGATGACCCAAGGTCTAAGATGCAGCTCTGCTGTGCACACCACAGCGTCCCAGAGGAGCCTGGCCCGCCCAGGGTTGGCGGCTGCATCCACGCCAAGGCACTAGAACTGGGTCAGAAGGCAGGTTTTTCCAGCCTGGTGAAATTTGGCTCTTAGGAGACAAAATAAAGGATGGAAAGAGATAGGTAGAGAGACAGGAGAGAAAGAAAGGAAGAGAGATGAGCAAAGGAAAAAAAGATGGTAGCAAAAGACACGGCTGGGTTGCAGCCCCAGGTCTTGGTACAGAAGGCAGTGTTCTCTCGGAGGTCCAAAGACAGCAAACCTGCAGAGTTATTGGAAGCGACACTAGAGGGGGAACATTCGAAGCCCCATGCTTATTCCCAGGGAGCCAAGGATGGATCACTCCCATAAAACACGCCCACCAAAGACCTGAGTGTTCTAAGGAGAGGGGGACTCAAATACCAGTTAGGCAAGGGGCCTTTCCTGGCAAAGAGGGTAATGAACATACACAGGGTCACGTGGAAGGTGACGGGAGAGAGCAGAGCTGGAAGATGTCATTGTTTTTGGCTGAGTGACATTGAGGACCTTCCTTTCTGCTGCCTCCAACTGCCAGAGTGCTGAGACTTAGGAGCTCAGTGAAAATGAGGAACAAGGAAAATGCAGGGGCTCGCCGGCTCAAGGCTGCCAAGCTAGCAACAGCTGGAGGGCCTAGTGGGGGAAGGGGCGGACGGCATCTGTAAACCAGTCTATAAAAATCGTTGGGAATGAACACCGTCCTCCCTCCACGCATTTTCTCAGGTTGCACACTGCCTTCCAGCACCATCTGTCTGTTCAGCGCAGTGGTTCAGCATGTGGGCTCACGTGCCAGACAGCTCCAGCTTGGTGCCTGGCCTTGCCGCCCCTGTTGTGTGGCCTGTTGACAGAGTGTCCCACGTGCACAATGGAGACAACAGCAGCACCACTCACGTGACCACTACAGGGACGGAACAGGCCATCAGAAGTGGTGGTGGGAGAGGCAGCCCGGGGGCGGTCGGTCTCCGCAGAGTGACTTCTGTCTGGCCGTGACACTCAACGGAACTAGCTACCAGACTGATGGAAGCCCATGCCCATCCCACACACTCCCCATCCAAGAGCCAACCTGGGATATCTGTTAAGAAATCAGCCGAAGCTTCTCGTGCTTCAGAACTGTGGAGATTGTTTTAAATTTGTATTCCCGCATGCCCTGGTGTCTTCTGTCACATTTTGGTCTCCAAATACCATGAGGTTATTTATTCAGGAATGGACTGAGAGGGTCTTGGTGGGCGTTTAAACACCCACAGCTCCCAATGCTCTGCACTGCTCTTCTCCCTATGCCCTCTTCTCTATGCTCTGGAGGAAGATGGGCACGACTTAAGGAAAGCAGGAGGTCCTGCCTCCCCACTGATCCTGGACCACACCATGCCTGATGCTGATAAAATTCACCATGGCTACTTCCGAGCATCCTGTGAGTTTTCTAAGGCTGAGATGCATATGGCATGATCCTATAAGCCAGAAATGCCTTGGTAGACACTGAAGCACACTTAGGCAGTGTCCGTGATGGGGATGCACTGTGAGAGGCTGTGACAACACATGGACCCTGACTGCTGGAGTGGTGTGGCACTAGTCTCACTCCCAGAGGCCTTTCCTTCTTATCCTGGTCAGAGTCAACAGCAGGTCAGAACAGTCCTGGCCTCAATGATTCAGTTTTTAGAGACTTTTCAGACCAAAGAAAATTCTAGAAACTCAATGAAAAGGGGTTGGCCACTGACCAAGTGTTTCTCAAGCCTGTCACGGGAAGTTTGGGAAAGATAGGTCCCAAAGACTCCGGTGCAGACAGAAGTAAGGGTATACTGTTGGTGCTACCCAAGGGGCATGCGTCCCAAGAGCTGTGGTACTGCGGAGACAGCGGGTCCTCAGGTCGGGAGAAAGCCACAAACCAAGCCCAGCTGCACAAGGTAGTGATCTCGAAACTGTACAGTCAGATCTTCCTGATGTGTCAACAAAACCTGAGAACAGAGAGCAAGGGAAAGTTGCTTGGCCTGTGGTGTGCCTCTGTAAAGACAGAGCGAGCCAAGCAGTGGTGGCCTGCACCTTTAGTCCCAGCACTCAGGAGGCAGAGGCAGGCGGATCTCCGAGTCCGAGGCCAGCCTGGTTACAGAGCGAGTTCCAGAACAGCCAGGGATACACAGAGAAAATATTGTTCGAGGATAATGTCTCGGAAATAGATTAAATTAAATTAAAAAGAAGACGGAGCAAGGTGCTGGGAAGAGCCAAGGCCTGTCACTGGAGGGTGGAGGCCAGTGTGTCGCCATCCTCTCAGGCAGCTGAAGGAAATGTGCTCAGATGATGAGGTGAGCTGATGGGGAGGGCTGACTTCCCAGGGATGAAGGCAGGGGAGTGGACATTAAAGACCCCAGGCCGTACTTGTTGCCCAGGCTCAGGCTGGTATCAGCCTATTTATTCTCTTGATTCTCAGTAGGAGCTGTGAGTTAACATTAGGTCATGAGTCCTACTCTCTGTCCAGGCCTAAGCCTGTCCTCTATCCACTGTGCTTCCCGTTGACTAATGTGACAAGTGAGTGTCCCCTGTACTCACTTCGACAGAAACCATATTAAGGTGTCAGGTAGGGATTTGAGGTCCTAGCATTTGCTCAAGTCAGTGTGCTGGAATGAAGATTGAGAGTGAGGCCCCTCTGCTGAAACCTGTGTCTTCATAGCCATCTCCTGGCCTGTGACTGCCAGGAGGTGCCCACAACCTCCCAGTGCACCGAACCACTCCAGCTCCTGTGACGGCACCCCATGATGTGGCCCTCAAGTTCCTGGTATGTGGACATATGTCTATGCTCCCTAAGGCAGGGCTCAATACCTCAGCCTACAGCTCAAGGCAGCCTTCCCTCTAGGCCCTGGGCCTATCTTAGCATAAGTAAGGAGAGCTACTAGATAAATCTGGAAATGTATTTAGCCAAAGCTTTACACTGGATAAGACCAAACACAATCTAGAATGTCCAAATGACAGTGTCTTCCACCACAATGTTCTTAACCTGGGGCATCCCAGGCTTCCTGTTGGGTTGGTGACCTCAGCTGTGTTCTTGGGTAGCTTTCTAGGGAGGGGAAGCAACACTTCTAGAACTTCCATGTCTTGCTTATTCACCATGGAATCTCACTTTACACTTTATATTTTTATCCCCTGTGAGGGGATCATTATCCACATTTTATGTGTAAGAAAACCAACGCCCAAATACCAGGGACCAAAGTGGGAGAGGCTGTGTGCCCAAGGGGACAACCAGTGATGCTGAGATTGCACTTTTGTCCCTGACTCCCAAATGCGTTCTCACTCAGCCACATGCACCTTCTGTGGAGCGGGTGAGCACCATCCCACTTCCCTGCTCATGGCAAGACTCTGTTCTTGAGGATCTGCAATGAGTGACAGCCAAGTCCCCGCTGGAGTCCAGCAGGTGACTGCTCCCGCCTCCTACAGCACCAGGAACTAGAGGTTCCTGGAGCTGGTGAGGCAAAAGGGCTGGTGCCTGGCCCTTGGCCCAAAGGCCCCCCATCCCCCAGCTCTGTTTGTTAGGCTAGGTGCCCAGCTTCCAATCAAAGGATTGTCTTGTCACCAAAATGACTTCTGGCAGAGTAGGAGTGCTGCTTCTCTTCAATTAGCTTGAGCAAAAGACCCAAACAACTTTCCCAGGTAGGAGATGAAAGGGAAAAGATAGAGGCACAATGATGGTCCCAAGATATGTCCTCTCATTAAGTCTACAAGACGCAGTGTCACTGACATTTCCGTGTGTGTGTGTGTGTGTGTGTGTGTGTGTGTGTGTGTGTGTGTGTGTGTGCAGGAGGGGCCAGAGGTCAAGCCCTCGTGTCTTCTCGGTTGTCCTCACCTCTCACTGAACTTGGAGCTCACTGATTCAGCTGGGCTGGCTGGCCAGCAAGCCCCAGGGATGGATCCACCTGCCGCTGCCTCCTCAAGGACATGTCACCACACCTGGTTGGTTTGTTTGGTGTAGGTTTGGGGGCTTGAACTCCGGTCCGTGAGCTTTCACCACAAGCACTTTACCAACTAAGCCATTTCCCTGGCCCTTCGCTTTCAATAAGTGGTTTTCGTAAGATTAGTAAATAATGGATTCACTCAGATTTTGAGAAACTAGTTTCTAAAGATAGCTAAACACGTTGATTCTCAAAGACGGTCTTGGTTTGTTCATTCTACTCTTCAGCTGGCCTGGCTACTTCCTCATTCTCTAGCATTGTGAGCATCAGGGGTAGCGGTGTAGGAGGCACTTGCTCTGTGATGACCTGGGAATCCATACTTGTCATCTTTAAAGGGGCTTAGGGTCTAATTAAGGAGCCTGGCAGACACATCAAAGAGAAGCAATCAGGCTCAGAAAAGGGAGCTGCTAACACTCAGTTAACGCCTTGCCCATGTTTTTCTCCTCTTCTCAGGGACCATGAACACAAAGGCTCAGCCTTCTCTCCTCTACCTGGAGGCAATTCCAAAGGGCATCCCACTTCCAGAATGTCCCTGGGGGCTGCCTGGGACATTTGTGGTAACTGCTTCACAGCCTGCTTGTCCACTCAACTCAGCTTGCTCTCCTCTCCCACCACCACAGGGCCAAAGCTGAGGTACAGAATCACGGGTCAAGAAAAACTTCAAGGATGGGAACCCAGTCACTGAAGGCGTGTGTCATCATTTAACAAGAAACAGAGACAAGTGTGCCGTCTTGACCTCATCACAGCAGTGAATCCTGAACCAGTGTTGCTAGCCACAGGACTCTACCTCGGTCCTTTCCTGAGCACTGGTATTGGTAAAACCACAGAAGACGGGGGACAGTCCTAAACCCAGCCTGCAGTCTGGGTCTGTGCTCACCGCTGTCCCAGCTGTTGCTTTGAGCTAGCACAAAACAGAACTATTTGGTTGCCATTGTTTGAGGCTATCTTCCAGCTTCTAACCAAGAGGCAGGGGATCTGGGCCAAGCAGCTGGGCCTCACTTGCAGCCTTGAGAAATGTTCCTCTCCTTCCAACTTGATTATAATAGAAGACCTGAGTTTGCGCCCCTGGTTTACCACTAGCATGCCATGGGACCATGGTAGGTCGTAACACAGGCAAGCCGGTCCAGGTTGAAGTTTCTGTTCTCTCTGGGTTCCTAGGAAGTACCACAACCCCTTGTGCCACTTTTCCTGGCTGGTACTCAGCAATCCAATGGAAGGCCACCTAGCCAAGCTCTTCTCTTAGACTGTTAGCTAGTACTGTCCAGTGTTTCTCTGTCTTACTGCTGAGAATATTTTATTACTTGTGCCCTAAAGCCATTTCAGAAATCTCAAACTACATTTAACAAGCAAGAGTGGTGTGGAGACAAATAACCTCTCTATTCTAATCCTGGCTTCTCTCCAGGGTCAAAACACCACCTTGGACACTCACTCATCTTTGCTGATAGAAACAGGATGCTATCAAATGCCTATCTGTGGGAGAACCAGCTCCCCTGGAACCTCTTCTCTCCTCCAGTCCTCATGTGTGGACCCTTGAAGACCACCCGGGACCCAGGGAAGGCATGGGCAGCTGGAGAACCAATCTGGATTTTCCTATTCTTAGACCCTGTGGTACCCAGAGAACAGGAACCTCTATGGAACAGCATAGCACAGAGTACATACAAACATAAGGTTGGGCAGATTCCCGTGTCACAGGTGGGCCATCCATCCACTGCTGCCTGGTGAGCGACGTGGACAGCTGCAGCAGAAGTAAAGTGTCACTCTCATCTAGCTCCTATCCTCAGTCCTGCTCAGACCTGGTCCCTGTTGATACAAACAGCTTCGAACACCAGAGAGTAGCCTGGTGATGAAAACAGACACTTCAGTCCTGGAGTCGTCTTCTACCCAAGGACTCCTGGCCTGCACTGAACCGGCAAGTGGGCAGTCCGGTGCAGCTGATCTCTTATCTTCCACACTGGGTGCTCTTGTTAGGGTGCCCTGTGCTGTGTGGATATCTTCCTTTGTCTGTTTTCTTTCAGTGGCCCTCCCTCAAATAAAATCTAGAAAAAGGTGTTGCTATTAGTAGTCTCCACGGAGGGCTATGTACTGTCACAGTCGATGAAAGACAAGTCTAACCCTAGATGGACTTCCTGTTTGTCATTGCCTCGTCCTTGGCCCTACTTCATTTAGGTGACTTTGCAATCAGTTTGTAGCCTGGAAAACTTTCTGAAAGATAAACAGGCTCTGAGGTGATGTGTTCCTGGCAGCTGTTTTCTCCCCCTTTCCCCACCCTCCCTCTCATCCACTCAGCTCCCTGCCAGGGATGCTCAGTTTCTGGCACCTTTTGCTTGTGTGGGCACTTCAGACACTTGGAAGAGCCTAGTGAGCGGTTTGTTTCACCCTCCCAACTCTGGGACTCTTGGCTTCCTCCATTCCTGTGTCCACTTCCTTTGACTTAAAATATGAAGAGCAAACTCGACCACCCAGGAAACACCCAGTCTTCTCATTTCTCTCTTAGGTATCCCTCCGATCTCAATAACCCCAAACTTGTCAGTCTCTGTTCAAATACAGCACACAGGCTTAGGACAGCCTTCGTTTGCTTGGCTGAGCAGCTGTGACCTCACTCTGAGATGAGCAGTGGAGCCACATGAGAAGGGAATCATGTCCCTTGGACTTCACTACAGGGAACTCTCAGGTGCATATGTAGCCAGAGCAGAGGAAATGGTTAAACACTAGCTGGCTGTGCATGCCCCCCAAAGCAGGAAAGCACCTCCAGTTGGAGTGCGTATTCATTCAAATTAGACTCATCTCTTCCTCTACCTACTTTGAAAATAACTAAATCTCCATCCTTTGCTTCCTGTTGACAGGACGCCTTCTCTGCCAACTCATGGCTTGCCAGAGACCGATGGGATAGTGTCTAAGCCACAAGGCTCCTGCCAGGGCCCTGGTGTTTTGGTGTTCTCTAGCTGGGCAGTGAAATTGCTGATGAATGTTCAACAGAGACCAATTTGCTCAACAGCCCCAGATCCCCAGCTGCTTTTCTGTGAGGCGAAGGCCCATCCTCACCATGGGAAGCTTGTTGGGCAGCGGTCCTTTGGCAGTGAAGTCCTGTGGGAGGGCAGTTTTGTTTGTTTGTTTGTTTGTTAGAGACAGGGTTTCTCTGTAGCTTTTGGAACTTGTCCTGGAACTCACTCTGTAGACCAGGCTGGCCTCCAACTCACAAAGATCAGCCTGTCTCTGCCTCTTAAGTGCTGGGATTAAAGGCATGCGCCACCACCGCCCGGCCAGGAGGGTAGTCTTATAGTGACCTCCTCTTGTGCCAGGAGGGCAAAGAGGAAGGATGCCACAGGGCGAGGGCAGAACTTTCACGAAGAGGGAAACGACCTGCCGGATGTGTGAATATAGAACCTCACACGACTGCCAGGGAAGGTGACTGCAGATCCTTTCAAGTCTGTGTTCAGGGTCTGGTGCTGAGTGGGAGGTTGAAAAATGGTAGCTCAATGAGCCACACTACCCCCCTAGCCCCAAGAGCAGAGTACCCAAGGCCAAAAAGAGCTGCTGAAGTCCTAGCCCACAGTACCTGTGTATGCGACCTTGTTTGAAATAAGAGTTAAATTCAGATGGTATTGTTAGGGCAGGCCCTAATCCTATGTGACTGACACTTTAATGAAGAAGAAATGTGAGCACAACCACCCAGAGGGGAAAGGCCACATGAAGTTAGAGGCAATGCTGGAGTGATACTGCCACAAGTCAAGAGATGTAGGGCTACTAGGCAGTACAAGCAAGGGGGAGTCCTCTGGAGATAGAATATAGTCCTGCTAACACCTTGACATTGGACTTTGGGCCTCTAGATGCAAGAGAGACAGGTTCTTGTGGTTGCATGTCACCTGGTGTGTGGTGCTGCATTTGAACAGGCCCAGAAACCTAAGCCAACAGGGTCCCTGCCCAAGAGGCATAATAAAATGTTACCTCCTCTGTTCCAAAAGAGACATGTGAGCAAGTGTGGGGGAGCCTTGGGGAGCAAGTGGGGTGCACCCTAGCCTGGCCATGAGGGGTGTTCACCCCTTGCTTTCTGCTGCTCCCCTGCACTGTTCCCTCCACCATGAGAAACCTAAGTATGTGATGAAGCTCTGGGGCCCACCCTGCTCTGTTTTCCCAGAGCATCACTTCTCAGCCCTGCCGTGTAGCCTGAGACTCACATCCTGGGGCTGGGGGCAGAAAACCATCAGAGAAACGAGGGGCATCTCTGCCTCCTCCCAGTTTCCACTCTGCCATACTTTCCTAAGTCCTGCTCTGGGTATGTATACATTCCAGTCATTCTGTACTTAAGATCACTGAACGTGAGCACAGACTGAGCTAGGAAGATCCTGGTTTGCTCTTCTGTTGGTAACTGGGGAGCTGCACCTTGCTTTATTTATGTCCAATCTATTATGTAGCAGGCACAGTGCAAGGCCTGGGGACTTCACTGGCACCAAGATGTCCATGGCCCTCACCCACCTCCCAAAAGGGTAACTGTAGGCACCTGCCACCCAATAGATACTACCACAGCTGCTTTCAAATACGGCCAACAGGACTCAGGACATGGAGCCAGACTCTGCCTCCAGACAGGAGGGCCACAGGTCACAGAGGAACTTGAGTACAGTTAACAAACCAGTAACTAAATCTCTAGATCTAACTAATGTCGTTAAATAATTAATACATGTATAATTCTATTATATACCGTTTAAATATGAATTTTAGTATAGATGCACTATGTCATATATACACATTACAAACAAGGAGGAATTAAAGTCTCTACTCAACTCCAGTGCCCCAACTGTATGGGCTGTGCCCGGCTGACATGCAGTTGGCATGCTGTGCCCACATTCAAGAAGCCCACTCACTGGCCAGACCTTTCACATGAAGACACTGACACACAGCAGTCAGGCTTTGTTAGTAAACCTGGAGCCACAAGAGAGTCCTGGGGCCCTGCTCTGAGCTGCTGAAACTTCTGACGTCTGTGTCCTCTAAGAGTTTATGCTCACAAACACCCAAAGATGCACCAAGCCATTGAAGCATGACCTAAGATGCTGACTCATATTGGCTACTCCAGCTGCTGGCTAATCTTTATTTGGAAGCCAGAAATACCCTGCCATTGTCAAACAGTCAGTAATAAAGGGTAGCTCTTCTCAATGATGGATGGAACAGTCAGATGATTTATGAGAGATATACAGATGATGTATGGATAGACAGAGATAGATGAGTAGATGATTGATGGACAGAGATGACAGATAATATAGTTATATAGATGATACATGAATACTTGAATATAAACAGACATGGACAGATAGATGATGAATGGATGAAGATGATACATGGATATTTGGACAGGGGAGCTAGATGACAGAATGATGGATGTATGGATAGATAATGGATGCATGGATAGATAGATGATGGGTGGATGGGTGGATAGATGAATAGATAGATGATGGATAGACAAATGTTAAATGGATATTTAGATAGACTGGGTAGATCCCAGACAGGTAATTGTCTTAGGATTTTTACTGCTGTGATGAAACACAATGACCAAAAGCAAGTTAGGGAGGAAAGTTTTAATTGACACACTTCCACATCACCATTCATCATCAAAGGAAGTCAGGACAGGAACTCAGACAGGGTTGGAACCTGGAGGAAGGAGCTGATGCAGAGGCCATGGAGGGGTGCTGCTCACTGGCTTGCTCCACGTGGCTTGTTCAGCCTGCTTTCTTATAGAACCCAGGACCACCAGTGTAGGGATGGCACTACCCACAATTGGCTGGACACTCCCCCATTGATCACTAATTTAAAAAGAATGCCTCACAGCTGGATCTTATGGAGGCATTTTCTCAATTGAGGATCCTTCCTCTCTGATGCCTCTAGCTGTGTCAAGTTGACATACAACCAGCCAGGACAGTGATGAATGGTCAATAGATGGAAGGAAGGATGGACGGATAGAAAAACAGATGACACACAGAACCAACGACATGTGAACAGAAGAAATGGAGCCTAGAATCCAACTGTTTTTAAACCCAAGAGGTGTAAGAATTCCATGGAGAACTTAATGAATAACAAAATCGTGGGTCTTGTCTCAGAAATTCCAATTCAGTAGGTTTAGACTGACACCTAGGATTTGATATTTTTAAAAGCATATTAGACAGTGATATTATACTTAAGCTGGTTCAAGAACCACACTTTGATAAGCCCTGCCCTAAACTCTAGCCATCAAAGAGCATGTGCAAACCGTCTCAGTCAAGGTCAAAGGTGAATGTCTTCCCCAGACTCCAGTTCAGGGTGTTTCAGTGGTGAGAGGGATAGAGAGCATATTGTCACTTGATCCTCCAACCCCAGGGTCAGAACACTATTCCTATTGCCATGCTTTGCAGAGCGTGTGGTCACAGGCCCTTCACCAGCACAGAGGGCCCAGTGGCCTCAAGCAGGGTGAGACTCTAGCCACACAGCAGGTGACAGTGTCTTGAGCTCACTCAAGCCCAGTTGTGCCACCACAAACTTCTGACTGGCCAGATGCTCTTGGCTCTATATTTTGTTGGTCTCCGGTGACAATGAAGGACTTCAGGAGCTCCTCTCCCAAGAGGGCTAGGAACACGTGCATTCTGTCACTAATGCCTACTAGGTGAAGAACCCAACTCTCCAGGAGCTTCAGTGTCACCCAAGGTCCTGCTTTGCTCTCATCTTCCTTCCCATCTTCCTGGGAGCATCCCCCAACCACCTTCCCTCACTGCAGGGCTCTCACACTCTGACCCCTGGCAGTCTGCCAAAGCACTTCATCTTGCTGCCGTGTCTGGCTACTTCCCATGAATTTTTGTTCCTTGCATTTTAATGGCTTCTCAGTTTGCACCCCTGAAAAAAGCTCCTAGACAAGAACTTAGGTCTTGGTGAATAGTTTTAAGTTAAACAGAATCAGCAAAGGAGTAAGGAAGAAGGTTCAGGAAGCTAGACAGGCCATGAGGATAAGCTAACAAATGGACACCCTTGGGGAAGACAACAGCATCCTGCTGGGGTCTCCTGAAATGCTCTGTGCAGCCACATCAGAATCATCTACCCAGTGACACCCTACTTGGTGGAAGTCTGTCCTTTGGGCACTGTGGTGGTTCAGAAGAGAACGGCCCCCACAGGATCATATATTTGAATGCTTGGTCCCGAGTTGGTGGAACGACTTGGGAAGGATTAAGGGGCATGGCTTTGTGGAGGAGGTGTGTCACTTGAGATGGGCTTTGAGGTTTCAAAAGCCTATGCCATTCCCAGTTAGTGCCCCCTACCCCTGCCTCATGCTTGTGGATCAGATACAAGCTCTCAGCTACTGTTTCAGCACCAAAGTAACTAACACAGACACTATCCCAGCACTTGAGGTGCTCCCACATTCAGCAAAACCAGCTGCCAACGCTCGGAGGAATCTTTCAGACAGGGAGGAAGACACATGCCCAAAGCTGCCCACAAAGCCATGGAGGACTTGAGGTAGGCTTGAGCATAAAGGGCAGGGTCTTTGCTGCAGTTCTGCCTTTGTGAGAAATTCCTGAGTCATGGCTGGCCTGGAATTCGCTAAGAGAACCAGGTTGGCCTTAAACATATAGAGATCGCTCTGCCTCTGATTCTAGAGTATTGGGATGAAAGGTATGCACTGCTGTGCCTGACAGAGCCTGGCCTTCCAGCCGGGGTTATCTGAGGAGATACAGGATACCCAATTAAGCAGTGATCTGTAGAGAACTGGATCAGTTTTAGTACAGGTATGTTCCAAACATGACACTGGACACACTTAGGTTTAAAAAAAAAAACTGCCTGTTGTTTGAAATCCATTTTTAATTGGGCCTCTTCTGCTTACTCTCTGGTGACCTTCCTTCAAGGTCCTGCTTGATCTGGTCTCAGACCACTCCCTTCTCTCCACGACACACGACATTTCACTGGCTCGAGACACACCATCTCCTCTTCATCTGCTGTGGTTGTCACTCTCTCCCCTCATCTCCACAGGCAGCTGTTGTGGAGGTGACCCATCATCTTGCGTCCTGGGGTTAACTGTTAAAGCACGTGTCCGAAGTACCGAGTTCCCAGCCTCTCCTGGCACAGTGATCAATAGGTCACCATTCGTGGGTAGAGGAGAGGAGCCTCTGGTCCCACCAGCAAATGCAAGCACTCTGAGGAGACAGAACTCTCTCCCTTGGATCTGGACCTAATCCTAAGGAAACCCCCAGGCATAGGTCACATTTGGTGACTAGCTGCATGACAATGGAATGAATCCTGCTTTCAATAGGGCTGGGTTTTGCCAAGAACATGCTAGAATGTCCCAGCTTGGACGCTGATTTTCAGCATTCACAGAGTGGCCTAACAGTCTCTTGGCTGGCGCTGGATTTTTCCCTATCCTGCCACACATATTGCCCCCTCTTGCATGACAGACACACACGAGTGGGGGACCAGCCTCTCCACTTGGCCTCGATTCAATGGGGCTTGCTCAATGGGCACTATTTACTCCCCTCACCTCATCCTCTCTCCTTGCCCTGCCCACTTTTATTATTTATTCTATTGAGACCATTTGCTATGTAGCCCAGGCTAGGCTTAAATTTACAACAATCCTCATGCCTCTGCCTCCTAAGTGCTGGGATCTTTCTTGCACTCTGGCATGCATGTAATAACCATGAGTATACATCACTTTACATTGTAAAGAGCTTTCCCATTTATTATTTTATTTCAATCTCCCTACAAGGTGGGTAAATGGGCACCATTTTCTAAGACAAACAAGATAAGCTGAGCGGTTAAAGGCCAGCTCTGTGAGTCACTGTTAAACAGATCTTAGCAGCAATTTCTAACTTCCTATTTAAAACTGTTTTCAAATGTCTTACATGGGCAACATAAGTAGGAGTGTTTTCTCAAATAAAACCCGTATTCCTGTATGTTCAGGTCACTGCAGGACTCACGACTTGCCCAGATGCTCAACTTCAAACGGCTCCCGCAAAGCACTCATTAGCCCCAAGTCTCCACTCAGTATTGCACTCCTGGACTGGAATTAAAGGGAAGAGGGGCATCTACAAGGAAGGGGTTGGGGGTAAATACATTAGGAAAAGCCTACTACTTACTCGTCAGGGTGACAGTGAGTGGGTAGTCCAGGCAAGCTAGCTCTGCCTATGCTGTGATGGATCAGCGATGATGCCATGAGGTAGCACTGGCGGGAGGTGGGGCTCATT
This sequence comes from Peromyscus californicus insignis, assembly GCF_007827085.1. Lineage (NCBI taxonomy): Eukaryota > Metazoa > Chordata > Mammalia > Rodentia > Cricetidae > Peromyscus > Peromyscus californicus. Next base: position 61,684,309 of record NW_026294584.1, read on the forward strand.
GTGCGGTCCCACACTGCCTAGCATGTGCATTTGTAAAATCTTTTGCTTGGTTAGTCATCGCTAGGATGTAGCCAGGTCCGGGTTCCCTTAGCGGGTAAAGCTAGGGGCTGGGGCATACCTCCTGGGACCTGATCCCCCCTCTATGAAGGTGAAAACAGGCGCCCTTGGGCTACCCTCTAGGGCAAGCCAGACCATTGATGCTCACCACTGTGAACAAGCTATTCTGCATGCTGCTCCTTCTGGCTGTTTAGATCAATGTCGCCAAAGTCCAACCAAGGTGACAGGGTGGTGATCTGGGCTGAAGTTAGCTACAGCCCTGTATAGATGAGGGCACCTCTAACCTCCAAATTCCACAGAGGCCCAAAATATTCCTGGAGCCAAACCGAGGGAACCGCTCCAAAGGGGCCCGAGCCGAGATTCACACGAACCCTGGAGAAACTGGTGCGGAGGGAGAGCTATTTGGGGGTGCATCCACACCATGGCCCCCTCGATGTCCCCACCCACTACTCTTTTCCTCGGTCCCTGGCAGCCGAGCACAGCTCCACCCTCCAGAGCGCAGTCCACACCGTCCTTTTTCAGCAAAACAACACGACTCACCACCCCCTTCCCCAGCACCCGCACCGGCCGGATCCGGGGCTACGCCCAGTCTGCCACCAGGGTATGCGCACCCGGGAGCGCGCTCCGCGTCCCCGCTTCCAGCAGACACTCCTGCCCCTGCCCCTGCCCCGGACAGTTCCGGAGCTCCACGCGAGTGCGGATCAAGATCTAACCACTGGCTCTGCGGCCCAGCTAGGGCCCTGCCCCTCCCCCTCCCCAAGGGACAGGAGGGACAGGATGGCGCGCGGGGGGTGTCCCGTGTTAACCGCCTCGGCGCTGCGGGAGTCTGAAGCTCCGGGAACGGGACTCACCGGAATGTGCACACGCAGTGACCGTCTCTTCAGGCTGGGGTTCTTTTTGCCGCCGCTCCCGCCGGGGCTGGAAACCTCTTTCTTCTTCTTGGTGTCCATGGCTGCGCTTCCCATAACTTTAGCCAGAAGTTAATTCCGGTGCCTCGTCCCCGGGGTTCGGTCCCCTCGCTGTCTCCTAGGGCTGCTGCCGTTACACGGGAGCCGCGCGCTCTTTAAGACTGTCCTTCCACCCTGAAAACACCTCGTGGGGACTTCCGCGGGGAGGGCGGGTGGCGCAGGTAACACGCGGGGCGGCACCCGAGGGGCTGGCGGTCCGCGGGATGCCGGGTCGGAGCGATCTCTTCCTCCTACCAAATCATCGAGTGCAGAGTGAGAACCGCGCTGCTTTTGATTACGGGTGGCAGAAGTCTCGTGCTGGGTGACAAAGTTTTCCTCCTCCTGCAAAGCGAAGCAACATTTTCCACCTCTCGGCTCCTCCCACAGATTCCCAGAGGTAATTGGCCAGGCAGGTGCAATTAACAACAGCAATTTGGAAAACAGCCTTTCCGTGCCTGTGCCTCGGTGGAATCGGTGACCAGAAAGAGAAGCTTAGTATAGAAATGCATAACCCTGGGCCGCACAATGAAGCACTAGGGAGCCTGGGACCCGGAGGGCCTCCTCTCTAGGCGAGAGGGAGGGCAGAGGGGGAAGAGGAGGTGCAAAGGCGATGGCTCCTCGCAATTGGGCTGGCGCGTGGCCGCAGGAATAAACTGAGGCGGCGGCTGGCAGGGTTCTGCGGGCCGAAGGGCGCGCCCCAGCCCCTAGGGGAGAATTGGGCAGGGCTCCCGCCCCGGGCGGCCTCTGAGCCCCGTCCCCCAAGACTCGGGGGACTATAGGGGCCGGACCTGGCACGGACTCAGGCTCCGGGAGCGCTGGGCGGTGGAGGCGGTGCGTGTTGAACAGGAAGTGAGCGGTGTGCGGCGCCACTGTCCCACTCCACGCTGCCCACGCCGCCCACGCCGCCCCCGGGTCGGCGTACACTTGTCTGTCTCAGACAAGTCGGCTCCGGACTTGCCTGGAGCTGATTTCTGATCCATCTGGTCTTGAAGCGTCTCTGTTTAGGTCCGATCCCCGGAAACACACACCCACACCCCGACCACGCTACAATTGAAACCCCGGGCGTTAAGAGACTCGGGTGATTCTCACTTGCTTCGCACAACGCCGCCGCCCTGAGGCGTGGGGACCCGCATCCCGATCCAGAGAGGCCTGTGGCAGGGTGAGTGCACGGGCTTTTCTCCACGACTGGGTTCTTTTCACATTCATCAAGGGTTGCGCAGCTGACCCCCGGCAAAAGCACACGCATCCCTGTAAACGCTGAGGTCCTGAGACCACGGGAGGAAATGGGTGCGTCAGAGCCTGAAAACCAGGGCGAACACGCCACGTGCTTCGGAGCCTTCAGAGTCACTGGCTGCAGATCCGGCACTGCGGGCTGCTCAGGGCTCGGGTATTCCTCACAGGCAGTGCGACCATGGCTTCTGGGGTGAGTGAGGGGCGCGCTTCCGCTCCTGCTCAGAGTTTGAAGACCAGATGACCCCAAAGATCACTCCAGCTCTCTGAAGCTGGCATCAGCCTATCTGCTCCCAGCAATCAGTAATGCACAGATGCTACACAAAGAATGAACGTGATGGGGTCGCCTTGACAAGATACCATGGGGCGGTTGAGGAGGTGACCTTTGCTCCTCTCCCTGCTCTCTCGGAGGAGGAGGTGACCTGGTTAGCGCAATTTAGAGACCATTACTTAGGAAAGGACCTGTCTGTCCCATGAGAGACAACCTAGGTTCAACTATCTCTTGGGTTTCCACTTTTCCAGGCTACTTTCTGCAAATTAGGTGAAACTCTACAGTTTGGAGGGGTGTCCCTGGTCTGTGTGCATCCCTCCATGCTTTCAAGCCAAGAATGAAGCACACCCTCTCCCCAGAGCCCCCCAACGAGTGTCCCTAAGCAGTGTCTGGAGGGCACTCTGAAAGAACCTGTCTAGGATCAACACTTTCATCTCCATCTGCGGTACAGGTTTCTTGCCAGGCTCCTTGCTAAAGGACTTCCAGAGACTCCGAAAGATCATTCTTCTGAATGTTCAAATTGCTCCTTAGAAGCAGAAGTGAGGGATTTCGGGCGTGAGGAGGTGCAGTGTAAATATCCAGGGGAGCCACCCTCGGCCACTAAAAAAAAATCACTCCAGGACTGTCAAGTAAATGTTATCTCTCTGTGGATTGAAATGTTCATCTTTGTCATGATTTGCCAGGATGCATAAATGGCACCAAATGATGAGTAAGAAATGGCTTTGAAAGTAATCCTCAAAAGAGACGAAGCTGACAGAAGGAAAGACTGGGGGGGGGGGGTGGCACAATGCTCCTTATCATGTCCTTATCATGTCACCTGCCTTTGTGCAGCCGCCCACTGTGTGTGTGTGTGTGTGTGTGTGTGTGTGTGTGTGTGTGTTTGTGAATGCCAGAGGTTGGTATGAGGATGTCCTCTTCAATCCTCTCTCGAACTTATTTCTAAAGACAGGATCTCTCACAGAACTGTGTCCAGATTTCAGCTAGGTAGGCTGGCCAGGGCACCCCTGGAATCCACCTCTGTTCGTGCCCCACAGTGCCAGGGTTACTGAAGCCTACAACCACCAAGATGGGCTTCCTGTTTTTATGAGCAGCATTTAGCAATTGTTATAATGTATACTTTTGTCAATGAGTTGTATAAATATGTATAATCTTTCATCAATAACGATTCTCTTTAATTTTTTTGGAGTGCAGACTTTGGAGCCTTGGAATCCTTAATCTAAATATTGGGACCTGAGATGGCTCAGTACATAAAAGTACTTGTGAGCAAGCTTGACAACCTGAGTTCAGTTCTCAGAACCCATGTGAAAGCTGTGTGCAGTGATGTGCATCTGTAATCCCAGCACTCCTGTGAGCCAGTACTTAGTGCAGCAGCAGTAACAAGAGAGACCCTGCTTCAAACACAAAATAAAATCCGAGGTGGAAGGAGAGAACTGATTCCCTAAAGTTGTCCTCTGCCCTCCACATGGGGTCCATGGCACATGCCCACCTGTACACACATACACACACATTTTAAAAAAACTTAAGTCTTGCCGGGCGGTGGTGGCGCACGCCTTTAATCCCAGCACTCGGGAGGCAGAGGCAGGCGGATTTCTGTGAGTTCGAGGCCAGCCTGGGCTACCAAGTGAGTTCCAGGAAAGGCGCAAAGCTACAGAGAAACCCTGTATCGAAAAACCAAAAAAAAAAAAAAAAAAACTTAAGTCTTTAAAAAAATATTTTATGGGCTGGAGAGATGGTTCAGTGATTAAAAGCACTTACTGCTCTTGCAGAAGAGCTGGGTTCGGTTCTCAACACCCACATCATGGCTTACAATCACCTGTAACTCAAGTTCCAGAGGACCCAATGCTCTCTTCTGACCTCTAAGAGATCCAGCACAAACAGGGTACACATATGTTTGCTCAGGCATACACACATATACATAAAATAAATCTTTTAAAATATATTTTATTAGTCAAGCATGGTGATATACACCTCTAATCCCAGCATTCAGGAGTCTGAGGCTGGGATGGGACTGTGTGTGTGAAGTTGGAGACCAACTTGGGCTACATTGTTGAGAATATGTCTGCATAAAGAAAAAAAATAATGTATGGTGTTTCTTAAATTTTATGGGTTTGCGGAGGGCATATGCTAATGTTTCTGAAATCTGTATGTTTCCTTCTGAAAACACATTGATGACATTTTCTCGAGTCAGAGGAGTCTGAAAACAGACAGAACAGGGAAACTGTTTTGCTTGGAGACATTTTCTGACACCCCCCCCACTTCCCTCCACATCTGCGCACACACACCCCCCCCCCCCCCCCCCATAGTTCTAACCATCCCTGTTTCTCAGCCTTCCCAGAACTGGGTTATAGGCATGATCCACCAAGTCCAGCCTTACACCCTTACTGCTTATAGCCTGTAGGAGCACTGTTCATACAGTGACCTACCTACATTGCTAAATGCCCTACATATGACAATTTTTTTCAAAATTATTGCAATAAAAATCTGTGTTTCAAAATATTCAAAACAAAACAAACAAAAACAGGGCTGCATTTAATCCAGGATGACCTTGAACTTCAGACTCCCACTGCCTCCACCTCCTGAGTTCAGGCATTATGGGATTGTGCCACTACACCAAGATTATGCAGAGCTCTGTGAATTCTGGGTAAGCATTCTACCAACTAAGCTGCCTCCCCAGCCCCCAAATAAAGACAGGGTACCTGGTTTTACCTTTTATCTCAGACTCCAAGGTTATTCAGCACTACTATCCATCCTGTCTTTGTGTAACTTTCTGATTTTTAGGACAATATTGCATTAAGTAGTATTTGTCTTATAACTGAAATTTTGAACGTCATAGGTTTTTTTCTAGCACAGTGACAAAGAGCAGACTGCCTCTGCTCTGCCCTCTGACTGGTAGAAGGGTAAGAGCTCGAGAGTTGCCCTGTGGCTTGTGGAGAAGCACCAGGTTGCTCCTCGTGTCCATTGGTGAGCTGTGGGCAGGGACAAGTTGGTTTCTCCATCTGTAAGTGGACCACGTGGGTCTTCAGATTTGTAAGGCTTTTGCAACCAGGGCTTATATACTGTCTTGATTGTATTTTGTATGATTTGTGTTAATGTTATTGCTCTAATAATTTGATAGAGAATTTTACAAAAGTAGCATTGCCACTATGAATTTAAACCAGACAACAGCAACAGAAGAACCCTTTGCTGCTCATCAGTTCGTGATTTATGTCCAAGCACTTCCAATGGGTGTTACAACCCCCCTTTTACACCACACACTGTGCCGCTGCTGTCCCACCAAAGGAACATCTCCCACATCTGGACTCCCCATTTCTGAACGCCGTTACCTGCCAGGGCTCCAGCATGCTAACCCATTCAGCATGCTAACCCATCAGGGTAGTGCCCCTCTTCCTCAGCCAAGGTGAAAGCTGTATTTCAGGCCAAGGTCTCCATCCTAGTTGAGAAGCAAAATGCCAAGAGTACAAGAATTAACATAAAGTTGGTATGGTGGCACATGCCTGGCCTTCAGCTACTGGGAAAACTGGGTTAAGCTCACTAGTTCAAGACCAGCCTAGGAAACAATGAGGAGAGCTAGGCAGGGAGGGGAAGAGAGGAGAGGCCAGGTGAGGAGAGAAGAGAGATTTTCATTCCTTCTCCATCCAGCGCTTATGAAAAGAACATTAATAGTTTAATTTCAATTAATCTAGCTTTTCCCCATTCTGCATTTTTTTTCATATTGCCTATTTATATCCTCTTTAAATGAAGGTGACTTTGAACATCATGGGTCACCTTTGTGGATCACTGAGAACTTAGAAGCCTTCACGTATTAGAAGTCCACACCTACCTTGTGCACTGGGAGAGTATAAATTAGGCCTCTTGGGGATCTATAGATGAATGTGTTTGATATAAGTGCCATACTTACACCACTGGATACCATGTTGGAAAGAGGACAGCAATGAGCTGCTTGTGTGTGTGTGTGTGTGTGTGTGTGTGTGTGTGTGTGTGTGTGTGTGTGTGTGTGTTGTGTGTGTGTGGCTTCTAGGACAACTTCCATTCTCAGGAACACCATCCACGTCCTTTTGAGACAGTCTCTCATTGGCTGGGAGCTCACCAATTAAGCTAGACTGTTTGGCCAGCAAGCCCCAGGTATCCTCTTGTCTCTGCCTCTCCAGTACCAGGACTATAAGCCTGTGCCAGCATACCTGGATTTTGGGGAATCAAACTAAGGTTCCCATGCTTCCATCTACGCTATTGTCCTGACCCTGGAATTGGCTTTTTGATAACCTCTGACATGCCCAGCACTGTGGTAGGTGCTTCATGTTACTGATCTAACGTCTATCTAAGTCCTCCAAGAGAGCTATTATACATACTTTGCAAACCAGGGTGGTTGAAGCCTGGCTGCTGGCTCGTGTTTTGTGTTCATTGTCACTGCTGTGTCCTTTGGGACAACAGGAAGAAAAAAAAAAAAAAGGCGGCCTCTTCTATTTTAAAACCTTTACACCAGACTTACAAAACTCTAGGAAATGTCTCTAGGGTGACCTTGAGCAAACTGCATAACATCTCAGCTGCCCTGGTCTCCTGGCCTGTGACACAGTTGGTAAGAGCAATCACCTGTGTTTAGAACACAGTGACTTGATTCTGTACAAAAGGCAGCCCTTGGAGAATGAACTAACTTTGGGGCTTCTGTAAATGCTGCAGCAACTCACTGCATGCCTACTAAGGGGTCATTATCTAATCCTAACAACCAAGACAGAACCACATTCCCATACTTACTTTCCTTTAAGCTTGGGAACTGATGATGCAATCTCATGACAGCTTCTGTTCTCAGGATCAAAGGGAGTTATTGATATTGATCCTCCAGGAACATGAAGGGAGGGCCCAGCAGGAGGGGAAACTGCCTTGGAATGGCCCCTCTTGAGTGCCCCTCAGGACCTGCTTTCATTTCACAGGAAACCTGTACCAGCTACCTCCACTCTGCACACCAGGCTTCCCTTCGTCCATAAAGCTAGTTAGCCACAGGCGATTTCCAGCAGTGAAATCCAGGACACTTGGGTTAAACCATAAAGGTGAACTCTATGGCAATGCCGTGTCTCCTCTTCAAAGAACAGCCAGGATGCTGACAGCTCAGTGTCTAAGTCCACACTCAGCAGTTCTCCAGTGACAGAATCAGCACACAGGGCTTGTGTGGCCAAAACTGTGTCTGTCTGCTAGATGGAAGCAGAGATAATCCCAGCAATCATACCCCAATGAAGGGCATTTGTCACATTAACAGTGTTAGCTGGGAACAAGGACCCAGTTCTGCCAGCAGCTGCCTTTAGTGTTGCTGCTCAGGACGTGAGATGATTTGTTTTAAAAAGTCTTTTATTTATTTAGGGTGGGGTGCATGCCACAGCCCCAGTGTGGAGATCAGAGGGTAACTACAGAATCAGTTCCCTCCTTCCACCTTTATATGCATTCTCGAGACTAGACTCAGGTTGCTGGCCTGTGTGATGACTGCCTTTACCCACTGAGCCATCTTGCTAGGCCATGTTCTAGTGATCCAGCCTCACCTCCCATTGGGCAGAAAGGCTTGGACTCCGGTAGTAAAGTGTGTGTGTTCATTCTCCATTTAGTTGTGAGTTTTGAGCATGCAATAAATAAAGATATAAACCCTGAGAAGTTGTGATTCTCACTGTTCCCTGAATATGCTTCATGACTGATTCCTGACCTCTCATTCACCTGCCTAGTGGTACATGGTGAAACAATACATATTAATCATAATAATTTCCTTGGCAAATAAAGTTACCTTGGTAATTAACCTACCCCTGAAGTTTCTATACTGCCATACAAATCTGACCCGTCTTACATAAGATGTCAGTAGCTCTGGCTTACTACACTGGGTGACTTGTAGCTGGCATCCAGACATGGGTTCTAGAATACCAGCGAGGTCTTTTCAATGAATTCACATGCTGTCCATGCCCTTGGTGTGGATGGCATGAGGTGAATGGAGTGACCGTGCACACAGGCTTAGGACCCTTGACCTCCAAGCCTCACAGGAAAGTACAAGCACCATCCAGGCCCTCAGAGGAAGGATGTCCCTCCCAGAAGAACTGGACCAACCCATGCTCAACCTTGCCGGAGTCCATGCCTGCCCTTGTCCCTTAGTACTTTATACCATAATCAATCAATATCCATTTGCCAGACAGACAGATCCCATGGGGACACTCAGCCCAAGGACTTGGTGTACAAGGACATGATGGGCTTTGACAACTCTCCTTATGCCATGTGGGGCAAAAGGTATTTTATGAAATGTTCCTAAATAGAACTCTGGAGAATCTCATGAGGTCTGGGGGAGAGACTGCGGAGGAGAGGAACTTTCCAAACAGGGCTTTCCAGTGTGGGCTTGGAAGAGGTTCTTTTAAGTATCAGCCACATCCTCAAGGCTATAGACCTTTCTACCAAAGGCCATATTGTTTTCTAGCCCCACTTGTCATAGCCTTTTACCTTCTAGGTTAAAAATAATAATAAAGCACAAGGGCAAAGCTCTGGTCTGGCCCATTTGTATGCAAAGACACTTTCTTCTCACTGTGGGTCTTGTTCACCTATGACTCAAGGGCTTCCTAGAATTTAGATGGATGGGTCAGGATGCTGCAGGGAAGAGTTGGCTATAAAGATCACTACCAACACACAGCATATGCAAGGGGATGCTGACCTCATTGTGGGCAGCCCTGAGCCCAGTAAGCTTCATGGTGACTTGTGTAGTTGGCAAATCACGTAACTGAATATGATGCAGGGGGTCATAAAAAAAAATCTGGCAATAGTAAAAGGTTTCTGAAATTGCAGTGAACAGAACTGAAGTCAAAAATCAAATGCAGAATGAATTGGAGTTGTTTCTGGTGGCACTTGCCTGTGTCACACAGCACTACCCACTGTAGCCCTGGTTCTGATTTCCCCGCATGCATACTGTGCGAGTCATCAAACAATGCAGAGTCACTGAAGCTGTCTGGAAGACCTCAGCTCAGATTCAAGACTATGGAATCTATGCATGGCAGTGTCTTTACTTTGCATACAAAGTTCTCTGTACTTTCTAGAAACTGGTTTAATTGTAGAAAACAAGGACTGAGTATTTTCCTGCTGCTATTCTTCAGTATGCATCACATTCGTGTATGTTTGGACTGTACTGCGTTAGAGTGTTTGATCTTTACAACTGCTGTTTAAGCTGCAGGCTTGAGGTTTACAAAAATTCACTAAATGAGTTTTGGCTTAAGATGGGGACAGAATTTCCAGCAATTTCTGAAATGGCTCTAAACATACTCCTGGTATTTTACACTAAATATTTATGTACATGAAGCAATGTTCTCAGCATTGATTATAAAATCAACAGGTCAATCAGCTCTGGAAAGAGTGAAGATGTCCTACATACTGCAGGGCCCGATACTCAGCCAGGATTTAACTTTATGTAAAAATAAACAAGCACACCCATCCCACTAGTGTGAAGATTCACTTTCATTTTTGGTAAGTGACAAATACCAAAGAACTGTTTCAAAATAAATTTCTTTGTGGTTTATTATCAGTAAGTGTTGGATTTGTATACCTGTCTTATATACCTATATAAGTAAAATTTCTTGGGCAAAAAAGGAATTGTGAAAAAGTTTAAGAAGCTCCAAGTTAAGGGAGGAGTTGCTTCCCAGAGACTCCTGGGACCCTCATCCTTGGAACTTTTAAATGGTCACTTACTATTTCCAGTGAACTGTGTCATGACCACTCCTAGGAGACTTGATGTGTGTGTCAACAGTGTGGAAAGGCAGATGGAGTCCACCCACCTGATGGACTTTCTTGTGGCCATCTGCCTCTGTTCCTAGATCTGTTTCCTGTCACTCAGCTCTATAACTGATTTTTGGACTTGGCCACTGTGAGACTGTAGACTGGTCAGCAGACAGCGGTGTGGGAAGGGGGCAGGACAGATGGGCTTCATTTCTAGGATGCAGGAGTTGGAAGTTTGGTGAAAGGGAGTATGGAGGAAATAAAGTCAGGCAATTTGGCATGTGGGACCATAAGGACACTGGCTGCTTTCTGAGTAGGATGAAATAATATTGTGTAAGGCCATCCTGGAGAGCAGAACAGTGCATGAGCAGGAGCCTGGCTGCAGAGAACTTACAGGTCATGGAAAAGAGAGGGCACTGTGGTAGATGCCTACTTCTAGAAGCTTTGTTCAATAAGACAGAAGGACAGTGGGGTAGTGGGTAGAGAAAAGGGATAAGGAAAGGGTTTTTGTTTTCAAGGTAGAGACTCTGGCAGCATAATGCTGAAGCCATGATTCCAGAGAGGGGAGGGTAACAATGGTATGGGAAAGAACACGAGCAGACTGAGCTGTAGCAAGTATGGCAGGTCCCATATGGAAGCCATTCTGTCCACCACAGGCAGTTGGGGAACCAGGCTCTTTCCTGGGTGCCTCTCTTCCTCCAGAGGAAGAAGCCATCCATCTGTTGCCACAAGGAAGGTGCTGCAGAGAGAGGCGGCAAGAAAAACGTGGAGGAGTAGACCCCGAAGCACTCACAGGCAGCCCGTTGTGGAAAAAGCATCGCATGTACCCTCTGTCCATTTCCTACATGATGTCTGTAAAAGTGATGCCTCCTGATGAAGGTGGAGGTGCCTCCCATGCTGGAAAGCAGGTGCACACTCCATGTTACACAATATGGAGTCACAAAAAATGACATGTAGGACAGCAGCTCAGCTCTGGCATGGTACAGCCTTCTGTGGACACCAGCGTTGTCCCCATTTTTGGAGACTGTTGGCTAGCACGGTCACCTCAGTGCAGCACCTTCACCAGCACAGGCCTCTTCCAGTTTGATACCTACCTGCTGTGTGAAAATCACATCTCATGCTTCCTGTGTGCATTTTCTCTGGTGTGAATGAGGCCAAATATCTTTTGGCTTAGACTTGTATTTCCTTTGCCAGTAGCTTCCTGTGAGTGGTCTGTGATCTGTTCACTCTCCTCCTGGGTGGCTGGTCTCTCTCTTGCCTACCTGTAAAAGCTCTTTATGTTAAACAGTCTTGGGCTGCTGAGCTATATCAGCAGGTAGAGGTCCTTGTCACAGCCAAGCCCCGGGATCCACATGGTGGAAGCCGAGAACCCAAGGTCGTCTTTTGATCTGACATGCATGTCATGCACGATCCCACTCCCTCCAAAAATGTTTTTAATTTGAGGATGTAGCGCCCCTCAGTGTCAGGGACTGCCTAAGCTGCTGTTTGCCTTTTCAGACACACTATTTTCTGTGCAGATTTATCCTTCTTATAGGATTCATTTTATGGATTTACTTTTATGGGTATGGAGGTTTTCTGCCAGATTTACAAGCATTCTTCCTACCTCAAAATTATTTCTAAAACTTTCCCTCTAATTACTTTTGAAGTTTTCATGGTTTCCTTTATTGTATTTTTTATCTTTTTTGTTTTTGTTTTTGAACAAATTCTCACTGTATGATCCTGGCTGTCCTATGTAGATCAGACTGACCTTGAACCTGCCACTACCTCTCAAGTGCTGGGATTAAAGGTATGTGCCACCAAGCCCAGCTTGATTTCATTTTGTTAATTTATTTAGATTGAGGGAGGAGAGAGAGAGAGAGAGAGAGAGAGAGAGAGAGAGAGAGAGAGAGAGAGAATGTCTCATGTATACATATGCCCACAGAAGCCAGGAGAGGGCATCAGGCCCCCTGAAACTGGGGTTATAGATGATTATAAGCTGACTGATGTGGGTGTTGGGAATCAACCCAGGTCCTCTGGAAAATCTGTAAGAGCTCCTAACTGCTGAGCCATCTCTCCAGCCCTGATTTCTCCCTCCCTCCCTCCCTCCCTCCCTCCCTCCCTCCCTTCCTTCCTTCCTTCCTTCCTTCCTTCCTTCCTTCCAATATGCATCATTTTACATTCAAATCTTGATCCCTCTGGTATTTATTTTGGAGCTATGAAGCAGTGGGGGAAGAGAATGCCTCATTTATTAAGAATTTAAGTCATCAGTGGTATTTTGAAGATTTTTTTTGTCTCATACTACTTTGTCTAAGCATTTTTTTTAAATCTTCTGATCTTTTGATTGTATATTATAGTTCTCAATCTTGGATTTTTGTTGGTTTTGTGTATGTGTGTCTACATGTACATGTGTTTCTTGTGTTTTTTTTTTAATTCTGTTTTTTTGGTTTGGGTTTTGGTTTTTTACCTGTTTATTTTCTTAAGAGAGAGAGAGAATGAAGGTGTGGGGTTGGATGGATTGGGGAAGTAGTCATGATCAGAATGTATTGTATGAAAAAATTATTTTCAATTAAAAAAAAAAGGAGTTAATCCACCAGCTGGGCCTGCCAATCACCTGGCCAGATCATCCCTCAAGAAAGATGATTCACTAAAACCCTGCTAAGGAGATGGGAGGAATAATTATCTCCTTAACGCGATTATGTACTTCCCTTCCTGGGAGCCCTCCCCAGTGCAGCCGCTTAAATAGCTTTCGTTTTGTAACATGCAGTCTGCCAGCTTTTCTGAGTTACCCAAAAGCATTCTTTTTCCTTTCCTTACTATCTTTTTCCTTCATGCCCTGGCCAATAATGCTAAGTATGTTTTCTTTCCTTGGCAGTGTGGGCTTTTTCACTCTTTCTCTAAAGTTTCCCCACCTCTTCTGGCATGCAGCTATTTGCAGACCTCCATTGCCAAAGACATGGCTTCTCTCTTCCGCTTTTCTGTCTCCTTCATCAGGCAGCTGCTGAGATTAACAGCCTGACTATCCTCATGTTTGTTACTTAACCTCAAACAAACTACTCTTAAACATTTAAAAAATAAAAAATGTAAAAAGTGAGTCATGCCTGCCAGTAATGGCCCAGTCCCTAGTCCTGAGTGACTGGCATTCACCTGCCAGCTGGTCCATCCTGTGTTCTCTGAGCCTTGGGGTCTGAAGGGAAGCAGACTGTTGGACATCCAAGGTCTTCTCCATCAGACAGTCATTGACTCTACAAAAGATTCGCTTTTCCTTTCTCTCTACATCCTGGTGGAGCTGAGATAGATGCTGAAAGTGTGTGTGGTCGGTGCAAGGAATCACTGCTCCTTCCTGCATCCAGAAAATAACTCCTTATTGAGTATACTGGGCAACTAATCGACAGAAACATGACTCAAACTGGAGAATGGCAAAGGCTCATCCTCCTGATGGCAAATCAATAGCACTCTCAGAGGAACTTGGAATGAGTGCACACGTCAGACATACAAATAGGAAAACACTAATGAAGTTATTCTTGTCACAAAGTGAGGGACAAACACATGGTACTTTCTGTTTTAGAGTGTTCACAAATGACCCATTTAATTTGAATTACATAGAGGATCTGTCTAGTATTTCATTATCACCAACTCCTGTACATTTGACCCTGTTGGGAGGCCAGCTCCCACTTTTTAAAAGGTTCTATGAGGAGGAGAGAGGGATAAGAAAATATTAGCTAGAAAGAGAGCGAAGAGGAGAAAGACAGAAACACAGGACAGCTTCGGGAGGACCTGAATCAAAACCCAGGGCTCTTTCTGCCTCTTCAAAAGGGCTTTTTATAACAATGCCAAGGGGTGGGGCAAAAGACCTCCCCCTTGCTAGATCAAAGCACACCACACAGTCAAGTATAGACATAGACCCTTCCAAATACCTGGTGACCACACCCGTGGTCAAATCATCTCCTTATGCAGCCCTGCAGGGTAAAGCAAGCTCAGATTCTTGGACCTTGAGAATTTCTTACTGGGAAACCTCTGTGGGTGTCCACATCCTGCCATATACCTTGATGAGTTCATGGATTCTTTGGGATGGTGGCTATTGTATGTCAACCTGACCAGCCTCTGATGCCCACAGACTAGTCAGATGTCAATGCATATGTTGTTGCAAATATATTTTGAAGATGAGGTTCTATTTCAACACAGGGACTGTGTAAAGCAGATCACTGTCCATAACATAGCGGGCCTCTACTCTAGCTGAAAGACTTAAGAGAAAAAGCTAGGACTCTCCAAAAACAGAAGGGATTCTGCCTCCAGATATCCTCAGAGTCAAACTTTTAACTCTAATCCTTTCCTAAACTCCCAGCTGTCCTGTCCTGTAGATTTCAGACTTGCTAGCCCCCAACAGTGAGCCAATGCTTGAAAGTCAATCTCTGTCAGAATCCCACCTCACCTCTCTTTCTGCTGCCTGGAAAGGTACAAGCTCCATGCCTGGTGGCTCCTTGACTATCCCCAGAAGTCTGGTGGCCATGGATGACACCCTGGAGAAGGGCCTGTGTGGCAGGGGCAAAGGCAGCAGACTCCCTGAGTGCACAGCAGGACCGCTTCACAGGCAGGTGGCCTTGTTGTGGAGGGGATTAGGTGAGGAACTGTGAAACCCAAGTGCTCAGATCCCCTTCAGGAAAGAAGAGCTTCCTTTGAGCTGAAGAAAGCCTGGCTCACACTCACTAATGACTGGACTTTGCAACGCCCATCATTGCTTTTCACATTACCTGAACAAGAAAAAAGTAATCACAGAAGCCAAGCCTCAGAACCATCTAGAGTATGTTGTCATTATTGTGACAGGCATAACTTGGGTTCAAGTTATTGATGGCTAAACTCCCTTGGTACTGTAACCAGATAACCATGGCAGTGGGAGGATGGACTGAACATTAAGAAGACTCACTTTCCATTTTTTAAATCCTCTTCCTCATTTTCTTACCCTACTGTCTCTTTCCAGATTCATAAAATGGTTGATTTTAGAACTACAGAGATGGCAAAGTACCCTGGCTTGTGTTCACTTCTTCATTTCACTTTCACTGAGGGAGTGTGTGGATGACAGAATATAAATAACAATTATATTTAAGTGGTAAGGGCTATATTTATCCTCCCACCGTGTGTGTGTGTGTGTGTGTGTGTGTGTGTGTGTGTGTGTGTGTGTGTTAACTTGAGGTCAAGTGTCATTTCTCAGGTGCCATCTACCTTGTTTTTTTCAAACAGGCTCTCTCGCTCACTTGGCCTGGAGCTAGCACATGGACTGGGTGAGCCTTGCGAGCCAGCAAGCCCTGGAGGCCCCCCTGTTGCCACCAGGGCTGGGATTACAGGATCAAGATACCACATCCAGCTTTTGTATATGGGTTCTGGGGATTGACCTTGGTCCCTGATGATTGCATGGCAAGAACTTTACTAACTGAATTTCAGCCCCACCCCAGTCTACACTCACTGCAATGATCCTCCCATTGCTCAAAATTTATTGGAACTCCATCTTAGACAATTAAGGGCTTTGACATGCAAGAGGCAAAAATATCAAAGTCCATATGTGCCTGATGGAGACATTGTGAAGGAAGCTAGCAAAGTCACCAAGGCTCATAAATGGCTCACCTGAAATTTCTCCTAGAGGCCAGCATGAAATCCTGCAGTCAGAGTCTCCATCCACACCTTCAGCCTTTGAGTTCTGGGCTGACCCTCACCAGTGAAATCTCAAGCCTGTTTCAGGCGGAATACTTGCTTACCTCTCATTCCATCTCTCTCCTCTCTTGCACAAATAAACTGACAGTTCCCTGCTTCCTACCCAATGTCTATGTCAGATGGGATCCCTGGAGAGGTGGATGCCAAGAGATTAGACATAAGAGAGGTGATGGGGGAGATGCCCACAAGGAAAAGGAGAGACGGGGCTGGATGGTTTAGAGTTCTGCCCTGACACCTGAAGGACAGTAGCAAGAGGGATAGACAGGAAATGGCTTCCAATGTTGCACAAACCACAGAACTATAACCTTCAGCCACAAGGCACTCAGAAGAGAGGGGGGTTAGAACCCCTCTGCAGGCTCACATTGCTTGGAGTTAGAGGAAGGGTGGAGACTGCTAAGGTGAGGCTCTGGGCTGTGCGCTGAGGATGCCTGTGCCGTGGATTCCTTGGAAGGGGATCTTAGCAGCGTGTTCATGCCCCCAGTCCCTGCACCAGACATGACCATGTTCCCAAGGCTGCCTCAGCTTTTCATTCCAGAAGAAAGAAGAGGAGGAAGGATGAGAGTGATATCAATCCCACTGCTGCCCCTAGTGCCCAGGCCCTTCTGCTCCCATAGCATGTATGCTCAATGTGGCGGTTAATTTACTGTTGTGCCAAGACCTTGGTCCTGGGAACCCTAAGCCATAGTGATGACATCCTCCTGGGATAGGTCGATGCCTTCGAGGGACAAGCTTCTACACAGACTCCTCCAGGGCCACTGTGCAGAGGCAGCCCTCACTAAGAGCAGCTCTTCACAGCCGATCTCTATACACTGGGGTCAAAGTGTCCTGGTGGCAGCTGTAGCTTGTGATTCAATGGGATCTTTCCTGTGTTCCTTTGAGAGTTCCCCTTGTGAGACCATGTCTGTGAAACGCCACTGCACATTTGCAATGATCCTCTCAGTGAGACCACCTATCCATCAAGCTTGAACTGTAGGCTAACTGGACAAGGACAGTGGAGACTTGTGGGTGGTCTGGCTCAGAAACATCTTCTCAGATAGCTTCCTGTATTCTCAGGCTCATCTTTTATGTACCCTTCCCATCTTTTGATAGACTGATGCTGGAGCCATTCAAATCATGATTTATGAGTCTCCCAGGATCTGGATCTCAGTGAATCCCAAGGTCAAGTGTTGCCTCTGTTTCTGCATCTGCTGCTGATGCTGTGTCTTCTGTCCAGGCCCAGGCATGACCTTATGTCACAATTGCTCTCACAGTGGGCTCTACCAGTGCCACAGCAGTTTCTCTTAGAGGGAACCCATTGACCACCTCTAGGCTGTGACAATACCACCCTTCTGTATGATCCCCCAGAGCTTCTTGATCCCAGCTCTTCTCTGATCTCATATCCAGCTCTTCTCAGCACTGTCTTTCCAGGAGCAGAAGTCTGATCTTTGACCCATATACATACTGTTGATAGCTAAACTGTGCCCCTTAAAGAGGCATACAGTACTATATTACTAACCTGCAAAGCAAGATGTCCCCACTGATGTAATATAGCAAGCCTGTTATAAGAGTAACTAACTGCTTTCTGATTGAAACTGTGGCCCATGTCACAGAAAGCAATTCACATCTAGTACTGTAAACCCGGTCAAAAGCCCATGCTGGGGAAATCATAGGTCCTAGAAGATTAGCTACGGCTGTTGTTTTGCTAAATGGATTTTATGTGCTCATCAAATCACCTTCTTAAGAATCATGTTTAACCCCACAGATGAATATTGCTGCTAGTCAAAGAAGTTTCTTTTTGCAGCAGGCAATAGTTACTGCAGAGACTCTTAAAACTGGTCAAAATGCTGAGAATAGATGACTATTGAATGCTCAACCATAAACAAGACATCTATGTTACCCTCTCAAGGATCATGGAGCATCACAGAAGAGAAGGCAGAATGGATATAAGAGCTTGTGAATGGGCTGGAGTATTGTGGCTGTTTTCTGTGCATGGCATGACCAATAATTTTTAAAACATTTTTTATTTTCAATCATGTGTATGTGTGAATCTGTGTGTGGGTATGTTCATGTGAGTGTGGGTGCAGAGACTAGAGGTGTCAGATCCCCTGAAGCTAGAGTTATAAGGCAGTTGTGAACCACCTGATCTTGGTGCTGGGAATCCAACTTAGGTCCTTACAGAAATATGAGCTCTTAACCACTGTGCCATCTCTCCAGCCTGGCTATTGCCCGCTTCTGCTCACAACAGCTTTGAGTACCTGCACAAGACTGGGCCCATCAGCACCCTGCTATGGGGTGAGGAGTATAGCTCAGTGGTAGGGAACATACTTAGTAAGCTCAAGGTTCTGGGTTTGATGCCAGAACCAACAAACCCACCAGCAAACCCTACCACCAAATAAGCCACACCCATGGCACAGTGCAAGAACATTCACACGTCCTTTGAGGTGTGTGTGCACGCAGGTGTGTGTGGGTAGGGTGGGGATGCACACGTGTGGGGGTCTGCTTGCATGTGAGTGTGGAGGTATCATCTGGGGTCTCAGCACTCACTCTGCACAGCCATGCTTGATTTATGGCCATATCTCACCTTGCTCCATAAGAGGACTCCAGGCAATGCTGCTTCCACTGTCTGCCAGGAAGTCTGTTTCTGTTAGACTGTTTCAGGACTTACTTGATTGCTTGTGTGAAGAGCCAAGTCAGCCTGGGCCTCAGACCTCAGAGTCTGGTACACAACAGGCCCCAACATGAGAGGTCTAAGGCCTGCAGGGAGAGGCACCACAGCTTTGTGTGTGCAAGTCTACTAACCCCCAGCTATCCTGGACCAACTTCCAAACAGCTCCTGACTCCAGAAGACTCAGAAGTCCTTGGGTCTTCAAGGACAAGCCCTTAGCATCTGACCGGCCAGTGTCAAAGCTCTGGGAATAGGATGGTGGTAGGCCTGGAATTGGGCAGATCTCCAAATTTAAACACATCCAAGCCCCAATGCCTCAAGTCCTTTAGCGGCTCTCAGTAACAGAACAAATGGAGTGGACAGTTTTGCCACCTGACAGCTACAAAGAGAAAGGAGCCACAAGAACCCACGGCAGCCATCAATCAAAGGCAATTCACAGCCAGTGTTTCGGCAGTACCTTTGGTGCCATGAGCTTCAAGGTTTATTTTAATTAGGGCTGAGTGGCTCATCTCCAAGCTAGGCCTGGGAATTACCAGGTTCTCATAACACATCGTATAATTTGGAAGTGGCTTTCTGGGGAACTGTTGGCGTGATGGGCTGTCTAAGGCCAGCTGTTCTCTGCACTGTCCCACTGTGCTGTCCCTTTGGAAGCCTCTGGAGGGTTCATCCTGACTCGGGATGCAGAAGCCAGAGGACCAAAAATAACGTCCTGGGACAGAATCACAGGAACCCAGAAGCGCTCTCCCCTCCTTTTCTCCTCTCCCCTCCGTTTTCTTTTTGTCTTATATAGGGTCTCATGTTATAGCCTGGGCTGACTCCTTACATAGCCCAGGCCAATCTAGAACTTACTTGGCCATCCTCCTGCCACAGAAAAAAAAAATATTCTGAGACAGGGTCTCGTGTAGCACAGGCTATCCTGGAACTCACGATCCTCCTGCCTCCAATGAGGAAGGTATTAAGTCCAGCGATTAAGAAGCACTCATTATAGGTCATGGAGCCACAGGTAAGCACTCAGAACCACCGCTCAGACCGTTACCAGCTTCTGTGGAAAACATGGCATCTCCTGCTGTCCAGGCCAGATGGCTCTGGTCACATCCCCTGCCCAGCACAATGCAGATGCTACATGTCCAGCTTCCTCCTTGCGCAGTGAACATCCACTATGTGTGTCTGTCCATTTATTTAAGATTGAAGGAGGAAGTGCAGGAGCCCATGACTGTAGAGGTTTGCCTTCTGTAAGCATGAAGGGTGACACCCCTCAAATGTGTTGCCTCCATATCTGGAGAGCTGTGCATATGGCACTCTATCTAGCCCAATCTCAGTGCCACAGTTGTGAGGCGGTCACTGCCTGGGAGCCACAGAGTCACTTGTAATAGGAATCGCTCAGTTCACTGTACTTTTGCTTTGGCGATTCTTTACTATCTATGCCTTATACATGATCTCACATATTTCTTCTATGGATCATACTTTACTTCTAACTCTGCGGTTAGGGCCAGGATCTGTGTTTAAAGTGAGAGGGTCATGGGAAACATCCCAAGAAGCAGCTACCACAAGACAAGGACTCATGACATGGCTAGTGACTAGGATGCAGCTGGTTCACGGGACTGTTTCTACCCTCTGTACCACATTCTCTGCTAGACTAAGGAAACCAACTCAGGTACCACCCATGCTGGATTACTGTGACAATCTGAGGTAATCACATCAGAAAGAGATTATTTTAGCTGACAGTTTGTGAAGCTCCACTGTGGTGTATCACACAGAGGGAAGATGGGGATTTGCTGGGGCACAGCCCTCCCGAGGTTGTCATCACAATGACGCCAATGTGCTAATCACCTTTCTTGATGCTGTGACAAAGCACTGAGAAAGCAGCTTAGGAAGGAAGGGCTTCTTTGGGCTCACAGTTTAAAGGGACAGCATGGGGAAGGCACGGTGGCTGGAGCATGAGGTAGCTCCTCACCCGGCATCCGAAGTCAGGAAGCAGAAGGTGATGGATGCTGGTGCTCAGCTGGCTTCCTGCTCTTTATCCAGTCCAAGACCCAGCCCACAGGATGGTGCCGCCCACAGGATGGTGCCGCCCATAGTTAGGGTGGGCCTTCCCACCTCAGTTAAATGAATCTAGAAAATCCCTGTCTCCCATGTGAGTCTAGAACCTGCCAGGCTAGCGATGGGCACCAACAGTCACCCTGCAGTTTCTTACCTTCCTAAACTGACAGCTGCTGTGCTGGGCACTGTCTAATCTCAATGTGTCTGCCACTGATAGATATTGTCACAATGTCACAAATGAAGGAACCTGGACTCTAGAGACTGAACACTGTGACTGCAATCACTCAAGAATGAGGCACAGCCAAGATTTCAAGCTGTTCTGCTAGCTAGAAGCAGAGACCCAAGGCCCAGCAGGGACTGTACCATCAGCTCAGGGTCCTGCTTTAGGACAGTGAGTCCAAAGCCAAGTGGCCCCTATGTTCCTTGTGACCACAGTAGACTCCCCAGTCCCTATCCACATGATGACTTTTACAAACTCGTGTCTCCCTCCCTCCTAACTTACAACCTTCCTATTTCTCCAACAACTGGGATAGTCAGAAATGACATATTCCCCTGGCCACCCCTCACACAACCCCTGTGCGAAGAAAGACTTTGCCCTCCGGCTCAGCAAGGCACCCCAGTGGCCTTGCAGGACCCTCCTCTTTATCCTAGATGCCCTTGTTCTACCACACAGGCCACGGTTGCTGCTCTTCTGGCAGAGCACACACCTGCGTCCCCTCCTCCGAGGTGATGGCACTCTACCCTCCCTGTGCCCTGGAAGCCCCTTGAGGGCTTTCTAGTCTGGACAGGAAACCTAAAGTGCTGACAGGTTTGTCTTCTGACTGTTCCCATCAGCTCCAACACTGCTCCTTCCTCCTCCTTCCCTCTTGACTCCACATCCCCTTGGCTCCCACTCCCTTCTCTGCTCTCCTTCACAGCAAAGCCCAGCGAAGCCTGTCTAGCCTGCCCGCCTCTCACTTCCTTCCTGTTTTTCCTCGCCAGTGCCTGCTCCAGTAGGACTTCCTGCCCATGCAACAAAATGTCATGGCTGCTTTGTGGCTAAACCAACCTGCCAGCCCTCCAGCCCTGATTGGCTGGGCCCCAGAAGCATTGACAGCTGGTCTCACCCACAGTCCTATTCTTCACATGGACTCCTGCCACCCCTGACACCCACATTTATGGCTCCAACCTGGGCCTCTTTCCCTTCCTCCTGAGCGGCAGCTCCTGGTTCTAAACATCTTCTTGCCATCTCCCTTGGGCTTCTTGCCATCCTGATCTCCATCAGACCATTCTGCCTGGGGTCTCTCCTGTTGCCTGGACCTGGCCATTCTTTCTGTCGCTCAAGTTCAATCCAAGTTGTTCTGTTTTCCTCCTTCATGCTCCCGTCCACCTATCTGCAGACTCAGGTGTCCTGCTGTCCAAAGGTCTCCAGGTCTACGCTCCCACCCTCCTGCTGGGCTGTTCAGTCCAAACTGGATAATCTGCTGTCTAATGACCAGTTTCCATTCTCATAGTGCCCCACACGACCAACCCACAACAGTTAGACTGATCCTTTGCCAACCCCTACTAAAAGGCTCCTTGCCCCACTCATAAAACTGGGGTCTCCATATAACTCTGTGTGTGTGTGTGTGTGTGTGTGTGTGTGTGTGTGTGTGTGTGTGTGTGTATGCAAGTGGAGGCCAGAGTGTCACTGCTCAGGAACCATCAGCTTGTATTTTTGACCAGGGTCTTTCACCAGACTAGGGGCTTACAAATTAGGCTAGGCTAGCGGCCAGTGAGCCCCAGGGATGTTTGCCCGTCTTGACCCCCCTAGCACTAGAATTACAGGTCATGCATTGTGCCCAGTTTTTTGTTCCTTTGTTTTGTTTAATGTAGGTTCTGAGGAGTGAACTGGGTCCTCATGCTTGTGCCACAATCTCTTTGCAAACTGAGCCATCTCCCGGCCCTCCACAGTGGCCTCGCCACGACTCTGCCAGCCTCTTTCACTGCCTACCCCCTCCATGCCTCCACTCCTGCAGCATCACACCCCTGTCCCCTCTCAGGACCTTTGCTAATGGTCCCTGCCCATTCTGTTCTTTTTCTAGCTGCCTAGATGACTTACCTTCCTCTTTCCTCAGCTCCTCTCAAAGGTCTCCCCTAGTAAGTCCTCCCAGACTGTTATTTAAAAATAGAAATCCCCTTTCCTGGAACCTCCATCTATCTTTTTGCTTTTCTCCCCCTAGCATCTGTCATCTCCTAACACATGTAACTTTCATACATATTTTGCTGGCTGTCTGCTCCACAAAGGTCTTAAGCCCACAAGGACAGAGTTTTCTGTTTTGTCTAGTGCTCCAGTATCAAATACAGCATGTAGCCTGCGGCCGGTGGTTGGAGTATGTCTGCAGGGTGAATGAAGGTGGTACATTCTCAGAGTAAGCAGTTCACGAAGGGAAGAAGGGCACTGTGAAGGTCGGCAGCCACAATTACTAATGCTCAGCACTGAGACTGCGTCATGGAGACCTGAACAAAGTCTGAAAGGATTAAGCCTAATAATTATAATAGTACTTGGAATAAACTACGAATGAAACCCTGGGAACATCTCATCAGAGCACTGCTTGCAGGTAGTGGGAGGGACAAGCTCTCAAGAAATCAAACTCAAGGTCAGGGCCGGAAGATGAACCAGTTATGTTAGTGCACCTGAGTTGGTGATGGCACTCAGCAGAGCAAGGCCTCCAGATTCCGGCATCTTGGTGCTGTAGCAAACTATTAGCCCTGTTGCAGAAAGGTCATAAGAGGCAGCAGTAACAGACATCTCCAGCGAAACCCCATTTGCTGCACACGACAGCCCAGCTGTACACATGAACTCATACCGGCTATGACTGCATGCACAGGACCTGCACAAGATCAAGACAGCCAAAATTCCAACATGGATGGCGAGGGGCTCATCAAGTCCCACCCCTAGCCAAGAAGCTGTTGGCAATTAATAGTTGATATGGAAGGGAGAATGGGTTTTTTTAGGGATACAGCCCCTGAGAGGCTAGGCATGCTCTAGTGGATGTTTCCACACCACGCACACACAGGCAGCACTAAGTGGACCCAGTGTGTGTATTTAAAAAAAAAAGAATAACACATGAAGTTGGCAAAGAAAAGGGGGTAGGGAAGGAATTGGAAGGGAGTGAATTGGAGGGTAGATTTGATAAAAATACATTATATGCATTATGAAGTTATCAATAAAAATTTAAAAACTAAAAATAAAATAGAAAAGCAGCTTCACTCAGTAGAACTCTCCCCACTCTTCTGTTGGTCCCCATTACAGAGATGTGTGGCTTGTGGTGAGTGTTATTGTCATGTCACCGGCCACGGCTCTCTGCGTACTGTCTAAGGGAAATCTTGATAGTGGAGGGTAGAGAAAGCCTTGCAGATCAATAGAGGATGCGTTGTTCCTAGCCCCAGCAAATCCCTGGTGAGCATGCGTCACCATGACGACAGTGCCATTCCAGACAGAGGATTTGCGTCCATGAGATGCAGACCTGCCGTTAGCACTTTTCAACCTCAGTCTGAATTACAGAAACCACAACCTTTGCTCTCAGGATCCCAAGGTGAAAGCCATAGACTCACCCACAGGAAAGGGGGGCTGGGGAGCAGTCTCAGCATTGCTCAAACCCTCTCCAAAACACAGCTCCCTCCTTACACATCCCTGCTTTCAGCTTCCTTAAATCCGCCTCTACTTTGCTTTTGCCAAATCCACTCGCCCAGAATTTTCTAAAAGCCCCAGGAATACCAGTATATAGACCAAGAAACCAGAGGTAAAATAGCATGGAATGTTGTGGAAACTGAAGCCACTTTAGTTTGGCATGGGATGCATTTATGGGTAAGGAAAAGGCAGATGTGAGGCTGGCTATCATCCACCATAGCATGAGGCACTGGGCAAGTCCCTCAGTCCCCTGTATGTCACAGAAAGTGACACTGGATGCCTGTGATCTCAGCACGTGGGAGGTGGAGACAGGAGGATCAGGAGTTCAAGGCCAGCTTTGACTGCATATTGAGTTCAAGTCTAGCCTGTGCTACATGAAATTCTATCTCAAAAAAACCCAAACAAAATAAAACAAAGGAAGTGACATTGCCTTGCAAGCCTCTGGTGAGAAGTGATTAAAGTGAAGGGCACCTGAGATTAGTGTGGAGACAGGCAGAGATGCTCCAGCAGAGCAGCTGTTTGTGATGAGGGGTGAAGGTCTCTGTAACCCGACACAAGGGCGTGGGGCTTCAGGAGGCTGGCAGGAGCTCAGCAGTTACAAGCACTTGCTGCTCTCACAGAGGACCTGAAATCTGTTTCTAGCACCCATATCAGGCAGCAGCTTACAACTGCCTGTAGGTCCAGCTCCAGGGGATGATGTGCCCCCCTGGCTTCTGTGGGTATTGCATTCATATGTTCACACGTACTAGCACACACACACACATAATTAAAAATAGTAAAATAAATATTTAAAATTTTTTGAACTAAGAAGTTTGGATTTTGTCTAGTGGGCAATGGGGAAACAAGAAAAGCTTTAAAATTGAGGGGGCTACTATGAACTCCATTTTATAGATGAGAACACTTGGGCACAGGACAGCTAGGTAACTCATTCAAAGCCACCCTGTTACTGTGTGACGAGCCTAGACTTGAACTCTGGCCTCATTTAATCCCAGGCTTCCACACTGGTTATTCTTCCTCTGGCCAGAGTTGAAGATGGAGGCCTAGATACCTATTGAACTGTGTTGTTTAAGGTAAGTGGTTTCCCAACATGCATCATTTGACTCATTTGGAACTTCACCTAAGGAAAAACCCAATGGGAGAAGATAGCCTGAGATCCTCCTCTAAGAACCCAGGTTAGGAGTCTGGACAGGTGTGTACAACACTTACCCACTCAAGGACCCAGCAACTCCTTCCCTAGGTATTCACCCAAGAAAATGGGAAGGTGTTGTGGAATAATCTTTTTGTACAATGAAGAAATGTCACTCAGATTGGTTTAATAAAAGGCTGAACAGCCAATAGCTAGGCAGGATTTTCAGGCACAGAGGATGCTGGAAGAAGGGCAGAGACTCAGGAAACATGGAGGAAGTAGGAAAGCAAGATAGACGGCAGCACATAGATTAATGGTTATAAGAGCTATTTAGAAACAAGCCTAAGCTATTAGCTGAACTTTCCTAATTAATAATAACTCTCTGCATCGTTATTTAGGAACTGGTTGGTACTACAAATGGCATCCAACATGGGGGCACGTATTTCCATGTAAGAGCTGAGAAATCTTTAAAAAATGGAGCCAAACATGATTTCCTAGCCCTGCTGTCTCTCATGCAGCCATGGTATGGAGACGTGTCTCCTGGACACTGCCTGCAGGCTTGAGCCACCAGCACACTATGAACTAAGCTGAGCATCAGTTTAAGATTTTGCTCATTCAGGCAGAAAAGGTTACAGATACACAGTAAAGCAGATCCAGACAGGAAAAAAAACTCTAAAAAGGTTACAATGTGTTTTAAAAAAGTGTATAAGCTTAAAAAAGAAAAGAAAATGAGTATAGACAGTCACAGAAAAAATAGTTCATAAATAATAAAGTCTTTAAAGAAAAAATAAAATAGTATAAAAAATAAGCAACATACGGATGGAAAATATTATAATACAGGGAGTTTGGACCTTATATGGTACTTTGTTAATTTTGAATTTTGTGAATGCTAATGAACAGACAACAGCTGCTGAGAGACATGGGATTGTGAAAGAGACTGCTGAATTAAACCAGCCTATATACTTTAGAGATGTCTTAGCTTCAGAATGGAAGTTCAGAATGAAAAATGGGTTGCCTTAGAGGAGAGGTTACGCTTTTGTTTCCACAGAAAACGAAAGGCTCTGGATTCATTCAAGGCTGATAGAGATCAGATTTGACTCCTGAGTATCTTGGCTACAGACATGGGGGAGAAATCAAGAAAGACTACAGGACAGATGACATATACACTGATCCCCCAACAGGAGAACAGCTCAGAGACAAGATGAGACGTGATAAATCTTGTTGGCTACAGAGTTCTCATGACTTATTATTACATGCCATCCTTTCATTTGACATGGATAGAGATTTATATTATAGTTTGATTATGCAGTCCAAATGAACTTATAAAGTTGACAGATGCGTTTTACCTGCTCAACATAGAACAAAAAATCACCTTTAACTGACTTGTGCACATCACACATTTCATACTTGCGTTAATGCAAATATGTATGTTACCTTTAGAAGTTTGTGTGTTTTCAGAGAAAGGGGACAAGATACCAATAAAAATGGGTGGCCCAGGTGATCCAGCCTCTCAGAATACCTCTGGTACAGTTTCTTCAAAGTTCTGCATCCTGAACAGCTTCAAGACTGCAGGCAGAGATGCTCCAGCATCACAGACTACTTAGTCAGAACTTTAGACAAGCCTTGTATTATCCCATCACACCAAGATTGGACAACAGCTATTTCTCAGAGGACTTTACCATTATCTTATTTTTTTCAGGGCTCCTTTGTTGCTGGAGAGCTTCTCTCCAGGTCCCACCAAGCTCCGCAGTCCCACAACCCATGTATAAAATAATCACTCAGACGCTTATATTACTTATAAACTGTATGGCCATGGCAGGCTTCTTGCTAACTGTTCTTACATCTTAGATTAACCCATTTCTATAAATCTATACCTTGCCACGTGGCTCATGGCTTACCAGCATCTTTACATGCTGCTTGTCCTGGCGGTGGCTGGCAGTGTCTCCTCCTCCTTCTTCCTGTTCCCTCCATTCTCCTCTCTCCTTGTCTCGCCTATACTTCCTGCCTGGTCACTGGCCAATCAGTGTTTTATTTATATAGAGTGATATCCACAGCACTTCCCTTTTTCTTCTTTTTTTTAAAAAGGAAGGTTCTAACTTTAACATAGTAAAATTACATATAACAAAACAATCATCGAGCAAGAATTACAGTTACAATATTAAAGAAGATATCCTATCTATCTTATATTTGTGAGTTTAAGGTTTTATATCTAACTTATCTTTTATCATAACTGAGGAAATTACAATTATCTAGTCTTTAACCACATCAAAGACCTCAGAAGGATATAATATTACCTGAGAAATGGGAGAAGGATGTAAGCAACTTTCAGGAGTCTTGTAGGGTAGACAGAGACAGCTGACAGTCTGGACAGTCACCTAATGTTCCTTTGTAAAGTTGGGGCATCTGTCTTCAGCTCACAGGGCTAGAGTCTCTCCGTCATTTTTTTTAGTGTCCTCCAGCCCATGGGATGGTGCTACACACATGCAGGGTGGTCCCTCCTTAGTTAAAACTATCTGGAAATTCCTGTACAGTTATACTCAGAACTGTGTCCCCTAGGTTATTCTAACCTAGCCCAGGTGACAATGAAGAGGAGCCATCACATTTGGAAACCACCTTTGTGCCTCTTCTCCTGTGAATGGACAGGTGATATACCTCCTGTCATGTGTGAATTATACAATAATTCTCCTTAGAGCAGCTACGTGGAGCTGCTCTAAACATTTTTGCCTGAGTCTCATGTAAATGCCTTCTTGTAGTGAGTCTTTCTCTGTCCTGCTAGCCAGCTCCCAAATAACCACACAGAGACTTATTATTAATTATGAATGCTTAGCCAATAGCTTAGACTTGTTTCTAACTAGCTCTTATAACTTAAATTAACCCATTTCTATTAATCCATGTGTTGCCCTGAGTCTCATTTACCTCACTTATGTACTGTCTATGCTACTTTCCTGCTTCCTCCATGTATCCTCTTGTCTTTGCCCTTCTTCTTCCCAGCATCCTATGTGCCTGGAAATCCTGCCTAGCTATTGGCCATTCAGCGTTTTATTAAACCAGTCCAAATGACACATTTTCACAGTGTACAAAAAGATTATTCCACAGCATTTCCCCCTTTTTGTCTAAATAAAAAGGAAAGGTTTTAACTCTAACATAGTGAAACTATATACAATAAGAAAAATTATCAGGTATTGTCTAAATAGAAAGGAAAGGTATTAACTTTAACAAATGAAACTATATACAATAAGAACAATTATCAAGTAAGAATTACTTTCATAATGTCCAGTACATTTGTTTTTGGCATATTCAGAGAATATTATCTAACTTATCTTGATGTATTTAAAGTTTTATAGCTGAACCATTTTCTATCATAACTTGTATTACCATCCTAAAACTATCTTTTTAGAGCTAAAAACATCTTCTTAGATAAACAGCTTAAGCTTTTATGTTTCTCAAGCTTATAAACTTTATATCTCTTATGTAAGTTTCTTTTCTGAATTTGGTAACAAAGAAAAACTGTGAAACTGTAACTATCTAGTCTTCAATCTCCATCAGAGACCCAAGAAGGATAAAACATTACCTGAGTAAACAGGAAGTGTAGAGAAGGCAACTTCAAAAACTAAAAAATGACAGAGACATCTAACTGCCTGGACAGTCACCCCAAGGTTCCTCTGTAATGTTGGGGTATTAGTCTTTGATCTACAGCCCTAGAATATCTGACAGACTTTTCTGGGAATCAGGAATTCTGAAGGACTGTCCTACCTTGTTTTGGCAAAGTTAGGCAGTCACTTTTTTGTGTGTGTCCTGTTTGTCCAGTATGGACAGCATACTGTCAGCAGTTGACACAAGTGCAGTTTCCTGCCCAGATGGATAGCTTTTCTACATTGAAAGCAAACTCCATAGGGAGGCTCTTTGATGCCTGTCATCCTTTTTTGAAATAAATTGGTGCTACCAGGAGCAGACATGTCTCACTGTCATGAAAAGCCTTATGTTATTAAAACATTTTAAATGCTATATTCTGTAGGTCTTTGAAGTGTTTGAATATCTAAAATACATCTTTGTATGACCTTGAAAACATACCTATCATGACTATAAGTTTGATTGTTATAGATGACTATTAATCTGTATTTCTTTACTATCCTAAATAGTTTTCAATGACTAAAACTTTACATTACATTTTTAAATGGGCTGCATAGGTGCAATATCTTAAACAAGAATAGAAACATATATACACTATGACAAAACTTTAAATTTGTATCATATACAAAAATCCATACCAGTGTGAAATATTTGAGACTAGTGGTTGTTCAAAAGTAGACTCAACAATCACTCTTTTATCTCATCATTTCTATACTACATTCCTCCTTTTTTTCTTCAAAAAGAGATTTCTTTTTGTTCATTTTGTTTTCTGACCATAGCCAATAACAATTTGTAACCAACCCCCCTACATAATGACAAACATCCATAACCCATGAATGACCAAAAACCACCCACCCCATCTCTTGGGAATGTGGGCATTGTGTTCTCTAGACTGCTTCCTGTTGTCTGGGGGCACTAGAATCTTTAAGGAGTGCTGTGGATATCGCTCTATATAAATAAAACACTGGATTTACTTCAGAGAGGAGGATGGGCACCGAAAACACTCCATATGGAGTTTATCTTCACCTTGGCAAAGATAGCCATTCGGCAAGAAACTGTTCTTGCCTAGACTGCTTGATCGACTGGACATGCAAGACCCATGGAAGGATGACCACTAAACTTTGATTGACAAGATGATCCTTCAGGTTCCTGCTTTGCAGAGAAAACTGGAGAGGTGGTTCAGTCAGTAAAGCACTCTGTGTAAGCACAAAGATCTGAGACTGGATCCCCAGCACCCACATTAAAAAAAAAAAAAGGCCAGCATGGTGGTAGGAGTCTGTAAGCACTGGGGGCAGTACAGAGAGCTATAGATGGATCCCTAAAGCTCATTGGCCAGTTAGCCTAGCCAATCAGTGAGCTCTAGGACCAGTGAAAGGCCTTGTCTCAAATAACAAGGTGAAAAGTGATAGAACACACATATACACACACATACATGCACTCCAGCCTGCAGATCTCCAGCCTGCAGATGAGTGCAAACCCTCACAGACATGTATACACCAACACAAAAGCATGTGTGTGCATCCATGCCCACATGCACACACAAACACACACGGGAACGAAGGAGAAAGCATCTTGACTGCCAGCACGCATCCTCTTCTGACTGCAGGTGCAATGTGACCTGTGCTCCTCTACCATGTCTTCCCAGCACAGTGACTGTGAGCCGAAGTAACCCTTCCTCCTCTAAGCTGTTTCATCTCAGGTATTTTGTCACAGCTACAAGAACTGTGACAATGCATCAGAGTACAGCTCAGGTGAGCGCCTCAGCAGCCATACTCATGACCCATGTTCCTGGTAGCTGCAACAGTGGGTACTTAGCTAGCTCTGGGGGCACACCTAGCATCTGCAGTACCAACCTCTTGGGGCATATGGAGGGAGAGGTGACTTTGATGAAGTTGTCTCAATGCAGTGCTGATATTCTCTGTGCACATGGAATGCCTTAGAGGGTTGGAAACTCTGATGATGGAAACTCTTCAGCTAACTCATGTGATATTATGTGCCTCGACTGTCACACCCCAGAGTGTACCAAACAGCACCTTCCTCACACCTCCAGCTCTGGACACTCCCAAAGCCCATCTCATGGGGAAAACACTCCTTTCTCCTTAACACATAAGATAAGGGATGGAGCCTTGACCGGAAGTGTCCTGGTCTCACTTCTGCTGCTGCAATAAAACACCCTGACAAGAAGCAACTCCAGGGAGAAAGGGCATGAGTATTTCAGCTCACAATTCCAAGGTATAGGGAGTCACTGGGGAAGTTAAAGTGGCAGGAACCTGAAGCAGCTGTTGACAACGCGTCACAGTCAAGGGCAGAGAGCAAAGAATACATGCATGCTTAGTGCTCAGCTGGCTTCCTCTGCGGGTACACAGTCCAGGGCCCAAAGCCTGGGAACGGGGCTGGCCACTCTCAGGCTGGGTCTTCCTCTATCAACTGTCAATCAAGACAACCCCTAGTGCTCACAGGACACAGGCCCTAGACGATCAGTCCACCACTGAGACTCTCTTACCAGGTGATTCTGTGCTCTGCTGAGGTGACAAACTGTCCAGTCACCCAGCTCCAGACACTGCACAGGATGTGCCCAGGCTCTGCCACCACCTGCCTTTTACCACAGGGATCCTACCCAAGCTTCTCAACAGACCTTTGAGTACAAAGCCCTTCTCTCTTCCTTTTGACCTCATATTCTCACACCCTGAGGGTAATGGTGAGCTCCCTTCAGCCTCATCTTTGAGTCCTTTGTGATTCATTGCTGTCATTCATAATATTCCACACTGTACATATGTGCTGGGACCAGTCTACAGACTTCCATCTGAACATAATGTAGAATCATAATCTACAAATTAACAAAACAAACAAAAACCATAGTAAAATAATGCTTGAATGGTACTTCTTCCACATAACAAAAAGTCCTAAGTCACTGAAATGAGAGAGGCAGTCTCATTGGATACTGGATAGACCAAGAATTAAACACACGAAGGGTCAAGATTTCCTATTTGATAATATGATCACCTGCCAGTTCATTGAAATTGTCTAAAAACTCTTAGAATGGCCAGGCAGTGGTGGCACAAGCCTTTAATCCCAGCACTCGGGAGGCAGAGCCAGGTGGATCTCTGTGAGTTCGAGGCCAGCCTGGGCTACCAAGTGAGTTTCAGGAAAGGCGCAAAGCTACACAGAGAAACCCTGTCTCGAAAAACCAAAAAAAAAAAAAAAAAACTCTTAGAATGAATAAGGTAATTCCATAAAGTGACTGGGAAAGGAATACTCATGTGACAATAACTAGCTAGAAAAGTAATGAAAGACACGGTTCATGAAAACAAGGTAGAGGCTGCAAGGTACAGCTCCCTGTGGAGATGACGAAACTCAAGAGTGAGGACAGAGAGTGACAGGAGAGGTGGTCACACTTGATCCAAAGCCATGGTCTCATGGAACTACCATGATTCTCAAAGTCTTGTCAGCAGAGAACAAAGAGGATCACACACACACACACACACACACACACACACACACACACACACACACACGCACACATACACACACACACACACACACACCCTGATTTTAAAACATCTAACGTGTTCTCAAAAACTTCATCCATGGGAGGTAATACAGGAGAAAACTATTAATGATGCATGGGGAAGCATGTCACTGTGGAGTGTGTCACGAGAGAGTGTCTCTGTCAGGTTAAACCAGTCACTTTGGAAAAGAGCTAGGTTAATGAAACTCAAAAAAAAAAAAAAATCTCATGGCAAGTGAGGTCGCAAATCACAGTCCATCTGCTTTTGTGACTTATAAGCACGTCATAGTGTGGGTACAGAGGGATGTACTGAGATTATTTTTCTGTCTGTGAAGAATGTCCCTAGAATCTTGATTAGGAGTGCACTGAATCTGTAGAGTGCTGTTGCTGGGAAGGCCATTTTCACAATACTGATTCTTCCATTCCATGAGCATGGAGTTTGTACTGGTTAGTTCTTGTCAACTTAACATAAACCTAGACTTACCTGGGAAGAGGAAATCTATTTTTTTAAAGTCTTCATAAGATTGGCCTGTAGGCAAGTCTATAGGGCTTTTCTTGAGCAATTATGTGGAAAGGCCAGCCAACTATGGAGTGGCATAACCTCTGGGCAGGTGGTCCTGGATGGTAAAGAAAGCAGGCTGAGCAAGCCATGGAGAGCCAGCCAGTAAGCAGTGTTCCTCCACGGTTTCTGCTTTGGTTCTTGCCTCCAAGCTCCTGCCTTGACTTCCTTCAGTGATAGAGTGTGATGTGAGTTATAAAATGAAATAAACCCTTTCCTCCTTGAGGTGTTTTTGGTCATGATGTTTTATCACAGCAACAGAAACCCTAAAACAGATGTCTTTCCCTTTTCCAGTGGTCTCTTAAAGTTTTCACTGTAGAAGTCTTTAATTTCCTTGGTAAAGTTTAATACCAGGTATTCAGGGATGGATTCCTATTGTGAATGGGATTATTGCCCTGGCCTCTTTCATAGTATGCTCTTCATTGGGAAGATATATAGGGAACCTGCCACTAATTTTTGTGTATTCACTTTGCATTTTGCCTCTTTCCTGAAAGTATTTATTAGTTCTAAGAGTGCTGGAGTATTTAAAATAGTGGTTCTCAAACTATTGGTCGTGACCTCTTTGGGGGGTTGAATGATCCTTTCATAGGAGTTGCCTAAGACCATCCTGCATATCAGACATTTACATTACAATTCATAACAGTTACAAAATTACAGTGATGAAGTAGGAATGAAAATAATTTTATGGCTTGGGGAGGGGTCACCAGAGCATGAGGAACTGTACTAAAGGGTCACAGCACTAGGAAGGTTGGGAACCACTGCCGTAGGTTCTCTTATGAATAGAATCATATCATATACAAATAGGGACACTTTGGCTTCTTTTCCTATTTGTGCCCATCTTGTTTCCTCGTCTTGTCTTACTGCTCTGACTGAGTCCACATATGTACTGAATAGAAGTGGAGAGAGTGAACACCTTTGTCTTATTACTGATCTGAAGTAGGAGTGCTCAGAGTTTTTCTCCATTTAGTATGTTGCTGGATACAGGCTTGTTGTATACAGTCTCTTTATTATGTTGAGGAAAGCTCCTTCTATTCCTAGCCTCTCCATGACTGTTACCATAAGAGATGTTGGATTTTGTCAGTTTTTTTCTTTATCTAAAGAAAAGATCATGTGGTCTCTGTCTTTTAATCTATTTATGTTAGGGATAACATTTATTGATTTACATATGTTGAACTATCCCTGTATCACTGGAATAAACCAACCCAGTAATGACAAATGATCTTTTTGATACAACTTTGAATTTGGTTTATCAGTATTTTATTAAGAATTTTTACATCTATGTTCATCAGGGAGATTGGTCTGTAATTTTCATTTTTGTTGCTGTTCTGTCCTGATTTGAGGCTTATTCCATAGGAAGGAATTCATACCTGGTACTGTAAACATATTTCAAACCAATGACTAGGAAAATCATAGGCCAAAGGGGAGAACCTACTGATACTGTTTTTTTCTAAAAGACCATGTTGCCAAACTGACTTCTAAACATATCTGTGTATATCTACAGGTGTGTGCTTTTCTCAATTGTGGTCAGAGAAGCTTCTTTATGTAGTGGGTAGTGGTTAATCCAAAGATGCATTACTGTTTCAAGTGTTGAGAATAAGTGACTTTGAATGCTCAGCCTTAGATGGAGCATCTATATATCACACACACAAGGATCAAAGAACATCTCAGAAGAGGGGGCAGAAAGATAGAACCAGAGGATGGGGAAGAGGGCTGTGAAATGCTGCCTGCTGAACATAACACGGCTATTGCATGCATGAACTCAGAGCAGCTGTGGTTATCTAAACAAGGTCTTCACAAGATCAAGACAGTTAAGAAGTCCAGGGTGCAGAAGGGAGGAGTTCCCAAGCTCCACCCCTCATTGAGAAGGTGTTAATAGTTGATGGCTGCTGGAGAGGAAGAGTTCTTTTCTTTGAGGGTGGTTAATGGTAGGTTCCCTAATCCCCAGAGGATGGTCCTAAACCCATGTGCATATGAGTAGCACTAACTGGACTTGGTAGGTTAAAATAAATCTATAATAAATATTATGTAATAAATATATAGTTTTAAAAGGAGGACATGAAGTTGGGAGGGGGTCCTGGGGTGAATTGGAAGGTGAATGAATGGTGAATATGATCAAGATATTCTACATATATGAATGAAATTTTCAAAGAATTTTTTTAAATTACATTAAAAAAAGATTTGGCTGCAGAGTCGTTATTGACAGGTGAACAGCTGCCTCCTCCTGCAAAGCTGACTAAGTCAGTCTAACTTGCTGCAGGAAGACTGTAAAGGAAGTGAGGAGGTACCAAGAAGTGCTTCCCACTACATTCAGGCTCCTCTTTGCCCTATAGTGGTATTCATTCCCAAGTCTTTCTTTTTTTTAAAAGAGTTATTTTGTTTTTAATTGTTTGTGTGTGGACGTGTGCACATGCGGGTGTACTTGGAGACCAGAGGTGTTCCCTCTTCCTGGAACTGTAGATATTGGCAGCGGTGAGCTACCCTACATGAATGCTGAGGCCAGAGCTCAGGTTGGGCCCTGGCTCTGATTATTAGGAGCACTATAGTGAGTCTGTAAAATCCACCACCTTCCAGAATTTCAAATCCACTATCCCTAGAAACTGCCTTGGCTTCTGCTTTGCTCTGAGCCACTCACTGACTAGGAAAGCTTTGAGCAGCAACCTGTCTCAGGGAACACCTGTGGAGCCCTGACAAGGAGCTCAAGGCTCAGTGCTTAACCCTTTAAATGCTGTGACGCTGAAGCCTTCCCTCTCCCACAAAGTACTAGCTATTGGACTTGGCAGTAGGGTCAGTTGTGACGGGTGGGGGCCCTTCCCTTGAGAAGGCCAGAGTAAGAGACACAAAGGCAAACCCAGGAGGCTCAGAGTAAATGGCAGGGTTAAGGCAGCTGCTCTGAGAGTAGCTGGGCACAGATATTTGTCGTTGCTGTTTCTTTGTTCTAATAAGAGCCTTTTGCTCACTGTTATTTCTCATTTATCTATTTAAACGGTGTTTCACATAGCGCAGGCTGGCCTCAAACTCATTATACTGTGGAGAATGACCTGGAACTCTTGCTTCCATCTCCTGAGGGTGGAATAACAAGTTTCTACCATGGTGTCCGGCTCAACTCTTAACTCTTTAAGCTGTTGATTATTTGTTTACCTCATTAAGATAGCTTGTGTACAATCATGACCCAAAACACAGACACTAAGTGGCTGTCCTTTGGTGTCTTATTTTCCCACCTCTTGCCTTTCACCTCGCAGGCCTCGGTGGGTTCACGGTCCCCGGCACCGGTGGCAGCAGGCCCTCCGGCACCGGTGGCAGCAGGCCCTCGGCTCTTCTATCTTCCATCTGCTGACCGTAGTAGTGGGGAAGGGCTACAGGTTGAGGGATGCACACTGGGTGGTCACCGAGGATGGAAGCCTTTACTGTGACAATTCAGTACCAACTGGGCTCAGAAATCCAAAGGGTTTCTTTTCCACCACAATGAGGGGCAGAATTAGCAACCAAACTTTTGCAGAATTCTGATGCCGGGGTCAGGGGTTAGCCAGCTGTTTAGGCGAAGGTATTGCTATGTTCTGCTGTGTTTTGATCTGGTTTACTTGGTTTGAGTTTTAAACTAGCTCTCCTCTGAGCTCCTTAAAGTTCATTACATGGAAGTCAGGGCTCCATTTCCTACCCAAGAGACCACACTAGAGGAGAACGCTGTTGGAAAGTCCACCCCCCCACTTTCCATCTCAAATTCAGTCCTGTGAGTGGTTTTCAAAGAGACACACACTCAGTCCCCAGTTTGCCACATGATGCTCACATGGCCTCAGGACACTGCCAGCAAGACAGCTACCACCAGATGTGGCCCCGTGGCCTTGGCCAGAACCCTGAGCCAACATAACCTTATTTTCTTTAAAGGCCCCGGGCTGTGGTGCTGCCTTCTTAGTCACAGAAAACAGATCAGCACAGCTGTCCATTTGTCTGTCTTGAGTTCACAGAGAACAGTCAGGCTTTTATTTAATGTTTCTGTACTCTACTTGTGTCTTCTTCCTTCTATGCTAAGATAAGGGGGAAAGGAGGGAGAGAAGGGAAATATCCCATAATGACTCATTCGTTTACCCCGAGTATCTCAGGACAACTTTTCAAACACAGGTTAAATATGAAAACTGAAAACACTCAGTAAGGGATGTGGGTGGAGCTCAGTGGCAGAGCACTTGCCTGGATGGCTCCACCCCCAGGATTGCATCATTTACCAGGTTTACACACCCATCTCCATTCTCCCTCAGTAATGCTCAGACCATATCACTGAATCACATAGTCTCTCCTTTCAAACCTTCCCCTCTCTGAGTTTTACAAGTGATCCTATATTACTCAACTTTAGTCCACGTGTTCAGGCTCATTCCTCTGAAGCCTATTTTTTAGTAGATTCCTTAAAAAGAGCAGGGAACACCAGCTCTCCAGTTTGCCCATGCAGATAGGATGTGCATTTTCATTTCGGATAAAGTATGCTTCAGCATGCACAAGGCCTGGCTTCCATCCCAGACGCAAACAAAAGAAACAATCCAAGTGAGGTGGCTTGGGTGAGAAATGTCCCCCCCTAGACTCTGGTATTTGGACACTTGGTCCCAGTTGATGGCACTATTTGGAGAGGTTTAGGAGGTGAAGCCTTGCTAGAGGAAGGATGTCACTGGGGCAGTTTTGAGAGCTTAAGGCCTTGCCCTACTTCGCATTTGCTCTTTCTGCTTTGTGCTTGTGGGAGAAGATGTGAGCTCTCAGCTTCCTGCTCCTGTGGCCATGCCTGACACTTGAGAACATGCCCCACCACCATGATGGACTCTTATCCCTCTGGAACCATAAACCCAAACATTGGTGAGGGCATTTTTATCACAGAAACAGAAAAGTAAACTGAGACACCAAGTATGTTCTTTATGTTTAAAGGAACTTTTTAAGTCTGTATGAAATCACCAGAGCTGGGTATGGCAGTGCAGGCCTGTAATCCCAGGCCTTAGGAGGCAGAGGTGTGAGGATCACTACAAGTTTGAGGCCTGAGTTACACAGCAAATTCTAGGGCAACAAGGCTACAGAGGAAGACTTTGTCTCAACAGAGGGGGGAGGAGAAGGAGGAGGAGGAGGAGGAGGAGAAGGAGGAGGAGGAGAAGGAGGAGGAGAAGGGGATGGATGATCTTTGGTTCTATCTCCTCCAAGTGCCTTAACCATGTTATCTTGTGTATGAAGTATTGCTGTTGAAAACTCTGATAATGACTCTTTTTAAGTTTGTATAATCAATTTCTGAAAATGTCCCCTTAAAGTCCTGCCACTCCACTAGCCTATGCTTTGGTACTGATCTTTATGGCTCAGTGTTCCCATGTGTTGTCTGGGAGCGTGTTCATTTAAATGTCTTTCAGGGTGCGCCCCATGCCCTGGGCGCTGCAGCCATGGGCCTCCATGCCGCTGTCCCAGCTGTGCCACTCTGGCAGCAACAGCAGCCCATGCCCTGGCTGTGCCTCTGGCCCTTAGGGCTGCTCAGCATACTGGTGCTTCGGCGTGGTGCTTTGGCCACCTGTAGCCCCTGGAACCCTGTGCATATGGCTGTAGTGCTCTGCACACCGAAGGAGACAAAAGTGTAGAGGATAGCTGGTCTGTCCATGACCTTGAAGCACTCTCCCTCGTGGGTTTGGATGTGGAGACAGACCCAGGCTGAAGACCAGTGTTGGACTGTACCTCGGACTTCCAGGACCCTACGATAAATCTCCCATGCTGTAGTGAGTCTTCCTCCCTAATAAATTCCTTTACCCTTTAAGCAGACTCCGTGGATTTCTCGCATTAACAAAGCCTTTGTTGAATTCTTGACTGATGGAATTAAGGAAGAAAAGAAAACCCAGAAGCATAAGTCCTTTCCTAAGATGTCTGGAGATTGGGAGTTGGAAGTGAACAGGACAAAGGCTAAATTATTGGGCAAAGTCGCTGGAGAAAAGATCATTGTCACTTTCAACATTAACAACAGCATCTCTCCAACATTTGATGGTGAGAAAGAGACCTCACAAGGGCAGAAGGCTGAAGAGGAGCCGGAGCTGACATTAACTAGCAATGTTGTGGTTTAAGTTAGAAAGAGTGATGGGAAGAAGTCCCTCGTATTGGACTGTCACTATCCTGATGAGAGATGGGACAAGAAGAGGCCAAGAGTGATATTTATTTTCTCTCTCAAGAAAGTTAGCTTCCAGGCCCCGTGACTCTCAGTGGAAGGATACTACTCAATCACACACTCAACGCAGACTCCCTGGACTGGGCCTTGCATGACCTGATGGATTTCCTTGCGGACTGATGGGAGAACAGCACTTTTGTGGATGAGTTGGTGGAGCTCAGTACAGCCCTAGAGCACCAAGAATATATATATCACCTTTCTTGAGGACCTCAAAAGTTTTGTCAAGAACCATTAGAACTATCAGAGACTGAGGGTTTTAATTTAAATGGCAAGCTTTGGCCAGTGAACAAAAGCTGCCTTGACATCAGAATCATGCTTTGAAATGGCTGTCATCCTAATATCATGGGAGGAAACAAGCAAGTTTACATTATTGCTCTTACACGTCCATTTACTATTGGTTTTTCCCCCTGTACAAATGTATTACTTGTAGATTTTTGTAAAACATAATGAAGATGATAAGTTATTTTATCTCCTGGAGGCATGTTTTTGGACATCTCTTCCTTCACAGTTTGGGGCCTTTGTCCTCCCTGCTTCGGTGCTCCCCCTCAGGGGCTCCTGTCCCTGTGTGCGCTTCCTCTGCGCTATCTGCTGGGCTCCTGGATCCTTTTCCTTCTTCTTTGACCCCTTTCTAGTTTAAAATTTACTTTTTATGTTTATTGTATGCACACATGCATACATGTGGGCACATGCACATGAGCGTGCAGGTGCCTGTGGAGTTGAGGGCACTGGATCTCCTGGAGCTGGAGTTACAGGGGGTTGTGAGCCACCTGCTGCGGGTGCTAGGAGCCAAACTCCAGTCCTCCGGAAGAGCAGTGCCCACAGCTAACCAGTGAGCTTCTCTCCAGCTCCACTGCTAGATTTTCTTAAATTCCCTTCCCCCTTCTCTTTCCTTGGGATCCCTTCTGCTCTTACCTGGCCTTGTGTTTACTCTAATTCAACCTTCATGACTTATTTCTATTTATTTCTGTCGACTTCCACTCCCGCTGCTCTTTCTGCATCTTGTGTCATTTTCCCTAACGCCATCAGTTCTTTTTTAAGAAAATACACTCTAGACTGGGATACTGTCCACCAGCAGAGCGTTTGTCTAATACACACGAGGCCACAAGTTCAACTTCAGCACTGCAATGAATGAATGCATGCATGAATGAATGAATGAAAAAAGGATGAAAGTGTGTTAGTTACAAATGCTGTTGATCAGACACCTGCCTAAAGGAACTGAGGGAAAGAAGGGCTTGTTTTCGCTTACAGTTGGAGTCCATTGTGGTGGAGAAGGGATGGTGGCAGGAGCTTGAGGTGGCTGGTCACACTCATCCACAGACGGGAAGGAGAGAGACACTTAGCCAGTGATCAAGCTACTTTCTCCCTTTTAGTCAGTCCTGGCCCCCAGCCCATGGAATGGTGTCTCCCCCATATTCAGGGTGGGCCTTTTCATTTCAACTAAATCTAGAAACTCCCTCACAGACATGCCCAGATTCATCTCCCAGATGATGCTGGATCCTGTCAAGTTGATAATCAGTGTGAACCACTAGAGAAAGGAAAGGAAAAATACACTCCAATACAGTCCCTGTCTAGTTTCCATACCATGTGCAATCCTGTCTCTCAAGTATGGGAAAGGCCTATCATGTGAAATACTATTTGATTACACGGTGAGACTGCAGTCTGTGGCAAAGGAGTGGGCTGCAAATGTACTTAAGGCTCGCATCAGTTGGCTTGAAGTTAGTCATGAGGCTCTGGGTGGGCCTGGCCTGATCAGTGCCTCTTTTACCTGAGAGGCTAGCAGTCAGGGGAAGGAAGGTAGGGAAGGTCCAAGCAGCCAAGACCCTCTGCTATTGGCTG
Source organism: Peromyscus californicus insignis (assembly GCF_007827085.1). Classification (NCBI taxonomy): domain Eukaryota; kingdom Metazoa; phylum Chordata; class Mammalia; order Rodentia; family Cricetidae; genus Peromyscus; species Peromyscus californicus. The sequence goes on from NW_026294584.1 coordinate 61,725,376, forward strand.
TAAAGAAGCACCTGCCTGTCATGGAGAGGGCTATGTGTCAGGAGTAGGTGGCCTTAGTCTACAGTCACAGAATCCTCCCAACAGCCAGGGAGTTTAGGAAAGGACCCAGAGCCTCAGATAAGGTCACAGTTCAGCCAACACCTTCACCTCAGCTCATGCATTCCTTAGCAGAGGACCCACTGTAGGGCAGTGAGTGCATAGGTAAGGGGAGGGATGGGGCAGCACAAACATTCATGGCCAAGTGTTCTGGGGGCGTGACTTCTTCAAGGGTGCTGACATCCAGAAGGCACCACTCCCTCTTTTTCTTCTTTCCCTATGCAGTAGCTTTGAATACTTTCCTTCAGCTTTTCATGGGGCGGGAGTGGGAGCAGTTCCTGACTTGCAGGGAAAGTCTTGCGTCTAATGGCCTTTTCCCTTTCAGTCTTGCTCTGTGCTCATGTGGCAGCTCGCTGGCTGCTTCCTGCTTTCATCTGGAAGATTTGTCTCTTTGCTGCTGTTACCCCATTTTGTCCAATCTTCTCTTCCCCCGAGTGTGTGGCTCTGTGGGTGGAGGGCCAGCTTCAAGAGCTCAGAAGGCAGAGCCTACGTGAACTAAGGTATCCAGGCAGGCTCTTCTGGTTCTCTGTCAGCACCTGTCTGTTCCCTGTGCTTTTCCACAGATGCTGGCACTGAGCAGTCAGCTCACCTGCTGCTTCTCTTCAGTCTTGATATCTTGAGATGCCTTGATACCTGATAATCTTATAAATGTTGAGTGTGTTTTGGTTTCTCTCGCAGTGCTGTCTGCTCTGACATGAAGTTTGGGGTATTTTGTTATAGCATGTGCAGGAAACTAATATGAACAGATACAGAAAAGCACAGGAATGTGTCCCAAAAGATTCTCCCCTCAAACATGGTGTCAAAGGGAGTGCTGCTACTACCACCCTGAATCTGCCCATAACTCCATTAGAATCTCTTCTCCATGGCTTGAGAACACTTACTCTGCAGAAAGGCTAATGAACTTACTTTAGGTCACACAGGCAGGGATCAGGAAAATCAACATCTGAACCTCTCCTGATGCCAGAACCCTATTATTTTCCCATCATACTTTAAGCTAGAAATTGCCAGAGAAAGAGCAGTTATGAGTGGAAGGGACAGTTTTATCACAAAATGTTGTTTAAGATTGAGAAATGTAGGTCTGTAGCTCTGCTGGTAGAGTGCTTGCCTCACATGCATAAAGCCCTGCGTTTGATGCCCCGCATCACATAAAATCAGGCATGGTGTTCTTAAAGAGGAAATGAAAAAGTCCCTTAAAGAAATCAATGAAAACACAAACAAATAGTGGAAGGAAATGAATAAAGCAGATCAAGATCTTAAAGTGGAAATAGAATCAATAAAGAAAACCCAAACTGAGGGAAATCTGGAAATGAAAATTTTAGGACCTTGAACAGGAACCTCAGAGGCAAGCCTCACCAACAGATTACAAGAGATGGAAGAGAGAATTTCAGGCAATGAAGGCACAATAAAAGAAATAGATACATCTGTCAAAGAAAATGTTAGATCTAAAAAAAAAGCCTGGCACAAAACATCCAGGAAATATGGGACATTATGAAAAGACCAATTCTAAGGATAATAGGAATAAAAGAAGGAGAAGAAACTCAGGTCAAAGGCACAGAAAAGATTTAACAAAATCATAGAAGAAAATTTTCGTAATCAAAAGAAGGATATGCCTATCAAGGTAAAAGAAGTATTCAGAAAACCAAACAGACAGGACCAGAAAAGAAATTCCCCATAGCACATAATAATCAAAACACTAAACATACAGAACAAAGACAGAATATTATGGGATTCAAGGGAAAAGACCAAGTAACATAGAAAGTCAGACTTATTAGAATAACATCTGAATTTTCAATGGAGAGGCTAAAAGCCAGAAGATCCTGGACAGATATTCTACATCTGTCTCCAAAAGACCACAGATGTCTGTCGAGACTACCATATCCAGCAAAACATCCAATCACAATAGATGAAGAAAACAAGATATTCCATGATAAAACCAAATTTAAGCAATATCTATCTACAAATCCAGTCCCCTGTAGAAGGCTCTAGAAGGAAAATTCCAACCAAAAGAGGTTAGCTACAACCAAGAAAACACAAGGGATAAATAATCCCAGATTAGCAAAACAAAAGAGTAAACACACACACCACCACCACCCCAATCACCACCACCACCACCACCACCACCACCACCACCACCACCACCACCACCACCACCACAACAACAACAAAATAATAGGAATCAAAAAACACTGCTCATTTTTATCGCTCAACAGCAATGGTCTTAATTCTGCCAATAAAAAGACATGGATTAACAGAATGGACATAAAAACAGGATCCATCCTTTCTGCTGCATATAAGAAACACACCTTAATATCAAGGATAGAGATCACCTCAAGGTAAAAGGATGGAAAAAGATATTCCAAGCAAATGGATGTAAGAAACAAGCTGGTGTAACCATTTTAATATCTGAGTTGGCGAGGCGAGGTTGGCTGTGGTTTGTTCTGTCTCTCTGACCTTTCAGAATTTACCCCAATATCTGGCTCTGGGTTTTTCACTAATAAGACATTTTAAGATTCGCATTACAGGGCTGGAGAGATGGCTCAGAGGTTAAGAGCACTGACTGCTCTTCCAGAGGTCCTGAGTTCAATTCCCAGCATCCACATGGTGGCTCACAACCATCTGTAATGAGATCTGGCACCCTCTTCTGTGTACATAATAGATAAATAAATCTTTTAAAAAAAATTCACATTACAGCACACCTGAAAGCTCTATAATAGAAAGAAAAAATAACATCCAAAAGGAGTAGACAGCAAGAAATAATCAAACTTAGGGCTGAAATCAATAAAATAGAAACAAACAAAAACAATACAAAGAATCAATGAAATAAAGAATTGGTTCTTTGAGAAAAATCAGTTGACAAACCCTTATCCAAATTAACTGAAAGGCAGAGAGAGAATATACAAAGTAACAAAATTAGGAATGGAAAGGACATAACAACAGACACTGAGGAAATCCAGAGAATCATAAGGACATACTTTAAAAAACCTGTACTTCATCAGGCAGTACATGCTTTTAATCCTAGCACTCAGGAGGCAGAGGCAGGCAGATCTCTTTAAGTTTGCGGTCAGCCTGGTGTACAGAGAGAGTTCCAGGACAAGCAAGGCTACATAGAGAAACTCTGTCTCAAAAACAAAACAAACAAAAAACAAAACAAAACAAAAACAATCCTGTTCTACACCAAATTGAAAATCTAAAATAAATGGGTAATTTTCTCTATATGTATCATTTAACAAAGTTAAATCAAGATCAGATGAGCAATTTAAAAAGACCTATAAAGCTTAGTGAAATAGAAGCAGTAATTAAAAGTACTAAAACAAACAAACAAAAAAGCCCAGGGACAGACAGTTTTAGCACAGAATTCTCCCAGACTTTTAAAGAAAAGTTAATGCCAATGCTCCTCAAATTACTCCATAAAATATTAACAGAAGGAACACTGCCCAATTCATTTTATGATGCCACAGCTACCTTGACACTCAAACCACATAAAAACTCAACAACCTTGACACTCAGACCACATAAAAACCCAATAAAGAGAATTACAGACCAATTTCCCTTATGAACAAAAGTGCAAAACTACTCAATAAAAACTTGCAAACTGAATCCAAGAACACATCAAAAAGATCACCCACCATGATCAAGTAGGCTTCATCCCAGAGATTCAGGGATGGTTCAACATATGTAAATGGATAACTGTAATCCACCATATAAACAAACTGAGAGAAAAAAACCATATGATCACCTCATTAGATGCAGAAAAGGCCAGTCTTTCACAAAATCCAATATCCCTTTGTAATAAAAGTCCAGGAGAGATTAGGGATAGAAGGGATACATCTCAACATAATATAGGCAGCAAGCCCACAGCCAACATCAACTTAAATGGAGAGAAACTCAAAAGAAATTCCACTAAACAAGACAAGGTTGTTCACTCTCTCCACACCTACTAAATACTGCACCTGAGGTCTTCCCTAGAGCAATAAGACAACTGAAGGAGATCAAAGGGATACAAATTGGAAAGGAAGAAGTCAAAGCATCTTTATTTGCAGATGACATGATAGTATACATAAGGACCCTAAAAATTCTACCAGGAAACTAATACAGCTAAACACTTTCAGCAAAGTAGCTGGATACAAACCAACTCACAAAAATCAGTAGCCCTCCTATAAACAAATGACAGACAGACAAAGAAAATCAGGGAAACAACACCTTTCACAATAGTCTCAAATAATATAAAACATCTTGGAGTAACTCTAACCAAGCAAGTGAGTCTTGTATGACAAAACTTTAAGGCACTGAAGGAAGAAATTGGAGAAAATATCAGAAGATGGAAAGATCTCCCATCCTCATGGATTGGTAGGATTTATATAGTAAAAATAGCCATCCTACCAAAAACAATGTACAGATTCAATGCAATCCCCATCAAAATTTCAACACAATTCTTCACAGATATTGAAAGAATAATTTTCAGCTTCCCATAGAAATACAAAAAACCTAGGATAGCTAAAAAAAAAAAAACCCAAATAATAAATGAACTGCTGGAGGTATCATTATCCCTGATTTCAAGTAATAAAAACCCCATGGTATTGGCACAAAACAGACAACTTGATCAATGGAATCGAATAGAAGACTCAGCCACAAATCCACATACCTATGAACACCTGAATTTTGATAAAGAAGCCAGAAATACACACTGGGAAGAAGACAGCATCTTCAGCAAATGATGCTAGTCAAAGAGGAGGGCTGTTTGTAAAAGAATCCAAATTAGATCCATACTTATCACCCTGCCCAAAACGCAACTCCGAATGGATCAAAGACCTCAACATAAAACCAAATACCTTGAACCTGACGGAAGAGAAAGTGGGGAATAGACTTGAACTCATTGTCACAGGGAAAGACTTTCTTAACAGAATACTGTTAGCACAGGCACTAAGATCAACAATTAATAAATGGGATCACATAAAATTTAAAGCTTCTGTATGGCAAAGGACACCATCATTCAGACAAAGTGGCATGCTACAGAATGGAAAAGGATTTTTACCAACTACAAATCTGATAGAGGGCTAATATCCAAAATATATAAAGATCTCAAAAAACTATATATCAATAAAACAATCTAACTACAGATCTAAATGGAGAATTCTCAAAAGAGGGAACTCAAATGGCTGAGAAACACTTAAAGAAATCTTCAACATCCTTAGTCATCCATGAAATGCAAATAAAAATGACTTTGAGATTTCATCTTACACCTGTCAGAATGGATAAGATCAATAAAATAAGGGGAACACTAATCTATTGTGGATGGGAGTACAAACTTGGAATGCCACGATGGAAATCAGTGTGGCAGTTCCTCAGGAAGATAGGAACAGATCTACCTCAAGACCCAGCTATAACACTGTTGGATATATACCCAAAGGATGCTTCATCCTACCACAGAGATGCTTACTACTCAACTTACCACATACTTACTCAACTATGTTCATTGCTGATCTATTCATAGTAGTCAGAGATTGGAAATGACTCAGATGTCCCTTAACAGGTTGATACAGAAAATGTAGTACATTTACACAATGGAGTATTATTTAGCTGTTTAAAACGAAATTATGATATTCGCAGGTAGATGGATGGAACTAGAAAAAAACATCCTGAATGAGTTAACCCAGACCTAGAAAGACAAATATTGTATTTTTTAACTTAATGTGGATATTAGCTGTTAAGTCAATGATAACCAAGCTACAATCTGTAGAGCCACAGAGGTTAAGTAGAGAATAAGGGTCTGGTGGGGGGGGGGGTGGTGACAGATCAATCTCCCTAGAAAAGGGAAATAGAATAGATAGTTATGGATGGATGGAGAGGGGGGGCTAGAATAAGAGAATCAAATGGAGAGAGGGAAGGAAGAGAGGGGTAAAGGAGGGAAGAGAGAGAGAGAGAGAGAGAGAGAGAGAGAGAGAGAGAGAGAGAGAAAGAGAGAGAGAGAGAGAGAGCTATTTTAAAATAAGGGCTATTTGAGAGGTATTATAGAAACCTAGTACAGAATAAGCTTCCTAAAATATATACACAGACGAAGGCAATCTAAATAAAATCACCAAATAAGGGGGGGAGACAAAGCCCCAACTAGCCATCTCTTGTTACCAGATGAAGCTTCCAGTACCAAGATTGGGTTACATTTAATTGAGATGTTGGCCAAAGGGATCACATGGGAACACTCAAACAACCCAGTTGTCATGGAATAATCTTTTTGTACACTGTGAATATGTGTCACTCAAATTGGTTTAATAAAAAGCTGAACGGCCAATAGCTAGGCAGATTTTTGGGTCAAAGAGAATGCTTGGGAGGAAGAAGGGTGGAGTTGTGAGGAGACACCAGGACTCAGAGGAAGCAGCATGGGTAGCATAGTGTAAAGGTTAATATAGCCATGAAACAAAAAGTAAATTAATAGAAATGGGTTAATTTAAATTGTAACAGCTAGTTAGTAACAAGCCTATGCTATTGGCTGAGCTTTCATAAATAATAAAAAGTCTCCGTGTCATGATTTGGGAGTTGGCAGGAGGGACAGAAAAAATCCACTTACACCCAGGGTTGTTGCCAAGACTATGGGTTGCTCTCCACAAACTGACAGCAAGGCCCCATTGCTGAAGACAACACCTACACAACTCAGTGAACATGGAGATGTCAAGCTGGTGCCTACAAAAGAGACTCCACCTATACCAGTTAGCATCTGGTACAGGAAGATACTCTGCATGCTACCAAAAGAGAAATATAAACACCAACCCAGCCACAAAACCAATGATCTACAGTGGTGTCCTGCCTTCAAGATATGCTAGTATAATGGTGGCACAAAGCTTGTGGGAGTAACCAACTAGTATCTGATTTGACCTAAGGGCCACTCCACAAATGGAACCCATACCCAACACTGCTTGGGTGATCAAGAACCTAAGACTAAATAGCCCAGGGACCTCGTAGTAAATACTACTGTTCTTTAAAAAAAAGTAGCCATAAAATGACCCTAACAACATTCTGTTATACTCATAGACCAGTGCTTTGCTCAGCCATCAGCAGAGAAGCTTCCTCCTGCAGCAGATGGGAACAAATACAGAGACTCACAGTTAGACACTACGCAGAGAGTGAGAGACCTTGGAAAACTCAGCCATAATGGGATATCTCCATCAAATCCCTCCCCTCAAGGCTCAAGGAACCCTGTGGAAAAGGAGGCAGAAAGAGTATAAGAGGCAGAAGGAATGAAGGACACCAAGTGGGGGGGGAGGCCTTCTAAATAAGTGGTTCTCAACCTGTGGGTCATGACCCCTTCAAAAACCGTCTGTCTCCAAACATATTTACATTATGATTTATAACAGTAGCAAAATTACAGTTATGAAATAGCAATTAAAATAATTTATGGTTGGGGGTCACCACAACATGAGGAACTGTATTAAAGTGTTGCAGCATTAGGAAGGGTGAGAACCACTGCACTGAATCAACATCATCCATGCCCATATGAACTCACAGAGACTCAGACAGCATGCACAGGGCCTGCAAGGGTCTACACCAGATGGGGTCCTAGAGCTCAAAGGAGAAGTGGGCATAAGCCTCAATCCCTAACCAGAAGCTCTCTCCAATTGATAACCACCTGCAAATGAAAATGTAGTTTTCTCCAAGGAAGTCTCAATACAGAAATAAACTACTTGTAAGGGTAGGCTGCATGCCCAGCAGTAGATAGTCAGCAGAAAATGAACTTTGCTGCATCTTTGGAGGCTCCTTGTCTCATAATGTCATGTCAGGGTTTTTCTTTTTAAATTTTATCTTATTTTTTTATTTTTTTCATTTATATATTTTTTTCTTCTCTCTTTTTTGCCCCACAGGTCCTTTGAGCACATATTTCCTTTCAGTTCAGTGTTCCTACAGGATTCCTGAGTGTGTGAATGAGTGTCTCTCTGTTTCTTGTGCCTTCTCTTGGGCTCTTTTCCTTCTGTTTGTTTTGTCTAATTCCAATGTGCTGGTTTTTGTTTTGTCTTACTATTTTATATTACATTTTAGTATTACCCCTTAGAAGTCTGCTTCTTAATGAGACAAAAAGGGGGTGGATCCAGATGTGAGGGGAGGTGGGGTGGATCCAGACGTGAGGGGAGGTGGGGTAGAACTGGAGGAGTAGAGAAGGGAAACTGTAATCAGGATGTATTATGTGAGAAAAAAAATCTATTTTCAACAAAATGTTTAAAAAAATGGTAGTAACATTTAAAAAAAGTCTGCCAGGACACACTGCTGGCAGCCCTAGCTCAGGAAAGCTTCATCAGGTGAGTCAGGGACACAACAGGACAGGACTATGACCTTTATTTGTGGGGCAGAAAGACAGATGCTGGCTTTCTCTCCCATGTGGCCCTCCATGGGGACATTCTCTTCTTCAGCCCCTTTCCCTCCTGGACTTGCCTTCTCAGAATTCCCTTTTATGACAACAGGACTCTTCTAACACCCATGTGCTTAGCAGACTGGCCCAGGCCAGGCCTTGTTGACCTACCCAAAAGGCTCAGCACACAGAAGTCTGTCTGTCCAAGCAACTATGTGCCATCTCTTGCCAGTGCATTCCTCATGCCTTCTGGACATACCGACATCTTAATGACTTTGGAGCCCATGCCTACAGATGTCTCTTACCAATGGCTCTTAGCTATGAATCTGCTTTCTTACCTGCTGTGACACATGTCCCCACAGGATAGCATAGTCATTCCTTCTGTGACCTTCTTCCCTGGCATGTATCTGGCCTGGGGGCTTTGGTGAATGTGAGGGGGTTGAAGAGCAGCCAGTCAGATCTCAACTCCCTTCTCCCCTCACACACTTGGATTTGAAGCTGGGGTGGTTGTGTAGAAGTCACAGTGAGAAAGTGTAGACTTCCGCTGGATTCTTTCTGTACAGGTCAGCTGAAGGCATATCAGAGAGACCACCAGCAAAATGTAATGCTCACTGCCTGTGAGCAAAAGCTGTGAGGGGAGGTGTGGCTTCTCCTCAGATGGGAGACATTGCTGTCGGTGGTCCTCGGGAACACAGTGGATTTTAAGATGCATCCTGACGTCAAAGTTGTTAAAATACTCAAGGGAGTCTGTCTTAGAATTGGTGGCATACAAGTTACATACTGTGTCACCTTTTGAAGAGCAGTGGTGTGGCATCACTGGAGAGAAAACACATGTGCACACATAATTAAGCCACTGGAGACAGAGCAGCCTCTGCTGGACCACGAAAGAACGGTGGCACTCTGGTACGTTAGGGGTTAAGATTGTACAGTGGAAGTTCCCAGGACCTTGAAGAACAGACTGGAGCAATGTCACTCATGTAGAACTGAGGAGGGCCACTGAGAAGAGTGAAGGGCAAACACAGGAGAAGTGGTGTGGAAAAGGTAGATGGGTGTCTGAAGGGGAGAGCAGGACATGACAAGGCAAGAAAAGTCATCTGACCTCCAAATTATGGTCATCTCTAGGGCATTTGGATTGTATTCATTGAGTAGCAGGAAGCAGAGGGGTCTAAAGAAGGGGAGCAGGCTTCAAAGTCGGCTAGGAATATTAATGTGGTGGTGACCTGTGAACCTATGGGAGGAAGACACTGTGGGCAGGGCACCTGTTCAAGAGGCATCACCAGAAGCCCAGGCAGCAAGGAGCAGCTCAGGAGTGTAGAATGAAAGGAAGGGATGACAGGAAACAGAAAAAAGCAAACAGCAAAGCTAAGTGGAAAGGGGTGGACAGCTACAGACCTGATGCCAGGAGCCAAGAACCAAGAAGGCTCTGTGATAGTCCTGAGGCCTAATTTCCCATCCCCAAACTCTTGAGAATGGCAGAAATCATTCTTGCACCCACAAGACATCTCAGCCAGAGGTTGCTGATGTTTGGTACAGTTTCTCCTTCTCTCTCTCATGCACGCGTGTGAGTATGTGAATGTGTAGTATATGCACAGGTGTGTGCATGCAAGTATGTGCAGCCATGCAGAAGAGAGGCCAGAGGAGGATACCGGGTGTCCTTCTCTAATGCTCTTGGCCTTATCCCCTTAAGACAGGGTGTCTCACTGAAACTAGCTGGGCTAGCAGTCAGGAAGCTCTAGCCGTTCTCCTGTCTTTACCCCACCCCTAATGCTAGTGTTATAGGCATGAAGTGACTCCCAGCTTTCTACATGGGGGCAAGGGATTTGAACTCAGATCTCTATGCTTATCCAAGAATTTTTACTCACTAAAGCACCTCCCTAGCTCAGTTTCTCCTTCTCTATCACGTTCCTTACGATGCTGATATCTTTAATGGCGCCATGCAAGGGGCGGAACCCACATCCTATGGTTATAAGTAAGCAGGAGTCTTCCAGGCATCCTCATTTACTATTGCAACATTGCAATGCAGAAAAACAAGAGCATACCGAATGACCTTTAGGAAAAACCAGGAAATCAGCAGCAAACCTGGGAGCTGGCCCGAGGTCACAGTCTCCACTAATGGATCTCTGTGTGTGTTGTCCCTAGACCTGACCACCTTTGGTAATCAATGGGCTGTGTGAATGTCAGCCCCCTTGAGAATTCAATAATGGCCTTGCTGCTCTGCTGCACCTGAGAGATGTTGTGCTTGCAGGGGAAGAACTCTCATTGTTGAGTTCTGTGTCGAGCTTTGAGATGTTGGTGGAAGAGGTGTGACTGGCCTACTATGAGTGATTGGCCATCACACACAGGGGTCAAGTCCTTGACTGTTCATGGCCCTGAGGCCTGCTGCAGCCATGGGTCTCTGAAAGGATGCATTGCTTTTCAAAGTCAAGGTCCAGAGAAACCAGAGGTATGGGTCATTATCTTCTCTTTCCCACTTAAGTAGACCTGCCCATGTACTTAAGGGGTAAGTCTGGCTCCACTCTATGTATTTCTAATGGGCTCCAAGCTGTGTCCATTAGCAGACAGATGAATTATTGAACACTTTCTAGCTGGTGGTGCCCAGGCCCTGTTCTCCAGGGTGGAGATGCCATGGGGAAGAACATTCTAGAAGAGAAACTGAGATATGGCAAATAAACAAGTAAAGATTATTTTGATGCAGATGGGATTCTGAAGAAAATGAGCCGCTGCAGAGCAGGAGGGCTGCTGAGCTGCGCAAATAGGAAAGGGTCTGTCTGGAGAGGCCCGAGTGATGAGGAAGGAGTCTGCAGTGGCCGAGGGAAACACTGGAAGCAGAACAAAGAGCACAGACAGCAGCCACGGCAAAGGACGGGAAAGTTGGCCTGGTGACAGTGAGGACAGTACGTAGCAGCGCAGGGTCCACCCACAACCCAACTGTGTTAGGAAAGATCCGATCTGGTTTCCTCTGTAGCACCATCACAGAGCAGGTGCAGAATCAGGGGTTTGAGCAGAAGCTCCGATTCAGGACGTGAGCCGGGAGGAAATTCTAGAGGAAAGTTCTATCACTGACCATGGTATGGCTAAGGGGCGAGAGAACTTGACTCTGGGTTTTATTTAGTAGGTGGGTAGCAGTGGGAGGTTTGGAAACTGCCAGCAGTGGACTGGAGCAACCCATCCTCAGAAGCTGCAAAGCAGAGGCAGTAGGCGAGGTCATGAGTTTCCCAGGGCTGCTGAAACAAGCCAGGTTGCTCCCAACAGCAGATAGGTACTCTCTGCTCTGGAGCCAGAAGTCCAAAGTACAGAGTCAGGAGGACCATGCTCCCTCCGAATCCTTCCTCGCCTCTCCAGCTTCTGGTCCATCTTCTGCAGCACTGAATTCCTAGGCTCACGGCTATATCTCTCGAGTCTCTGCCTCCATTGTCACGGGCATTCTGCCCTGTGCCAAGTCACCCTCCCTCACCAGCCATGGGATTAGGCCCATGTGAATCCAGTGTAACCCCCTTTGACTTGATCAAAATTACAAAGGCTCTGCTTAATGGTGGACATGAATCTTGGAGGGACACCGTTTAACTCATATAGTTCTCCAGGGAAAGAGTGTAGGAGAAGAAACCTGGTAAGTACAAAGCACACAAGTTACCATGCTTGTTTCTATTTGTTTATAATTTATCAAATCATGTTCTAATGCATGAGTTTATGTGTGTGCATACACATGTGTGTTTATGCATGTGAAGGCCAGAGAACAACCTCAGGCATCACTGGTCAGGTGCCTTCCCTTGTTTTGTTTTTTTTTTGTTTTTTTTTTTTTTGAGACAGTGTCTTAAATTCCAGAGAAGCATTGTTTTAAGAAAAGAATGCTCATTATGCTGCATGCAGCTGGTGAATAGGGATGAGGGCATAATGACCTTTTGGATTGGAAACAGCAAGATACTAGGTGGCCTTAGAGTCTGTGATGGTTAATCTTGATGGCCAGCATGATCGACTTGAGATGCTCCTAGGCAATCAGTGTAGCACACGCGGGTGTTGCTGTGAGGGCATTTCTAGAGAGGAGTAACTGAAGGGGGAGAGACTTGCTCTGAACGTGGTGGACCATCCCACAGGTTGGGAGCAAAACAGGATGAGCGGGGAAGGGAGGCATTGCCTACAGCAGGCATCCTCTCTCTCTGCTCCCCGCCTGCCATGTCATGCCTCCACGATGTCTGCCTCAAATGCCTGCGGTCAAACAGCCAAGACTGAGCCCTGGGGGCCACAAGCCTGAGTGAGTCTTTCCTCCCTGAGCTGCTCCTGTCGAGGGTTTGTCACAACAGCACCAGAGTGACCACATGGTGGAGCAAAGGTGCGCGGGGACAGCAGGAAATTTAACCAACAGATACCTTCTCCCCTGAATCTTGAAAGTAGAGTGGGGCAAAGGGTCAAAGCCAGGATTAAAGGGTTTGAGGTGCTGGTGCGTGTCTAAGAAAGACAGCTGAGCAGAGAACATCTACAGAGGGGCTGAGGCTGACACTGTGGGAGAGAAGACGGGCCGGGCCGGCCACCGCAGTGAGGTCCTGGTGGATGCAGGCTGGCACTCTGCATACCAGGAGAGTAGCTGGCTTCACGTGGGGCAGAGACTACAGGCACTAATAGGAAGAACTGCCCGTGGTAGAGTCAAGGTGAAGACAACAGGTTCTCTTTGATAGAGGGTCTGTCACAGCTGAGACCTGGAAATGGGGGGAGAGAGACAGCAGCTATGGAGGGGGAGATTTAGAGAGAGACAGAGGGACTCTGGGGTGATCGTGGCAGGCACTTAGCCCATGGATGCCACAGGAGATGGACTTGGAAGGGGAGTCTTTAGCTCCACCCAGCCTGACCCTGCCTCCTGGGGGGATGTTTAGGACAAACACTGCTGGTGTTCTTCCACAGAGAGAAAGGAAACAAGGGGTTCGGGGTCACAAGGAGCAGTACGAATGAAAGCTTAGGAGCAGGGCAGGAATTGACAGTGGGGGTATTGGGAAAGGGACACATGCATTAAAGGGATCAGCAGTCTCCTAAGCAGGACAGTTGTTGGCAGGAGGTATATAGAACACAGAGCTAAGAAGACAAAGGCAGCAGCCGGTGTGAGTGCGGAACGGAGGTTTGAGAGGGAAACAGTGTTTGACTGTCACAGTCTAGAATTCAGCCATGTGAGCCAGTGACCTGGTGGGTAGAACAGAGGAGGCAAAGGAGCTGTGAGGCCAAGGCAGCCACACATCCTCCTGAGAGCTGTACTTGTGCTGAAAACCTCTGACTCCCTTCTGAGACAGGGCACAGGAGGCAGAGGAAAGAAAGCATTTGCCACCACCACTTGAGGAGCTGAGATCGCAGAGGCCAAGGGACTACAGGGAAGCCTGCCTGACCACCTTCCTGATTTCCGACGCTCACAGAGGCCTGATGTACGGAGGGGCCCCCAAACCAAGGGGAGAGCAGCACAGGGCACAGCCAAACCACCTTCCAAGAGGACACGGAGCCAGCAGAAAGGGGCCAGAGTTCTGCACCTGTCTGGAAGATGGGACCCCAGCACATACCATGCAACCTGGAGGCAGCCCCAACAGGAAAGGCCTCTCCCTTAGAGACCTCAAATTCAATTTGAGATGGGAATGAGAGAAGGAACAAAGGAACATTAATGAAAGAAGGGGAGTCTCCATAATCTACTATTTGTCATCATAAATGCACCCTCACCTCCCCACTTGAGGCTAGGAGCACATTTTTATGGGGCTGCATGCCTGTCACCTCAGCACTCTGGAGATGGAATTGTGAGGAACGGAAGTTCAAGGTCACACTTGGCTACATACTGAATTGTGGCTAGCCTGTGTTACGCAAGTCCCTGTCTCTAAAGCAGGGAGGAAAGCTGGAGAAATGGCTTAACACTCTTAAGTTAAGAACACTTGCTAGCCGGGCGGTGGTGGCACACACCTTTAATCCCAGCACTCGGGAGGCAGAGCCAGGCGGATCTCTGTGAGTTTGAGGCCAACCTGGGCTACAGAGTGAGATCCAAGACAGGAACCAAAACTACACAGAGAAACCCTGTCTCGAAGAGAAAAAAAAAACAAAAAACAAAAAAACAGAGCGCTTGCTACTCTTTCAGAAACCCGAGTTTGGGTCACAGTACCCATGTCAGGGATCAGACAATATCTTTTGGCCTCTAATTACCCCCACAACTTTGTCCATACTAACAAAGAGGCACACACATAATACACATAAATAAAAACAAAACCTTTTTTTTTTTTTTTTGGTTTTTTTTTTTTTGAGACAGGGTTTCTCTGTGTAGCTTTGCGCCTTTCCTGGAACTCGCTTTGGAGACCAGGCTGGCCTCGAACTCACAGAGATCCGCCTGGCTCTGCCTCCCGAGTGCTGGGATTAAAGGCGTGCGCCACCACCGCCCGGCTGCGCCACCACCGCCCGGCAAAACAAAACCTTTTTAAAAACTAAAGAAGAGAGAGAAATCTTTCACAGGGTACAACTCTTCCAAGTGAATCAAGGGTTTTCCAAGGATGGATTTGTTAAATATTGAACAAAGCACCTGGAGAATTCAGTGGAGCTGACAAACATGTTTGCCTTGGCAAAGGGGGTCCTGGGTCACGTCCCAGCTCCCTGCTTCCTTGGGTGTCCTTCCACCGCAGATTCCGAAGTGCCCTGATGGAGGCTGTGATACCCATGCACTTCCATGCATCTGCCCAACAGAGCCTCAGATGATGCAGCTGCTGAAGGAGGAGAGCGACAGCTGCAGAGCTGTGGGATCAGAAGGGCCGAGAAAACGCGTCAGCTCCCGGCTCCCCGTCTTGGACAAAGCAAACTGACAGCAGAACTGTCAAGGGACTTGGTCTTGAAACCTGGGAAGTACTGGAGTCAAAGCCAAGTCTGTCGATGTAAAACCCAACCCTTTCCCAAGTAAAACCCAACCCTTTCCCAAGTAAAACCCAACCCTTTCCCAAGTAAAACCCAACCCTTTCCCAAGTAAAACCCAACCCTTTCCCATGTAAAACCCAACCCTTTCCCATGAAGCTTGAAACTCACCACCAGGTAGGACGGCTGTGTTCTGAAAGTTATTCAGCACATTAGACAGTCATCAAATGGGAGGAAAATTCCGGGTAGTGCTAATACCCTTCCTTCCTTCCTTCCTTCCTTCCTTCCTTCCTTCCTTCCTTCCTTCCTTCCTTCATGTATTCATTCTCTTTGTCTGGTAAACGCTAATTGAGTCCCTTCTCTCTTGCAGACACTGCCAGGATCTGGGGCCACAGAACAAGGAATGCAGTTGACTAAGTCTAGCAGGGAGTCACAGAGAACCAACAAGGGCAAAGGCGAGGTGCTGAATGCTATGAAGAGCATGTGTGGCTGGTCTAGGGAACCCACTCCCAACGCTAAGGCCACTGAATAAGTACCAGACGCAATGGGGCTGGACAGATGGCTCAGCGGTTAAGAGGACCCAGGTTCAATTCCCAGCACTCACATGGCAGTTCACAACTGTCTGTAACTTAAGTTCTAGAGGCTCCAACATCTTCATACAGGCATACATTCAGGCAAAATAACAATGCACATAAATTAAACAGCAACAAGCAAAAAGTCAGAAACAGAAAAATAAGCCAGACACAACCCCCCTGCTTAGTAATATAATCGCTTAGCACCATGGTCCACAATAAAATGTTCAATGCTAGAGATGGATGCCTACTAGACTAGTGGGAAAGTAAGCATGAAACTGAGACGAAATCTGAGACTCCGTGGTATTTGGGAGCATTTGTATGCGCTGGGTCTCTTCTGTTCGGCTCTGCAGTTCTGCTCTCTGCCTCCTCCCTGCTTGCTGTGCATCTGGGATACCGTCCTTGGGGGCTAACCAACAGGCAGCCTGACTTCTAGCCTGCGGTTGCTTGGACCAGTGGAAACCACACCAGGAACTGGGCTGGGAAAAGACAGTGAAGTTGGGAACTCACTCCTCCCATGCCTCCCTCACGGATGGCCTTGACCTAACTGGGTTTTTCATGCCTACGAAGCCCGGTGGCTCCCCTCCCCCCACTCCTGCTGCCAACTCTTTGAGAAGGTGTCTTGATGTCACTAACCCCAGGTCCTACCTCACCCTCCCTACTCCCTACCCTCATCCTTGTAAACAGTTCAGTATTGATCTTTCCTCAAATTACTTAAATGACCTAAATTGTGGGTGCTGAGACCCTCGTGAATGCACATCTGGTTTGGGGTCCAGCTCGTTTTTGTTTTCTTCTGTGTTTTGATAGCTCTCTATAATAACCACTTTTGGCAGTGTGTGGTCAACACACAACTCCTTATTTTCTCTGCCAACCACCCCCAAATCACAGTGTAGCCCAGGATCTAAGTTTGTGCCGAGTGCCCTTAACTGACTGAACTAAAGACCAAAGGTCAACTAGGCCAACCAGATGTCATATCCTAGAACCCCAGCAGGACTGTGGATCTCTGTCAGCTTTGGCAAATCAATCTCACAAACAAACAAAAACTAAAAGGCAGCTTGGCTGGGGAAAAAGAGGAGACTCGACTCAGAGTCCACTGTGCTGGCTAATCTTGGTGGTCAGCTTGACCACATCTGGAATCAACTAAATCAAAACTGCTGGGCACTCCTGTGAGGGATCTTCTTGATCACATTATCTGAAGCAGGAAGACCCACCCTACACCTGGCAGCACCTTCTGGTGGCATTCCCCAGATAAAAGGACATGGAAAAAAGAAACTGCTTTGTGCCTGTGTGCCCTTACCTGGCTGGCAAGTGCATCCATCCTGTTGCTGAGGCATTCCTCCATCTGTATTAGAACCTACTTTTGGGGATTCCAACACAGACTGGAGACCAGCAGCTCTCCAGGAATCCTCCAGGACTCCAGTGTCAGATTGGGACTGCTGAGACATTAGCCTCATGGACTGAACAAGTACAAGATTCTTGGCCTTTCCGTCATAAGCCATTACCTGGACGGCAGCATCCTATAAGTCAGTCTAGTGAACCACCCCAATAGATGCAGATGTGTGTATTCATTCTATCAGTTTTGTTTCTTTAGTGAATCCTGACTAATACAACTACCTCCAGCCCCACTCCCACCAAGCCTAGCTGCCTTTAAGGTCCTGGACACTCAGTACTACAACCATGTCACCACTTCCAACCTTTAGCACACATTAAGTTTAATTAACTTCCGCTACCCACAACCAGATGACTGCTGGATAATGGTCATGAATTATTTTCAGAAGTAGAAAATTGTAGCTGGAGAATTTCTCTCCAGCTCCCGCCAAGCCCTGCCAGTCCCGGAGCCCACTTATAAAATAAACACACCGACTTTTGTATTATTTAAACTGCTCGGCCATTAGCTCAGGCCTACCATTGTCTAGCTCTTACTCTTATACTCAGCCCATTTCTGTTAATCTGTTTGTTGCCACATGTTCAGTGGCTTTACCTGTTGCTTCTACATGATGCTCTCTGAATGGCAGCTGGTGTCTTCTCCCCCTTCCTTCCTGTCCTTTCCTTTCTCCTCTCTGTTAGTCCTGCCTATACTTCCTGTCTGGCTACTGGCCAATCAGTGTTTTATTTATACAGAGCGATATCCACAGCAGAAAATATTAGCAGATAGATTTTCATGTTTTATCTTTACATTTGCAGTGATTATAGACTCCCTGTAAGTACCAAAGAGAGTACGAGTCCTGGTACCCTTCCCAGTACTGAAATCCTATCCTGTACCTGTAGTACAATCCCAACCCAGGAAACAGGGCTGTGGAGATGGCTCGGTTGGTAAAGTATTGGCTGTGCAAGCGTGAGGACCTGAGTCCTTTCCCCAGCACCCACCTCTGGATGGAGTCTGACATCCTGCAAAGATGAGACCACCTAAGGACAGAGCAGAAGGCTCAAGGTGAGCACTGAGAGGACCAAGTGCTCTTATGGAGGAGCCATGAGGGTTGGACTGGGTGGGGACAGAGCAGCCACCAGAGGCAGAGGAGAGAGAAGCACACTTTGTCAGACACACAACTTTGTCATACAATGAAGACAGCATCACATGTTTGGCCATTTATAGCATGCTACAAGGAGGATATTCTTCTTGGTTAAATAGTAAATTTTTATGATTATATCATTTCCTACTGTACGTATAGTCTTGTGATTCATGTCTTCTAGAAGTTTCTCCTCAGGCTGACAAGATGGACGATCAGGTAAAGGTGCTTGCCACTAAGCCTGACGACCAGAGTTCAACTCCCAGGACTCACGTGGTAGAAGGAGGGAACTGACTTCTGAAAGCTGTCCTCTGACCTCCACAAGTGAGCCATGGTATGTACACTTAGGCACACACACAAATAAACAAATATAAAAAAATACTTTCAGTGTCTCTTAGGACTTCATCTGGGACCAAAATCCAGTGTCTTGGTCTGGAGCTGGAGAGATGACTCAGCAGTTAAGAACACTTGTTCTTGCAGAAGACCTGATTCCAAACACTGAATGGTGACTCTAGGGGACCTGACACCCTCTTCTGACCTCCACAGGCACCAGGCATGTGTGTGGTGCACATGCATACATGCAGATAAAACATGTACACACATAAAGTAAATCTAAAACAATTTTCTTTTACTGTATTTATTGGTCTGTATTCTGTGAAAATACTCACTCTCTTGGCATTCAGGGCCATGATTTCCTGTTGAGGCATCCTGTACATATGCTGTATCCCAGCATCCTCTGAAGCACATCACACACTCACCAATGCTTTCTGGATGCTTCCTTCACCCTCAGCATGAAATTTGCTCAAATTAGAGTCCTACAACTCATCAGTAAAAATCAACACTGACTGAGCCTGGCCCTAAGCTAGATCCATGTCACATCTCAACTGTCACCCTGTCACCCTGTGTACCCTTCAGAACCACTTGTGCACAGGGCACTATCAGCACCTCCTCGGGGTGACTGTGATTTATTGTATGGAGCAGAAGGTCAGGGTAGAGCTGAAATCCCAGGTTCTCTGCCACTACCCAGTGCTTAGTGTACACACACACACACACACACACACACACACACACACATACACCCTTGACTCCTGCTATGCCAGTGTTTTTATCTGCTTCAGTTCAGCATCTGTCCCAAGCAGGGAGCCTCTTCCTAGTTCTGGCTTCTTTGAGCACAGTGTGACCTGTGCGCCCCGGGCCTTGCTGGCCTCAGCTCTCTGCAACTCTTTCACTGCTCCCTACCTGCTGTAAGTGTGACCAGATGGACAGGAGTTGAATATGAGTTTGAAGGACAGGTGATCTAAGTTTGAATCTCAAATCTTGACAACATCTCGGTCATTTTCCATTTGTGTGCCTCAGTTTCCTTCAGTATTCATGTGTCTGTGATCTCCTTCACTCTGCATCTGGACTAGAGTGAGACTTAGTTTGCCAGCAGAAAACAGGGGACGCTATGTCCAGCCATTCCTAATCTTAGTCGTAAGGACACCTGCTAGCCTCCACTTCCCTGTTTGGGGGGAGTCTTGCACATCCCGGAAGCAGGTCAGCTGCCCTACTGGCAATCCAGGCAAGGTAGCTGCATGGAGAGACATGAGGAAGTTGGGGAGGCCCCAGTCATCTCACAATTAATGACCCAGAGCATCCCAGCCCCTAAAGACCACAGCTCAAAGACACCATCTGAGAAACACAAATGTAGCCAGAAGTTTCTCCGATTCCACCCAGCCCCTGCAGTCCGGATGGATCTCTCATTTGTGGTCTACAGCTGCTTATAAAATAATCATCTAGAGGCAAAGTATTAATTATAAACTGTATGGCCTATGGCTCAAGCTTCTTGCTAGCTAGCTCTTACAACTTAACTCAACCCATTTCTATTAATCTATGTATCGCCACACGTTCTGTGGCTTTACCTGTGTTCCATTACATGTTGCTCCTTAGACTCCCGACTCTGCCCTTCTCTCTGTATCTCTGCTTGGATTTCCCGCCTGCCTCAAAGCTGCTTTATTTATTAGCCAATGGGAGCAACATGTATATTAACAGCATACAGAAAGACATCCCACAGCACACGAACATACCTTGAGTCTAGTCAATCTACAGTCAGGAAGCTGAATGGCTAGGAACTGGAGAGATGGCTCAATGGTTAATAACACAGGCTGCTCTTACACAGGACACATGTTTGGGTCCCGGAACCCACATGGAAGCTGACAACCATCTGTAACTGTCACTCAGGGTGTGTCTATTAGGGTGTTTCTAGAGAGGATTAACTAAAGAGAGAAGACCCACTAACTATGGGCAGCACTCTCTCAGGGACTGAGGTCTCAGGCTGAATAAAAAGGGGGAAATGTGCTGAGCACCAGTGTTCTTGTCTTGTCCTCCTGGCTGCAGATGGAATGTCACCAGCCACCTCACGGTGAGCATAAACAAAACCTTCTTTCCTTACATTGATGACAACTATAGAGGGTGGCCCTCTCTTGTGAGACAGGTGACCTTCCCCATGGCAGCTGGAAAGATGGCTTGACTCACCTGTGCTGAGGGAGGGAGACTGAGGGGCAATGTGGTTCCATCTGTTTCTTTGCTCACACAGCTCTTTTCCCTCTACAATGATGTCAACAGTCCTATCTGGAGTCTGGGTCAAAAAAGAGGAGAAACTGGGGAGGCCAGGGCCACTCCCTGAGTGGTAACAGGTACAAACATTTGTTTAATGATGCAAGGATGTGTTGTTTTCTTTTAGGTTGCATTTGTTTAACTCTGTGAAGCTGTGTTACTGTGCCTGTCTAAAACACCTGATTGGTCTAATAAAGAGTGGAACGGCCAATAGCAAGGCAGGAGAAAGGATAGGAGGGGCTGGCTGGCAGAGAGAATAAATAGAAGGAGAAATCTGGGAGGAGGGGATCAAGAAAAAAGGGAGCCAGTCACCCAGCTACACAGCCAGCCACGGAGTAAGAGTGAAAGTAAGATTACAGAAGTAAGAGAAAGTAAAAAGCCCAGAGGCAAAAGGTAGATGGGATAATTTAAGTTAAGGAAAGCTGGCTAGAAATATGCGAAGCTAAGGCCAGGCATTCATAAGAAAATAATTAAGATTCTGTGTATTTATTTGGGAGCTGGGCGGTGGGCCTCCTAAAGAGTAAAAATACTGTAACGTTTACCTTGTGAACCTGCATCTGTTGTTGAGACACTGCAAGGTTTTCAAACTTTCATATTGTTAAAGTACTTTGCATGTGTGACTTTTGAGAGCGTTTATGATCAACACAATGTGATTCTACAGGAAAAACATGTTTGCATTCCAGAAAACATGGTTATCTACAGAGACCACATGGTATCCATGGAGACATGGGCATGGAGGGGACACGGAAGGTGGGAGGAGCCGCATCTCTGAGCTACTCCAAGGGACCTTCAGGGGCTGCCAAAGGGGAATGTGGGTGCCACCATGGGGCCTGTCAGTTGAAGGGAGGCACTGAAAGCCAGGTTTCCAGTGACTCCTCTGGATGGGTTAAGACACAAACACTGTCACCAGAGAGTCCTCCTCAGACCGGCAGGAGCTGGGGGCCGGTGTTAGGCAAGACGATCAAATGGGCAGACAGCACTGGGAGTCAGAGCCAAAGCATCTCTTGAAGAACGACTGTGGGGGGTGGTCTGTGGACTCCTTCCAATTATGGTTGCTCATGGTCACCAGAGCACCATACAGAGATACTGCGAGCACAGGGATGATCTCAAGTTCTCCGTGAAAGTGGGAACCCCATCTGTTCCTGTTCATTCACTCACCCTGCAAACTGTTCTTAGGAGCAAGACCTCAGGTTGTGGGCTACCAGCATGGTAATTTCTTTGAGAAGCATGGGCCATCATCATGAGGCACACAAGAAACGCAGAGAACAAACAGGGCTAGAACAGCCAGCATGGTGGCTGCAGGAAGCCTATCTATGGCCAGGACAGAACCCAGGAAACACAGCTGAGCTAAACCCTGGAAGAGGAATGGGGCTTGGCTGCTAGTGTAGCAGGCCAGCAGAACTGTGTGGCATCTGGTATGGGAAGCTCAGCAAGGAGGGATAGAGGAAGTCTGTGCTGGAGCACAGGCACATTGAAGATCATGGAGGTAGGACTAGACCAGGTGGCTTTTTATACTATACCATTGGTACAATAGCATTCAGCCCTTTAACCCGCCAAGAGAAAAAGTGGTCAGCGATGGCTTGGGATTGCTTCTATGGAATGATGTGGAAGAAGACTGGTAAAGAGAGCGCCAACCCTCCCGATCTCATACCTGACTTGGGAGGTGCGGCAGACTGAGAATGAGCTGCGTTTTAGAGTGCCATGGGGGTTCATGAATGCTATGACTGAGGAAGGAGTGGTAAACAGCAAGCATGATGCCAAGGTCTTTACCTTAAAAGGCATGTTGATTTTGGCATCATGGGAGATTACAGGAGAGACCTGAAGGAAGAAGGAAACACTTAGCTTTCACCAGTCAGGTTCATTATGCTGAAGAGCCAGAATACATAAACGTGAGCAGACTGGCATGGAATGCAGAGGGTGAAGCACCCTGGGACCGAGGCAGGATCATTAGCACAAATACATGTGACACCGTGAGTAGGAAAGACTAGCGTGGGGAGAATGCCAGAAAACAAGATAGCAAATATGTGATACACATATCCCCTACCTCCCCTCTGTGCTCAGAGTAGACAATGCTAATAAATCACAGCCTTCTTTCTCTCAGAACCCCGTGCTGTACAAGGCAAAGGCAAAGGCAAAGGCTGTGTAGGAGAGCTTGTTAACACTATCAAATGTTGCAGCAAGATCCAACAGGGAAGTCTGGAGTAGGCTCCTGGGACTGACATCTGGGGAGTCACTGATCCCTTTCCATCATCTTCTACAGAAATGGGGGAGGAGTGCATGTGTTTGTGCACGTGTGTGCGGTATACACATGGAGGGCAGAGGCTGATGTCAGCTCCCTTCCTCCGTCATTTTTATTTATTTGAGACAAGATCTCTCACTGAACCTTAAAGCCACGGATTTGGCTAGACTGGCTGGCCAGCAAACCTGTTGGGGATCTCTAGCTCGGGGCCTCACTCCTCCCTCTCCAGACCCAACCCTCAGAAAGACCCCCAAGAGTCAGCCCCTCCCCCAGGGCTGCTCAGACCATGCCTACAGGCTATTTAAGACCTGGTCGCCAGACCTGCGCTCTCTCTCCTGCCTTCCTGGGAGTCACCCGGGAGTTGCTTTGCTCTGCTCAGATTGAACCTGGATTTATTAATTTGGCCTGATCTGACTTATTGCATCGGCAGTGTTACTCACAACCGGGAGATTTAAACTTTTTGAAGCCCACGGAGCCTCCTGTCTCCTTGTCCCAGCTCTGTGAATACAGGCACGTGTCACCATGCCTGGCTTTCACACAGGTGCTGGGGATGGAACTCGGCCCCTGTGCTTGCCCAGCAAACACTTTACCACCTGAGCCATCTCCCCAGCCCCTAGAAACTATAGTTTTTAATGCTATATTTTTTAATGTTAAAAATATTTGTTTTAAAGTTCTATCTGTATTTTCTTTTATAAACATAAGCATGCAAAATTGGACGTACTGAATATCACAAAGCTAATGAGTCCCCGGTAGTTTGCCAACACTGGTAACACTTTGCTGCTTCTTTCCTTAGACACATGCCAATGCATGGCAGCAAAGGTACCAGATGCCAATGCATGGCAGCAAAGGTACCAGATGCCAATGGATGGCAGCAAAGATACCAGATGCCAATGCATGGCAGCAAAGGTACCAGATGCACACTCTACATGCTGAGTTTTCAATTAGCACATCATTTCTGGTACCTGCCTCTCTTCACAGCTAAACAAGTGGGCAGCTTCCAAATTTGTTATTAAAATAATGGCTGCAAGAAACAATTTTAAAACATAATTTCCATTTAAATTTGAATATTTACTTAGGACTGATTTTTATAAGTGATCAAAATACTTAAGCAGTTTAAGTGACTTGATATAATAAAATGCACTCCAGAAACACTATGCTAATTGCCACTCCCATCAACAGAGTATAGAAGTATTTATGTGACTTCAGTTTTTAACTATGCTATTTCCCCCCTTAGCTAATGCAGATATTTTCTATATTTTTATATAAACACATTGATATAAATAAGATGTTTATCAGCATATACATACCTATATGTACATTTGTATATATTTTGTACACATATGCACATATATTATTATGTTTATCTAAATAACCTTAACAATCTGGACACAATACAAATGTGAACGGCCAGCATGGTGGTGGACATCTGTGATCCGCTGCTCCAGAGGTGAAGGCAGGAGGACCAGGAGGTGGAAGTCATCTTCAGCTACATAATGAGCTGGAATGCACTGGCTCATGAAATCTTGCCTCAAGACAAAACATACACAAAGATTAATCTTCATAAATTCAGCAGGGTTTTTATAGTTCCCTTCCACAAGGTCATGATGGTAAAGGTAATGCCTTCATCCCCTGCTTAAGACAAAGGCAAAGGAAGCCAACATTTACAAAGCAAACTGCTAACTTGCTACACAGCGTTTTAAAAAATGAGTCAATGAATGAGCCACTCTACCAGTGCTGATCCCACTCTTAGAGCAACTAGCCCATTCTATTAAGTAACATGAGCCAATTTCACCAAGGAAGGAAACATCCTTAATGATGTTAATTAGCTTACCACAGCCATGCCATTAATAGGTGGTAGAACCAGGATCCACACCCATTCCTGTCTCAGCTGAAAATCTCTGATTTCCTTCCTGTGAACTATATTACTGGGAGGTGGAGAAAGAGGGGGGAAGGAGAAGAGAGGACTCTTGAATGGTCAGATCATCTTAGATTATTGAAAGGATAAAGTCGAAGGGGAGCCTGATGTTTCCAGAGACTGCTCCCTGGTTTCTGGAACCCTCAAAAGCAGCTGCTCTCACAGGTAACAGAGCACTGACCTGCTCTTCCTCTGGACACCAGGTTGACACCACAGAAAACCAGGTGTTGGCAGCCTAGTTCTAGTATCTAGAGGACCATGGTCTCTTAGGACAGAGTTTTCACTGAGGCAGCATTTGTTCTGCATTCCAGAACCTAGAATCTATAGACCTTGCTTGGGAGTGGCATTAAAGATGGTGGCACATGGATTTTAAAATCACCTGCTCTTGAGAACTGTGATAGAGCCTCCCTAATCCCTCTGCCTCTTCGCTCCGCCCCTACCCCACCCCCTACCCCAACCCAATGTCTCCTTCCCTTCTTCCTCTTTCACCCGTTCTCTCTTGGATGTCGCCAGTCTGTTTGCTGTAGTTTGGATCTAGAGTGTTCCCCAAAGGCTCACATGTTTGAAGCTTAGTCCTCAGCACACTGGATCGAGCTCTTAGGAGGTGGCCTAGCGGCTGGACATGCAGCTCAGCTGGCAGAGTGCTTGCTTCCGGAGCACACACAAGGGTCTGGGTTCACTAGTCAGTGAGTCAAAACAAACCCCACCTCTCTTGAGGGTGATGTCTTGGGAATATCATTAGAGTGATGGAAAGCTAACTAATACAGGTGACAAGAAGAGGCCACCTATGTGCTGGTAGGAAGACTTCTGCCACCCTTTCCTCACGACCTGGGAAGCCACTTGGCGACTCCTGTGACCTACCCTGCCTGAAGTACTCAGCTGAAAGGGCTTCCCACTTTCTTTTTCTTTTTTTCTATTTTTTCAAAGTGTGTGTGTGTGTGTGTGTGTGTGTGTGTGTGTGTGTGTGTGTGTGTCTGTCTGTCTGTCTGTCTGTCTGGGTCTGAACCTATGTGTCTGGGTGTTTGTAGAGGTTTGGGTACATGAGTGCAGATGCCCCTGGTGGTCAGAAGAGGGGATTAGATAACCCGGAGCTGAATCACCATGAGGACCCGGAGGTGCCCACCATGGCTTCTCTGCAAGAGCAGTATGCACCCCTTAACCTCTCGGTGGTCTCTGCAGTCCCAGTTTTTCCTACTTTCTATCGAGCTTTCCACCTCTGGCACTCATCAACAGGCATGCTTGAGGGGTCACAGCTGGGGAAGGCAGGATGGAAGTGACCCCCTTTGGGCCAGTCTCAGGGACTCCTGAGGTGGAGTTAGGGTTAGCCTGTTTCTCTTTCCTCTAGAAGTGTCCCCTGGGGGAAGCAGCTCACACCACTATCACACTGTGGCCCAGAGGACCCATTCTCTAGGTCATACCCATCCAGAATCTTTCCACACTGAAGAGAGGGAATTTGACTTTCAAATTTTCTCATAAATTTATAATTATTTTTCTTCATTTTAAAAGTTATGACTAAAATGTTAAACCAAACCTAAAATTTGTCATTTTGGCTAACCTTCAATGTATAGATCAGAGACACTTAATACAGTCACAGTGTACAGCTGTCACCACTGTCCATTTCAATAAAAGTTCTCAACTTTCTAAACCAAAACTCTACTGATATGCAACACTGACCTGCAGTGATACATTGTTTATAATCTAAGAAATAAAACTTGGCTGAAGATCAGAGGACAGAGCCAGCCACAGAGTTAGCCACAGAGGTCAGGCAGTGGTGGCACACACCTTTAATCCTAGCACTCAGGAGGCAGAGGCAGAGATCCCTCTGAATTTCTGTGAGTTCAAGGCCACGCTGGGCTACATGAGATTAATCCAATCTAAAGGAGAAACATAGCCAGGCAATGTTGACACACACCTTTAATCCCAGCACTAGGAAGGTTGAGACCGGAAGTGATATGGCTGGGCAGAGAAAGGAATATAAGACAGGACGAGACAGGAACTCTGGTTCTTTTCAGGTGCTCTGTCAGGCTGAGGAGTTGGAGAGGTAAGAGGTGGTGGCTATGGCTTGCTCTGCTTCTCTGATCTTTTAGGCAAGTTTTAATTCTTACATTATAAAGAATATATCAACACAATGACCCCTGGCAAGTACCACTCTATTATTTTATTTTTAATCTTTGTGTGTACGGTGTGTGAGGTGTGGGAGTGTGGGTGTTCATGGCACATGGGTAGAGGTCGGAGGCAAGTCAGTCTTTACCTTCCACCTTGTTTGGGGTAAAATCTCTTTGTTATTTGCCATTGCTTACCCTAGAGAGCTTCCGGGAGTTCTCATGTCTCTGCTCCCCAGATCTCGCTGTAGGAACCCCGGGATTGCAGACACATGCTACTACACCTGGCTTGTTCACGTGGGCTCTGGAGATCTGAACACAAGCCTTTATGCTTGTCAGCAAGTGCTTCTTCACCCACTGGTCCACAGCCCTGCCTTCTGTTGCTATGGGTGACAACCGTGGGGGCTTCGGAGAAGCAGAAGGACACAGGATTTGTCCTTTTGAGACTGGCACATTTCCCTGAACATAATGTCCTCAGGGCTCACCCTGGCTGGAGCATGGGTCAGGATCTCCTCTATTGCAACTGTGTGGATACACCATAGTTTGCTTATCCAGGCATCCCCAGTGGACTCTGGTCATTAGTTCAATAAACATTCTTTGTGCCAATGATGAGGCAAGCATGGTATTTGCCGCTGGCCACATGATTGCTGTGGACACAGTAGAGCCTGGACCTCAGAGGGGAAGCACTACTGAGCAATCACGCAGAAAGAATGTTTCCTTCTTGTTTGAAGAAATAATTATTGCATAGATAGTTCTCCACTTATGTGACCCTGACCATTTTTTAAAATCCTTCCCATCTGTATAGACATGAACTAGTAAGTTGTGGGGAGAGTTGTGGAAAAGCTTGAAAACCACCGTGCATGGCCTGAGTCTTCTAGGGAAAAGCAGGTTTTAACTGCAGATCTGACAGCTCTGCTCGTCTCTGGCCATGTTGTTTCTGGTTCCAGAAGAAGCCAAGGCTGCAGAAGCGTCTCTGCGTGCTGGGAGGACAAAGATCCTGTACTTTGCCCATCCCCAGGGGCAATGACTCCAATGCCCAGGACAGGTGTCAGTGACACCATGTGTCTCTGACACATTTAGGCTCTTGACCCCCTTTCCTCTGGCTGTTGTTTATTATGAGCTCTACAAAGTTAAAACTTTTGTTTTGTTTTCTGAAACAGGGTCTCAGTGTGTACAGGCCTGCCTTCAATTCATTATATAGGCCAAAATGGCCTTAAAATCATTAGTCCTCTGCATTCGCTTCCTAGGTGCTAAGATTTGTCTAGTTACATTGGTTTTTTGTTGTTTGTTTTTTTCTTCCCTTTTTTTAGAAATAGAATCTCACGTAGCCCTGGCTGGCTGTGTAGCTAAGAATGGCCTTGAACTCTGATCATCCTCTCTCTGCCTTTTGAGAGCTGGGGTTATAATCATGCTCCACCATGCCTGCTTCATCCATTGCTGGGAACTGAACTCAAAGCTTTGTGCATGCCAGGTAAGCATTCCATAGCTAAGCTGCATCCCTACCCTAAACTGTATGTCCTAGAAACGTTCTTCAGTTTGTCACAGGGCTCTGTGAAAAATTCTGGAATGTGTAGTAAGGGAATAGGCTTCCATATCAGAGGACTATGGGAGGTGTCCCTACCTGCTGCCCAGAACTCCCTCAGCATCACAGGTGCTGTTTTTCTCACTGAGTATTTGACTACTGAGTTATTCGAGATCTCCCTCTTGTGGGCCATTAGTGAAGTAAAACACACCAGTTACTCTTAATAAATGTGATGAGTATTATAGGTGTGAATCAATTGTTGTGAACTCTGTAAATGATCAAGACCCTTAAATGTTTTTATTATGGGCTATTACTAACACAAAATGTGCATAGCATGTAATATAAAAACATGTCTATAAACCAGCTTTATCAAATCTTAACAGTTATCCTATATTTATTATTTTTATGTATTTATGCATTTCTGTATGCACATGTGCATGCCTCATTACCTATGTGGAGGTTAGAGGACGCTTACAGGATTCAATTCTCTCCTACTGTGCAGGTCCTGGGAATCTGAATCGGGTCATCAGGCTTGGTTGTAAGTGCCTTTACCTGTTGAGTTATCTCGCTGGCCCCATGTTTATTATAGATCTATTATCATACCACCTTCTACAGTTTGAATTTTATTCTGAGTTTGTATTTATTGCTTACATGCTTATTCTTAGACATCTACATACATGTGTGTCAATATAATACAAGCTATTATCTTACAGGCTTTCAATCTTCAGAAAAAAATTGCCATACTATACATTCTTTTGTAATCACTTTTCCCTTCAAATTACACTTCTGAAGTTTATTCCTGTGACTATTTCATTGCTTTTCCTCCAAGGTATGCATTCTACACATTTCCTAACAAGACTTTTGAATTTTTCAATTTTTAAGAGAAAGAGGTAATGAAAAAAATCAACAGAGCTGATCCACCATCTAAACCTCAACATCTATTTGAATTAAAGATAAGGGTGATGAGTACTTTCTGTCCTCCTACAGGAAGGATGTAGACCCACAGGCTGTGTATTAGACCTGTTCATGTTTACTTTACTTGAAAAGGAAATGACTTCAAAACAGAGCAGTCAGAACAAATTCTAAGAGAAAGTTAACCACTGTCACAGAAGTCCAGAGGAAGCCAATTCAGGACTTCAATTTTTTTAATTTTTTATAAGAGAAGAGAGATCCATAACTACTTAAGTCAAATGCACCTGACTGTGATAAAGATATACAACAGGACAAATGAATGGTTCAGAAGATAGGGAGAGACTCATCATTGCACGTGGCAGCCCAGAAATCAGTGGGGGAAACAATGAGCTATTTACAGGGTTTGGGAGGATGCTTCAACGGAGAGAGAAAACCCTCAACTCCAAAGGACTATTCCAACTAGACTGGAACATGAAAGACAAAACGGCAAGTTAATAGAATGAAATGTTGGCTAATTCTGTTGTGACTCAAGGTTAAGGAAAAAATTCTTAGATGAAATTTCAAAAGCACAAACTACAAGGCAAGGACCAACTTCATCAATAATTTTTATTGTGCCAAAATTAAAGACTTCTACTTGACCAAGGAGCCACTGACAAAGTAGCCAGGGAGAGGACAGAAGGAAAAAACTTTCAGTGTCCAAGGCTGACAAGGGAAAATGGGGAAAACTCAAGGATCTCCTATAAGTAAACAAGGAAAAGGCAATAACACAGGCTGGATATAGACTATGGTAGGATCCTTATCTAATGTGTATGGGCCTGGGCTCAATCCCTACTAACACACACACACACACACACACACACACACGGGGGGGGGGGGGGGGGACGACAGAGAGAGACAGAGAGAAGACAGAGAGAGACAGAGACAGAAACACCACAGTAAAGAAAAAAAGAAGAGATTCATCTATTCTCAGTTCACAGATGACACCCAAAGATGGTCAAACATGAAAGAAGCTTAGTTCCTCTAGAAATCAGAGATATGCAAATCAAGACCACATACCTTTGCATCTCCTTGAGGCTGGGCTCCTGCCATAGAAGCATGGAATAAGAAGCCTGGCTCAGGATAGTATGGGGAAGACTGCCAACAGCTTGGTGATAGGGGACAGGAGGGCTAGATAGGGGCACTTTCTTATTCTATATTATAAAGATACTCTTGTGCTCTATATTGTAGAAAGGAACCAACATGTGTAGGTCACTAATAGCATCTACATACTGTTATGTATGTTTGTTTGTTCTGAGTCAACCTCAGTCAACTCAGACGTCCCTGTAACAAGGCTGATCCAGCACCTAACTTGACTCAGTGTTTTAAGAAGTGCCAAGCCCATATCCACCGAAAGAGGGAAGAACGTAAGTAATGATAAGAAGGGAAGCCCAGATATCATAAGTCTCAGAAATGTGGATGACCACCTGAGCAAAGGGGCAAGAATGAGTTCCAGATGATTGCTGCCTCTCTAATCTGCCAGCCGGAGATGAAATGGAGACAGATTTCTGGGGTCGTAATCCAATGCAGCTCTCTGAATAAAGCAGTTTGAAGATTCAATTCCCGTCTCTGCTCATTATCATCTGTGACTGACAGGCAGCAGGTGCTCTGGGATCTCATCTGCTCAGAAGGATTTCCTTCCTCACAACCTGCATTTGGCAACTGGAAGATCAAATGAATGATTTTAAATCTAGAAAAAAGACAGGAAGTAGAGTAGAGTGAAAGAGCTGGGGGGCCTGGTGGTATCAGGAAGCAGAAGCTTCCAGAGAGTGCTGGGGTAGAGAGGAAACCAGGGGCACTCAAAGAACTGAGTCAGTGATGCTGGGGAGGGGCCAGAGGGCCCAGGGTGGACAGAAGCATTACCACTTCCTGGCCCCGGGCGGATTGAGGTCTTCTCTGTTGTTTTTGTTTTTCTGTAAATTTGCTGAATTTCCTTCCAAGAGCCCTACTGTTTCCTATCTCCATCCAGATTCTCCACTCCAGCCCTTGGCTTTATGAGCTCAGTGGACCAGGCACTCTCTGATAGACAATCATCAAAAGGCAGTGTCCCGAATATGGACTAGGGCTGGAACAGAGCAGGCCTTTAGCTTAAAGTTGAAAGGAAGTAGTCCATCCAAGCTTGGCATCACGTGCCTGTCATCCCAACACTCGGCTAAGACAGGAGGACCATGGATTCAAGACCAGTCTGAACTTTAAATGCAGACCCTGTTGGGCTGGAGAGATGGCTCAGCTGTTAAAGGCTAGGCTTACAACCAAAATATCAAAGACACCTTCAGACTTGCAATAGCTAAGATAGTTTGCCTCCTATCCCTCTTTCTCAGGATGATTCTGAGTATGTGTCACACCACAAGGACTAAGTTTAGAAGGCAAGATGGCCAGCACTCGGGAGGCAGAGCCAGGCGGATCTCTGTGAGTTCGAGGCCAACCTGGGCTACCAAGTGAGTTCCAGGAAAGGCGCAAAGCTACACAGAGAAACCCTGTCTCGAAAAACCAAAAAAAAAAAAAAAAAAAAAAAGGCAAGATGGGCAGGAAGTTCTGGAGAAAGATGCAGGGCATGAGGGAGGATCTGGGAGGCCCAACAGGCAGCCAGCTTAGACCAGATTCTAGCTTCTGAAAGACCAAAAGGAAGACACAGGGGTAAGAGAAGCGGGGAGAGGGAAGGAGGGGGAGGAGGGGGGAAGGAGGGGGATGAGGCAGCTCCCCTTGCTTGGTGATCCTTATCAGGCTTCTTGTATCTTTAACCCTGCTTGTTTGACCCAAGGCCTGACCTCCCCGGAGGCAGTCAGGCTGTCCAGAGTGGGGGTCTAGGAGGCCTAGTCAGTCAATGCTATGTGTGAGTGAGAGTCTTCACTGGGCTTTTAGTCATTAAGCTTAAATGATTAGAAAATTTAGAATATGAGGAAGCTAAGTATGGTGGATACACTTGTAATCCTAGACCTCGGGAGGTGAAGGGGGTTGAATCAGGAGTCCAAGGTCATCCTTAGATAGTAAGTTCAAGGTGAGACCCAATCTCAAAACAAACAAACAAACAAACAAACAAACAGTATGAAGAATACTCTTGGAAAGCCTCTTCCCTCATCTGCCTCCAGCTTCCTCCTGTGTGAAGTGACCACAGGTCAAGATGATTCTCCAAGGTCTCCTCCAGGTTGGATATTGTATTATTTTAAGAGAAAGCTGAGAAGATTTTAGAAAACTGAAAATGCAATTATTTTAGAAACATGTCAGCAGAAGGTGACAATCCATTTCAGCTTCCCTTGTGATTCCATTCCAGAAGACCTTTGGGGTTCATCTAAGTTTTATTTGGTCCTTTCCACTACAGCAGCTCCCACAGGCTAATAGCCTGTTTACTTTTTACAAATGTCATCAGGGATGATCCCAGAAACTTGCTTATCGTCTCCACCTACTTCCTTGCATCCATCTGGTTCTCAGAGTGCTGCCTGAAAAGATTACTCTTTGGCATGGAACTAAGCTATCATCAAAAGTCTTCAAGCAGACTGCCTCTCATTAAGTCACTGATATTCTGAGTGGATGACTGAGCCCTGGGGTCTACATGAGATGATCTCGAGCATCTCATGCCAGAACCAAAGTTTTCTGGGTTGTCATTAACTGCAGACAAAACTGCCTGTTCACTTGAGAAGCTACTGATTAACATCTACCCACCATAATTTTGGTATTAATTATCTAGGAGAACTGGCTTCATTTGTCCAAATCCATTCATGGGAATTAAATAAAAAAAAATGTATCTTGTGGGGTGGAGGAGCCAAGTGAAGTCCTGAGTCAATGTGTATTGTTTGACATGGGCATGGTCAATGCCTCAGTCTGATGGACATGGCAAATCCTTCCTCAGGTGAGGCTCAGAGATAGCAAAGCCTTCCTCTGGTCTGAGTGTGAATGTTGACAGTGTGCAGAAATGTTCACCATTGCGCTCTCTCTCTCTCTGTCTCTCTGTCTCTCTCTCCTAACTCCCAGAAGTTTGTAGTCTGATGACTGCTCCCCTACAGAGACTGCTCCTACTGAGGTTAGCTAAGCTTGCTGCCTTGTTCATCTGTAAGTGCAATAACCTGTCTCTCAGTTCAGTTATATATAATAAACACGCTGAGCTTCTGTGCCTTGCCTTCTCCATTGGAGAGCCTAGGACACCTAGTCCCAGTCGTGTGTGTGTGTGTGTGTGTGTGTGTGTGTGTGTGTGTGTGTGTGTGTGTGTGTGTGTGATTTCTTCGTTCTGTTGTCCCTAGTCAGAGTTCTAGAATATAAACCATGCAAGCACATAACATCTTGGCACTCCCTATAAGCCCTATGAGGTGGAAAGGTGTAACTTTCCCTTTTTCTTCTCTTCTGTCTTCTTTCAGATGCTGGCTAACACTCAAGTTTCTTCCCTAGTACTCTGGCCTTTTCTACTCTTCCTCTAAGGCTCCCTCTGCAAGCATGTGTCTCTTGTCTGTCATGTAGCTGGCATCCACGCTTAATTCGAATGGCATGACTCTCTTTTCTCGCCTAAGAATTTATAATAAACTTCTCCCTGAAACAAACAAATGAACAAATCCATGAAAAGAAAAAAAAGTTTTTTGTTTCATTAAAAAAAAAAAAGCCTTTCCCCTGCAGTCATGGCTTGAGCATGACTACAGACTTTTTTCTGTATTTAGGGAAGAGCGAATCTCACCACTCAGTACCAAGTGCCATTAGTTAGTTCAACGAGATAGCACAGAGAAGGTACTTAAAGATAAAAACACTCCTACCTTCAAATGGTCATGCCTCACCATTGTGTACAAACTCTCTTGCCTTGCCCTAAGGGTTGCAGTCTACGTCCGATGAACAGAGTCTAGTTTCAGAGAGAAGCAATCACTACACGGTCTCTCAAAGTCCTCCTTCTTGGGTATCGCACTAGTGACTTTTTTCAGTGTAATGACCAAATGCCGGACAAGAAGCAATCTGATGGAGGAATGGCTGGGGCTTGGGGTTTGAGGGCGTAGTCGCTCATGGTGGGGAAGGCAGTGTGGCAGGAGGCTGTGGCAGTGGGAGTGTTAAGCTGCTTGTTCACATCTCTCCAGACCAGGGCAGGGCAGGAAGTTAGGTCAGGAGTGACCATAAGCCTCAGTGCCCACCCACCGGAGATCCACTTGCTCTAGCCAGGTCCACCTCCCAAAGGTTTCACAGTCTCCCCAAACGGCACCACCAACTGGGGACCAAGTGTTCAAACATGAGCCCATAGAAGATGTTTTACTTCTAAACCATAGCAAACACTCTTCATCTATCCAAACTCAGGAGCTGCAGAAGTGGAAGGACTTATTTAGTTCTTAGGAGCTGCAGTTTGGAAAGAGTCCCATGGCTCTGAATTGGTGTTCTGAATTACTGAATGGAGAGAAGGAGCAAGGGCTATGTGGTGGCTGAAGTATGAATAGAACAAAAATGTCCACACAGCAGAAGTCCAACAACCTCCTGACGTGCATCTCATCCAGTTGTTCCAGTTACCAAAGTGTGGAGGTGAGCAAAGTTCACATTTCCCTCAGCAGCATCACGTTCCACTCAGGAGCCCTGCAAAATTCCACTGGCATCCAAAGTCCACTTTGCAAATCAGTAATGGCTTTCTTTGGTTTGGCTTCTTTCTGCCTGACATCTACCACTATACTCTCTTTCCCATCCCCACCCAACCCAGGCATGGGCCCACTCTTGAAGACAGGCAGCCATTCATGTCAGGGAATGCCTTTCATGTTACATCCTTGAATGTGAGTTTCCTGAGATAACAGCCACTTCTGCAGGAAAGGGTCACTATACAGTTAGAGGGGAAAGACCACCTGTATGACCAGATCCCAAACGATGGGTGACAACAGAAAGTTTGAATGGTTGGATGACCAGCGTGGATAGAAAATGGATTCTCCATAGAGTTTTATTCCAAATATTTTATTACTATTTTATGTGTATGGGTGTTTTAGCTACATGTGTATATTTACAACATGCATGTGCCTAGCACCCACAGAAGCCAAAAGAGGATACCAGATACCCTGGAATTGGAGTTACAGATGGTTATGAACCACCATATGAGTGCTGAGAGTCAAACCCAGGTCCTCTAAAGGAGCAGACAGTGCTCTTAACCACTGAACCATCTCTCCATCCCCTCCATGGAGTTTTTAAGTAAGGAAGAGCACAGGTTGGTGCTGGCCACTAGCATTTGGGGGAACTTGAAGGTGAGAAGGAAAACTGAGAACACAAGGAGATCAAGCCTTTGTCTTTGAAGCAATGCATCAGACAGAATCAGAACTTTTGCAGAGGTGGACCAAGCCGGGCTGATTGGAAGGAGCCTGAACTAAGACATTGATTGATTGTTAACATTTTTTAAATATTTATTTTTATTTATGTGTATGTATGCCATGTGTGCAGGTGTCTTTGGAGGCCAGAATGGGAGAGCATCAGATCTACTGGAGCTGGAGTTAAGACAGTTGTGAACTGCCTGACATGGGTGCTGAGAACATAACTTGGGTCCTCTAGAAGAGCAGTAAGCAAAAACTGATGAACCATCTCTCCAGTACTGCCCCCCAATGCGTAGGCACACGCACACGCACACACGCACGCACACACGCACACACACACACACACACACAGCACACACACACACACACTTACTTTTGTTGTTGCTGAGACAGGGTCTCACAATTTAATCAGACTGGCTTCAAACTCACAGAGAGCCACATTGCCTATCTCCTGAGAGCTGAGATTAAAGGTGTGCACCACCATTCCTGCATGATGCCTCCCCCGCAACACACACACTTTGAAACAGGGTCCAATGTAGCTTATGCTGACCTCAAACACACTATGCAGTTAGTCAACTATAACTCTGGACTTCTAATCCTCATGACTCTATCTCCTGCACGCTGGGAAACTAGGTGTGCACTACCACACCCACTCCACCTCTGTGGGAAAGATTTACTACATAATTGGACTTACTTTGTATTAGAGTTGGCCAACATTTTATCCCATAGACACAGAGTAAGTGTTCCCGTGGGCTGAGTGGAGGAGGTCGGTTTACAGACAGGGAGGGGTTGAAGAGGGCAGCAGCAAAGACAAACAGAACAAGTTCATTATTTCAGTTATCTTCTTCGTAAGATGGGGGTGGGGAAGAGAACAATAAGAAAATAACTGCTGAAGGCCAAGTTACTTTTTGGGTAAGGATGGAGACAGATCTCAGGTGAATCAACTCTGGTGACAGCTTGGTCTTGGGTTTCTGGCGCTGGAAGTAACAGAACGATCAGTTCCACACTGTTTGACCACCGAGTTTGGTGTCTTACTGTGGCAGCCTTAGCAGGGTATCCACCAACAAAACAACTGGTTGTTATACAAAACAAAAGTAAAGCTCATGTCTCATGCTGCTATTTGGTTATGCCACAATAGACAAAGTAACAGTGCATGAAGAAACTTTGAACTCCAAAGATTGACAAAAAAGGGACACGTGGGAACTTTCTGGGCTCTATATTTTAAAAGGAATTTACATAGGTATATGCATGTATGCTTCTGAGAACTACAAGACCAAATAGAGATATGTATTAAGAAATATACTGCCAGGAATCAGCTGTGCATGCAGTTGTAGGGACTGGTGAGGCAAATCTGAAATCTGTAGGCCAGTTTATGGAAGGACTGTTAATAAATTAGTTTCCTCTCAAAAAATTAAACAGCATTACTACATGCAATTCTACTCATAGTCATATATTCAAAAGAGTTGAAACCACATGTTCACCAAAAAATGTATGCATGAATATTCATAGCAGCTTTATTTATTAAGGCCCAAACACAAGTGACATAAATACTTCCCAACTGAAAAACTGATGACTACATTGTAGTATTTGTATACAACAGTTACTCAGCCATAAAAGGGAATGAGGTGCTGATTCATGCTTCAATGTGGACTAACCTTGAAAAGGTGATGATGAGCCAGTGAGATGATCAGTGGATAAACATAATTGTAATTGTCACCAAGTCTGACAACCTGACTCCAACCCCCAGGACCCACGTGGTGGAAGAAGAGAACTGACTTCTGACCAACATTATGGCACATGCGAATAAACAGACAGTTATAATTTTTAAAAACACATTATGTAAGTGAAAGCAGCCACACAAAAACGCTATATATTGTATGACTCATTACCCAGAGAAGGCAAATCCCCACAGCCAGAAAGTGGAGCAGCCGCTGGCAGTTAGTGGCTGCCAGAGGTGCAGCTTTGTGAGCGGGTTCAGAGGATCTGAGTGCAGTTCTTGGCGCTTGCAGGGGAGGCACTTTACCAGCTGAGAGGTCTCTCTGGCCCAAGACTGCTACTTCTTATGGAGCCTCTTTCTGAACTCATGAAAATACTGCAAAGTTTGCCATGTTCGCAGGACTCTTGTGAATATTCTGAAATCTACTGCTCTGCTTTGAGGGTGAGTTTTGTGCTGTGTAAGTTATCCTCCCAACACAAGTCCTGTCTCTTGTCCTTGAACTACTCTGGTGCCTTGCCTTTTTCTCAGAAAGACTTTACTTATTAACCCAAACCAGAAGCTGGGTGGACTTTTCCCCATTAATTCTTTGAGAATATTTGAAGTGTGAAAACCTTGAGCAGTCCATGAGTATCATGATGCCTTCACCAAGTCAAGAGTAGTACCAAACAGCCCATCCTTCGCCACACACCTACGGCACTCTCACCCCAGAGGTAACCATTTCTCTGACTGCTCTCACTATAGATCAGTTTGGTACCTTCTTCAATGTCATGGCAACAGCATCATGCATCCTGAGTCTTGGTATGATGCTGTGTCTGAGGTGCATTCCTGCTATCATACACACCCATAGCTTGTCTATTTCCACTGCTGTCTCATAGTCCAATGCATAAGAATAGTACAACTATCCATTCCACTCATTTTCTTCCTTTTGTGACAGGGTCTCTCAATCTTCTATGTAATCAAAAATGATCTTGAGTTTCCGGTCCTCCTGCTTCCACCTCTGCTGGGATTATGAGCCTGTGCCATTGTGCCTGGTTTCTGTGTTGCTGGGATAGAACCAAGGACTTCATGCTTGTTAGGTAGGCACTCTGTCAACTGAGCTATATCCACAGGCCCTATCCTTTCCACTCTTGGTGGGCTTTTGCATAATTCCCAGTTTAGGGATACTGAGAATAAAAATGCCTTTTTTTTCATAGCTATGGATCAAATTGCATGCTAGGAAAACACTACTATTGAGCTACATCTCTAATCCCTAAGCTGTGTGTGTGCACACACAT
The DNA here is from genome assembly GCF_007827085.1 of Peromyscus californicus insignis. NCBI lineage: Eukaryota > Metazoa > Chordata > Mammalia > Rodentia > Cricetidae > Peromyscus > Peromyscus californicus. The sequence goes on from NW_026294584.1 coordinate 61,764,292, forward strand.
GTATTTTAAGGATATATGTGTACAGTCAGGTATGGATGCACATGTGTGCATGTATGTGTATATGAAGGTTGGTGTGTGGTGTCTTCACCATTCTCCACCTTTTTTTTTTTTTTTTTTTTTTTTGAGGCAAGGTTTCTCACTGAACCTGGAGCTTACCAATTTAGGTAGATTGTCTGGGTAGCAAGTCCCCAGGATTCTCCTGCCTCTGCCTCTCCTATGCTAGGGTCTCAGGCATGCACTGCCATGACTGGTTTTTACCTGCATGCTAGGGTTTCAAACTCAGATCCTCATGTTTGTGAGGCAGGCAGTTTCCCAAATGAGCCATTCCTCAGCTCATTCAAATATTCTTCACATTAATATCACTGCTAAATGACAGAGAAGCACCTTCCCATCCAGCCTGTGCAAACGAATGTGGTGGTATTGTGTTCCCCAAAATATTGTGCACCCTAGTAAACTTATCTGGGGTCAGAGAACAGAAGAGCCACTAGATATAGAAGCCAGAAAATGGTGGCACACAAGCCTTTAATCCTATCACTTGGAAGGCAGAGATCCATCCAGATCTCTGTGAGTTTAAAGCCACACTGGAAACAGGCATGGTGACTCATGCCTTTAATCCCAAGAAGTGAGCCTTTAATCCCAGGAAGTGATGGCAGGAAGCAGAAAGGTATTTAAGGTGTGAGGACGAGGAGCTAGAACCTGGTTAAGATTTTAGGCTTTTGAGCAGCACAGTTCAGCTGAGATTCATTCTGGATGAGGACTCGGAGGCATCCAGTCTGAGGAAACAGGATCAGCTGAGGAATTGGCCAGGTGAGGTGGCTGTGGCTTGTTCTGCTTCTCTGATCTTCCAGCATTCGCCCCAATACCTGGCTCCAGGTTTGTTTTTATTAATAAAACGATCTAAGTTTTGTGCTACAAATGAGCATCCAGATTTATGCTGGGGGTCATCAAGGACTTCATGCACGCTCCAGAGAAGTGTCTAAAAAGGCCCAGCACACCCTTCTTCTAGTGAGCTGACACAGGTGTGTGCTTCCAATCCAACCACCAAGTCATCCTTTTGGGGGAGGGGTCTGATCCACTCAGACTCCTGAAGAAGGAATTTCACAAGTCTGGCTGACCTTGTGTACTGCCATCTAAATGTTGAGCAACAGAGAGTCAAAATTAAAGGCGTTCAGTTGGCCCCTGATCTCCTATTTCAGTTTCTTGAGGTATTCTGGAGGACAGCTGTTTTTTTACTCTTCTTTCACAAGAGCTAACATGAGGCCAAGCCTCCATCCCCCTCAGCGTTGACCTTGACTCTCACGAGCCTTTCTGTCTCCTCAGCTGAGGCGAGGACATTCAGCCAGTAGTTATGCTAGGCCTCTTGGACTCCAGCTTCCTGGGTTCCAACTGCTTGCTAGGCTTCCTGACAGGGGCCTCTGGGAGCCAACAATGCCCTGTGTGATGTCACTGGGTTCTGAGAGGCAGCCTGTGGTGGCATGTTAAACACTCTGCTACTGTAAGCAACCCAGCACGATCCAGCACCATCTAGAAAAAGTACATCTTTCCATCATTCACAGACCTGATTTCACTTATGACTCTGCTTGGCAAATGACTTGCTTTCGAAGCTGCCAGAGTGGTAACCTCATTGACAAGTAAGGAGAAAAGGGAACAAAGGGATAAGGATAAGGGATAAGGGAACAAAGGTACTCAGGAAGTCCGGGCACCTAGATCAAGGAGAGCAGTAATCTACTGGACCTGGGTTAACACAGACTCTAGGGAGCAGTACTGAGGTGAACTGATTACCACAGAGAAGGTGGTCACCAGTCTGGCTATGCCTCACTTCTGGAAGAAAGATACTGTGTAGGCTCCAGCTCCTAAAAAAAGGGAATCTGTGATATACTTGTGTGTGCTCTTAACATTTATTTTAAAAAATTAATGGAGGGAAAAGCCTTTAAAGTATGAGGTTATAGGTTCTGTCTATAGATCAGTATCAGGAAGATAAAGCATTATTATAAAGTATTATTATTATTTTCAGAAAAATTAGTCATGACATCAATCAAAAGCAAGGTCATGCTCTCCTGATTCTAAGATCTCACATTTATGTGGGGAGGGGATGTGTGCCCACATGTATCTTTACATTGATGTCTTTCCAATGACTTCATCGTATTTTTAAATTTTTTTACATTTGTTTTGAAGGGAGTTAGGGTTTATTTTAGCTTATCGTTTGAGGGCTAGAATCCTTCCTAAAGGCAAAAGCAGGACAGCACAGTGGCAGAGATGGAGGTGGCTGGGCATCTGGCGTTTGCAGCCAAGAAGTAGAATGAACTCCTATGTTCAAGCTTTTCCTCTCTTATTCACCTGGGCCCCGGCCAATGGAATGGTGTCCCTATATTTAGGGTGATGTTTCCACCTCAGTGAAGCTAATCTAGATAATCCCTCATGACAACACTGAGAGGCTTCTCTCTCCAGTGACCCTAGATCCTGTAGAGTTGACAACAGTAACCACTACAGGAAAGGGAACTCTGGCAAGGCCCCTTTAATAAAGTATGCTGATAGCTGGGTAGTGGGGGCTCGCGTCTTTAATCCCAGCACCTGAAGGCAGAGACAGGTGGATCTCTGTGAGTTCGCAACCAGCCTGGTCTACAGAGTGAGTTCCAGGACAGCCAGGGCTACACAAAGAAACCCTATCTGGAAAAAAATCAAGCCAAACCAAATAAATAAAAAATGAAAAAATAAGGTATGCTGATAAGGTCTGGGATGGATATTCTCATTTTATAATCGTTGGTTGGGGAAAGTTTCACTACATACACATACACGCACACATTAATTCTTTGACAGCTTCCTGTATGTACGTGATGGGTTTTAGTTAGTTTCCCTTCCAGTATCCTCTTCCATCCTCCCTTCCCTCCTGTTGAAACCCTCTTCTTTGTAACACGTTTCTGTCCTCCTCACAAATCTATCTTGTGTGTGTCACCCACTGAGTTTAATTATGCTGCCTGGATGAGCACGAGTGGAAGACTCTTCACTGGAGCATGGACAGCTAACTCCCTTGTTTCCTGAGACAAGGCTCACGGAGCCTGCAGCTCACTGACTGGCTAGACTGCCTTTCTCTCTCCAACTCTGGTATTGGTATTGCAAGTGCATGCTGCTGTACCCAGCCTTTTTCTTTCTTTTCTTTTTCTTTTAAGATTTATTTTATGTGTGTGATTGTTTTACCTGAATGTATGCATATTAATTATGCCCAGTGCCCTAAGAGGCCAGAAGAGGGCGTCAGATCCCCCTTGCACTGAAATTACAGATGACTGTGAGTCGTAGTGTGGGTACTGGGAACCAAATCCAGGTCCTCAGCAAGAGCAGCCAGTGCTCCTAGTGAGCCAGAGCTCCAGTCCTGATGCACCTGGGTTTTGGGCGGGGTGCCAGGGACTGAGCCTGAGGTTTCATGCTCACAAAGCGTGCACTTGACCTGTTAAGCCATCTCCCTAGCCCTAAGTGTGTGAGTGTGAGTGTGTGTGTGTTTATGAATTCAGGTGTACATGCCATGGCAGGTGTATGAAGGCCAGAAGGCAATGTGAGGTGTTAGTCCTTGCCTTCAACCTTGTTTGGTACAGTCTTTTTGTGTCCACCACTGCATATGCTGGCCTAGATGAGTTCCCCCATTTCTGCCTCCCCTCTTCGACAGGTGCACTGAGATTACATGTGTGCAGTACAGTGTCCAGCTTTACATGGGTTCTAAGGATTCAAACTCAGGCCTCATGCTTGAACAGCAAGTGCTCTGCACACTGAGCTAGCTCTTCAGCCTGTCTTACATTGTAAAGCTTTATGATTTTGTGGTATTTATACGTGTGTGTGTGTGTGTGTGTGTGTGTGTGTGTGTGTGTGTGTGTGTACATGTTTGTATTCTCCTTTTGCTTTTTCCTTGTTGGCATTTATAATTCACATGTATCCCCACTGAAGGAGGAGGAAGAAGAGGAGGAGGAGGAGGAGGAGGAGGAGGAGGAGGAGGAGGAGGAGGAGGAGGAAGAAGAAAAGAACATGGAAAGTGCTTTTCTGAGTTATTTGATATCTACAAACATGTTTATTCTGCTCTTGATTAGGTTTTGACTAGTTGTAAAATCTTGGATTGATATTATCTAATTATGAATTTGTAGGCATTCTCTAGAATCTTTCTGAATTTAGTGTTGCCACTGAGAAGTTTGATGTCATCCTCCATGAAGGTCAGCTCTCCTGAGACATTCCCATCTGCTGCACCGGCCAATCTGTGTTCTTTGTTGATGTGATCATCTCCTCCCCTCCACTTCTTCCACAGCTTTCTGGAATTCCTTGCTAGTTAGATGCTACTGTAAGAATGTCCAATCCCAGGGCTGGAGAGATGGCTCAGAGGTTAAGAGCATAGACTATTCTTTCAGAGGCCCTGCGTTCAATTCCCAGCAACCACATGGCAGCTCATAACATCTGTAATGAGATCTGATGCCCTCTTCTGGCCTGCAGGCAAACATGCAGACAGAAAATTGTGTACATAATAAACAAATAAATCTTTAAAAAAAAAAAAAAAGCATGTCCGTCCTGAGATTGTCCCTTACTCTGTCATTTTGCTGTACTTTCCAGAAAACCCCTTCTATTTTTCAATCTTCTGCTGATTTTGCTAACTGTGACAGGCACAATTTAAATTTCAACTGTCCCTTTTTCTTCTCTGTTGTCCTTTTTCTAATTCTTTGAGTGTGCTTTCCTTGATTTCTCAGTTTCAGTATTTTGCAAGTTTCAGGTTGTTCCTCTTTTGTGGCTCTCCACACATTTTTTTTTTTCCCTTTCTGAAAGTTTTCCTCAAATGCCTTGGTCAATCCTTGGCATATGCATCAGTCCACATGGGCAAGCAGAACAAAACATCACAGAGTGTCTGGCTAACACTAGGAATTTATTTTCTCACAGCTAGAAGTACAAGGTCGAGGCATTGGCAGGGTGGGCTCCACGTAAAGCCTCTCTTCTTGACTCACAAATGGCCCCCTTCTTGACCAACCCTCACATGTCCTTTTCTCTGCACATGTTTCCTGGCTATCTTCTAAGGTCACCAGTCCTACAGGATCAGGACCCATCCTATGAGCTCATTTCATCTTAATCACTTCCCTAAAGGAGGTTAAAATTAAAAGATTAAAAATGACCTCTTTCACAAAAATGGTCACATTGTGGTTAATGATTTGACATGATTTTGGAGAGTTGTGATTCAGTCCATATCAGCATTCCATTCCAATTGAAAAGCAGGACAAAAAAGCTATTGGACAGTCTGAGTATTGGAGCAGGTATCTGCAGAGGAACTAGCATTTGTGGAAAGCTCTACAACAGTGGTTTTCAACCTATGGGTCACAGCCCCTTTGGGGGTTGCATATCAGATGTCCTGCATACATTACAATTCATGAACAGTAATTCAATTATAGTTATGTGTTATGTGTTAAGTGTTATGGAAGGTTGAGAACCACTGACCTAGAGCCTCAGCATATTAGTCTTCCCCTGGGCCCATCTCCTTTTAGAGCAGCTCTCCCATGGGCTGTGCCTCTGTAGTTCATTGATCCTGCCTGGACTTTCCTGTGCACTGGGGTGAAAGCACCCCTCTTCTGGTTACAAGTGCATGGACTTGCCAAGGCCCTGCTCACTCCTACCCTGAGCTGCTCAAGCAGCCGCTCAACCTGCTTCTGCTTCATAGCCCTCGCACTTCCAACTCAGGCTGTGATCGCCTGTCTCCTTCCAAAATGTGAGCTCACGGCCAATAACCTTGTCTTGAAAGTACTGTGAAAATCTCATCTGCCTTGGCTCTGGATGTGGTTCAGTTGGTAGACTTTTTCTAGCATGCTTTTTCTAGTACTGGGTTTGGTCCCCAGTACCATATAAAACCAGGCATGGTAACCCATTCCTGTAATCTCAGCACTCAGAAGAATCAAAAGCTCAAGGTCATCCTTGGCTACAAAGTGAGTTTGAGGCCAACCTGAACTACATGAGACCCTGTCTAAAACAAAACAAAAATAACAAAAAACCTTACTTGTATTTATGCCCCCAACCTACAATAACAAAAGTGTTTAGCTTTGTTTTTATTCACAGTTGAGTCAAAAAGACGATACAGACACACGCATGGGAGACCACTGCCATTGAAAGAAATCTCTTAATATACAGTAGTATCATAAATGCTCCATGTGCATCACCAGGTTCTGCTGATCTGAGTCTGCCACATGTGCTGCAGGACTTCTCAGAAGCCAGCACTAAGAATGCAGCAGGTTCTGCATTTTCCTCTTGGCAGGCTGGAGCTGCTGGACACTGTGTACATCATCTGCTCACAGGTCTCCCCAAGCATCTACTGCATATGAGTGACCATAAGCAGGAACACTATTCATCATGTTCTGCAAAACACACTATGCCCTGCTTCTCTCTCTCTCTCTCTCTCTCTCTCTCTCTCTCTCTCTCTCTCTCTCTCTCTCTCTCTCTCTCTCTCTGTCCGTCCACATGGGAGGTGCACATGCATGTGAGTACTCATGTGTATTGAGGCCTGAGGTCAACGCTGGGTATCATTCCCTGACACTTTCCTCGTTTATCCTTTGAAACAGGGCCTCTCACTGAACCTGAAGTTCAGTAATTTGTCTAGGCTAGCTGGCCAGTGAGCTTCAGGGTCGCTTCCTGCTCCTCACTATGGGTTCAAAATCTGCTGCTGACAGCTCTAGCTGATTGATTTCACCATTGGACAGCCTCATTTTAGCAATTCTGCTGAGAAAAGCTTTAGTTGTATTTGACTGGGAATGTCAATGTCACTATGGAGACATTCAGGATAGGCGTTCATATCCATCCATCACTGGTTAGAACCCAAACCACTCAGTCCATTTATGGTCCCCTCAGCAGTGGACCACCGTGCTCATGTCTCTCTTCAGCATACAACATGGCATGCTTTTACATTTCAGTCTGACTGGTGTCTGGTCAGAGTTTTAGAGAGCTACACTATCTCTCCAAGTGGGCTGGGCAGGCATAAGAGATGGATAATGCTCTTTTGTGTTATCTCCTTCTCTCCTTGAGCTCCCCACTCAGTGGTAGGGCAAAGAAGACTTTAAATTATGCTGCCTGTTTCATACTGACCCATCCGGATGCTGATCCTATGGATATATGTGGGAAGAATTTTTGTGACAGCAAAGAGATAAACTTTATATATTCTAAAAGTATCAAAGTGATTGTTTTTAAAACACTGAAAACAGAATTTTAGCCACATGGATGATTCAAACACCACTAAGTTATCTAATACAGCTTCTCTTACAATGATCTTGTTTAGGAAAATTGGAATTTAAAAATGTGCACTCCACAATGAAGACTATCATAGCTCAGTGTTTATTATGTGGATCCATGGCCTTCGGGCTCTGGACTGCTCTGTTAATGGCATATTTTCACTACAATCAAGAGAATAAACCACTGAAGAAAACCCAGGAACCTATCAAGGCTAGCTCACTTGGAAAAAATGTGTACCAGCAAAACCATGACTTAAAGGAAACTCCCAAACAGAAAGTTATTCATGGTAAGTCTGATGCAGATGAACCTGGAAAACCAAAATTATGCCCAGGAAGAAACTGATTTGTTTCTATTAACTACTTTCAACATATCACAGATTCAGTATTTGGAAGAGTAAAAGAACGCCCTCCTTAGGCCAATATTTCATATATGGATATATTATACACAGAATTCAACGGGGTATATACACATGCATGTACCACCTCAATTTCTCATTTTTATGTAATCTTCTATATTGGCCTCAGGCAGCTTTCTGTTTTCCACAGAATGAATTTCAACAGGTGCAACAGAAATGTCACCACTGGTCCTTCCCCATCTATCAACCTCAAGGGCAGCTGTTGCCTGAACCCACCAGTGTCTTCCACATCCTCTGCACGCTGCCGTACGGCCGTTCTGGCATTGCATAGTTTAACATATCTGGAGATAGTCTATGTCAATATCCTCTTGGAATTTGCTCTCCCCCAACACTCACTGTTGGAAGATTTGTGTTTATGTTTACACAGGTGATGGTCTGGTTTAAGAAAATAAGCCCCCAAAGATGAAGAGAACAATAAAGAGATAATAAATGGCTTACAAGTCAGATCTGTGTCCTGGGCTCTGCATTGCTCTGGGGCACTGCTGACAGCATCATGGAAGAGTAAGACATAGAATGGCCCCTCTGCAGCATCCCTACCCTGATCTCACACTATACCCTGCCCCCTGCTTTCTCTCTTCTCCTTCTGTAGCTCCTGCAATACAGAGTTAGCTCTTCAGTTATGTCATGGGTCCCTGAGAATCTTTTTCTTTCTAGTTCATCTCTCTCTTGTTCACACCACACCAATCCGATTGACCTGACCTCAAGTTCCCAGGCTCTGCCCTCTGTGGAGTTTAACCACTACTTAGAGTTGCCCTGAGTCTACTTAGATTACTGTAATCACCATTCCTATCATTTCCTTTCCATCCCTTAGCTGAGCTCTCCCTTTTCTGTCTGCTTCTGATGCTGCTGCAGTGATGCTCACTCAGTGTTAGCATCTATCGGTTGTCCTTTTGAATTCCATTTGGGACTTTCTCAGTTTTTGGTATGACATTTTCTATTTCATCCTGGACATTAAAAATATTGTGAGACACTTTAGCATGATTTCAAGCAGGTCTCCTTCACTGAGGTGTAGTACAACTAGAAGCAAAAATGGATTGTGGTGTCTGCCTGTCACTCACAAAAGCCAGTGAGCAAAGACAGAGATTGAATCTTAATACTTCACTTTATTCAGGCACCAGCAATCTGAGAGAGAGAGAGGATTAGTAGTCTAAAGGTCTGTCTTCCATTACATCTCTACCCAACAAATCATGGAGGTGGGCAGGGACAGAGGCCGCCAGTCACTTGGAGCTCAGTCGTGCCATTCTGGTTAAGGTGGGCCACACTTTTGAATTAGTTTTACACCTGTTTCTCACTGTCACCTCTTTCATTCTTCCCTCATTCTGTGGATGTCTGGGCTCAAGCAAACAATGGATGTAGTTAGTTGCTCTAGTATCAATCTTGTACTCCTCCAGGGGCATCTGGCCTAGCACAGAGTTACCTCAGAACAAACAGACCATAAACAGTGTGTCAGCACTGATTCCCTTCTGCAATATTGAGTGTAAGTGTGCCATTCAGTATAGAACGTGAGAATGCTCCTATTGGTCCTTTCTGTCCTCTATTAGAAGGAACAGGTAAGGATGTGGTTCTATCATCCTTCGTGCCAGAAGCCCCTCCCTGCCCCATCTGCCCAAAGCACTATGTGCACACCATCTTGTGGTAGACAGGTGATGTAAGAATTCAGGTCACTTTTGTTTCCACTTAAATGGATCGGTGACTTTCATACCCTTGTCACTGGGCACAGTGTCAGCCAGTCCTGTCTCTCCTCCCCTCCTTGTGCCCCACTGACACCAGGGTTAAAAGGCTCTAGTCCTCCAGTCCTCACTGCCACCAGGTTCAAAGAAATCAACTATTGTGGTTCACACTGTTTAGCTCCCCACTGGGTCTCATGAGAGAGAAGGGGGAAACAGACTGCCACCTGGCTCTCCCCTGCCCCATCGTGCTGTCACGGGGGCTGGAGGCTCAACAATCCACTGACAACACATCAGGGAGACTCAGCATCACCAGTTTCCACCAGGTGAGGCCCTAAACTCCTCCCCGGCACTCTCCCTGCACCACCCAGGAGGGTGATAGAGACCACTGCATGCTGCTGACCAGTGGAAGATTCGGCGCTGCTTGGCCGCACGGACACCACCAGGTGGGGCAAGAGGGATCCTGCTGTTTGCTTCCTCAGGGTGAGGGTGAGGTGAAAGGTCTCCAGGCAAGTTTTGCAAAGTTTTGGGTTTTTTTTTTCTTCTTCTTGTTTTTTTTTTTTTTTTTTTTTTTGTTTTTTTTTTTTTTTGTTTTTCGAGACAGGGTTTCTCTGTGTAGCTTTGCGCCTTTCCTGGGACTCACTTGGTAGCCCAGGCTGGCCTCGTACTCACAGAGATCCACCTGCCTCTGCCTCCCGAATGCTGGGATTAAAGGCGTGCGCCACCACCGCCCGGCCTTCTTCTTGTTTTTAGGCTACCCGTTTCCCCAGCTCTTTCTTGGGTTAGAGAGAATGAGTTTATTCTCTTGGAAGTTTGCTAATGATGTTTTATCTGTGACTACTTGTGTTTCACCCCTGTGTGGCATTTATGGAGTGTGTGTGTGTGTGTGTGTGTGTGTGTGTGTGTGTGTGTGTGTGTGACCATTCCTTGGACTGACTACAAAGGAAAAAGTAAGCAAGTTGAACACACTGCCCTCTGCTCACTGACTGCAGATGCCATGTGACTGACTGCTTTAGGTCCTTGCCACCACAGCGCCTTCCCCTCTATAAGGGACTTCTCCTAGAACCACGTGTCAAAATAACCCCTCACTTCAACAACAGGAAAAGTGATTGCTGCAGCACGATTAGGGCCAAGTGTCAACACTTAACTATGAGGTCTGCTTTGGTTATGCAAATGCTCTGGGCTTTCACCTTTAACTTTGTCGCCTGGGGGTAGTTTAGAGCCCAAGAAAAGGACTGTTTCAGAAAAATTCAAGACAGCGCTGCTCTGTTACTTGCATCAGTGTCACAGCAGTAGTAAGCTTTTACTTACGTGACTCAAATGACCTTTTCTTGCAGATAAGATTGACTTTTTAGAGCCAGAATTTCACCAAGAATTTGAGCAATATGGACTTAATGCTGTTATCAGTAGAAGACTGGGCATCGTGAGAGAGGTGCCAGATTCCAGGGATAAAATGTATGTTCTTCCACTAACCAAACTTTAATTTTAGCATATTAGAAATCTTGTAGTACAAATTCCTTAGGACTTTAAGTCAGGCAATGTCAAGATCCTGATGTTTATGGTGTGAAGACCACCTTCCCCCCTTGGCAGAATGTGTTGTAGAGGTTTTTAAGAGTTAAATAAATCCCTTGAAAGTTTTTACTCAGTCACAAGTGAGGGCTTCTGGCCAAAGCATTAATTCCCAATAGAAAATGCTTTGGATATCTGCTTATCTTTTTCTTCATAGTCTGCTTCATTTTCATTGTGTCTGCAGTTATCTGTGTTTATCGTGGTAAAATGCATATAAAATTGCTGTTAACGATTTTCTAGTGGACAATTCAGCGACATTATGCACAGCCACAGTGGTGAGCAACCACAGCACCATCGGAACTGAAACTTTGCACCCCTCCTCTCCCCCAATCAACTTAGAGCGTCTATGAATTTGACCACCCCAGAGGCCTGTCTATGAATTTGACCACCCCAGAGGCCTCACAACAGTCAGAGCATACAGAATTTGTCTTTTGGAGGACTAACTTATTTCACTTAGCACAATGTTCTTGAGGTTCATCTGTTCAGTAACATGTTTATTGATGCCTAAATATCATTTATGTTCCAATCATTTCCTGGAAAAGATTTTCAATTCCCATTAGCTAAAAGAAAAATATTCAAGGTAAGGAAAAGATACACTCTCTAGTAATGCCACATTCCAGGAAATTGGGGAGTGGACCATATTGCTATATTGTGTGATATGTGTACAGCACAAGCATGTGAAGCCACAAACACCACTCATGACTGTGCACACTCAAGAGATGGAGTGCTTGCACATAATGACACAGTGTAATTGAGTCATATTAAAGAAAACAAACTTGGCCTGGGGATGTAGTTCAGTTGGAGTTTTTGCCTGGCACACACAAGGCCCAGAGTTTGCTCCCAGCACCACATAAACCAAGAGTGGTGGTGAATGCCTGTAATCTCAGTGTTTAGAGGTGGAGGCAGGAGAATCACAGAAGTTCCAGTTTATCCTCAGCTACATGTCTCCCTTCCCTCCATACAAAACAAAAAGAATGTGAATGAATTTAAATTTCCTTAAACTATAAACATGGTATTAATTTAATTTGAAGGACAATCTTTAAATCATTAAGATTTAACTACCACAAAGATCAATATTTTTTTTTTTGGTTTTTCGAGACAACCAAAGATCAATATTTTAATTCTAGTAAATTGTGAATTTCTCCCCATGCTATTATTTTCCCCTAAATCTTATCTAAAAATAGTATAACTGCCTTGGTTTCTTTCTTCCATCACATAATTAGGAAATATTTTTTTTTCTTCCATCACATAGTTAGGAAAAACAAAGTTGAAATTGGCTGCTTAAAACAAGATCTGAACAATGACAAAGGCCAGGGGCATATCAATATGGGTAGGAGAAATCAAAATTGGCCTTATCCCTAGATAAGAGCTACAGGCAGCTAACAACTACCGAGAGTGGGAGAACGAGTCTTCCCAAGAGATATGCACCCCAAATGGTTATCCAACCCCAGTGGTCAGTTTTGTACACACACACACACACACACACACACACACACACACACACACACACACACACACTAAGACACTAAACAGCCCAGCAGGGCAGTGGTGGCGCACGCCTTTAATCCCAGCACTTGGGAGGCAGAGCCGGGCGGATCTCTGTGAGTTCAAGGCCAGCCTGGTCTACAGAGCAAGATCCAGGATAGCCAGGACTACCCAGAGAAACCTTGTCTCAGGAAAAAAAAAAAAAAAAAAAAACAAAGACAGAAAAACCCGACACTAAACAGATCGAGCAGGCTTGGCCATTATCGGAGAAATCATTAGTTGGAACTTCTAGCTCAACTTGCCTTGTTTTTTGTTTTTTTAAAGATGTATTTATGTTTATTTTATTTTATGTGTATGGGTGTTTTTGTCTGCATGTATGTATGTATGTATGTATGTATGTATGTATGTATGTATGTATATATACCATTTTTGTGCCTGGTGCTCCCTGGGGCTAGAAGACAACATCAGATTCCCTGGAACTGAAGTTATAGACAGCTGTGACTGAATGCTGGGATTCAAACCCAGTCCTCTGGAAGTCCAGCCAGTACTCTTAACCAGTGAGCCAACTGTCCAGCTTTGCCTTAATTTCTTTAATCTGAATTTTTAATTAAAAAGTAAAATTTGTATATCTGTGGTACAGAGCACATTTTGTGTACTATGGAATGGCTAAATCAGGCAAATTAGAACATGTATAATACCATATGCTTATCATTTTCACATACTGAAAACATTTAAGATCCATTTTCTCAGCAGTTTTCAGGGTCACTGTACCACTGTGCTGTGTAATGGGGCTCCTACCTTGGCTCTTCTGTGTTGCCTCCAAGCATTTCCCACCTTCCTTCCTCACCCCTGGCCTACCCTTCATCAACCACCTTGCTCTTCTACATACCCAAGTCAGCAAGTTGAACTAGAAGTTTCAACTAATGGAAAGATGTCATTTGTCCAATAATGGCCAAGCATCATCTCCAGCAGCAATCTAATGAATCTGTTTAGTGTTTTAGCATGTGTGTGCATATACATATATATATATGCACATATATACGCACATACATATATACATACGTACATATACACACATATATTTACACATACATGACTGACCACTGGGGTTGGATAACCATTTGGCGTGCATGTCTCTGGGGAAGACAGATTTGCCCTCCTGTGTCATTTTTACCCACTGGGGTTGGTAACCATTTGGCGTGCATGCCTCTGGGGAAGACTGATTTGCCCTCCTGTGTCATTTTCACTCCAGCTTCTCTAGGTCTATCTTTATTGTGTGAAAAACTGAATTTCCTATCTTTAAAATTTGTATTTATTTATTTAATTGTATGTGTATGCAGGTATACATATGTACTACCACAGGCTGGTGTGGAGGTCAAAGGTTCTCTACTCTTCCTATGTGGAGCCCAGGGATCAACTCAGATCATCATGTCCCTTTACCAATGAACCATCTTACCTGCCCCTGACTTTTTGAGGCTAAATAGCATTCCATTGTGCGTATACAGTTTACTCATTCATCTGCTGATGAGCATTTTGGTTGATATCATATCTCGACTACTAGGAATAATGCTTCAATAGTGTGAGGGGCAGACATCTCTTATATAGGCTGGGTTACACCTGAGTGTATATCTAAGAGCAGAGTTGTTGGGTTATATTGTCCTCCACAATGGCTGTGCTAATCTTCCTCCACATTCTCATTATTTTGATAGTGACAATTTTAATAGATGTGAGTTGGAATCTCATCAATCTCATCATAGTTTTAATTTGCATTTCCCTAATAGTGGCATTGAATATTTTATTGTATTGTATATTTTTCAATATACCCATTGACTACTTGCTTTCTTTTCTTTTCTTTTCTTTTTTTGTTTTTTTAAAGACAGTGTCTTATGTATTCCTGGCTTGCTCTGAGCTCACTATGTAGCCAAGAAAGTTTTCTAACTTCTGATTCTCCTGCCTCCATTTTTCAAGTGTGTACCACTATGCCCAGTTTTATGTGGTCCTGAGATCTAACCAGGACTAGATGAGTACTCTACTAACTGAGTTAGTTACAGTACTCTGCTAATTTTTGACTCTAGTGATAAACAATCTGGCTCTCAATCCCTAGTCAGATGCATGTTTGCAAGTATTTTTGCTTATTCTGAAGGTTATCTACTCATCCTGTTGGTGATTTCTTTTGCCGTGCAGGTTTTCAGTGTGATGTAATCGCCATGTTTATTCTGGCTTCTATTGCTCTGCTCTTGGGTCATATCCATTTGGGTGCAGATGGTGTGCTTACCTACCACTCCAGATTTTGCCGGGTTGCCACCTCACATGTTTTCTGTTTCTTTGAGCATGGTGCCAGCTTCCATTCAGCAGCTGAACTTTCTGTAGTACCACCCACTGGGCTAATGATGTTAGTCAGGATAAACACTCTCCTTTCAAGATGCCTTCAATCCATGTTTATCCTGCAGGTACACACACCGAAAATTCCTGTTGACTCATCCCCCCAGTCCCTCCTGCCCTGGAATCGTCCAGGAAATATTTCCCCTTTCACATAATTGCAGTGGGAATGATGACTTTATTCCTTTGACCTCACTTGTCTGGCCCTAATTAATTACCTCCAGAGTGGCCACTGAGCCAATATGAGCCAATGAATTTTTGTTGATGGGAAAAACAAAGTCCTTCTGATTTATCCTTGGATGCGGGTGTGGTTTTACACACCTTTAATCTTAGCACCTAAGAAGCAGTGGCAGGCAGATCTCTGCAAGTTCAAGGCCAACCTGATCAACATAGCAAGTTCCAAGCCAACCAAGGCTATACGGTTAGATATGTCTAAAAAAACAAAACAAAACCCCAAAGATAGGCTGATACCGACATTTCCCACTCTGTGGCTTTAAGGAAGTAGAAACAAGCCAGGTTACAGGTTGCAAGTTGAGCCTTGTATAGGATAGTTAATACATGCCAGACACTGTTCTGAACTGAGATCACTACCTATGAACTTACTAAATCTTAACCTTTGAGGTAGGCTGGAGATACTGTTAATTATCACCCCAATGCTATTGCCAGAGCGATGGAGAGCGGTCCAGATGGCCCTCAGCCTTCTGATCCCATTATTTCCTTGAGATTCCAGCTGTCTTCCTATAACTAGGTCATGAGAGGTATTTGGGTCACCTCACAATACACTCCCTTCTATTTTTGCTGAGGCTAACTCCAAACAATGATATACTAGATCTGAACTTCTGTTTTTCACTTGTTTAACACAAAAGTAGTATGACCTTTTGCCAGTACTTGAAGGACATGTAGTCCACCAATTCCACTATAATTCTTGGCCACAGCAGGTGTCACAAATATAATAATAAAACTCAGAAACCAAAGCAAAGAATACAGCACAGTAAATTTACTTTGAAGTTACCTTTCCATGAATTTAGACCACCATTTTTAGAATAGACACCAATATATGGATATAATCTGTGTTTTATATTATCTTTAAAGTAGACCTAAGATGGAATGTCAAGAAATAGAAATTATAAAGGGGAAAATAATTCCAAAGTGTGAGAAGAGCGAAAGAATTTAAATGGGGCTAGCAAGGTGGCATCTGCACACCTGAGCTTGATCCCCACATGAGACTGAAGCCCACATGGCGGAAGGAGAGAGCTGGCTGTAAGTTGTACTACCATCTCACATGCCCACATGCACAAAACAAAATAAATAAAGGTTAAAAAAAATTAAAGAATTTAAGGACAGACTGGAGAGATGGCTTACTACTCTTCCAGAGGACCAGAGCTTGATTTCCAGTACTCACATCAGGCAGCTCACAACTGCCTCTAACTCCAGCTCTGGGGTATCTGATGCCCTCTTCTTGCCTCCACAGGCACTTGTATGCACATGTGTATGCACACATAGCTGCAGACATATACATATACATGAAAATAATTTTTAAAAATTTAAGGACATTTTGCTTGTTAATTTTTTTCCCCACAGCTGAGGACTGAACCCAGGGCCTTGCTAGGCAAATGCTCTACCACTCAGCTAAATCCCCAACCATAATTTTTGTATGGTTTTTTTAATTTTTTAATGTACTGTCATTGTATTGTCCTAATGTTCACTTAACTAAAGAAAGGAAAAGTAAGGATTGGCATTTGAAGAAGGCCCTAGAACACTTGAGGTTTTTTTGATGACTAACTCCCTCCCTATTTTCTTGCAGATGTCATCAGAAACGCTACCCATTCACTCTACCCACTGCCAGCATCATCATATGCTTTCATAATGAAGAATTTCACACCTTGCTTAGAACAGTGTCTAGTGTGATGAATCTCACTCCACACCACTTCCTTGAAGAAATAATTTTGGTTGATGACATGAGTGAAATTGGTGAGACAAACATTGACTGTCTATTTGGAAGGTGGCATTTTTCTCTAGTGATACTTGAGATTTGTTTTTGTATTGGGGAAATGGTCTCATGTAGTCCAGGCTAGCCCCATCTTGAACTCCTGACCCTCTTGCCTCTACCTTCAATGTGCTGAATTCATGAGCATGCTTCATCATGCATGACTTGGTACTTGTATGTTTTACACAGAGAATGTTTCTGGTAGCTGTTGAGGGAAATGCCAAAAATGATGCACTCATTGCTTATGGTGGGAAAGATTGACTCAGACCCTTTCATGATGGGTCCATGAAGTCAGCACAAGGGGTTCCCTTGACTTTAGGGATCACTTCAGAAAGAAGTGCCATCTAAATGGAAGAGGATAGATGGATCCAGATCCTGTCATGATGGGTCCATGAAGTCAGCACAGAGGCTTGCCTTGTCTTTAGGGATCACTTCAGAAAGAAGTGCCATCTAAATGGAAGAGGACAGGTAGGCTAGGGTTGCTCAAATGGCCAGGAAGAAAATGTTTTAGATAAAAGAAATGGCACTTTAAAGGCATAAAATGAGACAAAACAGGGTGAGCATGAAACACTTCTGCATTTTATGAAGTTTATGTATGAGTGCAGAGTTGGAAGGATTCAGGGAAAGGCATAAAGCTGGAGTTATTTAAAAGGGACTACTCATGAAAGGCACTTTTGGAATTTTATCTCAAGAACACGGGGAGCTATGTCTATGTGGCTCAGCTGGTAGAGTATTTTGCCTAACATATATAAAGCCTTGGATTCAATTCACAACACTGCATAAACTGGGTGTGGTGGTGTGCACCTCCAATCCCAGCACCAAGGAAGTGGAAGTAGAGGATTAGGAGATCAAGGTTATCCTTGGCTACAAAGTAAGTTCAAAGCCAATCTGAGCTATAGGAGAACATTCTGAACAGCTACCCTGTTCAAAAATAAGTAATGAATGAATGGATGAATATGGAGAGCTTAATAGGGAGATGACCTAAGCTAGGTACTTCACAAGAAAGAACTCAACCAACTGCAAGTAAGTAACAATTCCTCTATGCTTACTTTTTAGGATAGAATAAGGATACTAGAACAAAGTCTAGTTACCCATGCTTAGACTTTGAAATTGATTGTCTGTTTACAACTGAGTGTCAACCTTAGGCAAGCTAGGAGTGCCTGGATAATGATGTCAATACTGGATAGATTTCAGGCCTGCAAAGTCACCCAACCCACTAAGAAGCTAGTCTATGATGAACTTGAAAGACAAAAAGGTATGCTGAGAAGAAAAGATATTCCAGGAAGGCCACCCTGTGGAAGTGACACTAGGTTGCTCTGGGTATAACCCAAGCTAATGTTACTGTGTTTGGAAGTTATATGATATGGGCCAGATGCCTATCACATAACATTTCCATAGCAATCATCACCAACTGAGTCTTGTACATGGGATGGGTGCTTCTTCCTTCCCTCATACTACCTTATCTGCTCAGTAGAGCTGAGCTGTCTATAGCTTGCTGGGCAGGAAATCTCAGTAAAGCTGGGTGCAGGGTGCAGATGTGCCTACTGGCCAGAAGAATTCTGCTTTCTTACTCAGAAGTTCACAAATCCCACAGTCAGCATGCAGTTCCAGGAGTGATCATGTCTGCCAGCCTTTCAGCATAGCACCAAGAGTCTAGAGACATGGTGGTCTCTTGTCAGTTTGACAAGGTGTCTTGAGCAACAAACACTGATCTGAGACCAGGGTGCCAACAAGACCAGGTTGTTGGTAACAGCATTCTTTCTGTTTTTTAGATTGATGCCCTTTTGCTCCATCCTCTTTGGATCAAGTGAGCTCTTGGGTCTCTTCATATAAGTCCCATTCATGGGGATTCCATTCTCATGATCTAATACTTCCCAAATCCCTACTCCTAGATGATATCACATTGGTGGTTTTGACATATGCATTTGGAGCTGGTGAACACAAACATTCAGTCCATGATCTCTAATGACCTGCTTATATATACATCTTGTATTTTAGTTCCCTTAAAAAGAGACCAAGAGGGTCACTACTGGTGTCCAGGACCCCAAGTGTGCTGCCAGAACAGTCATCTCTTCCATTCCTTGACATCAGCCTTGGACTCATACAGAACTGCAAACACAGGACACGGGGTGCTATGTTCCAATGGAACTCAAGATCAATATATTCCTTACACTAATTTAGAATGACTTCATCATGAATTGTATAACAAATTTTGAACTGAAACCTGTCTTTCCTGAACATGGCCACAGACAATGCCAATGGGATTCCTTAGCTTGAGGGAATGGGTGCAGGTGGCTCTTGAACTTGCTTGGTTTGATAATTCACCTTCAAGCCACTACAAAATTAGAAGCAAAATTAATCACAGTACAACTTGTGTAGTTAGTAGTAAAATCAGGTTATACCAAAAGCCTTATAACCTACACTTTTTCTACTAAATTTTAATAAGGATGTGGTAAAGCAGAGACATGCCACTAAAAGCACAAAAATTATACAGTTTGATTATAAACCACTTTTCTTGTGGATATGAGGCTAACCAGGGCCACATTAAAATCTGTGCAGTAGTGGGCTTTTAGAAATTGGTCATAATGACAATGTTTGAATTACTATAGTTGCAGTTTATAAATTGTCAAATGTCAAATATTTTTTCAGATGATTTGAAAGAAATATTGGACTATCAGCTGGAACTTTTTCGTGGGAAGATTAAATTAATAAGAAACAAAAAGAGAGAGGGTTTCATTAGATCAAGGATGATTGGTGCCTCCCGCGCTTCAGGTATGAATATTATTCTAGGCCAGGAGCCGGTGTGTTAATGACTTTTCTTGTGCTGTCACTAAGTAGGAAAGGGTTCATGTGGCTCACAGTATTAAGGTACACAGCCTGACTTTGCAAGACAGATATGGTAGACTTCAGTTGATCCCAGGGACCTGAAGCCATAAAAAGCAAAACTTAGAATAATGGGAATGACTGTCTAAAAACAGCAAACTCCTGTCCTCCTGTTATAGGTGTGGACTAGACTCCAGATGGCACCCTCTGAGATTTCCAGGTTCTCGTGTCTTGAAACAAAGAAGCAGAGGTCAAATTTAGGCATCATTTCTCAGGTGCCATCACTGTTGTTTTGTTTGTTTGAGGCAGGTTCTCTCACCGACCTGGAACTCATCAAGTAGACTGGACTAGCTGGCTAGCATACCTCAGGGATTTACCTGTTTCCAACTCCCCAGTGCTAGTATATAGCGGCAATTAACAAGGCAATTCCACGCATTTTATCTGGTAATTAAAAGACATTTATTTCAGGGGTAACTTACAACCAATAAAGGGTCGTTACAGGATCTGGGAGAGATGAGGTGTAGTCCAGTGTGGTTCTCTGGAGATCTCTGACTTGGTCTGCAATCCAGTATCCAGGATCATGAGGAGCCAAGAGAGTAAGCATGTATGCATCTTGGGTCTTAAGGGGTCTCCTCTTGGCATGTCCCAGGGGCAGGTCACAGGTAGGTGTAGCAGTTACTTGCTGTCACCTAGGGGTAGTGCTTCGAGGTCAAAGCTGGAATAGCTACCCACTAGACTAGGATTATAAGAACAGGTCACCAAGCCCAGATAGTTTAGTTTTGTTTTGTTTTCTTAATGTAGGTAACAGGGATTAAACTTAGGTTCTCATGCTTGTAAGCACGTTAATGATTGAGCCAGCTCTCCAGTCTCCTGAAAGGATCTTTGAGAATGAAAGCTCTTCTCAGGTCTATCGACTCTGCTAGAGTTTTCTGTAAGCCATCCTCGAACCTGCAGCTCTCTAGCCTCCTAAGAACACTCACAGTACATGGGGGTCTCACCTTTTGGACAAAATAAAACATGCATTTCTCATTTCCCTCAATGCAACTGAGGAACCAGCATACAGTAAATAGTCAATGAATACTCATTGCATCCAGCTTGCATTTGGACTGAATATCTTTACCCTAGGGGACCTTGCTGGCTAGTTTTATGTCAACTTGACAACACAAGAGTCATCAGAGAGAAGGGAGCCTCAACTGAGAAAATGCCTCCATAAGGGCTGTAGACAAGCCTGTAGAGCATTTTCTTAATTAGTGATTGATGTAGGAGAGCTTAGTCCATTGAGAATGGCACGACCTCTAGGTTGGTGGTCATGGGTTCTATAAGAGCAGGCTAAGCAAGCCATGAGAAACAAGCCGGTATAAGCAGTACTCCTGCATCCAGGTTCTTGATCTGTTTGAATCCTGTCCTGACTTCCTTCAATGATGGACTATGATGTGGAAGTGTAAGCCAAATAAATCCTTTCCTCCCCAAGTTGCTTTTGGTCATGATATTTTATTACAGCAACAGTAACCCTAAGACAAGAACCAACGTTAGTCTGCTCCTGCCTTCACAGGGGACATCCTGGTATTCTTGGATAGCCACTGTGAGGTGAATAAAGTCTGGCTGGAGCCCTTACTGCATGCCATTGCTAAGGACCACAAAACGGTGGTGTGCCCTCTGATGGATGTCATTGATGAAACAACACTGAATTATATAGCGGCACCCATTGTAAGGGGAGCTTTTGACTGGAACCTGGGCTTTAGATGGGACAGTGTTTTCTCATATGAGCTGGACGGCCCAGAAGAACGAAGTAAACCCATCCGGTGAGATTCCTCTTGTTTGGGGGATTGTAAGTGAAAAGTCAAAGTTTTGTTTTGCCACTCTTTCCTTTCTTCTTTTCCTTCCTTCCTTCCTTTCTTCTTGTTTCTTTTTCTCTTTCCTTTCTCCCTTCCTTTCTTAGCAGGGTTTCTATATGTGGCCCTGGCTGTTAGTATCAATCCACATGAATCTATTTAATGGGTAATAGGGATTTATTAAGATATAAATTCAGCCAGACATGGCGGCACACGCCTTTAATCCCAGCATGTGCCACTATGCCCAGCTTGCCACTTGTTTCTTAAAGTACTGAGTTTGTTTCAAATGACACTGTGCCTTAGGCCACACCACATTCAAGAAGCTACCATGGCTGGTGAATGCTGCCTGATTTCCAATGCCCACTGTGTGTGTGTGTGTGTGTGTGTGTGTGTGTGTGTGTGTGTGTGTGTGTGTGTGTGTACGTGTGTGTGTGTGCGTGTGTGTGTGTACGTGTGCGTGTGTGTGTGTGTGCGTGTGTGCGTGTGCGTGTGTGTGCGTGTGTGTGTTTGCATGAAGTGTGCTCATAAGTCTCTGTGTGCATGTGGAGGTCAATCTCAGGTGTTGTTCCTTGGAGCTGTCTACCTTGGTTTTTGAGACAGAGTCTCTTACTGACCTAGAACTCACTAAGTATGCTAGAATTGCTGGCCAACAGGCCCCAGGGACCTGCCTCTTTCCATACCCTCAACACTAAGATTTCCAGTGTATGCCACCATGCTCAGATTTTTTAATGGGTTCTGGGGATCAAACTCCTGTCCTCACGACTGCAAACCAGGCACTTCACTGACTGAGCATCTTAGCCCTCAGCATCTTTCTTTCAGCTGCAGGAAGAAGCTGTCTGGTGATCAACGAGCAAACTGGCATGGTTAGGAAGTGTGGACATCTTTGCCCCAGTGTTTCCAGGTGTGACTTCCTGGGTTGAGAGGAACACAACTCTCCTAGTTCATTTGTCTTGGAAACTGTGTTTGTAAATGTGAACATAAGGTGACCACATCTGGAGAGGCTTCCTGAAGGCTAGGTCTACATTTCCTGGAAACTCTGATATGAGATGCTCCCCAGACCAGGCAGCTGCATTTTCTAACCCTGTAGTGGAACTGTGTGGCCTGACAGTCATGTTTACACTTCCTTACTTGTGAGTTCTAGAGGGCAATACTCTGAAGTGACGAGAATCAAATGCCTATAAAGTTACCCACTTCATGTGGATTGCCATCTCCTGGGCTTCTTCTGGTATTACTGGACATGACACCATGTCAAGGAACACACCCAGAAGCTTGCTGTCCCCTGCTCTGCTTCTCAGACACCATCCCTGCAGACCTTTGTTCTCTCCCTTCCCCTCCTCATTGTCCTCCTCTAGCTGACAGCCCAGTGGCTACATCCCACCACACTGCAGCCATACATCTGCGGGGCTTTGGTACCAAACCATTTCCACCCTCTGTGTGCCTTGTTCCTTCCACGGAGCTGATGTACTCTGTCAAAATTGAGCGATAGAAACCAGTGTGCCGTGCCTCATCCATGGACCACAGTCCATGACACCACAGTCCTGTTCTCATTCACCCTCTTCTCCCTAACCTTGATTGTATTCCTTAGCCTATACTGTCTGGCCACACCTGGACATGCTACTCTCGAGAAGCAGTCTTGACTCATAACTCAAGGATGGAATTAAAACAACTAAGGAAGTAGAAGGGATAGTTGTGAAATTACATAGTAGTTTACGGAAGACCCCTCTGGAATATTATGCAGTTTTGTATGTGATCACATAGCAACAGCCATCTTCCAGCACTCCACTGTCCGCTTCCAACCCCAGAGATTGCCCAGCCTCAGGAAGCCTGTTCTCAACAAAAACTTTACATTACACCTGCCTATTCCCTGGCTGTCCCCACAGATCAGGTTTTCTCAGCCTGTGATTGGGACTACAAAGGACAGATCACCTGCTGGCTCCCTTTCCCACCCATTCAGATGATTGTGAAGCTAGACTAGATTCTCTGCTCTTGAATATGCACAGAGCAGTGAAGAGGGCAGGCAGGTAGCAGCATGGTATCACACAATGCTACTGCAAGGGGGCGCTTAGATGCTCCGAGCTTGCTGGCTGTCTATAATCATGGTCTTCTGGTGGACCAGTGTGCCAGAGAGGACTCCTGCCACCCAGTGCTCCAATGGGGACATGCATCACCCAGTGCAGCAGACAAGAATGGTCCTATGAGAATACAGACAAGCTGCTTTCTCAATAAAAACAAACACAGCTTTACTTTCTTTTCTTTTCTAATTGGAAATAGGTTCTTTTCTCACACAATACATCCTGACTACAGTTTCCCCTCTCTCCACTCCTCCCAACTCTTCCCTTCCCCCAAGATCCACTCCCCTCACCTCTGTTTCCTCTTCAGAAAAGGCCACCAAGAGATGACAGCCAAACAGGACAAAACAAGACGCAATAAGACAAGGCAAAAGCCCTAATTATCAAGGCTGGACAAAGTAACCCCACAGGGGAAAAAAAGAGTCCCAAGAGCAGGCAAATGCAAAGGACCTTGTGCAGCCTCATGCAGCCCAGTGCTTGCCGCTTCAGTCTCTGTGCACCCGTGTGCCCTGCTTAATTGATTCAGTGAGCCATGGTCTCCGGGTGTCTTCTATTCCCTCTGACTCCTACAGTCTTTTCTCCCCCTCCTCTTTGAGGTTCCCTGATCAGAGACCTCCAATTTAGACTCTCTCTCTGCATCATGTCTGGCTGTGGATCTCTGTACCCACACACATCTGCTGCCTGAACAAGTCTCTCTGATGACGACTGGACTAGGCACTGATCTACGAGTACAGCAGAATATCACTAGGAGTCTTTTTTTTTTTCCGGTTGTGTTTGGTTCTACTTTAGGACTCTGGGCTCCCTCTCGTGGCATGGACTTCAAGCTAAACCAGATATTTGTTTGGCTTCTCCCACAAGTTCTGGGCCACCATTGTCCCAGCACATCTTGCAGGCAGGACAGATTGGTTGAGGGTTTTGTAGCTGGTTGGTGTCTAGGTTTCTCTTTCCGTAGCCTGCAGAGTACCTTCTCACATCAAAGAGACTAGAACACAGGGGTGAAGGCTCCATGCAGGCACTAGCTCAACCTCTCTACACTCAACTAGCTGTGTGGATGTTGTCCTTGGCAATGTCCCCCACCCCCACGGTCAGATTTTAGAAAGCAACCTGTAGTTGGAGTTTTCTCCAGACCCTCCTGGGCCCGCAGCTGCTCAGATCTAAATAAACACACAGAGACATATTACTTATAAACTGTATGGCCCTGGCAGGCTTCTTGCTATCTAGTCCTTATATCTTAAATTAACTCATTTCTATTAATCTATAAGTTGTCACGTGGCTTACCAGTACTTTTACATCATGCTTCCTCTGTGTCTGGCTGGTGACTCCTGACTCAGCCTGTTCCCAGAATTTTTTTCTCTGTTTGTCCCACCTATATTATACTTTCTGCTTGGCTACTGGCCAATCAGCATTTTATTTATCAATCAATCAGAGCAACACATTCACAGCATACAGAAAGACATCCCCAGTACTCCCCCCCCCCCATTTTTTTTAGGTTTTAACTTTAACATAGTAAAATTACATATAACAAAACAATTATCAAGCAAGAATTACAGTTACAATATCTAGTCTATTTATAATATCTAGTCTATTTGTATTTGACAAAATTAAAGAAGATATCCTATCCTATATTTGTGAGTCTAAGGTTTCACATCTAACTTATCTTTTGTCATAACTAAGGAAATTATAACTAGTCTAAGGATATGTTGCTTTGGAAAGGAGGCTCTGCTTTTGTTTCCACAGAAAGCAAGAGGCTATGGATTTGTTTCCGATTAAGATACATCAGGTTTGACCAGCCAAGACCCCCTGAAAGGTCTCCGATGACACCATGGCCCAGATGATCCAACATCCAGAACAGTTTCAAGGCAACTGACACAGACGATACACCCTCACAGACTACTCCATAATCCTAAAATTTTCTTTGTGTCCCCATAAGAATACAGTGCCCTCATCCAGAAGAAAGTAGTATGAGAATCTATGCCCAAATTCCAAAAATATTGCTTATGAATGTTTATTTTTATTTAAAACGGGTTGATTATAAATGCAATCTCTTTCTAAAGAAGAAAAGGGGATAGTATAGATATCATAAGATAAAAGGGTAGATTAACGAACCTACTTGTAAAGAGCAACAACTTGTTTAAAAATATTTTACATTGCTATGGATTTTAGTTTATTGATACAAGTTTAAACTTAATTTTGTTACACTGTATATATATTTCTACTCTCATTGGAGGTATTATGTTTATGTAACTCATTTAGATTGTAATGGATAATTTGAAAATATAGATTAATAATTAGTCTTCTATGATAGTCAAACTTAGAGTCATGTTAAGTTTTCTAGGTATACATAGATATAATTCAATTAGGTAGGTGATCTTCAAACACTTCAAAGACCTACAGAATACAGCATTTAAAATGTTTTAAAAATTTAGACTTCCTGGACAGTGAGACATGTCTGCTCCTGGCAGCACCGATTTACTTCAGAGAGGAGGATGGGCATTGAAGACACTCTATATGGAATTTATCTTCTTCTTGGCAAAAATAGCCATTTGGGCAAGAAACTGTTCTTGCCTGGAGTGCTTGACTGACTGGAAATGCAGGACCCATAGGAAGGTGACCACTAAACTTTGCTTGGCAAAATGGTCCTTCAGGTTCCTGCTTCGCAGAGGAAACTGCCAGACATTCTACAGGACACAGAGGAACTTTGAATGACTGTCCAGGCTGCCAGCTGTCTCTGTCTACTTTCTTAAGACTCCTGAAAGTTGCTTGCATCCTTCTCCCATTTCTCAGGTAATATTATATCCTTCTGAGGTCTCTGATGTAATCAAAGACTAGTTAGTTATAATTTCCTTAGTTATGATAAAAGATAAGTTAGATATGAAACTTTAGACTCACAAATATAGGATAGATAAGATATCCTCTTTAATTTTGCCAAATACAAATAGACTAGATATTATAACCATAATTCTTGCTTGATAACTGTTTTGTTATATTTAATTTTACTATGTTAAAGTTAAAACCTTTCTTTTTAAAAAAAGAAAAGGGGAAGTGCTGGGGATGTCCTTCTGTATGCTGTGAATGTGTTGCTCTGATTGATTGATAAATAAAATGCTGATTGGCCAGTAGCCAAGCAGGAAGTATAGGGTAGGCGGGATAAGCAGAGAGGAGAAATCTGGGAGGTAGAAGGCTGAGTCAGGAGATGCTGCCAGCCGCCGCCGCCATGAGAAGTAAGATGTAAAGTACTAGTAAGCCACAAGCCACGTGACAACTTATAGATTAATAGATATGGGTTAATTTAAGATATATGAACTAGATAGCAAGAAGCCTGCCAGGGCCATACAGTTTATAAATAATATAAGTCTCTGAGTGTTTACTTGGGTCTGAGTGGCTGTGGGCCCTGGCAGGACTGGAGAAATCTCCAACTACAGCAACCCTCTGTCCTAGCATCAGCCTGCTCTCCATGGGACCCTCTCAGCCAAAAACTCAATGCAATCCAGTCCCACCACTGGAAGCCTTCCTTGCCTGACTATAAAAGATGGCCAGTTCAGACTCTATATCTTCCATTACAGCCCTAGATATGCCTCCAAACTCCAGCTGTCTCTCCCTGTACCCTCTCCTTCCACTATGTGACCCCCTAATCCCTCCCACCAGTATCCCCACCTGCCTCTAGTCCACCCATAAGATCTATTATTTCCCCTTCCCAGGGAGATCCATACATCCCCCCTAGAACCTTCCTTTTTACCTAATCTCTCTGGGTCTATGGATTGTAGCTTGACTATCATTTACTTAACAGCTAATATAAACTTATTAGTAAATACATACATATTTTTCTTTCTGTGGCTGAGTTACCTCACTCAGGATAATTTTTTCTAGTTGCATTCATTTGCCTGCAAATTTCATGATGTCATTTTTTTAACAGCTGAGTAATACTCCATTGTATAAATATACCACATTTTCTTTATCCATTCTTCATTTGGTTGAAGGGCATCTAGGTTGTTTCCAGTTTCTGGTTATTATGAATAAAGTTGCAATGAACATAGTTGAGCAAGTATTCTTGTGGTAGGATGGAGTGTCCTTTGGGTGTATACCTAGGAGTGGGTCTGGAGGTAGATTGATTCCCAATTTTTTGAGGAACCACCACACTGATTTCCATAGTGGCTGTACAAGTTTATACTCCTACCAGCAATGGAGGAGCATTCCCCTTGCTCTACATCTTTTCCAGCATGAGCTGTCAGTTTTGTTATTGATCTTAGCCATTCTGACAGGTGTAAGATGGAATCTCAAAGTAGTTTTGATTTGCATTTCCCTGTGGGCTAAGGATGTTGAACATTTCTTTAAGCGTTTCTCAGCCATTTGAGATTCCTCTATTAAGAATTCTCTGTTTAGGTTTGTACCCATTTTTCAATTGGATTATTTTTTTATAACTAATTTCTTGAGTTCTTTACATAGTTTGGATATTTGGCCTCTATCGGATGTAGAATTGACAACAATCCTTTCCCATTCTGTAGGCCGCCTCTTTGTCTGATTGATGGTACCTTACACAAGCTTTTCAGTTTCATGAGGTCCCATTTATTAATTATTGATCTTAGTGCCTGCACTACAACTTTACTTTCTTTGACCTCACTTCCTGTCAACTGCCTGGCCTTTCTCTTTTGTGTTACAGACACTAGAAAGAGTTGTATATCTGCTTGAACTTTGGTGTTTTAAGCTCATGTCAGTAAGAATTTGTCACCTCTTGTGGCTAAAACTTGTGACCTTCATCCCAATGTCCAGTTTAGAGTTTCCTGCTGGTGTATCTCACCCACTGACCACCTCTTCCCTTTGCATACACCCATCCCCTGGCCCCCTCCCACTTTGCTGTGTCTCCTCCCCATCCTCTCGGTTAAGCATCATCCCTCTGCTCTGCAAGTTGCTTTCGCCTTGAAGTGCCCAGGGCCTCGCCCTTGTTCCTCACTCTACTTCTGCCTGCCCGCAGACTTATTCTTAATCCACCTTACACTTATGACTCCTGCAATAGTTAATACAGATTTTGAACTTGACTAAGGTCCTGGAACTTGAAGTCACTGCCAGGCTTGCTAGGATTGGAAGCCCTGTCATCAGAGTATCTGTCATCAGTGTCCATCTCTGACTCTGACTCCAATGCAACATGCAAATCCTGTATGACATTCACATGCATGAGATTCTTCACTTTTCCAGATGCTCCTAACACTTTACACATCTTTCACCATTGCTTTGTAAACACTTTTGTTAGGGCAGCAAGCTGACTCAGCAAGAAAAGACATTTTCCAACAAGCCTGACAACCCAAGTTTGATTCCTGGGACCCACATGGACCCACATGAAAGAACTGACTCCTACAAGTTGTCCTCTGGCTTCCACACACACACATGCATGGCACACAGGTACCTATACAATACTGTTTTGCATCTATACAACTTTAAAACTCCCTTCTCTGTTACATTAAATATACACACACAAAATAAATCAATTAATGTTAAAAAATCTTGACTATGAACTTAACAGGATCTAGATTCACCATACCTCTGGGTATGCCTATAAAGGTGCGTCTTGATTGTTAATTGAAGTGGAAAGCCCCTATGCAAGTGTGATTGGAACCATCCCATGGGCTGGAGTCCTGGACTGAATTAAAACAGAAGCTAGCTGAGCACCAGCATCTCCCTCTCTGTCCTGAGGGTACAATTGGACCAAAGCCTCCTCCTCCATCACCATGATCTCTCCACCCGGGCCCTGTGAGCTGAACCAACCCATTCTAAGTTGCTTTTGCCAGGTACTCTGTCACAGCAGTGAGAAGAGAAACCAACAGGACTCCCAAATCCACGCACAGCCTCCAGGAGTCCAGGCTCACTCTCCAGTGGCACCCGCCGCCTGCTTGGCCTTCCCACTGGGATGCTGAATGCATGCCTCACATTGGCCTGAATGTTAAGCTTCCCATAAAACCAAGACTTCTCATCTCTGTGGACCACGACTCCATCTGCCACGTGGAAAAGCCCTAGTGTCAACCCAGATTCCTGTCATCTTCCCATATCCTTGTCCTATTCATCAGTAAATCTGTTAAGTCCATCCTCAAGCTAAACTGGACATCCTGTTCACTGTCATCTCATTACTCCCTTTGCCAGGGTACAATCCCTACTCATCATTTCTCTCCAGGATTACTATGATGACTTCTAACTGGCAGCACTTAGGGGGAAGAGAGAGACAGATCTCCATGAGTTCCAGGCCAGTGTACTGCATATAGTGAGGCCATCTTAAAAAAAAAAAAAAAAAGAAGACAGGATCTAAGGGTAAACTGGGACAGCTGCCAGCAGTGTTTAATTGAAAAAAAGATTACACCTTTTACACTCTATAGTTACACATAGGATTAAAGGGGAGACAAGGGGCGTGTGAGCTGGGGTGTGGCTTGAGATCAGGGGTAGAGGAATCTAGCATTGATCTTGACAATAGGCACCAGTCATGTGTTAATGGAAGGACCACAAGCTCCTCTTGCCAGAGATAAGGAGAATGACTGCCTTATAAAGCAGGAACTTTCCTCAAGCCCCCAAGGGAATGGAGACCCTTTCCAAATGTTTGACCTTGGGAAAAGGACTTCTTCTGGGGAGCAGACACTATACTACAGTTTCTTAGTCTTACTATATGGGCCTGTTCCCCTCATAAGGATCCCAAAAGGGAAGGTCCTGATGTTTTACTCTTTTCCCATTATACTGTACCATTCTGATTTCTCTGTATTTATTACCTGAACTCTTGCCCTTAATGGCCTCAGGCTCTGGAACTGAACTGTAGGCATTTCATCCTTGGGATCAGGTGTGTCTAGTAAATCTCTAACTTTTCCTGTTCTTGGTGTAATTAGGAGAGCATAACGGAATTTCTAGTTCCACAGTGGCAGGGATTTTTTTCCAAATAATTATTTTGTTTAGAGAGGCTACCATTGTAAACATTTTTATCCTTTACCAAAGCCCACACAAAATTTCCCAAAGGGAAAATCAATAAAAATAAAAGTAAAGCTGGGTGGTGGTGGCGCACGCCTTTAAGCCCAGCACTTGGGAGGTAGAGGTAGGCGAATCTTTGTGAATTCAAGACCAGCCTGGTCTACAGAGCTAATTCCAGGGGCAGCTAGGGCTGTTAGACAGAGAAACCCTGTCTCGAGAAAAAAAGAAAGGAAGAAAGAAAGAAAGAAAGAAAGAAAGAAAGAAAGAAAGAAAGAAAGAAAAAGAAAGAAAGAAAGAAGAAAGAAGAAAGAAAGGAGAAAGAAAGAAAATAAAAAGGTGCAGGAGAAGGGGTCTGCCATGTTGAAATGCTGGAACTCTGTGAAGCAGCAAAGGTTACCATGCGGTCCACGCCAGGTACATCCTTGTTAAAAACTCCAAAGCCTCAGTCATGGAGTGGCACAGCTTTTCTGCACCATGAAGTTTAGAGGGATGCGAAGTCTTCCTCAGGTCCAAGTGTGACTATTGACAGCGTGTGCAAAAAATGTCCACCACAGCCCCCGCTCCATGCTTAAGGCCTGAAGACTGTTCCCCCATAGAAACTGTTCCAGCTGAGTGAGATCAGCTAAACCTGCCTCCTTTCCAGCTGTGTATGATAACCCTGCCTCACTGTCTAACTGTATACAGTAAACACACTGAGCTTCCAGAGTGCTGTTGCTACTCCATCAGAGCTACCAAAGACCACCCAATCCCAGCTTTTCTGTGTCAATGCATCTGTGTGTCTGTCCTTTCTGCATTCTCTTGTCAGCTCTAGTCAGGGTTCTAGGACTCGGGCCATGCAAAGATGCAGAACCGTTCTTTTATATTGCTTTGTCACAGTATTTTATCACAAGTGACTAATATGAGTAACCCTATCTCTGACCACATAGAAAAGTCAAAACAAATTTGATGGGAGTGTGAGACCCCAAATTAGAATGCCACTTGTTGAGGACATGCTTTATGACATTCAACTACTCAAAGATCTGGTGACTAAGACTCTGAAAAGTACAGGCCAGCCGGGCGGTGGTGGCGCACGCCTTTAATCCCAGCACTCGGGAGGCAGAGCCAGGCGAATCTCTGTGAGTTCGAGGCCAGCTTGGTCTTCAAAGCGAGTTCCAGGAAAGGCGCAAAGCTACACAGAGAAACCCTGTCTCAAAAAAAAAAAACAAAAAACAAAAAACAAAAAACAAAAAAAAACAAAAAAAAAAAAGTACAGGCCATAAAAGTAAAAATGGAGGATGAGATTGCATCAAACTAAAAGCTCCTGCAGAGCAAAAGAAACAGTCAACAAAGCAGAGAGAGGACTCACAGAATTCGAGAAAATGTTTGCAAATATATATCTGACAAGGGGTTAATATCCAGAACACATAAGAGACTCAACAAACAACAAGAAAAAAGTTCAATTAAAAAAGAGTCAGAAGACATGAATACACATTTTTCAGGAGAAAATACAAACGGCCAGTGGTACACGCAAATGTCTCAGCACCCCTCCTCATTAAAGGATGCAAATCCAAGCCCCGTTAGGTGCCTTCTCGCTCCACTAAGACAGCCACGTCTGTCTTCTATGGCCAAGAATGTAAATAGATGCTAGAAAATAGTATCACGGTTCTTCAAAAATTTCAAGTAGAGTAACTCCCTATGGCCCAGCAATCCCACCACTGACAGACAATGTGCCTAAAGGAAATGAAGTCAGTATGTTGAAGAGACCCGTGCACTCTCATCTGTACTCTGGCACTAACAACATCCATGTATCAATCTAGTACAGCTGAATGGATAATGGAAATGTAGTGCATGCACACAGGGGAATCATGGTCAGCCAATGAAAGATGAAATCCCATCACTTGTAAACAACATGGATGAATCTAAAGGCCATTATGCTAACTGAAATGAACCAGTCACAGACAGATAGAGGCCATAGCATCTCACACAAGCGAAATTCAAAAAGAGTGGATCTCCGAGAAGTGCAGAGTGGAATGGTGGTGGCCACAAGACGCACAAGGGCCAGAAGAGAGCACCAGACCCCCGGGAGCCTGTTACAGGGGGTTGGGAGCGGCCTGGCCTGGGTGCTGAGAACGAAACAGGTCCTCGGCAAGAGCAGTGAGCACTCTTAATCACTGAGCCAACAGTAGCATTTCATATGTTTTTAGAGAAATTGGAGACCACTGTCTCTCTGGAATTTATTTAATATTTTTTACTCCTTTCTAGGTCACCTGCAATGGCAGGACAAATTTTTGCGATAGACAGACATTATTTTAATGAACTTGGACAGTATGACAAGGACATGGATCTTTGGGGAGGAGAAAATGTGGAACTTTCACTAAGAGTAAGTGGGACTTCCATTTGTTTTGCCCTGTTCCCCATGTAGTTACGTGTGTTTGGAGGGAGACCTGAGGCTTGACTCTGTGGTGGTGAGTGGGACCAGTTTGGTGCGTACTGGGCTGGTGCTCTTCTCTACTCTGAGCACCAGTGCAATCTGACTTTTCATCTGGTCACATTATTTCCTCCATGAGCATGCAGGACTGTTCTGGTGACACATGCAAGGGCATGCAACAGATGATGGGGCTCCCTGGAAACCCCGATGGGCCATGAAAGCCCCTGACCTTATGCTTTGTTGTTTTCAAAGCATGCTGCGGTAAACTAACAAGACAGTTAAATCTCTGCGGGCTCTCTAACTGTCCTCATAGTTCTATCCCCTCCCTTTTTCGTTTGGAATTTTATATCCCTCCCTCCTTCCCTTCTTTCTTTCTTCCTGGTAGCTGGCCATTTTAGTCATTGTATGCATGAAGAGGTATCAATCTCAGATATCATTCCTTAGGTGTCGTCCACCTTATTTTTTGAGAAAGTCTCTCACTAGCCTAGAACTTGCTGGTTAGGCTGGTGGGCCAGCAAGTCCAAGGAATCCTCTCATCTCTACCTCCTCAGTGTGGAGATTACAAGTGTGCATCACCACACCCAACTGCTTCTTTTTACAGTGGGTTCTGGGGATCGAATCTGATCCTCATGGTTACGTGGCAAGTGCTTCATTGCCTGAGTCCTCTTGCCGGCCCTGTCTTATGCTTTATCCATTTTTGTCCTTTTCAGCACAGACTTCCTTCACAGGCTTATTGTGTATACGCAGGTGTCTCAGCAATGCTTCTCCTGCAAGCTCCTACTTGGAACCATCTCACACATTCATTAATTTCATCCCCCACCCATTCATGCGCTCCCTTCTGACCTGGGTAGTGTTTTATAATACCCAGGCCTCTGGCTCTTTTTATTACATTTGGTTGGCAATCCCTTGTTTTATTACATTGCTCTCTAGGAATACTGCCCAATAAATTTTATTTGTTTTTTATTTTTATTTTTTTTTGAGACAGGGTTTCTCTGTGTAACTTGGGAGCCTGTCCTGGATCTCGCTCTGTAGACCAGGATGGCCTCGAACTCACAGAGATCCACCTGCCTCTGCCTCCCGAGTGCTGGGGTTAAAGGCGTGCACCACCACTGCCCGGCTCTGCCCAATAAATTTTCCTCTCTTAGGACTTAACTATAAGCACATTCTGTATCTCAGAATAGAACCACTTTTTGTGAAGGTATGTGTATTTGAAAGCAAGTGTAGGGGCCATTGAAATGATTCTGTGGGCAAAAGTGCCTGCTGTTAGCTGCCAAGTCTGAGGATCTGAGCTCAATCAACTTCCAAAAATTGTCCTCTGACCTCTACATGTGAGCTGGGCCATTCACCATACGTGAGTGCATTCTCTCTCTCTCTCTCTCTCTCTCTCTCTCTCTCTCTCTCTCTCTCTCTCTCTCTCTCTCCTCTCTCTCTCAATAAAATTTAAAATATAATGAAAGGCTAATGTGTCCCATTTCTGGTCCTACAGTCCTCACAGACAGTAAAGGACAGCTAACTTCCTGCCCAATATTTCCAATGATTCTATTCCCAATGGCTGCTTTGAATCTCTGAAGTACGCTTGGGTCTCTCTTTGTATAAACAAGCATGTGAATTAGTAACTAGTTTAAGTACTCTCTTGACACTAGCCATTGAAAACAAAATAACCATTTTAAACTGGGCATGTGCCACCATGCCTTTAATCTAAGCACTCGGGAGGCAGAGGCCTGCAGATCTCTGTGAGCTCAAGGTTAGTCTGTTCTACAGAGCAAGTTTCAGGAGAGCAAGGGCTACACAGAGAAACCCTGTCTTGAAAACTTAAACAAAAAACTCTAAAAGGTTATACCTACAAATGGTTCCTGTGGCTGACACATACCCATCTGAGTCTACAGCTGAAGTCTGCAGTCAGCTGGAGACTATCTCTTGAGGGATCTACTGAAGTTCAATTCAATTCCGCCAACACTGAAGGAGTTCAACCTCCGAGTCAAGCTGTGCTGCAGGCCAAGCACTCAGAGGCCAGTCCTCCCTCCTTTTTCATTCGTGCGGCCATGTTTCCTGAGGACCTGAGGACCAATTAGTTACTTTTCCCACGCTAGGACAAAATACTTGAGGAAAGCAACTTAAGGAAGGGTTTATTTGGGCTCCTGGTTTGAGAACAGGGTCCACCCGGTGGGAAGGACTTGCAGGGCTGGTCACATTGTAGCCATGCTCAGAAGGCAGAGAGAGAGGGGAAAGCTGTTGCTCAGCACACTTCCTTTTTTCTATGCTGTCCAGGGCCCCTGTCCATGGAATGGTGCTGCCCACTGTTAGCCAGGGTCTTCCTACCTCAATGAAGCCAGTCTAGAAACTTCCCCGACAGGCATGTTGTTTGTCTCCTGACTGATTACAGATCCTGCCAAGTTCACACCAAATTAACCATCAAAGGACACAGGACAGTGCTACAATGCAGCAGTACACAGTGTAAAAGTAGCTTCTGATGTCATGGCCTTCCATCTCATCAGGGAACCAGTTATTTAATTTTACTTTTGATTAGACACAGTGGAGAAGCACAGATTACTCTGTGGTTATATAGAAGGGGAACTGAGCCATCTTTTTTTTTGAGGTGTCATCCACAACATTCCTGAAGTAGTAGCACTTGAGATGTAAAGGATTAATATGTGTGGTTTGTTGAACAGATTCCTATGCCTAAGTCCCACTGCTGAAAAATTTTCCAGACATTAATTTACTTAACCTCTACAGGCCTGTAGGGTGGGTACTGCCCTTATCTCTTACTTTTAATGAGAAAACAAAGACACAGAAAACTTACTTTCCAAGTTGACAAAAACAGTAAGTACTATGCTCCAAACCCATTTTTTCCTGCCTCTTAGAAAGCCTCCCTTTCCAGTCCTGGGGCCCTGCAAGCACATCTCCACTGTCTCTCAGTCAGTTCTAGCAGACATGTGTGAGAGAAGCCACCAACGCCCTGAGTTTGCTTTGGTTGCTGAGTTCAGTGGCTGCCATGGATCATGGAGAGGAATAGTACACTGGATAGCCATGCAGCTATGCTTCACACCTAGCCTTTGAATGGTTCCCATAACCAGCTTCAGATTTTTGTGGCTTAACAATCCTGGTTGGCATCCAACAGGCCTTGACCACCTAAAGTCTTAGCTTGCCTATTTTCCAGTACCTGTTCTCCATCCTGGCATCTCACCATACTGCCAATGTGTGCTACTCCAAAAACTGAGACCTTGACTTCTGCTTTTAAGGATGACCACGTAGGGAATCCTATTTCCCAGCCTTACCCCAAGACTGAACCTCTTTTTTTTGTTGTTGTTGTTTTGTTTTGTTTTGTTTTTCTCTGTGTAGCTCTGGCTGTCCTGGATCTCACTCTGTAGACCAGGCTGGCTTTGAACTTGGAGATATATCTGCCTCTACTTTCCGAGTACTGAGATTAAAGGTATGTGTCACCATGGCCCAGCTTAAGACTGCACCTCTTTAGATATAGATGCCAGCTTAAATCCTGCTCAAGATCACTAAGCCCATTGGATGCTCTGATATGGAAACAAACCATGTATCTACTAGAGTTCTCATACAGTGACATAATGGAGCCTCAGCAGATTTCTAACACCCTCCTCCATGGCCCATCTATCCACTGAGTTAATGGCTTACTCTTCTTGGGTCATCTGCTCAGAATTTTAATTACTAAGGATATTAGGGATTAGTCAGCTATTACCTCAGTATCTGTCAGTTATTACCACCGTTATGCTGTGTAACGAAGTACCTCAAAGATGAATGGTGTAAAATAGTAACACTTACCTTTCTCTTGCTCCTGTCCATGGTAGCTGGGATGACTCAACAGAGGCTGACTGGGTTGGGCTTTAGTTTCTGGTTTTAGTTGAGGTCTGGCATTATTTCCACGAGTAGCTGCCATATGGAACATGTTCTTCTCACACTGAATGGCAGGAAGATAAAGGTCGAGCCAAAAGACATGGCATATTCCACCTTCTGTAGTCATGTGGGCTGACATTCCACCTTCTGCAGTCATGATGTGGGCTGACATTCTCTTGGCCAAAGCCTGTGAGAAACAAGTCCAGAATCAGTGTGTCCTCAGACCCAAGATGAGGGAAGGGGAATGAGCAAATGTTTACTGACCAGAATTTGAATCTATCACTCTGGGTTTGTGGAATGAACAACCAAGTCAATGTAAAATGGATGTAAATGAAACCCATGTTAGGAGAGCAGTGCTGCACTGTATATCAGTTAATTGTTGTCAGTAAATTTTAACTTATGTGGAAAAAAAATGCCTCAAAACGCAGTAGCTTAAAACCACAAGCAATTATTATTCCTCTTAATTTTTGGTGTTACTACAGTAGAGCTGGTCTTGGCTAGAATGTCTGATTTCTACAGATGTTGCTGCATCTGTGTTCACTTGGAGCCCATCCAGAATGTCTTCTGCCACATGACTGGCTCAGTACCACCTCGGGCAATGAGAACCATTTGGCCATTTGTCAAGCAGGCTGGCCCAGGCTCACTGATACTGAAGAGGTCACAATGTTCACAAATGTTACAAGAGGGGTCAAGATCTAGGAAGCTGCAAGCACTTTTCAAGCATCATGCATTCTGGGCAAGCACTCTCCCACCTGATTTCATCCCTAGTTCTGCTTCTTGTTTACTCTAGATTTGTTCTTAAAGGAGACACATCCATCTGGATATATCCTCTCCTGTATTCATTGTAGGGATGGCCACAACTATTCCTCTTATCTCCTACTTTATAATCCTGTCAGTAGTGGGGTATGTTCATTAGGGATAAAGGGAATCTGTGACCAGCCTAGTGATGTGGCTCAGTTGGTAGAGTGTTTGCCTAACATGCACAAAGTCCTGGGTTCAACCCCAACCCTACATAAAACCCGGCATGGTGGAACATGCCTGGTAATCCCTGTATCTCTGGCAGGAGGATCAGAAGTTCAAGGACATCTTTGACTAAATATGAAATTCAAGGCCAGCCTGGGCTACACAAAACTCTGACTTAGGGAAAATAGATGGGGTGTGGGCAGAAATTCACAGAATGTCTATTTCTACCTCCAGAGTGCTAGAATTACAGTTGTGGACAACCAAGGCCAGTGTATGTAGTTCTGGGGGTTGAACCCAGGACTTTGGGCATGCCAGACAAATACTATACCAATAGATCCATATTCCCAGCCCCACACAGCATGTTTCAGTGAAAATCTTAACTTCCCATTACTGTTTTATAATGATTAAGTGAATTTGCTCAAAAAATATCTGCAAATCAGAATTTATGGTCTTGATGAGTTAGAACTGAGGATCATCAAATCTGAGTGTGCAGTTGAATCACATAAAAAGCACAAGGTTGGGCCCAAACCACAGTTTCTGCAGCAGTAGGTGTCAGGGACCCATGGGTTCTCATTTTTATCAAGTCTCGGGGCAATGCTGGTGTTACTGGGGTCCAGGAAACAGAATGGCTGCAGCAAATACACCCTATGGGGGCTGTGAGGTAGCTCAGTGGATGAAGGAAGGCATTTACCACTAACCCTGAGATCCACACAGGAGCAAGTCCTGCAGCTCCTCTGACCGCCACATACACACTACGGCATGTGCACCACCCCCCAAATAAACAGATGCAAATTTGAAGATTAATTTGTGTGAGTGTGTACATGAGGTGAGGTATGCATTGCCACAGAATATGTATGGAGGTCAGAGAACAACCTACAAGGGTCAGTTCCCTCCCTGCTCTATGGGGTCCTAGGATCAAACTCAGGTAGTCAGGCTTGGTGGCAGGCACCCCTCCTCACTAAGCCATCTTGCCAGCCCCTCTGTGGTATCTTTTACAGTGATGAAATGGAAACTCCTAAAATTTCCAAACAAGATTTTTGGTTTTTGATGTGTGTGTATACATAAGTGTGCAGGCACATGTCTATGCATTCGGAGGCCAGGAGGATGTCAGGGGCACTCCTCTGTCATGCTTCACCTTTATTCCCTTGAGACAGGTCTTTCTCTGAACCTGAAGTTCACTATTTTTCTGCTAGGCTGGCATCCACTAAACCCCAGTGAGCCTCCTGTCTTTGTCTCCCAACTCTTCCAGCACTGGGGTTACAGGTATGTGCCGTCATGTCCAGCTTTTTGTATGGATACCAGGAGTCCAACTCAGGTCCTTGATCTTGTGGGAAGTGCTTTTAACCCATTGAGCCATGTTTCTAGCCCAAGGCCCTTAAGACAGTTTTTCATAATTTACATGAAGACAGTAAGTAAAAAAAATGTGTATTTTTGCATGTCCACACACATACTTGAATTTTATTGACTGGCCCCAAGTGTTAGGGTGTACATTTTCCTATATTTGATAATTCTCAATGACCATATCTTGCTTTCATGCAGTGAAGTTATTACAATATATGTTGTGCAGCATTTTATGTATAAACTACAAATAACTGAACCCAGCCAGAACCTGTCTTTCTCTTGGTATTGCTTACACCTGGCAATAAGCAGCGGGAAAGAAAGAGAATTATTTGCGACTCAGAACTCAAGTTCTCAGGCTAGATTTCCTAAATTTGAACCTCAGCTCAGCCACTCAATTGTTCCACATCACTGGGCAAACTTCTTAATCAAACTGTATGTTAATTTTTTATCTGTAAATGGAGGGGGTGGTCATAGCACCTATACTATAGGACTCTGATGAGTTTATGGAATTTATTACATAAAATAAACGGAATACATATTAGAGCCTGGGACTAGTAGTATAGCTCAGCTGGAAGAACGCCTGCCTCGTATGAACAAAGCCCTGGACTGAACCCCAACATGGTATAAACCAAGTGTGGTGGTGCACCACTGTAATCCCAGCACTAGGGAGGTAGAGGCAGGAGGACCAGAAACTCAGTGTCATTCCTAAAGAGTGGGTTTGAGGCCAACCTGGGCTACACATCTCAATAAGCAGCCAAACCTAAAATTCAAACCTAAAACAATACATTAGCTATTTATACATGTATTTGTGTGTATGTTTATGTGTTCATAAGCAGCTGCCAGTTACTAGTAAAGTAATTAGTTACGGTCTTGTCTAGATTTGGATGTGTGGAGGCCAACTCTTTATAATTCCTTGCTCTCGGGTTGGACATGTCACCAAGACACATAGTTCCAATGACCCTGCATTCAAGAAAGCCTTGTCACGGAACTTACTGCGAGTGGTTCACACCTGGCTGGATGGATACAAGGTGAGTGGTGCCTCTGGCTGGGGAGAGCAGGTTCTGGGATGTTCTCAAGACTCTGCCACCTTTCCAGATCCAAACTGCAGTCTTCCCTGGTTTTTGTAAGTTAATGGAGCCCCTTCAATGTCTCCCCGATTCATCACCAGTCTGGCTCTCACTGGTTGACCCTAAGCAGCCGTGCTTGCAATGTATTGTTTTAGGTTTGAATTTTAGGAAAAGTCAAGTTTCTCAGAAGTAAGTCAACCTGCAGTCTTTCCCCACGGCTAGATCTGCTTATCCACTGAGGAATTACTCTTCCCTCCCTGCTGCAGCAGCATCAGGAGCTGACTGATGTCCTCAGGGTTTCCTACTAAGCTATTGTCAGTTTCCTGGGAGATGTGGCTGGTGCAGGTCGTGTGCACACATGAGAACTCCTTTTCTATT
Source organism: Peromyscus californicus insignis (assembly GCF_007827085.1). NCBI lineage: Eukaryota > Metazoa > Chordata > Mammalia > Rodentia > Cricetidae > Peromyscus > Peromyscus californicus. Next base: position 61,804,701 of record NW_026294584.1, read on the forward strand.
AACAAGCAAACGTTTCTATGGGAAAGCTTTGCCCCTTGCTTTATGTATGTCCCCAAGGGTTACACCCTGTTCTCCAAGAGCACATCTCTGTCCAGATACCATGCATAAAGAAATAAGGACAGGCCTCCTTCAGACAAATGCACAGTGTATCTCTGACAGTGTCCTTCACCTTGGCTCTGTCCAAGTTTGCTTTTCTGTGCTGTGATACAACACTGGCCAAGAGCAATCTGGAAGAGTTATTTCCCTTATACTTCCACATCACAGACCGTTATCCAGAGATGTCAAGGCACGAACTCAAGCAGAGCCCACAAAGGAGAACTGCTTACTGGCTTGCTCTCCATGGCTTCTTCAACATGATTTCTTATACAGCTCAGGACCACCTGCCCAGGGATGGCACCACCCTCAGTAGGCTGGACCTTCCTATAACAGTACTCAGGAAAATGCCCGACATGTCAATCTGATGGAGGCAATTGCTGTTTGGAGTCTCTCTTCCCAGGTGACTCCAGTTTGTGTCAAGGTGAGAAAAAAATAATCAGCAGGTTTTTTTTTAATTCAAGCTTTTTAATTATTGTAAAAATGAGATTTTTTTAAAAAAATAATCAGGGAACTGCCAGGGAATTCCTGCTGAGGCAGAAGGATTACAAGTTCAAGCCAGCCAAGGCAACTTAAGTCAGATCCTGTCTCAAAAACAGAGCAGAATGATGGGGCTAAAGAGGTGGCTGAGAGGTTAAGATCATATACTGCTCTAGTAGACCTGAGTTCAGTTCTCAGTACCCATATCCAGGTAGCTCACAGCCATTGTTAAGTCCAGCTCCAGGGGATAGGACCTTACTTCTGCTCTCTGCAGGCACTTGAACTCAGGTATACATGCCTCCAGAGAGACACATACACATAATTAAAATAAATGTCCTGGTACACACCTTTAATCTAGCACTTGAGGACAGAGGCAGATCTCTGTGAGTTCAAGGCCAGTCAGAGCTACATAATGAGAACCCTGTCTTAGAAAAATAAAAGAAAATAAAATTTTAAAACCAAGGAAAAGGGGCTGGAGAGATGGCTCAGAGGTTAAGAGCACTGACTGCTCTTCCAGAGGTCCTGAGTTCAATTCCCAGCAACCACATGGTGGCTCACAACCATCTGTAATGAGATCTGGTGCCCTCTTCTGGCCTGCAGTCATACATGCTGTATACATAATAAATAAATAAATCTAAAAAAAAAAACAAGGAAAAAATAATGGATACATGTGATATATTTAGTAGCTACAGTTCTATACAGCATTGTAAACCCATATGTTATAGATACACATGCAGCCACCACCACTGGTACATCTATAAAGTATAATAGAGAATAAAGAAAGAATATTGTATTCTCTTCCTATTAAAGTAAAAGTGAGCAAAACTTGAGCAAAACATCCACATACTTTGAGATTAGAACTTGGGAGGCAGAGGAAGATGGATCTCTAGGAGTTCCAGGTCAGCCTGGTCTACATAGAGAGTCCTAGGCCTGCTAGGGCTATACAGTGAGACTCTTTCTCAAAAAAAGACATAGAGGCTAGAGAGATGGCTCAGTGGTTGTATTCATCAGGGTTCTCTAGAGGAACTGAACTGATAGTGTGTATGTATGTATATATAATCACACACACACACACACACACACACACACACACACACACACACACACACACATATATATATGGAATTTATTAGAGTAGCTTATAGGCTGTGGTCCAGCTAGTCCAACAATGGCTGTCTATCAATCCAAGAATCCAGTAGTTGTTCACTCTATGAGGCCGGATGTCTCACCAGTCTTCAATATATGCTGGAATTCTGAAAAAATAGGCTATAATGCCAGTGAAGGAATGGACTTGCCAGAAAGAGCAAGTTTCAAATTTCCTTCTTCAGGCGCAGCCCAGATTAAAGGTGGATCTTCCCACTTCAGAAGATCTGAATCAAAGTTGCATCTTCTTATTCAAAAGATCTGGATTAAAAGTGGGTCTTCCTACTTCCAACAATTTAGTTAAGAAAAAAAATCCCTCACAGGTGAACCCAGCTACTTGGGTTTTAGTTAATTCCAGATGTAGTCAAGCTGACAACCAAGAATAACCACCACAGTGGTTAAGAGGACTTGTTGCTCTTGCAGAGGACTTGGGTTCAAGCACCCACATGGTGGCCTGTCTCTGCAGGCATCAGGCACATATGTGGTGCACAGACATAAACGTAGGAAAAACATCCATATACATAAAGTAAATTTAAAAATGAAATCAGTGCAAGAAATTAATAAAAGGACATAATTAAGAGAGCTCTGGGGTGCCAGTCATGTCCACTGATTAGACAGGGTTACTAGAGTTGATCTGTTGATAATTCAGCAAGTTAAACATTTACATTTTATGTTCTTTTGCATTTTTATTATATCGATGTTAGTGAATATTATTAGTTTCTTTGAGTCCAGGTATTGCTGTGTATCCTGGCTTGCCTAGCACCCACAATGGAGCATAGGCTGGTCTTGAACTCACAACAATTCTTCAGACTCAGTCTCCTAAGTGCTGAGATTACAAGCATGTGCCAACATGTGCAGATTTTAAAAAGTTAAAGGTATGAAACATGCTTACTTTAAAAATGCATATGATCTTCAGGAGTACAAAGTTAACATTATAGGGGTCAGCAGACAATTAAGAGATGGCTGTGTTCTTATAGAAAACCAGAGTTCTATTCCCATTACCCAGATGGAGTAGGATAAAACTGCTTGTAACTCCAGCTCCAGGGGGATTCAAAACTCTTTTCTGGCCTTCACAGGCACCTGAATACATGGGATATGATCACAGAGACACATGTACACATACAAAAATAAAAATTAAGGGGCTGGAGAGATGGCTCAGTAGTTGAGTGCATGCTGCTCTCTCAAAGGACCTGGTTCAGTTCTAAGTACCCACGAGGTGACTTACACTCTAACTCCAGCTCCAGGGGAATCAGTATCCTCTTCTAGCCTCTGAGGGCACCTCTAGCCTCCTACAAGCACATAGTACACATATATACATTCAGTCCACACACATAAAATAAATAAATCATTAAAAAATAAAATAAATTAATAAAACAAATAGTCTATAGTTCCATCTCAAAGTGATCATTGAATTGCTTGTTGTGGTTGCTGGTTAACACATATGCATACTAAAAGATCTTTCTTTTCTGTATTATTTTTTAGACAGGATTTCTCTATGTAGTACAGTTTGGCCTTGAACTTGTGGTCCTGCTATCTCAATCTCCCTAGTACTGGGAACATAGACTTGTGCCACAAGGCCCAAGTTCATTCACGGGACTATACCACACCATGTTTTATCCTTAAATCTTTGCATTTATTGCTATATTTTAAAAACATATTTATACATTAGCACTCAAAATCAAAACATGTCAAGTATCTTTCTTCTTTCTTTCTTTCTTTCTTTCTTTCTTTCTTTCTTTCTTTCTTTCTTTATTTATTTATTTGTTTTTTTTCGAGACAGAGTTTCTTTGTGTAGCTTTGGAGCCTGTCCTGGAACTCACTCTGTAGCCCAGGCTGGCCTTGAACTCACAGAGATCTTCCTGCCTCTGCCTCCTGAGTGCTGGGATTAAAGGCCTGTGCCACCACCTGGCAATATCTTTCTTCTTTAAAAATATTTATTTTTACTTTATGAGTATGGGTGTTGTGCCTGCATGTATGTGTGTATACCATTTATGTTCCTGGTGGACAGAAGAGGGCTATAGATCACCTGGAACTAGAGTCATAGATGGTTGTGAACCCCCATGTGAGTGATGGGAATTGAATCTGCATCCTCTATAGGAGGAGCAAGTGTTCAGCTATCTCTGCAATCCCAAATATCTTTCTTCTGAAGAGTCCCTTTGAATGGGAGAATGGGCCTACCAGAACTGATTCACTGATAAACAGTCATTGGTGATGAACATTCTGATTATCTTGAGGGTTGGTTTCTATTTCCTTATTTATTTATTTATTATGGGGAAATGGGCCTATTTCCTTCTTTCTTTCTTTCTTTCTTTCCTTCCTTCCTTCCTTCCTTCCTTCCTTCCTTCCTTCCTTCCTTTCTTTCTTTATTGTGTGGGAATGGGCCTACCAGAACTGATAAACAGTCATTGTTGATGAACGCTCTGATGCTCTGATTATCTTGAGGGTTGGTTTCTATTTCCTCATTCATTCATTTATTTATTACGTACTTAACACTGAAATGAACATCTTCACACATATCTCTGTGTATATTTGTACAACTATATGCCTGGAATAAATATCAAGACATGAAGTTTCTGGGGGTGAGCTAACCCTTTTTTTTTTTTTTTTTCCTGTTTGGATTTTTTGAGACAGGGTTTCTCTGTGTAGCTTTGGAGCCTGTCTTGGAACTCACTCTGTAGCCCAGGCTGGCCTTGAACTCACAGAGATCCACCTGCCTCTGCCTCCCGGGTGCTGGGATTAAAGGTGTGCGCCACCACCACCCGGCTGAGCTAACCCATTATTAAATGCTGATAGGCAACATCTAAATTTCCCTCACTGTCTATGTAGTGATCTACATTGTCATTGCAGGTATATAAAAAGGTCTCCATACGTTAGATACAATTAAGCTGTGTATTTCTCCTAATCTAACACATTAAAATGATAGCTTTAAATTATATATTTCTGCCGGGCGGTGGTGGCGCACACCTTTAATCCCAGCACTCGGGAGGCAGAGGCAGGCGGATCTCTGTGAGTTCGAGGCCAGCCTGGTCTCCAAAGCGAGTTCCAGGAAAGGCACAAAGCTACACAGAGAAACCCAGTCTCGAAAAACTAAAAAAAAAAAAAAAAAATTATAGATCTTTTAAATTTATTAATTTATTGTATGTGTGAGCATACCTGCATGTGTGCCATGGTATACATGTGGAGGTCTAAAGATAACTTATGAGTCAATTCTCTTCTTCCAATGTATGGGTCCTGGGGGATTGAACTGAGGTCATCAAGCTGGGTGACAAGTACCTTTATCTGGTGAGCCATTTCACTGGCCCCAAATTATACTTTTTATGAGAGATCTTGAATTCATTTTTGCAGTGTTGATGTTCCCCCATACCTGTGAATTCTAGTCATGGATCTAAGCAGTTGAATTGAACACTATAATTACTGAGTGACTAAGTTTCATAAAGAACATACTGGCAAAATGTTAATTTAAAAACACATGTGAACTAAGTATAATAGTGCACACACATAATGCCAGTATATGGGAGGCTGAGGCAGGAAAATGATGAGTTTGAGGTTAGTTTTGGATGCAGGCTGAGATCATATCTGAAAAGTTACATCTAAAATCAACAGACTGTATGAAACTACATGTTGGAAAGTTTGGTGAGTATTGTGGTACAATACAAGGCTTTGCAATAGGGAAATGTTTCCCAAAGTAACTCAGGCCTTTATTCCTCCAAGCTGATGGCATCCTCTCCTGTCTTTAACAATCTACCCAGGAAGCAGGTGGCAAAAGCTTGTATACTCAAGAATCCTCAAGAAAAATCCAACATAGCATGTACATAACATACTCATTTGGATAAGCAAACCCCCTCTTCCATTTAACACGGTTGCTATCCTATGTGGCAGCACTGGAAATACAGATGAAAATACAAGGGTTCTGAATTCAGAGAGCCCTGGTCTATGTAGAATGCCTTTCTTTTTCTTTTTTTTTTTTTTTGTTGTTGTTTTCAAGACAGGGTTTCTCTGTGTAACAGCTCTGGCTGTCCTGGAACTCACTCTGTAGCCCAGGCTGGCCTCAAACTCACAGAGACCTGCCTGCCTCTGCCTCCGAGCGCTGGGATCAAAGGTGTGAGCCACCACTGCCTGGCCTGTAGAATGCCTCTTTACCATGGGAACAAGGAGTCTGGCACTCATCCTTACACTTATTTCAGAATACATTAAACAAACAAAACACCAGAGGCTGGGGTGGAACTCAGCTGGCAGAGCACATACCTAGCATCTATGAAGCCATGGGTTCCATCCCAGCATGTCGTAAGCTGGGTATGGTGGTACACACCTATAACCCTAGCATTCTGGAGGTAGAGACGGGTTAGAAGTTCAAGGATAGCCTCTGCTGTATAATGGGTTCAAGGATACATGAGACCCTGTCTTGAAAAAAGAGACAAAATAAAAACTAAACAGCTGTGGTGCAAGAAAGGACCAAGGCAGACCTAACACTACACACTGGTCTGCTTTCTGATGCTTGGCTTGCATAGTAAGTAAGTGCTCATTCTTCACATCACCCTCATGAAGAAACCTGCTCCCAGTCATGGGTAATGGACAGCAAAGCTAGGAGAGTCCTTTTGATTTTGTTACGCCTGTTCTGGAGGTGTGAGAGTATTGATGGAAACCAGGAAATAGGGAGTTTAGTCTTTGAGTGAGTATAGGAGAAAGAAACCACTGGGATGGGAAGGTGTGACTTTGGGTCTTCTAAGCGTCAGGACCCAGTTTTCCTGGATCCCATTGTGTTAGTCATCACGGTGTCATGGTGGATACCATGGTAATGTACTGGTATCAAAGCTGAAGTCGAATGTTTTCATTCCCTGCACAGAGGTGTTATGTGACACTATTCCTGAGGAGATATAAACATCTACTCACCCAAGACAGGGAACCAATGACAGATAAAAGTATGGATATCACAAAAGTCCAATTTGGTGGACAAATGAGTTTTATTGGGGTTACTTATAGGAATATGGGTGAGAGGTTACTTACAGGAGCAGAAATGACTCAAAGATAACTCAAGGACCAAAAAGCTCACGCCCTGGGCCTGGAGAAATGACTCAGTAGTTAAGAGCCCTTGCTGTTCCTCCAGAGGTCCTGACTTCATTTTCCAGCACCCACATCAGGCAGCTCACAACTGCCTGTAACTATAGCACCAGGAGACATGACACCTTCGTCTGGCCTCTACAGGTAGTGTATAAACCCTCATTCTGATGTACACATATAAAGTCTATCCCATCGTGGATGACAGCTTGTGAAAGCTAAGAACCTGGAGCGTGCTGAATAACCTCCAGGCAGCTCAAACTGTTGAGGAGTGCCTTTGCCAGGGAGTCCAGAGCCTCTTCCAGGCAGCTCAGCAGTTTGCTGCTCTCTGCTTCTTCTAGGAAGCTTGGTTGACCTCTGTTTCTTTCAGGCTTCTCAGGTGGTCTGAACCTCTCTGGGAAGCTCAGTTTGCCTGAGAGTCTCAGCAATCTTTACTGTATATATATGTGTATATACACATATCGCACACACACATACATAATACATATACATAATATACATCTATCCTTGAGGATGGAGAGGCCTAGTGTATCTGGTCATTTTCAGGGACTTCCTGAAGCCACTGAATTGTTTACTTCCCCTTAGAACACCCTGTTGTTCCACATCCTTTTAAAAACTTGTCTTAAAATACTACTTCCCCGTTAACATCCTGTGTTTTACCAAGCTTTCCTAGAAGATGGAAGGTTTTAATCTCACAGACAACTGCTACACACAAGAGGGTATTTTTAGTTCCAATGATAAAAACATGTCCTGATGTTTGCTATCATGACCTGATTACCAAAGATTTTTTTTTTTTGGTTTAATAAAAGGACTCTGTTTTCATTTAGGATAATTTTTTTCTTCAAAGACCTCATTTAAAATACGTATCCTGTGGAAACATTAGCGAGCGTGTTGAATTAAGGAAACGACTAGGTTGCAAGTCATTCCAGTGGTATTTGGATAATATCTTTCCAGAGTTGGAGCCAATTGTACACAACGATGAAGAAAAAAAATCATTTATTTAATAAAGGGTGAAAAAGTCCCCTAATTCTTCAACATATTGGCACCAGAGGACAAATTTGGGACACCATGGCATTATGTGAAATGCAATGATAAATACAATCAACATGGCCAACCTCTCAGGAGTGCCTTTCTCCACCTGTAGTGACAAGTCTTCCTTTGTTGCTCATCTGCCACTGAAGTTCTGGGGATAAGGACCTTGACATTAGAAATGTGAGCTCTCTCACGGCTCAGCTGCCGGTATACGATTGACCCAGATAAAGTATATTGGTTGTGATTATTTGACCAATTCACTTGGCAGGGATGGTCCGCAGGAGCCTGCTCTGCTCCTGCTCTGCTCCTGCTCGAGCCTTCACTGGTCTGATGGGCTGACACGATTGCCTTTGGAAAGTGTTCACAAAGAGCCATGACTGGTGTCTACAGTGGCGGAGTCAGGTCAAGCTCCGTTCTTGCAGCCAGTGTACGAGTCTGGGGCTGCCTCCTGGCTTGGTTGGGTTCCTAAGAGTCTGATGTCCAAGTCACCTCGGCTGAAGTTCTCCATATGTTCCTGATGGCCTTTCCGTCCTGGGCCACTCCTTTTCTGCTGCTTTGTATTTTCATGTCTGCGCCCTCTGTCCTCTGTTCTGTGAGTCACAGCTTTCAGGATGCTTCTTGAATTATGCCTTGTTGTTAAGCTCTAAGCAACTCTCAATTGTGTAGCTAGGGCTGGGACAGAACAGCTGGCTCCCTACCTGCCATGCCCAGAGACTCCTTAATGCCTAAAGTACTTCGTTGGGGTTTGAGGGATGCTGTAAGGCTCACCCTGTTGAGGGTGAGTTTAAGAAGGTCAAGGAGGAGTAATCCACAAAATCTACAAAGAAAACGAGGGAAGAAACACACTAAAAGGACAAAAAAGGCGGAGATGCCTGCCAGGATTACCAAGATTACCAAATGTAGCCTATGCAAACCTAACCTATCTCAGTTTCCTCATCACCGCCCTGAAGTTTCTGAGGGGTTTCTAGCAGGATTGAGCATCCAGAATGTTGATTCACTGCTGTCCCATATAAGCTTCACCCACTTAGGGATACTAGGTGAAATGGTTAATCTTCATTATTACTTTAACAGGATTTGGAGTCACCTAGGAGATACACCTCCTCTGGGAATGTCTTTGAGATTGTTTCCTGAGAGGTTTAGCAGAGTAGGGAAAACCCACAAGGAATGTGGTGGCCATAACACATAGAGCAGGGACTGGATTAAACAAAAAAGAAAAAAGAAGAGGCACACCAGCCCCTCTCTGCCTTCTAAGAATGCAATGTTTCAAGCTGCCTTATACTTCTGCTGTCATGGCTTACCCACCACAATGGAGGCTGTACCCTCAGATTGTGTGCCAAAATAAGCCCTGAAGTTGCTTTTGTTAGGTACATTGTCACACAAACAAGAAAAGTAGCACACATTGTGACGGTGCACAAATGCACTCAGTACTGCTGCCCTTGCAAGAGAGAGCCATCCCTAAAATAACCACTAGTTCCAGTTAGATGAATCGCTGTGTGGATAGGAACGGAAACTACGAAAGATACCCTTTTTGGCATTGGACAGCAACTGTTTGAGGGCAATGACCATGGAGGGACATAGGTAAGGGACATTAGGACTTCAGTCTTGTAGACAGACCTAGGTAGCATAACATAGCAACCCAAACCCTGACAATACTAGTAGATATTTGACAGGACCATGTATGGGTTAATTTTGTGCCACTGTGAGCACAACTTAAAGGGAAAAGATTTGTTTCATGGTTGCTGAGGGTTCATTGCCGGGTTGCCTGGCCACTGCACGTGGACAGATCAGGATGACAGTATGTGAGATAAGTTACTTTGTGATGGACAGGAAGCTCAAAGGAGACTTGGACCACTGGATCGGGTAAGATCCTCAAAGGGGCATCCCCGCCCCATCCTCCTTCCTCCTGACTCCTAAAGTTTCCAGAACCTTTGGAGAATGCACCACCAAGGGCACCAAGCTCTACACATAAGACTGGGGGTGGGGGGTGGGGGGGAACACTTCAAGTCACCGCAGCCAGTTAACGAAGAAGGAATGTATCCTGGGTTAATGCTAGCTAGAACGAGCCACTGATTCAGGTTCGGGTGATGCTGCTTTCCTAGTAATAAAGCACACAGAATTTCCTCCCTACATGTGTCGGTTCCTGTACCAGACATCACGAGACAGGGGTTTAAAAAAATATTAAGGTCTTGACCGAATAGCATTTATTTCAGAGGTAATAGGATTAAAGATTTAGATATCCGTCAATGTAATGCAGTATACTGGACCAAAGACCAAAAACCCTTACCATTCTGTTAGAGCTGCTAAACTCTCTCTAGCCGGGTTGTGCCTTCCTCACACTCTTCCTGTGAACACGCCGGTCGTCCCCTCCTCCTCATCTACACTTCTCTCCGGAGTGACGGAGAACCTCACTGAGAGGAAAGCGCTGGTCGGGGGACTAGCCGGGGCGGCGTGACGCCAGGCCGCGGGCTGTGACGTCATCCTCGGGGGCCGGGGCGTGCGCGCCGTGACGCGGGGCCGTGGAGCCGGGCTCCGCAGGGCTGCGTGTCCTGGGCCGTGTCGCGCGCCGCGGCTCGTGCGGCTCGGCCCGGGCTGTGGCGGGAGAGAAGATGCCACAGCCCGCGCCCCGGAGCGCCGCCATCCCGGGCTGCGGGTGTCGCGGTGAGTAGCGGGCCCGAGGCGCCTGGCCCCGCGCGGCCTCCGTCGGCGCCTGAGCGTGGGCTGCGGCCTGAAAGCGCTGCGGCTGCTGTAGCAGGCTCGGTGGCCTGTGCGGCCCCAGCTGCTTCCGGTTTCAGCTGCACGGATGGGCGCCGCGCGGGGCCGAGTTCTCGGCGGCCGTAACTTCCAGGCGGTGTTGTGATTTACCCGGAAAACGCCGATTTTTATCACTATTGCTGTTAGTCGGTCTTTGCGGGTCAGGATTTAGACCGCGTCCACACGTGAGGCTGGAAGACAGACAGGATGCTTGTTTGCTTGTTTCTTCTTTATATTTTTTTCAATATGCTTGTTAAAGAAATTGTCTCGTATAGTTTCCATACACCCCAAACTAATGCGTTTTGGATAAATATGAAAAACAGTAAGCCCCGCCCCTTACTGTTAGATCTCTCCCTTTGATGGATATTAGGGTGCTCATGATGGACTAGTTTCACTTCCCATCGAAGATTTGGTCTAGTCCTTTTACTTGATGAGAGCCGTCATGGTCGGGTTGGTTGCTTTTTTGGTTGCTTATCTTCAGACAAAAAAGTGAGACTCTGGGGATGCTTTTCAGTCTCTGCACCCCCACCAAAATAGAGTTACTTCTACATAACGGGAGTAGTTCTGATTTCAAAAACAAAAACAAAAAACAAAGACACAAAAACTTATTTTTTTTTTAAATTTGAAATACCGCTTTAAGAAAAAAAATAGGAAATAACCCTTTCTTACTCTCTCTGTGTGTGCCACAGAGCTCTGCAAGTGAAATGTCAGCAAACAGTAGGACATATTTTTCATTTTGGACAATGGCCCTGCAACTTTATTTGAATTTCTAACATTTCTGTGCTGTTTCTTGCACGGAATTTTTTTTTTTTGTCACAGTTTCATATTACTACTTTTCTTGCAAATTACACATAACACGAAGATTATCATTTTAATTGTAGTAGTGTAATTGAACGGCATCAAGTCCATTCACAATGCTGTGTTACAGTCAGCGTCATGTATTTCCAAAACATTTAATCACTCAAGGCAGACACTGTACCTATCGGGCAAGGACTCTGCCCCTCTTGTCTCTGTGAATTTACCTGGTTTAGATACTTCATTGTTAAGTGGAATTCTTCTGTCTTTCCTTTCATCTTTACGTGCATCTGTTTGAGTCTCTGTGATGGCTATTCTTGGTTGTCAACTTGACTACATCTGGAATTAACTAAAACCTAAAATGTTTGGGCACACCTGTGAGGGACTTTTGCTTAATTAAATCATTTGAAGTGGGGAGACCAACTTCTAATCTGGATCTTTGAGGAAGGAAGACACACCTTTAGTTCAGATATTTTAGGGTGGGAAGATCCACCTTTAATCTGGGCCATACCTTCTGCTAGCATCCTAGATAAAGGACATGGAAGGAGGAAGCCTTTCTATTCCTGCTTGCTCTTGGCCCTCACTAGCAAGTCCATTCCTTCATTGGCATTAGAGCCTGCTTCTTCGGGATTCTGGAATATACTGAAGACCACCTGAGACATCCAGCCTCATGGACTGAACAACTGGCATAGACAGTCATTGTTGGACTAGCTGGACCACAGCCTGTAAGCCATTCTAATAAATCCCCTTCATTCATATAGATAGATAGATAGATAGATAGATAGATAGATAGATAGATAGATAGCGCACCATTCTAATAAATCCCCTTCATTCATATATATATGAATTCATATATATATGAATGAGAGAGAGAGAGAGAGAGAGAGAGAGAGAGAGAGATTCATTCTAAAAGTTTCGTTACTCTGGAGAACTGTGATGAATACAGTGTTTCTGTTTTCATTCTTTGGAATGTATATGTAAGGTTTGGATTGCTCTGCTCACATCTGAAAAGACTCTGCTTTGAAGACTTTTTTACCTGTGCAGGTTGCTGAATCTGACAGACTCCACCTCAACACTCACCTGGATAAGCCCTCAGTAATCTTTTTTAAGTTAATTAATTAATTTTTATTTTATGTGTATTTTGTCTGCATGTATGTCTGTGTAGACATGTGCATATAGTGTCTGTAGAGTCTGGATCCCCTGGAACTGGAGTTTCAGGCAGTTGTGAGCTGCTGTGTGGGTGCTGGGAATTGAACCCGGGTCCTCTGGAAGAGCAACCAGTGTTCTTAACCACTGAGCCATCTCTCCAGCCTGGTGCTCAGTAATCTTCATGGTACTTCATATTGCTTGTCAGCACCCCCTCTGGCTGTTCCTTGGGAACCTTCTGAGGTCTTTCATAGGTTCTTTCCCCCCAAAGTTCACGGTGTCCCCAAGTTTAGTGTTTGCTTTCTGCCCCTGTTGTACCTTCCTTACTTAAACCTCCTCTGCACCAGTTGCCATGGAACTTGAACTGCAATTCCCACGTCTCCTTTAAGTTTGACGTCATTTCCCTCTCAGTCTTCCCATGAATGTGACATCTCTAAAATCATCCCAAACCACCCTTGACCCTTGTTCTGTGCCATCAGGACTTGAAAGCTTGGTGCTGTTGCCTCTTCTTCCTCGGGGCCTCCCTTCATGCTGACAGGTGCAGACAGTTGGCCGTTGCTCTGCCTGTCCACTCAATTTCACAGCCCAAGGTCAAGCCCAGGTGGCTTCTCCTTGGGATTGTTTTCACTGATTCCTTGATTCTGAAGATTTTCTCCCTCAGTCCCGAACTGTTTTGTTCACAGCTGTCAGGACTTTCTTCTAAGATAGGTAGAAGAGTTGCCCCAAGACACTAGCTGGCCGTTTTCACCCCGCCTTCCAATCGGGTCTCACTCTGGAAGCCCAGGCTGGCCTTGAACCCTTGTCATTCTTCTTGTCCAGCTTCCCATGTGCTGGGATTGTATGTCTGTGCAGTTCTGACAGGTTTCCTTTGCAGTGGCAGGGCCCCAGCCTGTCTTCCTACAATTAGTCCTTGAGGTCCTCACAATCCATGATGAGTTAGGGCTGGAGAGCTGGCTCGGTGGTTAAGAGGAAGTGGTGTTCTTGCAGAGAAACCAGTTCAGTGCCCAGCAGATGTGTTGGGGACTTCAAATCACCAGTGGCTCTGACACCTCTGGACTCTACAGGCGCCTGCACTCATATGTACATGCCTACCCCACATACACATAATTAAAAATAAAAATAAATCTTTAAAAAAACTGTTCAGGAAATTCTGCTTCATTTTACCAAGATGGGAGACGGGAGACCTCTTAGAGCTGCCTGGCATGGGTCCTGGGAATTAAACTCTGGAAGAACAGCAAGCGCTCTTCTGAACTGTTGAACTACAGCTTTGGCCCTTAATATTCTTCTTTTTCTTTAAGATTATTTTTATTTTATGTGTAGGAGTGTTTTGCCTGCATATATGTTGGTGTACCCCATGTGTGCAGTGCCCACAAAGACCAAGAGGGTGTGAAATCCCCTGGAACTGGAGTTACAAATGATTGTTAGCCACCATGTGGGTGCTGGGAACTGAACCCAGTTTCTCTGCAAGAGCAACAAGTACTCCTGATCCCCAGCCCCTGGTTTAACATTCCTATTTGAAATGTCTCTGTTAAAAAGGACTATTGTTTTCAAAATATGTAGACTTCACAATTATGTCAACAAGTCTGACTAGGAGTAGATGAAAGACTTCCAGTAGAGGGGAAGTGAGGGACTCCATTCCCTTCCATGGCCCTTTAATTGTCTTCACCTTTATCTTGCCTCAGGGTCACCGGCATTTGCCACCATGCCTTGCGTGTTTTCTGTGGAGAAGAGATTATAAACACTGAGGGCTGTCAGAAGATCTTTCCTAGGGAGCATCTGGTGTCTGGAGTTTAGTTTGCTCTGAACCTTTCCTATTCGGTACTGTCCTTGCTGCAGTTACGATGCCGGCGCTCCTGCGTTCTTTTAGTTTCCGGCACTGAGAAGGGGTGAGGGAACACTATGTGTTCCTGTTGTCATCACCTGGTCATTTCACAGGTTATGGTAGGCACGGCACAGCTGTAAGCCAGTAATTGTATTCACATGAACAACTGCGTTCGGATGTGGCATGGCTCGTTTATGGAAAAGGCTGACAAATGCTTGCTCTTTGACAGTTTGTATACAGCATATACTTACACAGAAAACAGCTAGGAACTACTGGAAGGTAAGTTCTCAACATTTCAAGAGACATTTTAAACTTCATTAAGCATTATGGGAGTGGTTTAGACTGAGAAAATGAAAGCCTCCTGTTATTGTTAGACAGGTTCCTCCCATTAACCATATGCTACAGGGTGTAGATTGTACGGGGCCCAAGATGCAGACTGTCAGGACTCAGAAGTGGTGCTCTTTGAACTTCCATTCCTAGAGTATTTGCTCAGTGTTTGCATTTTCTCAGACTTCAAAAGTTAATGAGATAAAATATCCCTTTCCTTTCAGAGTGCTTAAAACTGTTTCTTTGCACGTGTTGGGATAGAAACCCCCTTTGTATCTGAGAGTAGGGAAAGGGTATTCCATTTCATTGAAAGCCCTACACTACGTATTTCTCTCCAAGGTTTTTCTTACATATGGAGTGTTTTTCTAGGAAAGTTATTTTTTAGCCTCACTTGTTAAATGATTGCATATACTTTATATAATATGTTTGAAATAAAGACAAGTACAAATAGAGGTAGCCAAAATGCCACTAACCAGAACTTATCAATGTTATTTCCTGATAACTGCCAACAGCAATTGCCAACAGCTGTATAGAGACACAAAACAGGCATCAGGGTGTATCATAAAGCAGCACTGGCCAAGTTTCAATGTCACTTTAAACAGTTCCTTTTGTTCATCTCTATCCTCTTAGGTACTGTAGTAAGATGATCAAGCATGCAGCACCCTTCTGGTAGCTTTTCTTATAGAATTACTTAGTGATTTTTAGAAGAAGATGTTAGGCTATTTAGTATATTATAATGCTATCTATGCATTGTAATGGAAGATTAGTGGAAATATGCAACATCATGTCAATGAGAATTTAATTGGCAGATTCAGGTATATATACTTACATTGTTACCCCAGTGCTTTCTTGATTTTGTTGAGAGACATTTTCTAGTTTCTGAGATTCCACAGTAGTGCCAAGCCGGTCTTGGCCTGGGAAGATGGTGTCTACCTGCTCAGCCCTCGCCTGTCCCCGGCCTGTTCTCTTTTCTTCCTTTCATCATAGGAAGCGGCCTTTCTTCTCCATGGCTTATGAGAAAGGCTAGAAACTAACTCGGCTGTTCTGCTTGTGGCTTACCGTTCCTTGTTTCTGTTGTTGTTCTTTTAATTTTTCCTGCTTTGGTCTTGTTTTATTCTGAGGAACTTGTTTGACCTCATTTTTTTTCTACAGTGGTTTGCGTATTGAATTTGTTTTAAAAACTTGGGTCAGTTAGAGTCCATTGAATTGTCATTCGGAGTTACTCTTCTAGGGTTGCAGGTGCAGCTTAATGGTTGCTTGGTGAGGCGCTGAGCTTAATAGTTCAATCCGGGCATCACAGGATTTCCAACTTTGGTTAGAACTGTAAAAATGGTTTATTTTAAAATTTTCCTTTCAGTATTTTTACTGTGTGTGTGTGTGTGTGTGTGTGTGTGTGTGTGTGTGTGTGTGTGCGTGCGCGCGCGCAGTGCAGTGCAGTGCATATGGAGGCCATTTGGTGTCGTTTTTAATTGCTCTCCATCTCACTGAACCTGGAGCTCCCTGATGGGTCAAGCTTGGCAGCCAGTGAGGTCCAGGGATCTGTCTGCCTTTCTCTGCTTCCCCTAGTGCTGAGATCACAGCTGTGTAGGAGCACAGCCTGCACACTGCCAAGGATCCAAACTGAAGTCCGAATGCCTTCTCAGTAAATATTTATTTTCATTACCCCACGTGTACTATGCTCACACTCTGCTGGTGGTGGAAGATTTCACATTGCTCAGAATCTAAATGTCCCATAACTTTTTCAACAGAAATATGCTTTTAAAAAGTATCTAAACAAGTAGTTATTGTTAACACAAGGCACTAATCAACATTTGGGTTTGAGAAGATAGAAGGATCCCTGTGTTGTGGGGTCTCGCTTATGGCTCTGAGGGTGAGGGTCTCTGGGTGAGGTCGTTGTAACAACCTTGCTTATACTGTGGATACATTGTTTATTGAGATGTCTTCATTTCAGAGATCTGGAATTACCATTCAGTTTGCAGGTGCTGGGCTTTTCATTTCCCAGCTTCTTTATTTAGTGCACTCTCTCAGGTGACAGCTGTTACTCAGCCACTCGGGCAGGACCCTTGAATCCACCAGCCCGTTCACATTTTTACCCTAGTCTTCTCTCCTCACACCTCTCTGTCTGACTTGAGCTTGTGGTCTCTCTCCACTGGAGTCACTATGCTGTGTGTACTTTGCCCACCTCCTCCTCTCCTGTCTGAGAGCAGCTACCACATCCATGAAAGAAAAACAAGGTCAAACTGATGTGTTTCACAGGGTAGCCTGTCAATCATTCTACACTGACATCCACGAGTGACTGTTGGGGCTTTTGTAAGCATTTACGTTTCTGACTGAAAAGTTTGTCACTGTTGTTTGGCTTGGCATTAATTGACCTTACATATTTGCTTTGGCCTTCCTTTTAAATATGTTCAGCCTTGGACGCTGATGCCAGGGGTAGTTGCCAGTAGAAGACATAACAAAGATACAAAGCAAAGACTAGTATGTGTAGGCTGGGCTTGTCATTTGTCAGAATAGATGAGATTAGAATTTCAGGTTTTGATTTTTGTTTGGTCGCGTTAATGTCTAACTAGCTGGTATGTGTTTGCTATGTACCTTTTCATATTCGGTTGTTGATCTGTCAGAAAAACGTATCTCTGTTGCTTCCAAGCGCTGATATGGCTAATTATAGAAATGATTGATTTTATAAGTGTCATGTACAGTGATTTGCCACCTAAAACATGTTCTCAATTAAAACATTGCTAAGGAAAAAAACAGCTACTTAACAGAGTTGTTAAGAATTAGGACATTTATTGCCCTTACTTTGGGCTGATGTAGCTATGATGGGGGGAGTGGTCTGTGAGGACTCTAGACAGAGTTGGACAAGCCCTATGGGTGGGCTCTTTGGATAGAAAACCTTTTCATTTTACACTTAGATGTTTGCAGGCAACCGTGCATGGTTGGAAAAATGGAAAGGATTTTCCTGTTTTCACCACGGACTGTTATTTACTATTACAGATTGGGCAGATTCCTTGAGTTGTCTCTTTACTTTGCCAGTAATAAATATGACTGCTGTTCCAGCATCATTTTCTTACTGTTGTTAATAAGGTGCTCTGATAGTTATTAAAGACTTACACAGTCTTTCATTCATTTCAACAAATATTTAGTCTATCTCTGCTGTACACCAAACACTACTCAGGAAATACTGCAAGGAATCAAACAGACCAAAAGGCTCTGATGTGATGTTTCTCATCTTCCAGTCTAGAGGAGCTGAAAGTGGTAAGCCATGTGTGTGTATGAAGAGAGACCGGCTTTACTATCTAGTGTCCGAATTGCACTTTAAGGTAGGTGCTCTAGGTATAGGACCTTATTGAGAAGGCCATATCTGAATGGGGAGTAAACAGGTAAAGGAGGCAGCTATGAAACCACCCAAGGAAAAGTATTCTAGACAGGGAAGAGCCAGCGCAGTCCTTAAGAGTGTGATTGGTGTACTTCTGACCCATACGGATCTGTATCTGGGGTAAAACCAGTGTCAACTGCCCTGGTTTCGGTACGAGGGTGTTAAAAGCCTCTGAAAAGGAAGTAAAGAGTGTTTCTTATTTCTTGTTCTTGGAAGGCAGCCACATCACACTAAGGCCATTTTCTTCAAGGTTTGGTAGCTTAGGTTTTTGCAAGTGCAAAAACCACCTAGTGTGGGGCGTTTACCCACCACCCCCACAGTTTTTCTTGAGTGCGAGCAGCAGGAAATATTAGATAGAAGGATTTATTGCGGAGAATCTTGCGGAGATAAACAGATAGAAAATAAAGGATAGCCTCGAGAGGGCCTGGAACCTATTCCAACGGGCCCCGACTGTCTCTGCCCCAGGGTTTTTATAGAGACACCAAGGGGTGGAGCAAAAGACCTCCTCCCCCAGCACAGCCAAGTGCAGACCATCTCAGACACCTGCACTCAGGCCCGTGGTCTAATCATCCTCTATGCGGACCTGCTGGGTAAAGCCACGAGGACCCCGAGAACGGGCTCCCACACCTAGAAATGTCTGTTTACGAAGGGTTAACATTTGAAAGGACTGTAAGCCATCTAGGCTGCCTGATTCCCAGAGCCAGTGCTCTTTGCAGAACTGGCCCGTTGCATTTGAATTCACAGACCGTTCACCCCGCCTCAGAAAGCCATATGGAACCTATAACTATAGAAAATTTCTAAAATACATCTATACCCATAGTGGCATGCACCAGAGGCAGTGGATTTCTGTGAGATCAGCCTGATTTACATGGTGAGTTCCCAGACAGCCAGGGCTATGTAGAAAACCCTGTCTCATACAGACAAATATACAAACAAACAAAAAATACATCTATATACATACATAAAAAGGACTAAAACGGAGTTATCCTTTAGTGGCAACAATATTAGAAACCTACTAGAGGTTAATAAGAACCCCAGTGTCAGGAATGTTTTTCTTCTTTTGAAATTGGAGGTTCCAAAGACCTCCAAACATTACGGGTTATTGTCATTGTTCCTGGTTACCTTCCTGAACTTGAGTGATAACCTATTACTCAAGACATTACATACTTGAGTCAAAGAACATGGAAAAATCAGCTGGTACTGACCTGGAAACTTTATACTTACTGGCTAGCTTTCATAAAAGTGCTGAAGCTTCTTTATGTGCTCCTGGAAATGAAAAGTAAGCACCAGACATAACAGCTGTGAACTCTTCCAGTTACAGTCATGACTGGTCTGGCAAGACATGCCCAGTGGTGCAGTAGTCGCATAAACATCATGGGGTAGCCAACCACTTTCTGATTGGATTTGAGGCCCTTTATTGGCTGAGAGCCTATGGCAGGGATGGAGGCCCTCGGAGAGAACCTACTACTATTACTTTGCTCAACAGACACAATAAACGGACTCCTAATGACTTACTGTTACACCCATAGATTAAGGAACTTCTTAACCCCTTGCCAGAGAAGCTTCTGTTTGCAATAAGTGACAACACAGATACTCAACAACTGGCCAGGGTGCAAAGAATGAAATAGTACAGAATGTTTAGCTTTAAAGGGAACGTATATATCCCATCCCCCACCCCAGAGCCCAGGAATGTTGTGGAAAGAGGGCGGTGGAAGAGTTGAAGAGCCAAAGGGAGTGGACGACCGTAAGGAGGCAGTGTCTTCTGGACACAACAGGGCGGCTGCACGTATGCGCTTACAGTGGTTATGACAGCACGCACAAGACCTGTCAAGTCCAAGCCACACCAAAGCCAGCATGCAAAGAGGAGGTGGGCACGAGAGTCTACCCTAGCTGAGGTGCTGCTGCCAGTTGTTGGCTGCGCGGAGAGGAAGAGTCAGTTTTCTCTAAGAGTGTACCCCTGATAAGTCAATTGTGTTCCAGTGGAAGGCCACACATCCAAGAATATTTGGGCAGCACCAATTGATGTTGACAGGTGGTAGGGTGGGAGTGGGGGGAACTTTTTTTAAATGATTTATTTATTTTATGTGCATTGGTGTTTTGCCTGCCTGTATGTCTTTGTGAAGGTGTCAGATCCCCTGGAGGCAGAGTTACAGACAGTCGTGAGCTGCCATGTGGTTGCTGGGAATCGAACCCAGGTCCTCTGAAAGAACAGCTATTGCTCTCAACCACTGAACCATCCTTCCAGTTTCCTGTTTTGTTTTATTTTTAAAGACAGGTTCTTACTAGGGCCTGGGCTTCAACAACTAGGCTGGCTGGCTAGCAGGTCTCAGGGATCCATCTGTCTTCAACTTCCTCAGCATTGGGATTACAAAGCATGCCACACTCATTTGTTGCCCTTACAGAGGACCCAGGTTTGATTTTCACATCCACATGATAGTTCACAACCATTCCCTTATTCCAGTTCCAGGGGCTCTGATGCCCTCTTTGGGCCTTCATGGGTACCAGACATGCATGTGGTGCACATAGATACATGGAGGCAAACTACTCATAAACTAAAACAAATAAATCTAAAAGAAAGGAAAGAAGGAAGAAAGAAGCCTCAGCGCTTGCCACAGTTTCTGGTCTTTTACATAGGCACTCTGGACCAAACTCAAGTCCTCAGACTTGCCCGACAAGTGCTAGTCTGCTGAATTCTTTCTGCAGCAATGGAGGTTTGAGTTTCTCACTGGTAGTCTGTATAGTGTTGCCTAGAAAGTAGAGATGCACAGCATAGCTCTGGAGGCCAGGAAACCTGGATTGTCTATGGTACTTTTACTGTGAAGCTCTTAGAAAAATACTTCCCAGGTGGTTTTTTGAGTGTCTCATTGGCCTAGAACGTGCCCAAGTGTGCTAGGCTGACTGGCCAGCAAGACACAGGGATCCACGGGCCTGCCCTTCCTAGCCTAAGACTGAAAGTGTGCTGCCACACTCGGGTAAACCCAGATCTTTACAACAGCTCTCTTCCTACCCCTTTGATTCTTGGCTTTGGAGGGTTCTAGACTTGGCCAAGATGGTGACAATCAGGCTGAAGAAATGCAGATGGCAGTGTCCACCTGTGGTAGAGTTGTTTGCTGGAACAGCTGTTGTATCCTGGGACTGGGAAGGGCTTGGCTGTTGTTCATGTCATCTTTGAAGGCTTCCTCCTGTGTTAAGATACAGGAAGGAGTCCACAGTGGAGGTAGGGAGGTCTGGAGTGGCTTGAGGAGGACCATCTTTTACATGTTAGTTTTGCTGCTTAGTTGGCGACCATCAAAGCCGCATGCCTATGGCCTGACTTCAGCATCCCATGGTCCTCTGAACATGCTATGCTTTTGTTTTTTATTGCTGTTTGCTTGTTAGTTGCCTGCTCCTAAGCCAAGATATCAGGCAGTTAAAATATCTTTCTTGGTTGAAACTCAGAATTTGCCTTAAAGGTCACTACTCTGTCTTCCCATGTTGTTGCAAATTTGTGCCTTGTTTTCCTGATAAAGGCTTTGGACCCTTTCTTCCTGGGCATTTCCTTGCACTTGTATGGGTCTGTATTTTTCGGGTATGTATTTAGTGTAAAAGGTACTTCCAGCTGACAGGGCGGCTCATTGGTGCCTTGCGCCCATTGCAGTTACTACCCTCTTTTATCCGCATTACCATTTTAGTTTTGCTTTAATTACTTTTGTTTTTTAAGTTGACTTGTGAAATATCTAGTAGTTGGTTGGCAAATAATTTAAAAATAGCTGTTTACCATCTAGGCTGAGGGCATAATCTTGTTCAAAAAGCTTAATGTTTAAAGTGAGGTTTACTAATTAATTTGCTTTGTCTTGTTTTTTAGGGATGATTTTTAATTGACTGTAGAAATAAGTGATTTATAAGTTGTATCTTCGTGCAGATGCCAATATACATGGGTTTCTTAGGTAGTGTTTCCTTGTCCTCAGTTCACCTGGAATGTTTATATGTGCTGCTGTTTGATATGATATTTTGTTCTGACTTTGTTTTTACATGATAAAGAGACAGAAAACAATTATTGAAACTCTTTGACAATGCTGTTAGAACTAGAGTGGGCTCTGGGATAGAGTAGACTCTTTGATTAGAAAGTCGGACTTTCTTTTTTGAGTTGGTTATGAGTTTTTTGTTTGCTAGGGTGTTTTTTTCCCAGGGGTGTAGGTGAGGGCACTGTTTGTTTTTGTTTTTGAGCTAAGGTTTCACTTTATAGGCCAGGCTTGGAATTCACTGTGTAGCACAGGCTGGCCATGAACTTAGATGGCCATCTTGCCTTCTCCTCCCAAGTGCTGAGATTGTAATTATGAGCCTCCACTCGTGGCTGTGTGGAAGGGACTTTCCATGTCCTGTGGTGGTACGTGCTGCAGCACTTGATTCTAATCCTGCGAAGGGAGAGCTGAAGACAGTGGCCCCGCTGAGCGCAGTCCAGAGCAAAGGTGAGGAAGCAGTGTTCATTAACAGGGCGGCTGCATGTGTCAGCTGTTCTGTTGCTTCGTTTTCCAAGTGGTGACACAGTGTGAACAATGGGTAGGGTGGGTGGTTTGGAAATCAGTGAGTGTTCAGTAGCTGACTGGGGAGTGTTCCGGGGGTCTAACATGCCTATCTTTCTTTTTTAGGACATTGAAAATGGCCCTTGAGCTATGCTAGGTCTATAATGGGAAGTGTCACAGTTCGGTATTTCTGTTATGGGTGCCTTTTTACATCTGCTACCTGGACAGTTCTGCTTTTCATTTATTTCAACTTCAGTGAAGTGACTCAGCCCCTTAAGAATGTGCCCATCAAGGGGTCTGGCCCCCATGGACCATTTCCCAAAAAATTCTACCCACGTTTTACTCGAAGTCCAGGTCGAGTATTAGATCCGCAGTTTAAAGCAAACAGAATGGACGATTTGATGAATAACCACATCGAAGATCCAGATAATGGCCTCTCAAAATCTTCCTCCGAGCTGGGTAAGTAATCAGGTCTGTGCTCTTTAAATCGTGTGTTGCTCAGGATTAGAAATATCCTATTGTTCCCATAAGTTACATGGTTCTAGTTAGATCTGAGCAGGAGCTGCTGACAGGGCAGTTGTTTAAAGTCTGAACCCAAAGCTTATAGGAGCCCTTTTTATATAAAAGCTTATGTGTAAATTTTTGTGGGGAATGGGTTCCTCTAAAAACTTGATGAGACTGGGGCCTGCTGAAGTCCACTGGGATTTAATAATCGATTTCCTTTATGGAACAATATCAATATTTTTTCTCTGGTCACAAATAATTTGTCTTGTGAGTGTAATAAAATGTGGGGGTTTTGTTAGTTCATTTATTTGTGGTTTTTGTTTGTTTGTTTTGTTTTTTGTTTTTGTTTTTTGAGACAATGTATCTCTAGCTGGCCTGGAACTCACTATGTAGTCTAGGACAGAAATCTGCCTGCCTCTTGTCTCCCTAGTGCTGGTATTAAAGGTATGTGCCAACACATAATAAAGTTGTCTTAAAAATAATGGTTTTGAGCAGGTGTTCGTGGTTAGGTACACTTGGTTTGCATGGAATTGATGAGAGCCTGACGTCAGCCTCAGCTTACTCATTTGAACCCTGCAGCTGCAGACAGCCAATTGAAACTGCGCTGATGTAATCTGATTACAGTGGTGAAGTCAAGACTTCAGGAGACCACCACTCATGTGGCCGTTGAGATCATCTTTCCAGACCTAAGGCTCTGACGGTAATTTCACTCTCTTTCAGGTATGATTTTCAATGAACGTGATCAGGAATTGAGAGACCTGGGCTACCAGAAACATGCCTTTAATATGCTTATTAGTAACCGCTTGGGATACCACAGAGATGTGCCAGACACCAGGAATGCTGAGTATGCTCCTTATTGGCTTCTGATGAATTCCAGTGACAGTGTTTTAACGCCAGTGTGAGCAGTCAAGGACAATGTTCAGTTTGCACTTAGTATTTGGTGTACCAGAACAGTGCACTGGATTCCACTCCTGCTACTCTTGAAGCACTATGGTCTGAAAGTGTAATGATGCAGTTTTAGAGTTTGCTGTATGTCTTTGGACATTTTAAGTCAATTACCTGAACTAAACTTCAAAAAAAATTATTATTGCATTTATGGCAACAAGGAATTAAAACTAGTGACTTACTACTTTTTCATAATCTTCTGTGCTTCTTTCAAAGGCTTTTTGTTCTTGTAGTCAGTCGTTGCACAGACAGATGTTTGTTGAGCACCTTCAGTCTGCCATGCAGTACATAGGCCTGGACAGATAAGATGTACCCCTGGGTTCACAGGGCTCAGTCTCTTTGGGGCAGGTGAGGAAACCAGTTATTGAAGTAGCATGAAATAGGACCTAGATGGGGCTGGTGGAGCAGTCTGGCCTCACAGCAAGTGGTTTCACTGGAGCAAGGAGGCCTTTCCCCCTGTAGAGATAGCACAGAGGTCTTTGAAGTATGAGTGTGCTGTGTTGAAGGGACTGACCCTCATCCACTTTGGTTCTGGTGGGAGAGGTGCGGGAGGTTGGAACTAGGTGGGACAGAGGAAAGAAGTCAGGACCCTGAGTTTATTCTTTAATAGCTTTGTTGTTGCTCAAAGCCACCTATCCAGTAGCTGCTGTGTCCATGGAAGCTCTTCTGTCATCTAAGACTATCACAGTTCACTCAGATCTTTTTACACTATTAGGCAAAAACTAAAAAATTTCAGAGACAAAGTTTTATTATGTATTACTGTGTTTCCACTTAGAACCTCATTGAGAAGCTAGATGTCAGCTTCAGAGTGCTACACATGCAGTAACTTCATGAAAAACAACTCATTATGTAACTTCTATACCAAAAGCAAGAAACCATGTTTTAAAAGATAAATTTATTGGCATGATTCAAAGCAAAGACTAAACCACAGTGTTTTTGTAAATGCTTAAAAATTGCTGTAATGTCAGAAAGCACCTGAACAAGATGGCAGGAAATAACCCAAGACATTTGAGCCTCTTAAAATGTCAGATTTTCTTGTTTTGATTGTTAAAGGTGTAGAGGAAAGTCCTACCCAACTGATCTGCCAACTGCTAGTGTTGTTATCTGTTTCTACAATGAAGCCTTCTCTGCCTTGCTGCGGACTGTGCACAGTGTTGTGGACCGCACGCCAGCACACCTTCTTCATGAGATCATCCTTGTCGATGACAACAGTGACTTTGGTAAGTGATGCTGTGCCTAGTCACAATTCATCGAGGTTCTTATTCACTGTGTGATGCAGCCACAGCTGAGCTTACACCTGTCCATTGATTATAGAATGATTTTACTGAAGTACTTCATCTTTGTAATCTGCTTACAGTGTTATCCAAATTTGCCCCTGGGGAATTTCCCCTTGGCTTGCTTTTAAAAATGTCCATTATGAATTAAGCTCAGATTGATAGGAAGTTATGGAGACTTCTGTTTGCCCTTCAACCAATTTCCCATGTTGGTTCTGTTATACTTACAGTATAGTGTAGTGTAGAAAACAGAATTCCACAATGGTGAATATCCTGCATGAAGATTGTTAGCAACAGCAGTCTTGAGAAACACACTGCATCACCCCGCAGCCCCTGTTGCTCCCCTTTAGAGTTACACTCAGTCTTTGTATCCCTAGTACCCTTCCCTGGCATCTGGTGACCTCCAATTTTGTCATTTCAAAAATGTAATCTAGATGGATATGCAGTATGTGCCCTTTGAGACTGGCACTTTTCATCTGTCACAGTACTGTGGACCATGCTTATAGAAGAAGTGTGCTACACCAGTTGTTCCCAGAGTGGACTGTATTCAGAAAGCTCTTAGATGCCAGTTTTCTGAGAATCACCACGTATTTTACACCATGTATTTTATATACCTTTCTTTAACTGTAGATCTTCATAAAGAAAAGCTTTCTACTCTTTACTCCATTCAGCTCTGAGCCTCCTTCAAGATGAGTGGGGATCCTTTGTACAGAGATGGAGATAGAGGAAGTGACTTGCTCAAGATAGTTTTTGAGAAGTCAAGTGGAGGTTCTACTTAGTCTGCCTGGCTTCCGGCCTCCTCCCTTTGGCACAGCACTGCACACCCAGTGATGGGGTGGCATGGAGACATTCTCCATGTACCAACAACTCTTTAGACCCTCTGTAGCCTCAGTAGAGCTCTACACCAGTATACTTAAGGACTGATGAAGGAACACAACACCCGTGAGACCATAATGCTCAAACCTGGGTAACATCAAAACATCCTCTTGTTATTGTTGCTTTGTTTTTTTGAGGCAGGGTCTTTCTGTGTGGTTCTGGCTGTCCTGGCACTCTATGTAGAACCAGGCTGGCCTTGAACTCAGAGAAGTCTGCCTGCCTCTGCCTCCCAAGTGCTGGAGTTAAAGGTGTATAACACCACACCTGGCGTTTTTTTTGTTGTTGTTGTTTTTGTTTTTGTTTTTTGTTTTTTTTAAAGTCTAGACTGGCCTCAAATTTACTATCAAGCCAAAGTGGGCATTGAAATGGCAGGCAAGAGCCTTCATGTTTGGCTTCATTTCAGACATTGTCTATTGAAAGACACATCTAAGGCAGCTCTTCCTCTTGGCTAGGTTCCAACTTGCACTCTGGGTTTCTTTTTCCTCCTACAGAGGATGCTGGGATGTTTTACAATGAGGCAGAGTCTAACACATTTCTTTGATCACTTGTAGATCTTGACTTACGTGCCAGATACAGTTTTAGGAATGGTTATAAGGTGCCTTTGTGTATATCTCATATGGTGTGAGTAATTATGGAACTGTTCTTTTCAGATGATTTAAAAGGAGAGCTAGATGAATACATCCAAAGATACCTGCCTGCAAAAGTCAAGGTCATAAGAAATAGGAACCGTGAGGGATTGATCCGAGGAAGAATGATCGGAGCAGCCCATGCTACAGGTATATCCGTGCTGTGGCTCTGTGGTTTTGGACGCCTACAGAAGTCCACAGAAAGCCTTAGTTACTGTTCTGTTGCTGTGAGGAGACACCATGAGCAGGGCAGCTTATAAAAGAAAGCATTTGACTTAGGGCTTATGGTCTCAGAAGGTCAGTCTATGACCATTATGGCACAGTAGCTGAAGCTTACATCTGACCCACAAGCAAGAGGCAGAGACAGAGCTAATAAGGGTTTTTGAACCCTCAAAAAGCCCACCTCCAATGACACACTTCCTCTGACAAGGCTACACCTCCTCATCCTTCCAAACAGTTTTATCCAGTGGGGACCAAGCATTTGAACATGAGCCTTTGGGGGCCATTCAGTCCACTCGTTCAGTCTCATTCAAACCTCTACACCATGTTTTCATTGGCTGTTGTCCAAAGGAGTGAAGAAGCTTGTTGTTTGGGAAGATTTTGTAACTCTGACCTGCTGCCCTAAAGCACAGAGTACAAAAATTACTGCTAGAACCCTCACTGACCTATTTCAGTAGTGGCTTTTTAGTTAATTATTGGCCTCTAAAATAGCTTTCTTATCTTGCTGCTTACATAACTAGAAAAGTCCAAGCTAACAAGTAACTGAACTTTTAAAAATTTCATACAGAAATATATAGACTCCAAACTGCTTGACTTGAATTATGCTAATGGTTGTTATTGTGGAGTGCACAGCTCTAAGGTCAGGGTCAGGATTTTACTTGGTAATTGTAAACAGTGTTTAACACTGATAGCATGGAGGAGAGAGTCTCTGTTGTTGTTGGGAGGTTTCCAGGCCCCTCTCTCCATCATGTGGCGCACACCAATCTCCCCCTGAAAGTAGAGAGCAGGTGCAGACTAGCCTTGTGTAGAGAGTACACTCCGGTTCTCTTGGGCTTCACTTGTGTCCTTTGTTTTGATCCCAGGCTGGCTTCCTACTTGCTATGTAGCTGAGGATGGTCTTGAACTCGGGGCCCCTGCTTCTACCTCCCAAGTACTGGGATTATAGACATGCACCACCACACCTGGCTGGATCTCTTTTATGCTTACCTAGAAAGATAGAGGTGTAAGGTTGGCATTCCTGGTTTTCTCTTACTGATCTTGACTAAAATATTTTCCTTTAAAAATACAGACAAGGAGCTGGAGAGATGGCTCAGAGGTTAAGAGCACTGACTGCTCTTCCAAAGGTCCTGAGTTCAATTCCCACATGGTGGTTCACAACCATCCGTAATCAGATCTGGCACCCTCTTCTGTATACATAATAAATAAATAAATCTTTAAAAAAAATCTAGACAAATGAATCGGTTTAAAGTAGCTCCTGGGCATATCAAGTCATGAAGTCAGTTCGATAAGTCCTGACTCGAGTCTTTCCCTCATAGCATTGTCACCTATGCCCTGCTGTGACCTGCTCTGCCTCAGATCCCACCCCCCCCCAAGGGTCTGTGATGATAAGCACTGGGCACCACCACACTCCCCTGCAGCCATGGTAGCCATGGCCCATTGCACTTGCTATACTTGGTTGGGATTTCACTTTTGGGATTTGGTCTTTTTCTTTCAAAACCTCCTGTGACCTGAAGCAGTGGACAGGAAAGGAGAGCAGCCCTCTGCATCCGGTCAGAGCCAGTGCCCTAGGTCAGTGAGACATCTGCTTCTCCAGGCTGTAGCCAAGACTAAAGGAAGTTGGCTGTGCCGGGTCTTTGAAGATGCTGAGCTGGAGAAAACTCTAGAGCATTGAAGATTGTGCCATTTGAACCACTGTACTGCTGCAGTGCATATTTACTGTTATTTTTATGATCTCCTTGTCATTGTTCAGATATGGCGTAGGATCTGCCAGGTTCAAGACAGTTTGAGATTGCTATGGCAGGTTTGGTGCAACCATATAGGATCTTACTGCATTTAGTTAATTAACTTGGCCTCATTTTGAAAAAGTAGTACTTTCAGAATTAAGAAAAGCTATGAAGACATTTCTCCTTAAAGAAACCCTGACCTCAGCCGGGCAGTGGTGGCGCACGCCTTTAATCCCAGCACTCTGGAGGCAGAGGCAGGTGGATCTCCGTGAGTTTGAAGCCAGCCTGGTCTCCAAAGCGAGATCCAGGACAGGCTCCAAAGCTACACAGAGAAACCCTGTCTCGAAAAACCAAAAAAACAAAACCCTGACCTCATTTTCCACTGAACACCAATGGTGCTGAGGAGTGTGCATTCTATATTAGGTAATTGCTAGATTTTTTTGTTTGTTTTTGTTTTTATTTTTGTTTTTGTTTTTGTTTTTCGAGACAGGGTTTCTCTGTGTAGCTTTGCGCCTTTCCTAGAACTCACTTGGTAGCCCAGGCTGGCCTCGAACTCAGAGATCTGCCTGGCTCTGCCTCCCGAGTGCTGGGATTAAAGGCGTGCGCCACCACCGCCCGGCTGCTAGATGTTTTATATACACATTGAGTTTGTGGACAGATAGGGACTATGTGACTAATTTGCTGACATCATTGAAAACTTAGGGGTATTTTTTCAATAATTTATGTTTTAATAAGTCATGTAAAATCTATTCTGATTCTTATTTAGAATAATCCTACTCTCTGATAATTCCAGTTTCTCAAAGAAATTTGGAGTTATCGAAACCAACAGTTCTCAACCTTACTCACATTTATCCAGAAGATGCAAAGATAACAAGAAGACGCAAAGAAAACAGGATGAAGTTTTAGTCATTTATATTTGCTAATAAGGCTGAAAGAATCCCTTAGAGCCCTATGGGAAGTAAGAAGTGAGCTGGAGGTAGTACAGTGGAGAATCCAGGGGAGAACGGTGATATGTATGGACGGTGTCAAACTGTGGTTGGCACAGCAGTCCGTCTTTGAAGGAAGTTACCATAGTGTAGTGGTTCCAGCTCAGGGATGCTAAGCCATTGGTGACAGTGCAGTTCTAGCCTCTAAGGCAGGGATGTACTCAGTTAGATACTTTGAATAAAACAACTGTAGGAAAAGTGGACTCCACAACTGGCCAATGTCACTGCAAGAACACGCTGGGCCTGGCCGCCCCTGGGAGAGGAGGAGTCTCTTGAGTTGCCTGACAGCTTGTTGGGGCCGTCCATGTGGTTTGTAGTCTCTCCGTGACGGTGTACATTTCAGAGACAACTCTTGGCCAAAGGACTTACTTCCCTGAACCCAGCTGACAGTCAGAGAGTAGTTTCTTGATGGGGGTGGTCATGGTGGCCGCCCATGGCCGGTCCATAACAGCCCCATCCTTGCTGCTCAGCTGCACCTTGGCCAAGTGTGAGGTACACTTTCCCATCTTCTCCCTTCACTCTGCAGGAGAAGTCCTAGTGTACCTAGACAGCCATTGTGAAGTCAACGTGATGTGGTTGCAGCCCTTGCTGGCCATCATCCGTGAGGATCCACATACTGTGGTGTGCCCCGTGATTGACATCATCAGCGCTGACACACTTGCCTACAGCTCATCCCCAGTGGTACGGGGAGGTTTCAACTGGGGGCTGCACTTCAAGTGGGATTTAGTTCCTGTGTCCGAGCTGGGAGGAGCTGACGGAGCCACTGCACCAATAAGGTAAGAGAGGTTGGCAGAGTCCCACTAGCTTTTCCTTAGAAAAGAACAGTGTATTAAGGAAAATTTCTTCTTTGTAAGGGGCAAGGGTCTTGACCTAACTTACCCAGTAAAAAAAATTTTGAAGCGAGGTGCTACAAAGAGAGACCCCATCTCAAAAACGCAACAAATTTTGTTTTCATTTTTTTGTTTGTCTTTGAGACAGGATTTATCTCTTTAATAGTTCTGGTTGTCCTGGAACTCACTCTGTAGACCAGGCTGGCCTCCAGAGATCCACCTCCAGTAAAGACTCTTAGGAGTATAGTTTTATATAAGCCGAGCCCAGAGTTAAGAGTAAGAAACTGGCCGGGCGGTGGTGGCGCACGCCTTTAATCCCAGCACTCGGGAGGCAGAGGCCGGCGGATCTCTATGAGTTCGAGGCCAGCCTGGGCTACCAAGTGAGTTCCAGGAAAGGCGCAAAGCTACACAGAGAAACCCTGTCTCGAAAAAAACAAAAAAAAAAAGTAAGAAACTGTCAGTGCCCCTAAGTGTTGTGTCGTTTGTGAGAGAGGCAAATAGGTAACTGTTTCTGGGGGAGTGTGGGTGCCCCTGTGTCCTGTGGTCTGTGTCAGACTCCTCTCCAGTTCATCACTACAGGCTGAGTATCTCTTTGTCTGAGATGAGAAGTGTTTTAGAATTCAGGTATTTTTGTTGTATGTTGGAATATTTGCATGTCCATAACTGGAGATTTTGGGATGGAGCCCAAGTATAACTGTGTAATGCACTTGTGTTTCACACATTTTCTACAAGACCTGAACATAACTTGATGCAGCCTTCAGGAAGCTCTGTTGCAGACAAGAAGTCATATCAGTCCTTTTTCAGTTTTTTTAATTTTTCATATACTATATTTTTGTCATAGTCTTTCCCCTCACCAACTCCTCCCAGATCTCCCTCCCTCCCACCCAACTTCATATTCTTTCTTAAAAAGCAAACTCAAGAACAAAAAGCACACACAGAAATACCCTCCCCTCCCCAGAGTCCGTTCTGTGCTGACAACTATCCCAGTGCATGGCCTGCTTTGGGTGTGGGCCATAGACTCGGTGGCACCCTATTGAAGAAGAGGGATTTCCCTTCCCAGCAATTATCGATTACAAACACAGTCTTGGCTGTCTTAGTTCTGATTCCTTTGAAGATACTTTTTTTTTTTCCAAAATGTTTTTCAGACATGTATAAATAGGTTTTGTTGTTTCGTTTTTTAAATACAGACTTGGCTTATGCCATGTAACTGCCATACCTGCAGGATTGGAGATTGAAGCCAGGGATTTCCACCTGCTCTACAAGCCTCCTTACCAACTGAGCCACATCTAGTCCATGTAAATGGTTTTTAGAGTATCTAGTTCTCTCCCAAGCTTTCAATCATCTCTTTTTTCTTTGAGTGTATTGAGTAGTTATTTTGAAGTCTGTTTGATAGCTTCATAATTAAAACTTTCACATCTATTTTTGTTGTAGACTGTTTCTCTTTTCTGTGATTTCCCCTCCCTGGTTGCCTGCTTATTTATCTGTCTGCTCTTTTGTTAGACATTCTAGAGTTCTTCTGTAGGCAGTTTGGGACAGTAGAACCGGCGCATGAATCCCTAGCTTCAGGTCAGGAGGTCAGATGCCTAGAGGTTGGGTAATGCCTGCTGCAGGGTGCTGCAACTTCAACCCGAATCGTCTGTTGTTGGCAAGCTGCTGTGTGAGAGGGAGGGAGGGACCCTCATGTGTTAGGAGTTAACAGAATCCCTGGCCTCAAACCAGATGCCAGTAGTGGCCCCTCCCTCCCACTCACATGCTAAGTATGATGGCTCTAAATATTCAGAGCTCTGAACGCTCTAACATGGATGTCACTGCTGGCACAGTCAGCCTCTTGAGAGCCGCTGATGATGATGCTCTTCAACTCAGAAGGGAGGCTGTCTCTGTGGCAGGCCCTGGACTCAGTTTTTGTCCAGTGCCTCTACTAGGCCAGCAAAATTAAGTCATTTGAGTTGGGTGTCTATCAAACTCAGTTACAGTAAGAATAGTACTTTGATACTTAGAATGTAATCTTATGCCAGATACTTATATAGCCCCAGCAATCCAGAAAATTCAGGTATGTGGCCTAGCTTGCTCCCTTATTAGATGAAAATGTTTCCTTTTTATCTGTTATCCTTTTATTTAGCTTTTCTCTAATGACAGCTAATCTGTGTCCCAGAGTCACAGAGACTTTGTAAACAATAGGTAACTGGTTCTATTGAATGAGCACAGGCTGTGGTCCTTTTCTAGGTCACCTACAATGGCTGGAGGATTGTTTGCAATGAATAGACAATATTTCAATGATCTTGGACAGTATGACAGTGGCATGGATATCTGGGGAGGAGAAAATCTGGAAATCTCATTTCGGGTAATTTTGATTTTGTGTGTGTTCTGTTATTAAATTTTCTGTAATGGAATATAATTGCAGTTTAGGGGCAAAGAGAACCTTCTGAGCAGGTGGGCCCCCATACCACCCATCTGGACCTGTCTGCAGAGTCCCCGTCAGCCCATAGCACAGTACTTATACATGTCTATTTATAATTTTGAAAACATACCACTATAGTGCTTTAAAGGGCAGTTTTTCTCCAAATTTTTTTTGGGTTGTAAGTTTATATAGATATCATTGGTTCAGTTTTCTTTTGTTCTCTTTCTTTTTCACAAAAGTAAATGAATCCCATAAATGGTAAAAGTATATACTCTCACACATGACACGACATGCATATATTTTAAAAGGTTCTTTAAAAAAATGAGTGTTTGCACAAGCACACACATGTGCTATGGTACTCATGTGGAAGCCATGGCCCAACTTACAGGAGTTGGTTCTCTCCTCCTGCCGTGTGGCTCCTGGAGATCGAACAGGAGCCGTCAGGCTTGGTGGCAAGCACTTCTGCTCCCTGAGCCAGCCTCCCAGCCCTGCCTGCAACCAAGTACTCTTGAATCTGAATCAATTGTATCATTTAGAAAAAAAGACTTTTTGGACTTGGGGAGATGGCTCAGTGGTCAAACCACTCTCCCTGCAAGCAAGAGTAGAGATGTCTGGGTCCTGAGAGCCCATGTAAACATCAGGTTGGCATGGCTGCTCATCTGTAGTTCTAGCCTTGGAACATAGACACAGGATTCCCAGACAAATTACTAGCCATACTAGTGAGCTCTGGGTTTGATTGAGACCCTGCCTCCAAAGGATGCAGTAGAAGAGTGGTAAAGGGGGACCCCCACCCCCTTTAAAAGATAGATTATTTATGTAGTTTATGTATATGGGTATTTTGTTTGCATGTTCATCTGCACACAAGAAGAGAGCATCAGATCCCACTATAGATGTGAGCCACCATGTGGTTGCTGGGAATTGAACTGAAGACCTCTGGAAAAGCAGCCGGTGCTCTTAACCACTGAGCTGTCTCAAGCCATCTCTCAGGCCCCAAGATTTCCAATATTAACCTTAGGCCTCAGTGTTCATTCTCATGCATGTGCACTGCATATGCAGGCATGCCACACATATGCAAACGTGTGCATATGCAGGAACACTGCACAAACATGTAAGAAAAAAGAGGTGTTTTCTTAGAAACAAAGTGTATAAAAGAAAGTACATGAGCCGGGTGGTGATGGCGCACCCTTTAATCCCAGCAATCGGGAGGCAGAGCCAGGTGGATCTCTGTGAGTTTAAGGCCAGCCTGGTCTACAGAGTGAGTTCCAGGACAGGCACCAAAGCTACACAGAGAAACCCTGTCTTGAAAAACAAAAACAAAAAAAACAAAGTACATGAAAAACAGAAGACCAGCTAATAAGCATAACTGTTTTCAAATCTTTAAGAGCAAGTCCATTAATGCAACAAAGAATGATAGCATAATTCAGACACATGGGAGCAAATGAATGTTTTCAGAATTGGTTGCCTTTTTAATTTCAGGAAGACCCAATTTTTAAACGCCCCTACTTTCTTCTGAGTAGATCTCATAGAGAAACACCTGTAAGTTGCATAGCCACCATTCATACAGGCTGGTGTGTGGGCTGCTTCTGTCTGAACTGTTGGTCGATGTCTGTTTGCTTCTGCCTAGATCTGGATGTGTGGCGGTAAGCTCTTCATCATCCCTTGCTCAAGAGTAGGACACATTTTCCGAAAAAGGCGGCCATACGGATCTCCTGAAGGCCAGGACACCATGACACACAACTCCCTGAGGCTGGCCCATGTCTGGTTGGATGAGTACAAGGTGAGTGTCTGTGTCTGTCACTCCACTCGTGCTTGTTCTTCTTGGCTGACCTTCACTGCTGTGCCATCTCTCTGGGCTTCTTTTCACCCAGGAGTCACTCGGTTTGGGTTCTCACCTGACTTCTGAGTGTGATTC
Source organism: Peromyscus californicus insignis (assembly GCF_007827085.1). Taxonomy (NCBI): domain Eukaryota; kingdom Metazoa; phylum Chordata; class Mammalia; order Rodentia; family Cricetidae; genus Peromyscus; species Peromyscus californicus. The sequence goes on from NW_026294584.1 coordinate 61,839,517, forward strand.
GTAAGCATTGGAAGCAGCTCTGTTTTAGTGCAGTGATCCTTCTGTGCCCATCAGAGTTTGGAACTCCACAGAACTGGGCTGCACTTCCTCACCCACTGGACTTCACTGCTCACTCCAGATTCCTTCCCCATTGCTGTCCTACCTTATACAACTTTGTTTTCTTTGCAGAATCTTTATCAAGTATAATTTGCATGTTAATTTTAGAGCATTTTGTCACATCAAAAAGAAATACTGTACTTTTCATGTTTCACCTCTGACCATAGCTCTAGACAACCACATCTGTCTCCTGGCTCCAGTCTTTCCTAGACCTCTCACACATTTGTGCCCTTCTCTTTGACTTTCACTTGGTGTTTGTGTTTAGGCTGGGCAGTGTTGTAGCTGGTCTCAGCACTTCACTACTTCCCATTGCTCAGGGATACTCTATCCATCTGGCCATCACCTGGGCATTTGGCTTGTTTACACGTTAACTCTTAGGAAAATGCTGCTGTGATTATTTGTGTGCAGTTGCTACTGTCATTGAAATGGGTTGGTCTCGAACTCCATCCTTGTGCCTTCCTGCTCTGGGATTACTGGCATGCGTGCACTAGCGTGCCTGGCGAAGTACCTGAGCTCTTATTTTGGAGACAAAAGATGGATAAGAGGATGTACAGTAATTGCAACCCTGTGACGTAAAGGGAAATGGCAGCAGATGCCCAGGCTGTGAAGTGCTGAGGAGGGAGCTGGGAGCAGACAAGGGCTCATAGCATGCCAAGGTTCTGTTTGTCTCTATCCCTCTCCTAACTCAGAGCTCTGGGGATCAGCTCCTTGTGAATTGTTATCATCTGCGTGTGGCAGAGATCCCACAGTGTGGCTTGCTGACCTCTCGGTTCTGGCCACCCACTCAGGTTTGCAGGGTCTCACTCATTTCCATAGTCAGATGAATACAGACACTTAATGCACTTGCTGTGTAGACACTGCATGCCTGAGCGAAGAAGCACCAGCTGCTTTCCTGTAAGAACTCCATTGAAGAGACAGCAATCACCTAGTCGGAAGGCTTGTCAGTAGTCATGTGACCGCTTCATGTGGAGTACAGTCATGTGAGCTGAGTGCTGAACTACACTGTTCTCCATGGGCCCTTGCATATGACACTGAACAGCTTCTCCAAGTGAGCCAGGGCTTGTAAGTGATAAAACTCAACTCTTTAACAGCAGGGCTTGCTATCCCAGGCCTTTAATCCCAGGAGAGGCAGCTGGTGTTTCAAGGCCAGTCTTGTGAGTTCCAGGCCAGCCAGGGATACACAGTGAGACCCTGTCTCAAAAACAAAACAAAGCCGGGCGGTGGTGGCGCACACCTTTAATCCCAGCACTCGGGAGGCAGAGGCAGGCGGATCTCTGTGAGTTTGAGGCCAGCCTGGTCTCCAAAGTGAATTCCAGGAAAGGCGCAAAGCTACACAGAGAAACCCTGTCTCGAAAAAAACCAAAAAAAAAAAAAAAAAAAAAAAAAAAAACCAAAAACCAAAAACAAAACCCCCCATCATTATGAGCTTGAAAGTGTGCCACTATGTAGCTTTTCGGATGAAATCATAAATTATTTTATTGTATAGTGAAGTGTGTCAGCATGTTGAAGAACTGCACAGCCATAGACCAGTGTTTTTCAAGTAAGTAGTACATGTTATAAAAGCCTTGCATGTGTAAAAAGAACATTCCAAGAGGAAGCAAGAGCAAATGGGAATCTCACTGGTATGATTTCTTATTTTCTATCATAATTAAAATATCAAAGTTACTGAGTTATAGGCTAGACATGCTGCTGTGTAGTGGTCCCAGCACTGGGGAGGCTGAGGCAGGACTGTTAATTAGAGGCCATTCTGGGCTGTGTGCTTATACTGTATCAGAAAATTACAAATAATTTATTATATTAAATATTTAATACAAGAATAGCCATAATTATTTGTAATAGCTTTGAAAATACTCCTTGTGTTTGAACTACATTTTTTCATGAGGTATTTTAAAGCAGTGAGATGGCTGAGTGGTAAATATGCTTGCTGCACAGGTCTAGCAATCAGCTTGATCCAGAATCCCACCCAAAAGTGGAAAGAGAATCAACCCCATAGAGTTGCCCTCTGACTGCCACAAATGCATCAAGGCACGCACCCCCACCATGTATCAGGGTAAATGTACATATGAGCCACATAAGAAAAGATGAGTTTCTAGACAGTGGTGGTGGTGGCACACACTTTCAATCTCAGCACTCAGGAGGCAGAGGTAGGTGGTCCTCTGTGAGTTTGAGGCCAGCCTGGTCTACAAAGCGAGGTTAGGACAGCCAGAGCCACACAGAGAAGTTTCCTGTCTTAAAAAAAAAAAAAAAAAAAGGTTTTACTAATGAATTAAAAAAATTAAAACTGTTGGTTTTTTGTTTTTGTTAGTAATACTGTTTCTAAGATAGGGTCTTACCATGTAGTCTTGACTGGCCTGGAGCTGCTACATAGACTGGGCTGGTTTTGGACTCAAAGATCTGCCTACCTCTGTGTCTTTAGTGCTGAGATTAAAGGTGTGTGCAGCCATGTCTGGGTCAGTTTTAATTTTAACATGGTTGGTATCCATGGAATCCTGGATCTTCAGCTCATGTTGAGAATAATAGAGGTCAGAGTTTGAGTCACTCATCTCACACATAATCTATTGTCTTAGTGTTCTTTTGCTGTGAAGAGACATCATGACCAAAGCAACTTCTATAAAGGAAAACATTTAGTTGTTTAAATTAAAACAGTTCAGAGGATTGGTCCATTATCAGGGCGGGAAGCAAGGCAGCATGCAGGCAGACATGGTGCTGGAGAAGAAGCTGAGGGTCCTACATCTTCTTGCAATAGGAAGTCAACTGAGACACTGGTGTCTTGAGCCCACCTCCACAGTGACACACCTGCTCCAACAAGGCCTCACTTCCTAATAGTACCACTCCCCTGGGGGGCCATTTTCTTTCAGACTACTATATCCACTGAGTTAGATTTTCCTCCAATTTGTCCTCTGTGAAATCAAATATATCTTGAGTTTGTTATGGTTAGTGACAGGCATGTGGAAAGTTCCTGTTGATATTTTGACATTAAGAAAACACAAGACTGTGTTTTCCTCCAAGAATGTGTAATATATTTCCAGCAGCAAATTCCATTTTTCTTTCTTTTAAACTTAGGAGCAGTATTTTTCCTTAAGACCTGATTTGAAGACCAAGAGTTTTGGAAATATCAGTGAGCGTGTTGAATTGAGGAAGAAATTGGGCTGTCAATCATTCAAGTGGTATTTGGACAATATTTACCCTGAGATGCAGATACCTGGCCCGAACGCCAAACCTCAGCAGCCCATCTTCATCAACAGAGGGCCCAAGCGCCCCAGGGTCCTTCTGCGTGGACGGGTGAGGCAGCAGCAGTCCTATCTGAGGGTTCCACTGGGAGGGGCAGAGCAGGAAAGTTTTCTGAGGTCCTGTGATAAATCTAGATTTAGCTCAGATTTAATTTCATTTTTGAGGGGATTTCTCTCTTCTCTAGTAGAAAAGCTTACAAATTTTAATGTGTTTGCTGTTTACACCCAGGTCAAGATCCTGTACTTACTGCCTTGAAAGTGACAGTTAAGTTGGTGGGACATGCAGTGAGATTTCACACTCAACGCACTGGCAGTCTTCAGAGCTTAGCAGAGGGCACACTGTGGACCCTTTCTAATTGCACTTAAGGCTTAGGGGCCTGCTGTCCTGAGCTCTGAGTAATTTCTAAAACTGGCATTCTGGAGGCTGGGGAGATGGCTCAGCTGATAAAGCACTGTGCAGCTCAGTGTGAGGATTGGAGTTTGGAGCCTCAGAACCCATGCAGACACTGGGCAGTTGTGGGGGTCCACTTATAATTCCAATGCTTGGGAGGCAGAGCCTGGATCATTAGAGTAAGTCCAGTGAGCTTTGGGTTTATTTGGTAGACCTTGCACCTCAGTGAACAAGGGGGAAAGCTTGCACAAGCATGCACCCCCCCTCCCCCACCCGTGCAAACACACACACAGACAGAAAGCTGGTGTTCTTGTGGGTTTCCCTCTTTAAATTCCTAAGGCCCATCTTCCAACTTTTCTATTTCAGAATTGAGCCTAGTACTTTCCTCCCTGTTTACTTTATAAAACCCCAAACAACCATCATGATGTTTATTTGGTGTTTTTCTTAAGTAAAAAGAGATATTTTGTGCCTATATAGTTGAAATCCCTTCCAGCATAATTCTTGATCTTGGTATCACTGTTGGAAGGTCTTGGTGGTTCTGTATATCCAAGTCAGCATATACATAGTATACTTAAAAAAACACAAAACTGAAAAAAAAAATGTCTAAACAGGGTTTTGCTATGTAGCCCAGGCTGGCTGGCCTCAATTTCATGATCTGCCTGCTTCAGCTCCATGAGTGCTTTGGTTACAGTCCTAAGTCACCATGCCTGGCTTTATTTCCTGGCTTCCTCTTAGCTCCTGGGTTCTTATTTGGGACTGTGGAACAGCATTTCCACTCCAGGCACACATCCCCCAGGCACCAAGATGTCTGCATGGAAGTCCTCAAGAACACGGTTTTGTTTTGGTTTGTTTTTTTTGCAGCTCTACCATTTGCAGACCAACAAATGTCTGGTAGCCCAGGGCCGCTCCAGCCAGAAAGGAGGCCTGGTGCTGCTTAAGGCCTGTGATTACAGAGACCCAACTCAGGTGGGTGATGCCGCCCAGTGCATAGGCACTCTGGGGAAGGAAGCACATGTGGGCAGACTGTGGACATGAGGTGTTTAGTGCTGTGACTTTTCTTAAGTTGTAGGTTACAGATGACTTTAGAGACCATTTGAAACAACTGCTTCTGTCTTCTCCGTGTTCCTCTGCCTCTGGTCATTGCTTGTCAGTTGTAAGACCTTCGTGCTTTTTACTGTGGTGTAGGGAGTGGTCTTCTTCAAACCTGAAGTCCTCAGTAGATGAACCAGAGTCAGATTTTCCTCCCCAGTTTTTACATCTCATTAAAGGACACCTCAACAGAGTTCATTGCATCCACTCTATTTTAGGTAGTCTTTTCCATATTAAAAATGTAAGCAGATAACATTTCAGTTTGTCACTGTCATTTCAGGATTACTTATATGACACCATAGCCTAACAGTGAGTGATTTCAACTCACAGCTGTCAGGACTGGTCTGCGTTGATTGTACTCCATTTTGGCGATCACACAGGAATGGAAAAAAATACCTGGGCCTTTTGATAAATAGAATGTATACTTGCACATTTCTAGAATATGCTGCCTTAAAACATCGATTTATTACCTGAGTGGGCACACATGGAGGTCAGAGGACATGCTGCCGCAGTCAGCTCTCCTCTCTGATCACAGGGGACAGGAATGGCACTTAGGTCATCAGGCTTGGCAGCAGGCCGTTCCTGCACTGGCCCATTCAATGGCTTTAAATGTACCGAGTTGTGGCCATGCAGGATTACACTGATACTATAGCTACTTAAAGTATAGTAAACAGTCCAGTTCCTCAGTCGCACTGGTTTCTCAAGTGGTCAGTGCAGGGTCTGCCACACAACAGCCCAGGATTCAAGCAGGGCTTTCTAGTACCTGTGGGAGAGTGTCTCAGTACATCTGTACTCATCCTATTTGAGGCTTGGGCCAGAACCCAAGATTATTTGCATTCACACCCAAGGGAAACCCTGCTTCAGGGTGGCCCAGGTGAAATCTGCCATCTCACAGCAGACATCCTGGAATTGGGGTGTGATATTCTGTAGAAGGGCTGGAACAGCTTATGCACGTCGTCACCCAGCAGATGAGGACTGTGGTAAATAATCAGCTTTATGTGCACTTGCCCACACCTCTTGTGGCTCCTTGGAGCTTTACAGGTCTGTGAATTAAGAGAATTCTGTCACCAAACCCTAAAACTGAAAATGATTTACAATGACATGATCACTTGAATTAGTTAAATTAGTGTACCATTGTCTGGGTTTCTCCTGGATAACACTGTGTTAAGTTGGCTGAGAGGAGAGGCTTTGCTTTGGAAGGCTTTGTCCATGGTTGATGTTCACCTTGCCACAGCAACCATGGTGGGAGCAAATGACAGGAAGTCCCTTCTACCACCTGTCCAGGAATGAAAGGGAGAAGAGGACAGTATACCTCAGTCCCCTTCAAGGACACTCCCTAGTAAACCAGAGACATCTCTTTAGGCCTCCCTCATCTCCCAGTTCACTCTTTCAGATTGTTGAGGAAGTGCTCTGACCAGTGTGTCTGCTGTGGAGACCATAGAGAGCGCATTGTGAAGTGTTATTCAGGCCTTCTTTCCAGTACTTAAGATAACACTTGTTTTTTAAAACCCTTTTCTTTTTTCTTTTTTTTTTGTCACTAGATCTGGATTTATAATGAAGAGCATGAATTGATTTTAAACAACCTCCTTTGCCTTGACATGTCAGAAACCCGCTCTTCAGACCCACCCCGACTCATGAAGTGCCATGGGTCAGGAGGATCTCAGCAGTGGACCTTTGGGGTGAGCAGCTTGACATAAACATGGGCTCTAACTAGCCCTGATTCTTCTACATCTTTCCTGCATGCTGCAAGAATGTTTGTTTTAAAATAAAAGCAGGTCCTTTTTTTCTTGCCTTTTTTTTCCAGAAGAACAATCGGCTGTACCAAGTGTCTGTTGGACAGTGCCTGAGAGTGGTGGACCTGATGGATCAGAAGGGCTCTGTTGGCATGGCAATATGTGATGGCTCTGCCTCCCAACAGTGGCGCCTAGAAGGTTAAGATGGAGACAACATAATTCACCAGGTTTTGTCACACCTGCCATAAATCATGGTGCTTTATGAAGGATGCTGCTGACCCCAACAGACAAGACCCCTGGTGGAAGGTGACCATCACAGGAAAAGAAGGTGCTTCACTGGGACTTGGGTTATTTCTGAGCTGCTGCTAAGGCATTCTTGTTTATCCAGGGAAAACAGAAAATAATAATTCTAAAAAGTTGGGTCTATTAGTACAAACCCAGGAAGCAGACATTTCTATTTATTTATGCTTCTCTTGGAGATGGAATGGTTTCTTTCTAATCAGGAACTTGTCACAGTTTCCTTTCATAGAGGACTTCATAGGAGATTTTTTTCTACTATCATTTGTTTAATGTTCCTAATAGATTTTAAAACTAGTTGAATGCATATTACTTTTAGCTTCAGAAGGTATCATGTATATTCCAGAGGCATTTAACTATTATAAATTATTTTGATGACTTAATAGGCTGTCTACATTAAATAAAGGATCTTTTTGATCATTTGACTAGGATTTATGCCTATTCCATCTTCTGTGGTCTGGATGACCTGGGAATATGATGGGAAATACTTCATGAATGGGCTGATAACCCATTAAGCTAGACGGCAGTTGCTAACTTCAGGAAGTGGCAGTTCCTTAGCTTGCCTGAGTGAATTTGAATACAACAGTTTGCCTGTGAAACTCTCTTCTAAGAAGAAGTATCTCAGCTATATAAAGAATTCATAAAAGTCTGCAAATACTCAAGCACGAAAATACGAGGTGATTCCCCCGCCCCAGATTTCTATTTCTTAGGTATAATCTCATATTGCAGACGCTTGGTGATGTTATCTTAAAGCACAAAGCCATTTAAACCAAGTATTTTACCTGTCAGACTTCAAAGACTAGGAAGTAAAAGGCTGTGAGTGAATTTAAACCCAGCAAGAGCAATGACCACGTTAAATCCTATTACCTAAGGTTTCCTTTAGAAGGTTAGACTGGATAAGAATGCAAGACCTACAATGCAGGCTACCTACAAGAAGCTCACTATAAAAATGAACAGAAGGGCAGACATTATAGTGAATGAACTTTATCCACCCATCTGATAGTAGCTGTTAACATAAGGTAGAGTAGATTTCTACTAGGGGTAGGAAGAGAGTTCTTTCCCTATGACAAAAACGAAGTAATCCCAAACACTTATACAGCTAATAGCTTCTAAATACATGCTGCCCAAAACTAGAAACTTGTCAAGTATATCTCTCTACAGTTATAGTGAGACATTCCAGCATGCCTTCCAAAACCTGATAGACACACAGGACACTGACACCTTGACAATACATAGTACTGCTAACACCAGAACTCATGTTCTCATGTACACATGACCATATGTCAGGTAGACTACAGTCCAAGGTGTCAGATAAAAATCAACTATAATACCTTCAAACAGTTTGAAACTGATTCACTTTGTCTTTGTGGGTCAAAGACAAAATTAAAATGTTGTTTTAAAATGTCCAAAGATGAAAACAGCAGAATGTGTATGCTACCAAATTACTTAGAAATTTTATAAGTACTAGTCACCTGTAATAGAGATTAATTTCTTAGGGAATCCTACCTTAGACGGGAAAAAAGTAAATTGAAGCTCAAGGCAGAAGTAAATATGAACTGTCAGAAGAGAAATGAAATAGGAGCCAACAGAAGAAAGACTTGAGGCATCAGCAAGAATGGGGACCAGCCCAGTGAAGAGGAACTCATTTGTTGGGGCCATAGCAGAGTACAGCTCTGCAGAGGCGGGTGGTCTTAGAAACCAGACTATTCCTTGCTCTTCAGCCAAGGGACTCAAACTGTCCACCCAGAAGGCTGCACTCAGACGTTCACAGCAGCCTTTATTTATTGCCCAAACTGGAAAAAAGTGGCAAAAACAGTTTGGTATAGGATATGATAAAAGCTCAACAAAAACTAGGGAGAGCCGCTCTGAGAATGGAGATGAGAGAGCTAGAAGGAACACTGGCCTGTCGCCGGACTCTCAGCGGGGGAGAACAGTACAGCATGTCTACCAAAGGGCTTCGTGAGGCGCTCAGGAAATTCGGAAAACCACGTACGGGCCCCAAGACCTTGAGGTTCCCCGGCATCTGATCGATTCCTTGCTCGCACGCTGTTTCTTTGAGGCACACGCTTAATGAGTGCCATCGTAAAGATGACTTGAATTTGAAATGAGGTTGTACATCTCGGGATGTTTATCTGTTTAGAATTCTGGACCCCCGGGCTATTTGTTGCTCTGTACAAGGTACCAACCATCATTACCTCTGATGGTACAATTTTAATCTGCACAAAAGTGTTGGTGGAAGGATGGGGAGAGCTAGAAGTGGAAGGAAAATTCCTCAAAGTATATTGATAGGTAACCTCATTTGATGTGAAAGTAATCTTGTGCAAAAGGAAAGGATACTGTACTATCTCATATAGTCAACTTAGGAGCCTTATGCTCAGGACCCTACCCAGGGCAGTCCAGCAAGAAGACAAGCATGGACTTGGGAAATGAAGCAAAAGTATCTTCATTTGCAGAATATGACCAAGTATGCAGAAAAAATCATAGAAAGTCTCCAAAAATACTCCACAGACTGTTCCTGGACACAGTGATCCATGACTTGTCAATCTCACAGAAGCAGAAATGCATACCCATGCATTTTGTATTTGCAAATAAAGTATTCAGGCCAGACAGCATGGTAGTGCAGAGGCAGGTGGATCTCTGTGAGTTCACCACCAGCCTGTCTGTCTACATAGTAAGTTTCAGGCTAGCCAGGGTTATATAATGACACACACACACACCCCCTTTGCAAAAACCAACCAACCAACCAACCAAATATGTAGTATTCAATGCATTACTTGATATAACCAACACATTATAGAATGGGCTTGCTCTGTTCAGGAATTTTGCCTAAAAGGCTAGGTGTATTAAATGCACTTTCAAGAGGGCTTATCCCGACATGGCTCCATCGTCAGTCAAAGAGCATCTGCACGTTACAGACTTTATGTAAGCCACAAAAAAGGGGAGCATAAGTGCATGCTGTACATATGTGCAGCACAGTTGGAGACTGAAGTGGGGGGGGCACTGTGGCTACAGTTTGCAACAGCACTAAAAGTATGGGACACAGAACAGACTAAGGCTAATATGGCATGTTCTGGGGGTGCAAAACTATTCTTCATCAAAGCTCCAGATGGCCTTTTTAGGTGATAAAATAATTTGAAAAGACAGAATTCTGGAGGACTTACACCAATTCAAGATCACTGTGCTACTGACTTAAGGGCAAGGAACCGACTATAAGAAAAAACAGGCCAGTGTGGCTAAGTGACAGTCAAGGAGCTAGTTCAATGCCTGAAGGAAACTGAAAGTCTACACTTGCTCCAGGGATTCCCCCTCGACCTTCCATACACTGAGAAGACACACAGACCTCTGCACTCACCTGCCTTTTACATGAGTCCTGGGACTGAACACTAGGCCTCATGCCTGTACGCCAAGCACTTTACCTGCTGAACCATCTCCCTAACTCCAAATCTGCACATTTTACTAGAAGAACTGCCTATATCTGAACAAAACTGAACCTTAATTCTCTCCATCCTTGACTGAACACAAATTTATTTCAGGACAGATACAGATCTGAACAAACCATGAAAAATAAAGCTTTTGGTGAAAAATGCAGAGTATCTTCAAGATTTCAGTGTAGGCAAAGACTTGCCAAATAACACACTAACCTTAAACTATTAACACAATGGGACTTAATCAGAATTAAGCACCTGTTCAAGACAGAATGAGAAAATGAAAAAGCCTGAGACTTGTATTCCGTCTCCAGTGTTTTACAATGCACAAAAGAACTGATTGAACACTTAAGGTGGGAGGGGTGTATATACACAGTTAATCCTATGAAAAGTTGCTCAATGACACAGCCATTGATGAAATGCAATCCAACCACATCAGATGCCATTTTACATGCATTAACATAAATGGAAATACATGGAAATGTGAGATGTGGAGATGGGTGGAGACGGCAACAAAGGCTGCAGAGTATGTCTTACTTAGGTCTCCTCACCAATACCCACAGGAGCCAGAGCAACTAGTACATAATGTGACAAGACAAACTAGCTCATTAAAGGAAAGAATTTGACAAGCAGTTAACTTCTTCACTGAGTACACTGGTGGAGCCATTCCCCTTATGGCTAGAATGTAAGACAGATGCAGATTGAGCTCTCACAGTCTTAAATTTTCTACCACCTTCCAAGTAACACCAGGGTAGACTAGGGCCTCCTACACATGGAGTCCAAACCACAGCAGGCAGAAGCTCTCTTCAGACTAGGTCATGGGGACTGAAGGACAGCATTCCTGAGAGAGAAGCCCTCATGTCATCCAGAATTCGTCCTGGAGCCTAGGAGCAGATTGGTAGGGTTGCTTTGAAGAAAACAAGTCTTGGTATGAGGCTTCCATGGGGCCACTGAGTGTGAGCACATTGCCAGCCTCCTGTGTGTCAATCTTGGAAGCAATGCTTGGTAAATGGTCACCATACTGGGGTGATTTGTAAGAGCAGAAAGGAGAAAGCAGAGGAGAGCTAGGGATGGTGTGTGTGTTGGGGGGGGACTGAATGGCTTGGGAGTTTGTGAGTAAAGCTAGGCATATATCCCAAGAGGAATTTAAGACTGTGCAGTTGGTAAAGGGTCCATCGAGGAAAAGGAAGCAGAGTACTTACTTTATTTTTGTGGCTAGAATGAAACTGGGTTGGAAGAATTCTCTAGAAAGCAGCATTCAAAACGTGAGCCCTGTTCTTCAGAACAGAGAAACTTCAAAACCCAAACCAAGAGCACTGCACAAGGAGATGCAGACACCTGTGCAGCCAGCCACTCTAGGGAGACCTCTGCACACCACGTACAAGCTTAACAATCAAGACTAGACAGCAGACAGGGCTGGCAATAGACCAGAGGACTAGAGGAGGAAGTCAGGTTCCATTTCATTAGGGAAGTCTCAAGGCACCTTTAGTAGTGACAGGTGACATTTTTCAGCATGGTGCTAGGCTCCCCCATCCATGGCAGGCCACTGGCTTGGGTATCCAGAGCACACAGAAAGAAGCAATGTTAGTCTGCTCACTTGGTAGGGAACCACTCTGCTTGGCATCTGTCTGGGGTCCTTGGTATGCAGCAAAAACTTTTAGTTTGTTGGATGAGGGGGGCTCAACTCAGGAAAGCAGGGTGGTCCATAAACAAGGGTTAGAGACAAGTTTAAAGGAACAGTGGTCAACACTGTCACTTAGTATAAGGAACTGAAGAACGTAAAGTGAAACTGTTGTTATAGAGACAGCTCTGTGATGCTGGGCCCACTGTGCCCCAAAATGTTTGCATTCGGTACATGGTGCCAAGTGTGTAGCCAAAGAATTACAAGTAGCTGATGCATTTGACCAGCCTGGGCCAGCATGGAGCTGAGGTCTTGAGACTGCACCTGTGACTTAGGACTCACCGTGAGGGTTCAGAGTTGGAACCCAAGTGGCCATGGAGAACACCAGTGCTGCCCAGTGGCCCGATGCTGCCACTGTACACTGTCTTCTGCAGTCTCCTACACACACCCTTTCCTATTCTCACCGCCCCTGGAACAGTGTTCAGATGACTTATCTGATGGTTAAGACTGTCTTGATGAGGCTGTGAGGTGCCAGCATCACTCTAATAAACACAAAGGCATGTCCTTTCCTCAGAAACCTGATGCTCAATGTGTTTGTAGGCAGAAAGGAGAGATGGCATCAAGCTCTGAACCCACCAGATAGGAAAAGAGGGGGCAACTGGGAATTTGGATTCTTAGTAGCATCTTCATTCCTGAGAGATGGTCTTCTTCATGTACATATGGCCTACACTGGCCTTAAACTCTCAATCCCCATGCTTCACGTGGGATTTAAGGCATGTACCACGATATCTGCCTCTTAGTAGCTACATTAAGTTAAATATTAAGTCCATTCATTATGATAGGTCTCTACTACACAGAGTAAAACCTAAAAGTAGCTTGAAGAAAAGAAAATGAAACAAAACCAAAAGTTGTCTAGGTGCCTAGCACACACCTGCAATCCTGACTTCTCAGGAGACTGAGGAGGAAAGGGGGTGATGGCTGCTTGAGCTTGGGCAGCACAGTGAGATGAGACTTCATCTCCGAGACACACCCATAAACAAATAAATAAGAACAGGCTTTAAACAAGCCAATAAGCATGAAGAGTGATCTTTAATCTGCTGTGCTGTGCATCTAACACAAGTTCTCTTCCTTATTTGACCAAGAGAGGGGAGGAGCCCACAGCCAGGAGCATGGCTAAAATTACATCTGATCATCTAGACTCTAGCAATTCTGACAGACAGCAGCAGAACCAAACTCCAAACATGACCACAGCCCACACAGCACACAAGGCAGATTCTATAGATGTAAAATATTTTATTTGTAAATGGTGATCTTCTAAATCTGTGTCCACAAATTCCAAAACCCATAACACTCTGTATACTTCAAAAAATTCAATTTTTTCCAACATTAGATACTATTATACAGAACAGAAAACAACGAAAACCCGGTAGGACAAATACTGGTAGGATGTCAGAATATTGTACAAGAGAAGAAAAATATTCAAGAAACAAATTTCATACAGCTATTTATCAAGAGAAAAATATATACAATTGATTTATTCTGTAAGATAAAAATACATCATGCCATATACATTACAAGCTGAGAGCCGCGTCACTGAATGTACACACAGCTCACAGTCCACTCAAATTGTGCACACAAAAACTTCATTTTATACTTAGCCTGTGAAGTGTCAGTACCAGAATTTTAAGTACAAAATAAAAAGCTAACCTGGTTCAAATGCTGATTAAGTTTCTACAAGCAAACACAAAACAGTGTTTTTTTTTATTAAAGAAATGTAAACAAACAGTTCATACAAACACATTTTTAAAATTACGTCTTCGAAAAACCCTATTGCCGGAGTCCTGCAGCTGGGAGCATAATCACATCTCTCACTCACTCTCGCTCTCTTTTTTTTCTTTTTCAAATTTTTATGTTAAATAGAAGGCTAAGGAGTTGGGTTAGGTCCCTGCTACATGACTCTATTATGTTTACATAATTCTGTGTGGTCGGAAACGAAGTTCTAATCAAAACTACTTTTGCTGAAGAAAAAAATTCAGCCTCCATTTGGGTGTGTGTTTAAGCCGTTATTCACAGTTATCACAAATTGTAAGCACAAAAAAACCTGACTGAAGAAGTAGGGATGCAACAATATAATATGAAACATTAGTTTAAATCACCAACAGCTATAAAAGTTGTAGTTGTAGCACACGCGCTGCTCTGTCAGAAGTTAGGTGTAGAAAACAAGCACTAAGAGACAGTTTCCAAAAAGCCCAGACACACCAGGGCAGAATTTTGGTTATTACATAATTATAATGGCATATTTAATAACACAAAATTATATTGTAACATCCCTACCACGGTTATAAGCACCCGAGCTGCTGCAGCGCCTGGTAGCATTTGGTCAATAACTATTTTTATACTGTTTTTCTCAAAATATTTACATATTTGTACAAAGTAACAGGGTTTGTTAGTTCTGCAGGTAACAGCAGCAGCTTGGCTTTCTTCTAACTTTTATTTAAAAATAGCTTCATTCACTTATTCAATAATAAATACAAAAAGTTTCTCTTATTTTACAGAAATCAAAAACTACAATAAACTGACTCATGGAATCAAGTATTCAAATGTATTTAGTGCAAGTTATTATCCCTTAGCTCTATCCCTAAGGAAGTCATCTCAGTACATTCCTTGATCAGTGGTGTCCACTTAGTTAAACTCAGGGCCTGCCCCTGTCAGTAAGGTGTGGCCAGCACTCTGGACAGCCCCCTTCGCTGGTGATTTCAGTCTTACATTCATAGGAAGGCCCCCACCCTGGGGCAGGGCAGCCGCCGGCTCTTTGCCCCAGTAAAAGTTTCTCCTTAGTGAGACTAACAAAACAAAACAAAACAAAACCCACCCACAAGGAAACAAAAGGAGGGAAAGAAAAGAAAAAGAAAAAAAAAAGTGCTGGACCATTCTGTGACTCTGCTGACCTCAGTGCACAGCAAGGCAGCCTTGGCTGGCTTCCTCTGTGCTGTGCTTCCTTCAGACAAAGGCCGAGGAACCAGAGCTTCCAGAAGCTGTTTTTCAAAAAGTCAGAAAACAAAAATATCTTTCTGTCTGTAAAATCCAATGAAGTGTTGAGTCGCCTCTTCCTAGGGACGAGCCGCCCGCTGAGATAGCAAGGAATGCATTCAGTTCATCCATTTCCGGCAATTCACCGCTCCACAGTGACATGGAATCTTGTGCTGGTCATCTTCAAAGTCAAACTTATAATCATAGCAGAGCTGCCCATGGCAAAGACACTGTGTGAGACAGGGCAGTGCCCACTTCCATCTCCCTCATATTTCAAAACCAGTAAGCAAAACAAACATAAGCCAAAGCAAGACTGGGTTTGTTGAGGTCCCATGGAACCTTGCAGGAGGGTGGGGTACCACAAAGGAAGTTGAGCTAGAAGTGCCATACATCAACAGGAAGTAGATTTGTGGGATATGCTGAGTTTCTATGTCTTCTCATAGTGTTCTCTCCACCACTTTGGACAAGAGGAGGACCAATATCCCTCAAACCATAGAAGGCTCTCCTACTTTGGATAGAGATGAACTTGTCCTTGTCAACATCATGGCTTTCCTCTTTTCCTCATGTGGATGGAAGCCTCTGAAGAAGCCACCTTGAAGGTCCTACAGACTTACTAGCTGACTAGAATTTGCCACTATGGAGAGAAGGAACATTGCAGATCTACCATAAAAATGATCTGGGGCTATGTCCAATCCCCTTCATTGCCTTTACTACCAACATCTGTACCTGGTCTAACATCTTTGTGACTATGACATAACAGTTTAGAATGTGAATGTTAACTTCCACCATCCCAAACCTAT
Source organism: Peromyscus californicus insignis (assembly GCF_007827085.1). NCBI lineage: Eukaryota > Metazoa > Chordata > Mammalia > Rodentia > Cricetidae > Peromyscus > Peromyscus californicus. Next base: position 61,855,229 of record NW_026294584.1, read on the forward strand.
CTTCAGATAGCATCTAAAACCTACCAACACCTCATGTCTCACCAATTAATGCACTGATTGAGCATTTTCTTTTGTCCTGTGATGACAAAGTCAATGCCATCTTTTCCACAGTGGAACACGATGGAGTTCAGGGTATCCTGAATCTGTTTTCCAACCATGGGCACTTGTATTTGGCTCAGGATAAGCTAGTGTTCCCCTCAGAGAAAGAGCTGTTTTGGATCAACATTCAAAGTCTATAGAATTCTTACTCAAATTCCAGGCCAACCAACTGGGTGGGAAGCAGTATGACTCCCACCAAATAAGCTTTATACCCTTGCCTCCTCCATCCCATAAAGCCATAAAGCCAAGTGAGTGGCCAGGCACAGTAAATCTCTTGGGTCTTTCCTAACTCAGACATCAGACATTATCTGGAAGACAAGATAGGAAGGAAGAAAATTGCACCTGCAGAGCAGCTGTGCTGAGAAAAGAAGCTATGCCTTTTCTTAGGTGTTTGCTGAGTTCTTCCCCCCATGGAAGGAGACGATATATCTCCATTTTACGGAAAACAGGCTTGGCAAAGCTAGAGGGTGTGTACAAGATGACACAAAGAGGAGAGTCACTAGGCTGGGTTCTGCAGGGCCTGTCCTGGAGCGGTGTGTCCTGGGTCCTGGCACCAGGATGCTCTTACACGCCTGTTACTGTGAACTGTACAGTGAGCCTTAACCTAGCATGTTAATTTAAAAAGCACATTCTAAAAGGACCAAGTAAATAGGCGTGATTTTATGCTCTGCCCACAGAAGACTGGGGCTTCATCACAGTGAACACATATAGGTTTCCCAACACTGCAGTCTTTTCAAGAGCTTTGCCATGAACACCAATTCCAGACTTAGGGCACTAGATTCAAGGTGCTGATGCCATTCGTGAAAGCCAGAGTTGGGAAATGTAAACGAGGCAATTAATACTAACAATAATCTTAGATGGAAAGCTAGCCCAAAGTCTGAGATACTAGAAACAAACGTCAAGTCTTACATGAAACATTTTAAAGACGGAAAACACAAAACACCCACATTACATATATGATGTGAAATTTTCTAAGTGTGCACATGAACAGTCAGGAACATGTGGCTCCCTAAACTTGTGCATACAGCCCTTCCAATAATACATCATGTGCATTATCAAATCCATGCAACTGCCTGAGGTGGCAATTCCATGTCTTAGATGTCAAATCAGTGGCAGGCATCATCTTGAGAGGGGCATGTCAGACTGTTCAGATTAGGGGACAAAGGAGGATCCTAAGAGATGTGGTGCTATGTAGTGGTTTAAGAACTATCACATGGGGGGCTGGAGAGATGGCTAAGAGGTTAAGAGCACTGACTGCTCTTCCAGAGGTCCTGAGTTCAATTCCCAGCAACCACATGGTGGCTCACAACCACCTGTAATGAGATCTGGTGCCCTCTTCTGGCCTGCAGTCATATATGCTGTATACATAATAAATAAATAAATAAATCTTTAAAAAAAAATGTTCTTTTTTTTTAAAAAAAGAAGAAGCTTGCATTTGAATGCTTAAAATGAGATGAACAGATGGCAAAACTCAGGGTAAGGGGCATATTTCTAAGAATAATGTGATAGGAACCCCAGAGCCATGAACTGCTACATCCTGGAATAGACAATAGGTAGATGCCCTCTCCACCACTCCTTACCTCTTCTCCTTTCTGGATTCTCCTGTTGGAGCTGATAATAATCTTGTGTCCTCTCTCAAAGGTCACTACTTCAGCCACACAGTTAGGGGCACATGAATGGTTAATATACCTGCAGGACAAATCAGAAAACTGAACATGATTAACAATGAGGAAGGAGCTTTCCCCTCTAAAGGAAACTAATGACATTTCTATTGATGTGTTAACAAAGCAAGTGTTCTGAAGACATCCACTGCACAGCCCCAGTGGGGACAGTCCTACCCAAGAAAGCCCTCTGGACCAATGGTCCTCCTGCCTCACCTTGCAGGCCCTCCTGTGAGTGTTGCATCGATCACGTGGTCATTGTCCATGCGGAACATGTACACGCCTCGGTTCTAAAGAGAAGGCAGGCAGTCATCAGTGTGATCTGAAGCTCCTTCACTTCGCACTCATAGCCTGTGCTGAAAGCACCCTGGTCACATTCCTGTGGACCCCACCAAACACAGCTGATGCATTTATGATGGGTCAGTGTGAACATCAGATGGAGTGTTTGTAAAGCTGGGGGTATTAATCTACAGTTACATATGGGCAAGTAACCCCAACTACAAAAGATGATGGTGAAGGGAAGAGACGAGAGCTATCTAAGAGTCTGCAGCTATGGCTTCTGTTCACAACTGAACACACATGGCAGTGCTCTTCAGATGTCTGTCTGTGGTCAGTTTATACAGTACCTGGGACTCATAAAGCTTCTCTTTCCTGTTTGCAACTTCATTTCGAATAATTGTTCCAATGTACTCAATGACCATGGTGTGTTTTTCAATGTCTCTAGCAGCATACAGGCCCAGTCCCTAAATGGAAGGAAAAAAGGATTGTACAGATTCCAATAGATTCAACAGACCTTTATTCTTTTCCTAAAAATGTACTGCACTTGGAGTCTTATCCAAAACCATATTTAAGATTTCACCTACATTCAAGTGAGGGCCACTGACTGTATTGTTCTCTGAAATTTAAAAATCTGACAATCAGCCAGGCAGTGGTGGTGCACGCCTTTAATCCCAGCACTTGGGAGGCAGAGGCAGGCAGATCTCAGTGAGTTCGAGGTCAGCCTGGTCTACAGAGCGAGCTCCAGGACAGCCAGAACTGCTACACAGAGAAACCCTGTCTTGAAAAACAAAACAAAACCTGACAATCCTACTCCTTTCAACTTTACATCATTACATTGTTCTTGTGTCTTTTTTTAAAAACTGTCCTCAGGCATGGATAGCAGGCTAACTATCTTTGAATGATCAAGCTCCCATAGAAGGATAACTTAGGAAGCCTCTCTGTTCTGTCTTCCACTCTGGAAAGACACAGCAGAAAGGACCTCACTGGATGTGGCCCCTCAGCACCGGTCATCCCCACCACCAGTACAGTGAGCCAAGTAAACGATAGTTGACAAGCTACCCACTCGCAACATCCTACACCAGCAACACCGAGGGGATGAAGACATATCTGTAAATGCTACTGTGGACTGGCTGGCTGCATTTTCCACTAGGCTTGCTAAGTTACCATCCACCAGGTAAACTAATGCCTTCTGTATGAAGTTAGCCCAAAGAAGCTCCATAGAGTTCAATAGAACAGGAAGCAGGAGAACTATAAAGGATTATGAATATTACAAAGTAGTTTATATTTGACTCTCAGTTTCCTAGAAATAATGGAATAAGGCAAAACAGAAAACATTACTTTGCTCTAATTACCATGAAAGGTAGAGAAATGTACAGGATACTGCCCCCTAACCTCACTATTGGAGTTTGAACCTGGGGCTTCATGGGTGCTAGAAAAACACTGAAATACATTTCTAGTTCTTTATAAGTGTTTTGAAAAAGGATCTCACTAAGTTGTCCAGGTAGTCCTTGAACTTCAGGTCCTCCTGCCTCCGAGTGGCTGGGATGACAGAAAATCTGAACTGCCTAACACATTGGAGCCTTATTTGGCAGCTTCTACCGTCTAGGCCAGTGCCTGGTAAATCTTGTAATGCACTGTCTTAGAAGTGGTAGCAAAAAAAGCTGTGGGAAAATATTACACTTAAAAAATACGTATTCATAGATAATCTGCATTTTCTCCCCCTAATTTGGGTTCGTGCTTTTGATTCTGACCAGGGAAGAAACTATGGAAAAAAAAGAAGAGAAATTGTGGAGATCAAGTCCTGCTCATGGCATCTGCCAGGCTCCTCAATGGAGCACACGGGAAGGAGTTGGCAAGTCAATAGATATCTGCATGTCACAGACTTGTCTTTAAAAAGAAACCCACTTATGCAGTATAAATGGTTCCAGGTGTGACTCCGATGTGAACCAGAATATAGAAAGAATGTGGGTGCAGATCAATATTGTTGGGATCAGCATAATCAAACAGTCCAAACTGATTCCTGTTCTGAGAACCTAAGGTAAAGTAGTAGTAGTGGTTGTAAGATCAAGTTTGGCACAGCAGGTTGTATACTAAATGGCATTACAATAAGAGGCTATACAATGAAAAGAAGTAAAAAAAAAAATTGAGGTTTTTTTTTTTGTAATGATAAACTAGGAGAATACAACCTATGGTGCGTGTACAGAAAAGATATAAACTTGTACGTTGTCTGTATATAAAACAAAAAAACCTTTGTAAGAAAAAAGATACTAGAGTTTCTAGTGGGTATAAGATATTTAATATGGGAAAACATCTAACACTGCAAGCTGGTACAAACTGAAAGGGACAAAGGTCATGAAACATGGAATTCTCAAAAGGGCAGGTCCAAAGGCCAGTCAGTCAGGAGCTGTATTTAAGACTCAGTGTCAGAGGCTGGAGATGTAGCTCTGTGAAGAACATTTCTTCCTATTCCAGAGGAACTGAATTCAGTCAACACTCACAACAGCCTTTAACTCCAGCTCATGGGGACCCAATGCTCTCTTCTGGCCTCAGTGAACACATACACTCACATGGTCCACATACCCACACACAGATAAGAATACATTTTTTAAAAAGATCTCAGTGTCAGTCTACACCTACCAACCCGACAAAAATATAAAAAGGTGAGAATACACTACATAAAAGAAAACCAGAATAGTCACAGACTGCAGAAAGATACCAGTAATTCTGGCCTCTTTGGAAAATATATTACTAAAATAAAAAGCAAATATATTTTTGCATAGAAGCCTTACTTTTTCGCTTATATATACTCCAGATGACTTAAACTATCAATACTAAGATACTGATTGCATAGCATTTGTTGTGACACGGTCAATAGCAGCACAATGGTGTAATCACAGTTCATCATGATGAAGCATCACACAATTTAATGAGAATATATTGGGAAACCTCAGTTAATGTAGAGACCTCTGTGTGTTAGTGGGGAAAAATCGAGTCTAGACAATATGATTGTGTCTTTATAAATGTATATATGTATGTGTTCCTAAGATATAAGCACAGAAACACTTAAGACATCTACTACCCATCACCATTGTCACCAAAGAAGTGAGCAAAGAGAGGAATGCTAAGAGAAAAAAAAAAGACAGAAAGCCAGAACTCTCAAAAATGATTCAGGTTGTGTCAACGAAGATGGCTCAGTGGATGAAGTGCTTATTACCAAAGCCTGAAACACTAAGTTCAATCACTAAAGCTCAAGTAAAGGTGAAAGGAGAGAACCGACTCCCAGAATTGTCCTCTGACCTATACAGGTACACCATGGCATATACAACCTCATACATGTCCACAGTAAGAAATGAAATTTAAACAATGATTCAGATTAATTATGACTTGAAGACACAGTCAAGATCCTGCCAAAGACATTCCTCAAGAATGGGAACAGGCGCAGAATGAACAATCGCTATCTAAAATGCAAGTGAGGAGAAAAGCAACTGAAACCCAGAGACAGGACACTACATGTCCACATAATCTCAAAGAGGGT